>NC_065882.2:84178766-85378766 GCF_932274485.2 Patella vulgata
TCCTACGTCTAGTTATACACTTACCCAACTCATTATTACACAGTACACTCATTTCTACTTACCCAACTCATTATTACACAGTACACTCATTTCTACTTACCCAACTCATTATTACACAATACACTCATGCCTACTTCTAGTTTTAAATTAGGACTTGATCCTGGTGTACGAGATATTCCACTTAAACTGGATTTAGGACTGAAAAAAAAAATAAACAATAAACATGTGCTCAACATGATAACAATATGATTTATAGACTTTTATAGAGCCACGGTGACTCAGCGAGTAAGATGTTGGCTAGATAACCTATCAATCTCAGTGTCGATATATAAATATGTGACATTTAACACTAAACAATAACAATATGATCATTATTAACATTATTTTAATTTCTTTTTACCATTATTTTACATATAAAGACTACAAATGAAATGAAATGGGGTTTAGCATCCTAAGATTCTCCTCCAGATAGGGCTAATGAAGACGGGCATACGCCATACAGTGTGCTATGCGGGAAATTGTGCCCGGGTAGCGGCACTTCGGCCTACTCTTATATCGAATTCCAACTGTCAAGGGATCTTTTACGTGCACGCCAATCTATTCACAGGACCTTGTTTTTTTTTTTATCCCATCCAAAAGACTAGACAGCAGTCCTTGTCAGGCCTTCCGTCCTGTACCACTGACAAGGGGCAACCACGTCGGAAAATCCCGATGAACTTTCTCGGCCAATGCAGGGATCAAACACCCGACCTCCAGGCTAGCGAACCAATGTCTTACCCACTTAGCCACCATGGCTCCCCATAAAGATTATAAATTTAACTGTATTTACTGCATTAAAAATTTGCTAATAATGAAAAGTTTGAAATATGGTAGCATGGTAGAAAATACTTTTACTTACGTCTTTGGTGATTTTATTTTGGGAGTGGAACTGTTTAAAGATCCTATAAAAATAAAATTTATCATTAATTATTGTTTCTTCTTCATTGAAGAACAATAAATGAAATGAAATAGGCTTTATAATGTTCTGCTCTGACTGGGCTGATGAAAAGAAACATAGGTCATACAGTGTGGTACGAGGCAATATTAGGCCGGACAGCAGTGCTACGACTTACTCCTAATATATCAAATTCCAACTGCCAAGGAATCTTTTATGTGCACCCCAATGTGTACACAGGACCTTGTTTTTTTATTCCATCTGAATGACAATATGTTGCCATCTGTCCTACACCACCTCGATCTCCCTACTAATTCAATCCCTGTGTTTGTAAGTGCAGAGTAAAAACTTAGGCATTGATTCATCCACAACAAACATCACTTGTTTTTAAGCAGCATTTAGTAACTGAATGAGAATAACACATGAAACAACTGAAGAACCCGGGGGAAGAACGATCTAAGTCACTTTTTCAACGAACCCCAGTTAATGGCGCCATCTGGTAACAAAGTGTATAAGCTTTCTGTGGAACAATCAATTGCAGGTAAAAAACGATCAGAGTCACATCGAACCACAAGTCCATCGTATTTATTTGACCTTAATTTGGCTGAAAAGTGGAAGTCAGTTGTTGTACTGGTAATTATGATTTGTATTAAACATCATTTTGAAGTTGTAATTAAACCCACTCGTTGTTCTGTTTGCATCAAGTATTTTCGTCCAAAAGTCTGTTTTGCCTTTTATGCGAAAAGACAAAAATGTGACTTAGATCCTTCTTCCCGTGGACTCTTCAATTATATGGAATACAAGTTACTTAAAGTTACAATTTCATATTTTCTAAGAAAGTCAAAACATAATTATTTCTATGTCTTTTGCTCAATAGGTTGCCAACTTACTATTATACGATCATAGGTGTCATTCTCACACTTAAAACTCATTTACACCGGAAATAATAACACAATTACCTCCCTTGTTTTCTATTCTCCACCATGGAGTAGCTATCTTCAAACGTTAGAATTTGAAGAGGAAAATGATATTTTTGCCAATTTCTCAACTGGTAATAGTGAATTATAGGATTAATAGGATTATTCTTTAACAAGGTAGGACTGTTTATAGATACCATCTATTTTAAGGCTTTATTTTAATACATTTTAAAAAAATAACTTAAAAATATGAAATTGCAACTTTAAAGGATTTATTCCAATTGAGATTCTCTTGTCATTATTAAGCAAATAAACTTGCAAGTAAGTGTATTCCGTATAACTGTGTCATGAGTTAAATTACATCACTGTCTCTAATATTCTTCAACAATCTGGGGTATTCAGTATTTACATGTACCATGTGACAAAGGATTAAATCAAAGTTCTCTCTTTCGTAACTCAGAAATCTAAACGTAAACTAAGATTAAAAACTACCTTACCATAAGATTTACGCTCTAATCTTTCTGACACGGCACCCCAGCTTATCGTATCGATTGATTCACTAGAATCAAACTTCCGATCTCCCAGTCTAAAAAACAAAAACAAAAAAAATATTAAACACAATCCTGAGCCAAATACAACGAAATGTACAGAAAAACATAGATATACATGTTAACGACTTCTGGAAAACTGGGACGTAAAATTTGAACTGAATTTTGGCTCAGTTATATTTACCCTAAAACATTCCTCAGATTTCATGAACAATTCGGATAAAATACTGTAAATCATTACTTAATTTTGGCTCTTTTCAAGTTTGTTTTATATAAAATTCTTTAACATCTCTGATTGTCAATTGGGTTAATTTTAATCCCTTGCAAACTATAATATGGCAAAAGTTGAATCAGCCCTAAAAAGGTTTAATTCCATTTTGAACCCCTTGTAAACTATAATATTGTGAAACGTGAACCTCTAAATTTAATATCAGTCCAAAAATGGTTCAATTTCGTTTAGTATTTCTGAAGATATACAATGAAAGAGCCAGCGAGAACTGCAATCATCCGAGAAACTTTTTGATGGCTCTCTTTTCGTTCCATTTGAATCCAAGCAGATTATCTAAATAATTAATTTGAGTCCATTTTAGCTTGGAATTAGCCGTGGACAATTTGACATTAAAATACTGATGTAATCGAGGCTTGATTTTGTCTAAATTCTGTGTTCATCTGAAAGATTTTTATATTGGTTAACGAAGACAAAATAACTGGGTGAAGAACGTTGACTGTGTTGGCAATAATCTGTGAGGTGACATGTAAGATTGTTGTTTATATGAACCTATTGTTTGTTAACGCACGACAAGGCAGACGGTACAAACAAACGAACATTGATACTACGTGTAAACACAGAGTGTAGCCAGATCTGATAGCATTAAAAAACAAACACAAGTAACTAGGCTAATATTGTTACAGACACAATAAAACAATCACAACAGACATGATTCTATGGAAATGAAATGAAATGGGGTTTAACGTCCTACTGTTCTGCTCCTAACCTGGGCTAATGAAGACGGGCATACGCCATACAGTGTGCTATGAGAGAAATTTTGCCCGGGCAGCGGCACTATCGGCTGCTCTTATATCGAATTCCAACTGCCAAGGGATCTTTTACGTGCACGCCAATTCGTACAAGGGACCTTGATTTTTCGTCCCATCTGAACTACTAGACAACTGTCCTTGTCAGGCCCTCCGTCCCGCATCACTGACAAGGGGAAACCACGCCGGAACGATTCTATGGAATACTGTTTATTACTGAGTATTTTAATTTAGTTTCTATGTCTTTATTAAGCGATGATGTCTTGTTTATTACCGAGCAACGTTTTAATCAGACTTCTCTGGTCTTTAATATATAAACATGTTGGTCCACGAGTCAAGAGCTACCCAGTCCGTCCCTGAGGACATCCCAATCATTTTAGGTATTCTTTATCTAGTTTAATATCAGTTTTATCCAAGAAGAATCTGATATTCAGCCGTATTCATGGCTGATGTACATGTTCTGAAACCACTTTAAAACTCATGTAGAATAAACAATATTAAAAATGTTTTAAACAATATAATCCATGTTGTATATATAGTATGTATATTATATATAGCAGCCTTCACCGTCAAGCTACAAAATAAACAGCCAAGCTTGTATATGATTCACTGACTGAGCAGTCAAATCAGTGATGTGTTTTCATTGCATCTCAGCCGGAATATATCTAGTTAACCTGTCCTATTTTAATATACCTAATTAACCTGATATGTCCAATTAACCTGACATATCCAATTAACCTGATATATCCAATTATCCTCATATATCCAATTAGCCTGATATATCTAACTAACCTGATATATCCAATAAACCTGGTATATCCAATTAACCTGATATATCCAATTAGTCTGATATATATCTAATTAGCCTGATATATCCAATTAACCTGATATATCCAATTAGCCTGCCCCTATATTCTAGTTATTTTAGTAGAACTTTAACCTTAAATTAATAAAAACCCTTTATATAATAAACACACTGTTTTAGTGTTTACTAAAGAAGAATATATGCCCTTTCTCTTCAAATACACATCCCAGCTAATAAAATAAAGCTTTGACTTTGCATTCATCAAAGAGGATCAATCCATGACTCTTCGTTTTGTCAACCCAACATTTTGTTTACAAATTGGACAAAATAAGGGAGTTAAATCCTTTATCAATAGTCACAGAGGGCCTTTGGCACAGGGGTAAAAACAAAATAAGGGATTCCCCCACATTTAACAACCTTTTGACACCCTTTCCATCTGATACCCTCACGATCAACATCCATTCCATTGGTTGACAGCACTATTCCATAAACCATGTGCCAGAAATCAGTGTCCTGGGATTATCTCCCTTTGTTAAATGCATGTTACAGAGGTTAAAGTTCACACCAGCTGTGCATTAGTAAGGCTGAAGGGGGCGTTATCTATCATAACACTACAGACAAGTACTCGGGGTACACGTCTGTATACAGATGAGTACCCAATCGGTTGAAAAACTCTGCAAGGGTTCTTGACTTCCTGTAAGGGTACCTAAATCTTGACGAATAATGACTCATCAATCAATACTGTATAAAAATCACCAAGTTTGGTCTGGTATGTTATGACTGCCATTATGTTGAGGTTTCTTGCAATTGGAGAAATATTTTCCGAGAATTCCAAAGTCATATCACATGACCACCTGCGAGATTTTACAAATTTTACAGGAAGTTTGGCTCCATTACTGAGTTTTTCAACCGATTAGGGTCCCCTAGGTACCCTTCTGTAGCGCTATAGCCGACAACGACCCCTTCAGTATAAGTAAGTGTTAAATACTAAGCAATAAAAACAAGCACAGAATAAAATATTTCTTATTATAGATACATAACTTCTTCTCTTGGCCCTGTGGTCGGAAATCAGCATAAAAAACAAAATGCAATAGAAAACAATTTATCTATTTAACTCAAACACAACAAGCATTAAAATGTGGGTTTCATGTCCACTTGACATATACTATGTAATTTCGGGACTAACATATGGTTCGATTTTATTCTAATAATTCGATTGTACTAAGACGTCTTTATCAGTGGGAGGAAACCAGGGGTCCCAGAGAAAACACAAATCCTTACTCCTTGTCACGTACATGTGGGAAATCGAAACTACACCACTCAATGACAGATCACATGATTTATTGTTTAAAATAATAAGATAAATTATGCCTTCTTCTTCAATTTGTCACCCTGAGTAATTTGGAAATCACATGACATGAAATTGGGTTTAAGGTTGTACTCTGCACCAACTGGGCTAATGAAGATATGGATATACACCATACAGTGTGCCATGACGGGATATACACCATACAATGTGCTATGATGGATATACACCATACAGTGTGCTATGATGGTTATACACCATACAGTGTACTATGTCAGTGGGATATTATGCCAGGACAGTCGTGTTTCCATGGCGATGATAATTCTATAACAGCTTGTTATTTTATAGATAAAGAACTAAATGATATACATGTACATAATCTATGACACCCACATGGATTATACTAGATATAAATTAGATTTATTTTAATAACTAATATTAAACATGCTTTAAATCTACTAGTAATTAGTGTTAAATATCTATCTATATCATTAATCAATCAGTAATCATGCCTGTATCAATATCTAACTATATCAGTAATCATGCCTGTATCAATAACTATCTATATCAGTAATCAATCAATAATCATGCTTGTATCAATATTTGGTATATATTATAAACAAATTGACGGTCACCCTTGACATAAAGTACCTGTTACCAATAAAGAGAGAGAGAGAGAAATGGGGTTTAACGTCCACTCGACACAAACTAGGTCATTTCGGGACTAACATATGGTTCAATTTTATTTCCATAATTCGCTTGCGCGTAGGAGTCTTTAGCAGTGGGAGAAACCGGAGGACCCGGAGAAAACCCACGAGGTTGGACAGGCGACCCTACTCCTTGTCACGTACAACCAGGGATTCGAAACCAGAGACAGACAAACCTACGCCTAGGGACAGCTAACCCTACTCATAGAAACATATAAAAAACAAAACGTGTCTTACATACTTTTGAATTCTTGAAAGTGGAGCAAACACGCCATGTTTTGGTTGACAGGAAAAATAACGAACTCCTGACACGGAACCATCATTTTTCCCTGCTGGTCGATCTAATTCTATTCCATACCACGTACCTAATAAAATACAATTATAAACAATTACAAATATTATATAAATACAATTACAAACAATTAAAAATATTATATAAAATACAATTATAAACAATTACAAATATTATATAAAATACAACTATAAACAATTATAAATATTATATAAAATAAAATTATAAACAATTACACATATTATATAAAATACAATCATGAACAATTCAATAATTGTACGGTAACCAAGGTTAGGGCAGTCACACACTTCCAAAAGAGTATATAACAAAAGGCGATATTAAGTTTGCCAGTAAAAAATAAAAGGGCCTCTCTTCTTGCAATAAAGGATTTTTTTGTCAAGCTAAGCGAGAGAAAATAAAATAGCCAGAAAAACTAAATGTATCTGACACAAACTAGATCATTTTGGGACTAACATATGGCTCAATTTTATTTCCATAGGGGTCCTCAGCAGTGGCAGGAAACCGGAGGACTCGGAGAAAACCTACGAGGTTGGACAGGCGATCCTACTCATTGTCACGTACAACCGGAGAATCGAAACCATGCGAGTTGACTCAATGACAGACTCTAGGATACAGTGTGCACATGTTAACCATTCAGCCATCCAACCGTGTGGGTTTACTCCGGGTACTCCAGTTTACTCCCACAGGAAAGACCCCAGCGCGCTAAGATAATAAAAATAAACAAGGTTGAACGTCCTACTTTTCTGAACCAAGAGAGTAACCTTGATCCAGTTAAATTTGTAATTTTAATTACTCCATAGTATCCCACAGTGAAACCTTGATATTCTTATTTTTATATAAGTATGAACAACTAATGGTGTGAATCTATAACACATGATATTTACATGTACAGAAGGATTAAATGGGTTTAAAACAAACTAAACCGCTTTGATTTAGGTCAACAGATTGAATTTATTCTTTTGATCTGATGTGTTATATCAGTGACATGAAATGAAAAGAAATGGGGTTTAACGTCCTACTGTTTTGCTCTGAACTGGGCTAATGAAGACGGGCATACACCAAACAGTGTACTATGGTGGAAATTTTGCATGGAAACGGCACTAAGGCCTACTCTTATATCGAATTCCAACTGTCAAGGGATCTTTTATGTGTACACGGGACCTCGGTTTTTCATCCCATCCGAATGACTAGACAGCTGTCCTTGTCAGGGCCTCCATCCTGCATCACTGACAAGGGAGAACCACGCTGGAAAATCTGGATGAACTTTCTCGGCCAATGCAGGGATCGAACACTCGACCTCCAGGCTGGCGAGCCAGCATCTTACCCACTTAGCCAGTGTGATCCCCTGTTATATCAGTCTATCATATTGGGGCTGGAGGGTGGCATAAACAGTGAGAAAGAGAGAGAAATGGGGTTTAACGTCCACTCAAAACAAACTAGGTCATTTCAGGACTAACACATAATGGAATTTTAGGGGTCTTTAGCAGTGGGTGGAAACCCGGAGAAAACCCACGAGGTTGGACAGGCGACCTTACTCCTAGTCACGTACAACCGCGGAATCGAAACCCCGCCAGTTGACTCAATGACAGGCCTTATGATACAGCGCGCATGTGCTAACCATTCGGCCATCCAACCCCCCAGTGTCATATCGGGGCATGAGGGTGGCATAAACAGTAAACATATAGGACAAACATACAGTGACAATATTCAATGATTAATTTCATATTGGTTTTCTTTCAATGTTTCGTTTCACGTATATTGAAATTTCATAACCTGTCAGTTTCCTTTGAAATTAAAATAGAGTTACCTCCCATGCCCAGCACTGTTAATGACAGAGGGAGCCACAGTGGCTCAGTGAGTAAGGTGCTGGTCAAATTACAAGGAGCTTCAGGGTTAGGTCCTGGTCGAGAAAGTTCCCCAGGACCTGGCAAGAGAGAGAGAGAGAGAGAACTGGAGGACCCAAAGCATACCCACGAGGTTGGAGAGGCGACTCTACACCTTGTCCATACAACCGGGGAATCGAAACCACGCCAGCTGAGTCAATGACAGACCTTATGATACAACACGCACGCGCTAACCATTCGACAATCCAACCACCCCACCTGGCAAGGTCAACAGCCAATAGTTCAGATGGGACAAAAAACAGTTGGAATTCGAAATAAGAGTAGGCCATAGGAGGTCTTGAGTTTTACCCCAGGGTTAGTCAAGAAATTTCTCCAGGATTTCATAATGGGACAAACATTGTGCGATACATTTTGTCCTCACAAACTGCCATAGTAGGATACCTGATACCCCTGGCTTTCCATTCACACTAGCTTTCTAGGGGGGAAAACGGAGAACATAGAGGAATCTCCACAAGGTTAGGAAGGCCACCTTACTCCTTGTTACGTACAAGCGGGGAGTCATTCAGCCACCCAACCCACATTTACATATAAAAAATTATTTGTTTCATACCTGATGCAAATTTTGTATCACCAATAAATTTAACTGTTCCTTTTCTTTGTCCAGCAACAATAACTCTTTCTTCCACGTCAATCTCACCTAAATCTGATACAGACGACGCTCGGGATTTACTTAAACCTGGTAATTATAAACATAATACAGTTTATATCTTCTGGTATGATTGTTCTGTCTCTAATTTATTGTACAGTTCTCCTGTCTTGTCTATTACATAACTAGTATATCTAAATAACATTCTGTTTTAAATTTAAACTGGATCACTACAGACAGACACGGGACTGTACAATACCATGGACACCAACGGATGTACCCCAGATCCATTTACTCAAATGTGGTGGCCATCTTGAAATCCAACATGGCAGCAGTTTGACAGAATCTTTGATAATGCTCAATCATATAGAAAACATGGGTATAGGCAATTGATTTTCGGACTGAATTAGGTCCTTTTGGTAACCATTTTGGAATTCAAGATGGCAGCCACTCGGGTTGATTTTATTTTTAGTACTGGGTGTGCATTACAGTGGTATATTCTTTATATACTGGTTGTGTATTACATGTGGTATATTGTTTATATACTGGGTGTGTATTACACATGGTATATATACTGGCTGTGTATTGCATGTGGTATATTGTTTATATACTGGTTGTGTATTACACGTGGTATATTGTTTATATACTGGGTGTGTATTACACATGGTATATATACTGGCTGTGTATTGCATGTGGTATATTGTTTATATACTGGTTGTGTATTACATGTAGAATATTGTTTATATACTGGGTGTGTATTACATGTAGAATATTGTTTATATACTGGGTGTGTATTACATGTGGTATATTGTTTATATACTGGCTGTGTATTGCATATGGTATATTGTTTATATACTGGTTGTGTATTACATGTAGAATATTGTTTATATACTGGCTGTGTATTGCATGTGGTATATTGTTTATATACTGGTTGTGTATTACATGTGGTATATTGTTTATATACTGGGTGTGTATTACATGTGGTATATTGTTTATATACTGGGTGTGTATTACACGTGGTATATATACTGGCTGTGTATTGCATGTGGTATATTGTTTATATACTGGCTGTGTATTGCATGTGGTATATTGTTTATATACTGGCTGTGTATTACATGTCGTGTATTAAAATCCTCTGTGGTATATCTTCTGTTTTGATCAATCAGTGCTACCCAAAACAGCACATTATCTTACTAAATGACAACTTTTTGCACATTGTTTCATTGGCAATTGAACTGCTTATTACTGGTGGAGTTTTCTACCAGTTTTCTCTACTTATTATTGAGCTACCTTCAACTACACTTCTCTAATTAGCACCTGAACAGCTGTAAACTACCTGAAATAACTACCGTCTATAACACCAAGGGGTTTAACATCCTACTTATTTACACCAACACTGAAAATAGGGCAGTGTGCTAAGAGGGAAATGGGGCAGTGTGCCACGAGGGAAATGGGGCAGTGTGCCACGAGGGAAATGGGGCAGTGTGCCACGAGGGAAATGGGGCAATGTGCCACGAGGGAAACCTTGTCCGACAAAGGCATTTTCACTTAAAAAGGGGTTTAACATCCAACTTATTTACACCAACCCGGTCACTGAAAATCGGGCAGTGTGCTACGAGGGAAATTGGGCAGTGTGCTACGAGGGAAATGAGCAGTGTACTACGAGCGAAATGGGGCAGTGTGCCACGAGGGAAATCTTGTCCGAAAGAGGCATTTTCACTTAATCTGCATTAAATTCCAATGGTTTTATTATGTGCATGCCACTGACTAACTCATCCAAATTACTAGAAGTTCTTTGATTGGCATTTAGTAATGGAATATATTAACACAAGGTACAATTTTAGGGATACACATTTACTGAGTTTCATACTAAGCGACGTTTCGACAAGGATAAAGACGAGAGTATCGTCGACGAAACGTCGCTTAAGATTAAAGTCTGAAATTGTGTATCCCTAAAATTGTACCTTGTGTTATTAGAAGTTGTTCCTTACAATGGGAATCAGAAAATAAAACAAGAAACAAACAGAGCTGATTTTTGTTGTGTTTTTTAATCATACACTTGGTCAAAAAAATAGAAGTTTGGTAATATGATATGAGCTATATTTACAAAATAAATCAAAATAACAAAAACAAAGTATAATGATAATATTAACTGATTAAGTCAAATGTATATATACATATTGTCTAAACACACAGTAAAACAACTCACATGATATGATTTTAATACTATTTTTCTGTTCTATTTTTGAAGAGAGAGAGAGAAACTGGGTATATTTGCTATTTGTTTTTAAATGAGCACTACTACATGCGTTTAAACCATCTTATCAAAGCCTGTCGATCAATATGATTGCAACTGTACAAAGAATAAACACACCACATTACATGCTGATCATACCTGAATTAGCAGAGCCTAATTTGGAAAGCAGAACTGGGGCCTGTTTCACCAAATTTTAACTAAGATAAAATCCAAATTTTAGTAATTTGATTGGATAATATTAGATTGATTTGAGTGCTTACCCAATCAAAATTAGAGTATCTACTAAAATTCAGATTTTATCTTTAGTTAATTTCGTGAAGCAGGCCCCAGGTTTTAGAAAATTAATGAAAGTCTTGAAATTTGACACCAGTCCTAGACAACTTCAGGCTTTGTAAGACACTGTTCCATGTATTTAGATTTTTCTATATCATTACTAGTGTTTATTTTACTGATATTTTTAATACACAGTTTCAAGGATTAAGTATGTGAGTACTGCAGTAGTGTCCATCCTTTTAATCAAGGATTAAGTACATCTAGTAGTGTCCATACTTTTTGTCAAGTTCAAAACAAATTGTCATTTCCAGACCGACATTTATATGTATAGATTAATAATCTCAACGACAACACCCAGCTTGTTATAGAAACCAAAAACAGATAAATATTGGAGGATTACTTTCACTCTTCTAGTTTAAAGAATTCACAAGGTTCTACAAAGTGAAACAAGGGGCATAACTCTAGAAGTAATTAACAGAAATTGTTGAAATTCAATAGGTTTCTTCGTCTCACTAACATAATCATACATAAATTTTAAAATGTTTGGATGACAAATGTCAGTGTAGTCGTGGAGTGTAAACAAAAAATTGTAGACAACTGACCACTCGGCAAATCTGAACATATTCCAGTACCCTACATCTAGCCTCAGCTGTATGACGAAGTCCGCCATTGGAACTACTTTCAAGTTCCCGGATTACTAAAGCCATAGCCCATGACGACGCCTTTGAAGAATGTTTTATCATACAAATATTTCAAAGTCTTAAGCTGTTTTACTTTCCAGTTTATCAGATTTTCTTCAAACAACAACAATTTTGCACTACACATGCTTCAAACGACACAATTTTGATAACTTTACTAATAAGTAAACCGGTGCCGCATCGCAAATGTATAGGCGTAGGTACATATCACTTACCGTCATACAGCCGAGGCTAGATGAACATGTAGAGTATCGGAATCTGTCGAGGTTTGCCGAGTGAACAACTGACGTCCCAAGATAATATGCGAACATATTTCCATATTGGCAAATAAAAATTTACTAGCTAAGATTAAGATAAATATTAAAGAAATCTTTGGATCTTTCGCTCCTTAAATTGTGAGCTAAATGTTTGTCATCACTTTTGTACATGACAACCAACTGAATAAGAATAAACAGAATCTTGAAATTATTACCATGTACCTTAGCAACGTGTACCTTAGCAACATGTACCTTAGCGCCGTTTCTTAACTAATGTTTTTATAATAACAACTTAAAGTGGAGATGTTCGGATTCGGTCATAACCGGTATAAACCAAATTGATCAAAATTCAAAAACCATTTTTTATGGATCAAAATAACAATTGATTTTATTATCATTTTATAGACAGATAGAGAGAAATGCGGTTTAACGTCCACTTGACACAAACTAGGTCATTTTGGGACTAACACATGGTTCAATTTTATTTCAATAATTCGCTTGCGCATGGGGGTCTTTAGCAATGGGAGAAAACCCACGAGATTGGACAGGCAACCCTACTCCTTATCACGTACAACCGGGAATCGAAACCTCGCCAGTTGACAGGCAAACCTACTCCTTGTCACATACAACCATGGAATCAAAACTATGCCAGTTGACTCAATGATAGACCTTATGATACAATGTGCACCCCCCCCCCCATCATTTAAAAGAGATGGTTTCAATTAATCACCACTGACTAGTGACTAATAACCATGTCCAATTTGAGATGACCAAATGTAACACTACATGAAATAAATCAATAATATTTATTTGGCTATTTCCATAGACTTGGAAAATGTTTGGCCGTTTTGGTTTATAATCCCAGCAATCAATGACAAGTCGAATCAAAGACCAGTTGGAAAAATATATGTGTACAGACCAATCGGGCCAATAATAGACAAGGCATTGGGAAAATACATGCACAAGAGTTGACTCAGGACATCACCAAATATCTGCATGTCACTTAATGATGTTATATAATACATAATTTTCAGTCACAATACTTTCAGTCACATTTTTTTTTTTTTTTTTTTTTTTTTTTTAAACATGTAGTCTAGCTTTAGGGTATGGTTGGCACATGTTGCTTCATCCCAAAACATTCCCCCCGGGCGGTTTCATCCCAGCGTAAGATTTAATATAAATGCTCATTTTTAATTTAATGTGTATTCGAGGGATTAAATGATTCCTCTAATTTTCGGATGAAACTGCCTGGATTAAATGTTTTTATGTGATGTAATAACTAACAACCGAATAACTTCCTAGTTTTCAATAAATAAGTATTTATCTTTCTTGTAGAAACAGTACAGCTATAAGTAAATTATTCTTTGTATTAAGTACAGTAACTCCTTTAACTTAAATGTTCCAATCAGAATTAATCACTTAAAAATGTAAGGCACTTGATTTTATTACGCGATTTGGACCACATTTACACAATAAAATTATAATAATAATGTTTTTTGGCAGATTTCAAATGAATCTTGTGTTGCTGCCTCGGTTGGATGGATGATTTTCAGTTTTAATAATTACTTGTTCGTTAACATACATACAAGTAGTCAAAAGTAGTCAATTTGGGGTTGGTGGGAGGACATTAATGAAATGTTTTTAATCTTTTTTTGAACAAATGCTCCCCGTTCTGCTCAAGATTGATTTCGACTTATCGATGGTATAAGATGTACCTCAGATATATTCTGCGATATTCGCTTAATCGCTTCGTGGAAACACTACGCCATCCAATTTCCCTCCATGGAAACGGGCGTTAAAAATAAGTATTTCACACACATCATCGTCGCAGATATAGAAATACTTTAAATATCCCAGTTTTATAATGAATGACTAAACAGCACATCACTTTACCATTCAAAAATCAATTCATGTTTGAAGGAAGTATTTTAAGATTTATAACAAATTTTATAATAATATTTGGTCACATTTAGTTTTGGACAAGAGGAAATCTAAATACACTTTGATGTTCGTTGTATTTTTAACATAATAATGTTCTCCTCTGTTTATCTAACTTCAGAAATGCGCTATCAAAATTCATAACGGTTGATTTAATCTAATAAATTTCACCGCTCAACGCCTGATCAACGTCATTGCGTAACGAGTTAAACGGGCACCTGCCAGCATCTTATCTTTTTCACTAAATCTGTCTAGCACAAATTTCGAACTTGAATTGCTCTAATATAAAGTTACAACGTAATAGTCGTAACATAATTTATTTTCTGTGTGAAGGGGCTCCGTTTCTGAAATAATCTTTTCATTTATTTGGCGATCCACACGAAAACCTAGCACAATTCAACTACGCATTCAGTTTGGTTATTCGCGATTCACTCTCCATTTTGATCAAGAGGGCAGTTCAAAGGTTCGTCACGACTGGACGGTTCTGCTTCGCCTTCCATTTCGTCTGTTGCTTCATATTCGTCGTCATCCATAGGATCAAAGTCACTATTATCCTCCTCGCTTGAACCCATTTCACTATCGTGTAAGGCTTGGCATCGCAAGTTTGTGATTTCATCGGCTTTGTTTGCCGCGTATTCGTAGTACATATTCCTCACTCCTTCGGTGACCGCCATGCGCAGTCGTAACGAATAGCGAAAAGATCTGTGGTTTTCTCGACTGGCTTTATCGTATCTCTTCGCCATTTCGTCCAAACGTCTATTCAACTGCACAATTTGTTCACAGGCCCTCCGAAAGAATCTTTCTGCATCCATAAGTCTCGTTTGAACATCGGAAGACATCTTTCGTGGAGGCCCACTTTCCTCCGCATTAGACGAAAGACTTGCCATTGATACACTTGGATTATAAATAGCCTTCTGTCGTGAGAGCTTGTGAGTTCACCTTTGACATTTCCCCGGACTAAGCCATTAACGACGAGGGGTGTTAGTTTTGACACGCCGTTGCTCACAGATAAGAATCTTCGGTAAATTGACCGACACCGAGACGGATTATTACTTATGACTAATTAGGACAGCCCTCTTAATCGAAGGTGCTATGCCATTAAAACTATTTTATCACGTAAGAAAGTGATATTACAGCCAATTTCACACCTAATGATAATGGGGGAAGCTAGAGTTATTAGGTCAATCTACTCCACCCAATCAAAACACACGGTAAAATCCCCGACAATGCTTTGTGTATTTTCTACAAACAGATATTGAAACAAACTCTCGCCATTAGTTTAAAGAGCAAAAGAAATACTTTAAACAGACCGAGTGACTCAACTTCATAAACAAACAAAAAAGACACTGTGATGTTGTTTCATTAATTATGGGTTCCCCAACTTCCAATATTTAGGCAACATTCTCAATACAACCGTCAACAAAAATGATCTTCAAGTCAACTATGTGAACTTCAGGACAATATATATACGCCAATATCTTGGACAGGGGCTTACATATCGATTTTTTTTAGGGGAGGAGGGGTGTTAAGCAAAAATTAGACCAACTGATGCACAGGCCCTTAATACGAGTGATGCAGCCACGAGCCAAGCACCACTGGTGCAAGCTTTCTAGGGAGTCAGGGGACTTGCCCTGCTCCACACCCCACCCCTGGAGAAATTTTTGACTCTATAGAGTCCCTGAAATGTCATTTCCTGGATTTTGCAGATTTCTGATGGTTAGAAAACATGAGTAAAATTGAAAACTAGGCCTACACATGAGAATTCATGTTATTTATTAAATATACATTATGCAAAAGCTAAATCTGCCTATTGCAGGTCTTTCTTTAGGCCTGAAGGGGGATCACGTGGCTAAGTGGGTAAGACGCTAGCTCGCTAGCCTGGAGGTCGGGTGTTCGATCCCTGCATTGGCCGAGAAAGTTCATCCAGATTTTCCGGCGTGGTTCTCCCTTGTCAGTGATGCAGGACGGAGGGGCTGACAAGGAAAGCTGTCTAGTCGTTCGGATGGGACGAAAAACCAAAGTCCTGTGAACACATTGGCGTGCACGTAAAAGATCCCTTGGCAGTTGGAATTCGATATAAGAGTAGGCCGTAGTGCCGCTGTCCGGGCAAAATTTCCCTCATAGCACACTGTATGGCGATGCCCGTCTTCATTAGCCCAGTTTAGGAGCAGAACAGTAGGACGTTAAACTCCATTTCATTTCATTTAGGCCTGAAAGTTATCTAAATTATTAATTAGACATTAATTAACTTATCAAGAGCATAATCAACTCTCGATGGCATCGCTAGCCTGCAATGTTTATTGGATTAGGTTTCGATTTGCTGTTCAACTTCCATTCATAATTAAGTCATGAAATGGATAATCAAGACTATGTTTTTTATCCTACCGACTTTAGTAATGATGATCGAGGCTAGGCTGAAAATTCAATCCTTAAAATCTCGGTTCATAGTGGATCAATTTGACTGAAATTTTCAGAAAACTCCCTTTACAGTATCTAGTTTTTAACTATTATAGTGAGAACTGCCAGCTCTTTATCTAATCTCCCATAAGGTATCTTTAAGAATTTTGTAAGAACCTATACAAACTACAAAGTACTGTGAATCTGTGATAACTTATGAAAGTTATAATAATTATTTACATGGACCTATACCTTCAATATATTATTTTGGTGAATTTACATAAATTAGCGCAGACATTACTATGTCCTCATATTTTCATCAACGATGCACTCGCTCACTCAAGCAGACAAATAGAACCTACTGCATACGTCATACAGTGTGCTATGAGGGACATTTTGTCAGGACAGCGACGTTATGACCTACTCTTATCTTGAATTCCAGTTGTCAAGGTTTTTTTTTTCGCGAACTCCAATGTGTACACAGGACCGCAGTTTACCGTCCCATCCCAATGACTGAGCAGACAAACATGCCAACAAGGTGTCAGCCAGCGATACCCATATATTTTTCTCAATTGCACGCCCCATGGACGTTTTTCTTTCCCATCCGAACGACTCGACTCACTTCCTTGCCAGGCCCTCCATACCACACCAGTAACACAGGGAAACAAACCATGCCAAAAAATCAAGAACTTCTCGGCCTACACCAGGATCGAATCCCAGAGAGAGAGAGAGAGAAATGGGGTTAACATCCACTCGACACAAACTAGGTCATTTCGGGACTAACATACGGTTTAACTTTATATCAATAATTCGCTTGCGTGTAGGGGTCTTTAGCAGTGGGAGGAAACCGGAGTACCCGGAGAAAACCCACGAGGTTGGACAGGCGACCCTACTCCTTGTCACGTACAACCGAGGTATCGAAACCCGCCAGTTGACTCAAATGACAGACCGTATGATACAGCGCAGCGCGCACATGCTAACCATTCAGCCATCCAACCCCCCCCTGAAGTAAACAACATACAGATATCAATTTCCAAACAATCAGCTAAGTCTCTAACTCAATAGCATCTAAAGTCTTACACGTTGAAAACACATATTATTTGTCAATTCAAATCAACACTGATGTTGTGATCTTACCTGGAAAAGGTAGGCCTCTGATATTCAATATTTAAGACAAAATAAACATTTTACCATTGCTACACGAATCGTGTACCACAGTGCGTTTCAGCGTCACATTTAACAAGTGACCAGAAAGAACGAGGCTAGACATATTCCACAACTCCTGTCAACCGGTAACGCCATATCTTATCTGGTGGGCATGCGCAATAGACTGAATAACCAGATGCTAGAAATTGAAATTCGGTTGAGACTCCTGCCGTATTTCGCTGGACATAATTGATTTGAAACGGAAACAATTGAATGTAAATCAGTTTATATACAATCAGATTACATTATTATATCCGTTGCGACCCATTTGTGTCAATTTCTAGGTTCTAAATATTACCGATTTAGCTCCTTTAAATGTAGTCTGTAGAGTGTTTACAAATAAATGTGGACGGACAGACCAATGTGACAGCAATGTACAACAACATTTCCATATGGGCGTATAAAAAGGGGTCTAATGTTCTACTTTTCTGCACCAACTGGGCTAATAAAGACGTGCATACACCATGTCCGGTGCTATGAGAAAAATTTTGCCCAGACAGCGGCGCTGTGGCTTACTCTTATGTAAACTTCCATCTGTCAGTATTTTGTGCCATCTGAAAGACTAGACAGACCCTACACATCCTGTACCACTCATTAAAAAGGGCAGACACCAGGCTGGAAAGTTGCAATGGAAGTATCTGAGCGAACACTGTGAAAGAACCCAGGGGCCTGTTTCACAAAATTTTAACTAAGATAAAAACCAAATTTTAGTAACTTGATTGGATAATATTTGATTGATTTTAGTGCTTAGCCAATCAAAATTGAAGTATCTACTAAAATTTGGATTTTGTCTTTAGTTAAACATACATTATGCAAGAGCTAAATCTGCCTATTTCAGGTCTTTCTTTAGGCCTGAAATGTTATCTAAATTATTAATTAGACATTAATTAACCTATCCAGGCCATAATCAACTCTAGATGGCAGCACTAGCCTGTGATCTTTAGTGGATTGTAAGCCGATTTACTGCATAACTTTCCTTCTCGATTAAACGATTAAATGGATAATCAAGACTGCTGTTTATCGTACTGACTTTAGTAATGATGATCGAGGCTTATGGGAATTTCAGTCGCTTAGTTCTCGGTTCATAGTGGATCAATTTGAATGAAATTTCCACCAAATTGCCTTTACATTATCTAGTTTTTAACTATTATAGTGAGAACTGCCAACTCGTTACCGAATCTCTCATAATGTATCTTTAAGATTTTGAGAAACGGGGCCCTGGACTTTCCGGCGAGTTGTTAGTGAGTTAATGGCATACACACTAAAATTAAAATCTTACAAGAAATTAATATGCATGAAAATAATTTAGAGAAGAAATATTTTATAGAATCAGTCGTAATTTATTCCACAGAAGTTACGTCTGCAGACCTGGAACTATTGACCTTTGTTGCAATCAGATTAAAATACAGATCTATATTTCGTTTCGTTTTTTTATGCTTTCGATGGCCTACACCACATGAAGATCTGACCGGTTGTAGCGATAGGTCACGTCAGAGGTCATACGAGCAGCTTTTGACCCTATTACGTCAGACATTTGATTAACCAATCAGCATTGATGTTACTAGCGGATTACCCACAGATCCATGCACAATACGCCTAAAGCTCGCCGTAACAGACCGTTTCATTGGCTAATAGCTCACATCATTCAGAACACGTCAATGATAACAACTCTTCTAGATCCTAGTGTAGTAAAGACAAGTAAAAAGAAATTTTGAACTATAAAAACGAAACGAAATAGAATCTGTGTTGTAAACAGATTGCCTTTGTTGAACATGACAACATGTCTGACACTAATGAACAAGTACCGGATATTTAGAATTTTGTGCCAAACACGTAGAAACAATAAAAACATTGATACAAGAGGATCCTGTGCCTAGAGAGATTTGTACCATGTGTGAGGTACCTTGGTGGATTTTACAGGATACGGCCTGAATATGTAGGCCTACCTGGAATTGTCTGTGACAGGTAAGACTGTATTTCTAGTCTTGAGAAGGAATAAAAGCTTTAAGTTTAGAGATGAGTAGTTGAGTTATGTTCTACTGTACAATATTGGATATAAGTCTTATACAGTTTATAATATATCATTAATAGTATATATTATCATGTAGTTTATATTATACAGTATAATCAATAGAGAATAATTTGTAAAGATACAACTATTGTTTAAACCATCTTATATTCCTTGTCTATAAATTTTTTTTTTAAAAATGTCGCAACAACGATATTACCACATATATTATCATGTAGTTTATATTATACAGTATATGATGTATTGTCAATAGTGTATTGTCTTGTAGTGTATACTATATCATCAATAGTGTATTATACTGTATTGTATATCATAACATCAGTATTGTATATCATATCATCTGTAGTGTATATTAATCATGTAGTGTGTATTATAGGAATGTGTATGTCAGGTCTTTATAAGTGTATACTGCTATGTGTATATAGTATCATGTATGTATATTGGTTTGTGTACTATATAAGTGTATATTGCTATGTGTACTAGTGTAATAGACTAGTATCATGTAAGTTGTATATTGCATGTTATATACATACATATATTAGTGTATATTGGTTTGTGTACTAGTCTAATATATACTATTCAAAAAAAGTAGGGGATATTTGATTTTGGGGGCATAATACTAAAATATGCAAATGACTACGAAAAAAGTCAATATAGAACCTAACAGAAGAAACATTTCCAGTTACATGTGACGCCCAAACGCACCAATAGCTACCGCATGGAATGCAGGTGATGCTTGGGATCATCATGGGGGTCCAACCCAAGATTTGCACGACTCTGACTTTGAATGTTACAGTCATTGTGGCATTGAATTCCAGGGTGGAAACATCAGTTTAATTGTTTTAGTGACCAGAAAACAAATTGTGATATGCGTCGACTTACCCAAAATGAAAGGTTACGTGCCCTTGGCATGCTACAGATCGGCACAACACAGGCGGTTGTGGCGCGGACGATGAATGTTTCTCAGTCTGTCATAAGCAGGCTATGGTCCAGATACCGTGATACACAATCTGTACAGGACAGACCACGCTCAGGTCGACCAAGGGCGACAACTCAAGCCCAGGATCGATTTATCCGTACCTTGGCCTTGAGAAATCGTGTCATCACAGCAAATCAGATCAGCGCTCGTCTTCAAACAGACACTGGTGTGAGAGTGAGTGGCCAGACGATTCGGAATCGACTGCATAGGGGTCACCTTCGCGCCCGACGTCCTCGCGTGATCCCTTGTTTGAGAGATCATCACATTCAGGCAAGACGTCGTTGGTGTAGGGATCGTCAACACTGGGATAATCGACGCTGGAGCAATGTGATGTTTTCAGATGAGTCAAGGTTCACTGTTGATTTTTTGGACAGACGTAGGAGGGTGTGGCGTCGTCGAAACGAGCGCTTCAAAGACGTTAACGTCATCAGACATGATCGATTTGGGGGTGGTTCTGTTATGGTGTGGGGAGGCATCACTGTTGCTGGAAGAACGGCTTTACATGTTGTTGCAGGGCGTGTTACAGGCCAGTACTACCGGGACAACATCTTGGCAGTCCATGTTGTGCCGTTCGCACGACGTCATGGCCGCCGTTTCATCTTCCAGGATGACAACGCAAGATGTCACAGGGCCAGGATCGTTACAGGTTACCTCCAACAACAGAACATCACCACATTACCTTGGCCAGCACTGAGTCCCGACCTCTCCCCCATCGAGCATGTCTGGGACATGCTTGGACAGAGGTTACGTCAACGTCAACAACGTCCTGCCAATGTCCAAGAACTTGCTGCTGCGTTGCAACAGGAATGGGACAATCTGGACCAAAATGACCTTAGACGTCTCATTAGGAGTATGCCACGTCGGATCAATGCTTGTTTGGCAAACAGAGGAGGATTTACCCGTTACTGACTTGGTTGTGATGCTGTGGTAACTTTGCTGTTTGACCCCGGGTATCATTTTACCCTTATAATGGTCAGTCTGTGCCTTACTTAGTCTAACGATCATTTGGAATAAATCGATGAATGTGAACTTCATTTCATTTTATCATTTGTTTCTTCGTCAGTTTCATTAGGTGACTTTAATAACACTTAAAAATCAAATATCCCCTACTTTTTTTGAATAGTATATTATCATGTATGTATATTGCCATGTTATACATTAATGTATATTGGTTTGTGTATTGTGGTTTATATCAACCTATGTATAATAAAATGTATAAAATTATCTGTGTGTATATTAATTATGTGTCCAGTTAAAGCGATTCAACAAATTTTAATTTTAAATAAATATCAATAGTGATAAAAACTGTGAGTCCCATCAGTGATAATAGAGAGAGATAGAGAAATGGGGTTTAACGTCCACTCGACACAAATATGTCATTTCGGGACTAACATATGGTTTAATTTTATTTACATAATTTGCTTGCGCGTATGGGTCTTTAGCAGTGGGAGGAAACCGGAGGACGCGGAGAAAACCAACGAGGTTGGACAGGCGACCCTACTCCTTGCCACGTACAACCGGGGATTCGAAACCGCGCCAGTCGACTCAATGACAGACTTTATGATACAGCGCGCGCACGCTAATCATTCAGTCATCCAACCCCCCTCAGTGATAATAACATGTTGCAAGAGAGAGAGAGAAATGGGGTTTAACGTCCACTCGACACAAACTAGGTCATTTCGGGACTAAACATGTTCAATAATGCCCTTAAAATGAAATGAAATGGGGTTTAACGTCCTACTTTCCTGCATAAACTGGGGTCATGAATACGGGCATACGCCATACAGTGTGTCATGAAAGAAATTTTGCCTTTCAAATTCCAACTCTCAAGGGTTCTTTTTATTTGCCTGCTAACATGTCTACGGGACCTCAGTTTTTTTGTCCCGTCAAGAATACGGGCATACACCATACAGTGTGCTATGAAGGAAATTTTGCCTTTCAAATTCCAACTGTCAAGGGTTCTTTTTACATGCTAACATGTGAACAGGACCTCAGTTTTTTTTTCCCATCCGAACATCTAGATCCTGTACTGCGCAACTGGTTAGTGAGCCCTTTGCTTCGCCATGTGTTTCAACAATTACAATTATAAAGATTTTAACCAATCGTCTTACCTGTATCAATTTTCGCAGTCACGTGATTCACCTTGACAACGGATGGTTTGATTAGAGATCGGAGAGGGGAACCGTTTGAGTTTCGAGATATGTTGGCACCAGGTTTAGAGATTTTATTAATTGGAGCGAAGATACCTGTAAATAATAACATATCTGTATAATATACCTGTAAACAAGCCAACAATGAGGCTGATGTCCCCCGCCGACATCCCAAAATAAACAGATGACACATATTCATTAAAGATACATTATGGGAGATAAGATAAAGGGATGGCAGTTCTTGCTATAATAGTTAAAAACTAGATAGTGTAAAGGTAATTTGCTGAAAATTTCAGTCAAATTTATCCACTATGAGCCGAGAACAAAGCGGGTGAATTTTTCGCATAGTCTCTGTCATCATTACTAAAATCATTAATATAAACAGCATAGTCTCGATTATCCACTGTTTTGATTTAATTATCAATGGCCGTTAAGCGGCATATAGGAATCTAATCAAGCCAACATCGAAGGCTAGCCTTGACATCGAGAGTTTATTATGGTCTGGATAAGTTAATTAATGTCTAATTGATAATTTAGATAACATTTCAGGCCTAAAGAAAGACTTGTAATAAGCAGATTTAGCCCTTGAATAATGCATGTTTAATCACACATTTACTTTTTTCAAAAGTATCGAGCAATCAAACTATATACTAAGTTTCATCACTCTTTATCAGATAGAATCAAGATTATCGTGTCCCAAGGCATCAACCAATCAAATTGCTTATCTCTGCTTACCCTAAGCAGAAAATGTTCATCTTCGAACTCCATCAAGGCATTGACCTCAGTAGCGGATTTTCAGTGAGGCTGAAGATCTGATCTTATTTAAACGTAGGCCTACAATGTACGTTAAATCCTTGTAAGTTTTCGGTTATATCTTGCTTAATATATTGTATCCACATGACGTCATTTATGGGTATATAAAGTTACATTACGTTTTTAATGTTAGCAACTACCTTGGCTCTAACTTTAAAAACTAAATAGGCCCTCCAGCAACTGCTGCCTCAGGCCTTGGTGGAGCTTAATCCGCCACTGATTTACCTAATAAACACCTACACCAAGTTTGTACATTCTAGCTCAATTAGAAGGAGAGTTATTGTGTCCCAAAAAGAGTGACAGACGGACGGACGGACCAACGGACGTACAGACAGACGAACCTGTTTTACTTGTCCCCTGCTTTCCTCGAAAGGCAGGGGACAATAATAACATTCAATTTTTATAATTCTGGAAGAAGTAACACAAGGCATTAACCCAGTAATATTATAAATCTTTTATAGTTACTTCCATTTACTGTGGAAAATATAATATGGATAGGGAGAGAGACAGAGAGAGACAGACAGACAGAGAGAGTTTAACGTCCACCCGACACAAATCAGGTCATTTGGGACTAACATATGGTTCAATTTATTTCAATAATTCGCTTGCGCGTAGGGGTCTTTAGCTGTGGGAGGAAACTGGAGGACCCGTTTTTTGTTTTTAAACACGGTGGCTGTATCTGAGAATCAAGTCTATGGTCCAAAAAGTAGACAAAATGAAAGATAATATACAAAATAGTCAATTTATATAAAGATAGGTTGCCGCTCAATGAAACATATGCCCACAGCAGCTATATTGTCCGAGCAGTCAACGAGAATGGTCGCATATTTAATCTTTTGTAGGTAGTGGGGGGAATTTATAGGACATTTTCATACAGATCAGATTATAATTTTCAGGTTTTGACGTATGGACAGACGGAGGCAATGGCAATATACAACTACATTTCCACGTGGGCGTATAAAAACTTACCAATATATAGGCCAACATTTAAAGGTCACCGGAAAAGCATCAATTTTTTTTTTAAATAATGCAAGTAATTATGTCAACATATCCTTTCCATAAGTATAACCCGAGCCTGAACGTCAATAATACCTGCAACAGGTAAATTTCAACATTAGTAATTTCCGCCGTTCTCCGTCGGTAGTCGGAACTTTCCGTCAATAAGCAATCCGTGAGGTCATTTTAGTCCTTCTGCACATAGAAATATAGACTAGAATATGAGCAGAAGGACTAAAATGACGTCAAATTTACGGAAAGTTACGACTACCCACGGAGAATGGCGGAAATTGCTAACGTTGAAATTTACCTGTTGCAGGTAATATTGACATTCGGGTTCGTGTTATACTTATGGAAAGGATATGTTGACATAATTACTTGCATTATTTAAAAAATTTATGAACCTTTTCCGGTGACCTTTAAAGATAAATAAAGAAAATTCTGATTATATAAAAACTTACCATGATTAGGTGGGCATTTAAAGTAAGATATTCCTCCGATACCACCATCATTTTTACCTGCAGCCTCGTCCAACTCAATACCTGCCCATACACCTGTAGCAAATTCTGTTGGTCCACAATATTGTAATACACCTGTCTAGAGGAGAGAATTAAATACAGGTAAAAGATTGTTGAGGAGTAATATAAATCAAAATATTTGTGGTGGAGAGAGGGAGAGAGTGTATTTAAAGTCTATTCAACTTGATTCAACACATACAAGATCATTTCAGGAGTAACATATGGAACAATTTCAATAATTCACTGTGTAGGTAAGGCAAGCAACTCTACTCCTATCTGTGTAGAGGGGGGTTGGATGGCTGAATGATTAGCACATGCGCGCTGTATCATAAGGCCTGTCATTGAGTCAACTCGCATGGTTTCGAATCCCCGGTTGTACGTGACAAGGAGTAGGGTTGCGTGTCCAATCTCGTGGGTTTTCTCCTGGTCCTCCGGTTTCCTCCCACTGCTAAAAGACATCTACGCGCAAACGAATTATTGAAATAAAATTAAACCATATGTTAGTCCCAAAATCACCTAGTCTGTATCCAGTGGACGTCCCTCCCTCCCTCCCCTCCCTTCCCTCTCTCTCTCTCTCTCTCCCCCTCCCTCTCTCTCTCTGTCTCTGGATCAAACCTACACCACTTGACTCAATAACAGATCTTATGATCTAAATCATTTCAAAATATTTGAATCCCTTCAAGTGCCTGTGTGTACAGACGAACATGGGTGATGTCATTATTCAACCACATATAAAAATACCTGAGTATATTCCATACCTTTGTTCCACCCACGATTATTTTATCACCAAGTTTTAATCCGAGGGCCTGTAACGTGACTTTACTTTGTATGAGATCATAGTTAGGGGGAGGTTGTTTCGGAGAAACAGGGGTGGCATCTAATAATGTTTTCTTCACTTTAACTGCTAATTTCGCCATATCAGACAACTGGTCAAAACTACCGGCATCAGGCACACAATCTGAAACATAACAAAAACAAATTACCCAAGCACTAAAATGGAGGTGAACCAGTGAGAAAAATGCTGGCTGGATAGCCACAGGGTCTGTGATATCCCCCCCTCCCCCCCCACTGGAAGCAGACGTTGAGCTCCACGAACCTACTACTTACCTATTGGAAGTCTGTTGAGATCATCCCGTAAACTTGGATTGGCGCCGTTATGTAGTAAAACTTTAATTGCTTCGTGTGCCAGATTGGAAGCGGCGATATGTAAAACGGTACCTTGTTCAAACTCAGCACATGGACTATCAATGTCTGTAAAATATTAAAATACTATTATTATATTTTAATAAGATTCTATGAAATGTACTGTGTCTAATATGTTCGATCTCTGCATTGGCCGGGAAAGTCCATCCAGATTTCAGGAATCGTTCCCCCTTGTCAGAGATGCAGGAGAAAGGGCCTGACAAGGACAGCTGTCTAGTCATTCGGATGGGACAGAAAACCGAGGTCCTGTGTACACATTGGCATGCATGTAAAACATCCCATGACAGTTGGAATTTGATAGAAGAGTAGGTCGTAGTGCCACTGTACGGGCAAAATTTCCCTCATAGCACACTGTATGGCGTATGACCGTCTTCATTAGCCCAGTTCAAAGCAGAACAGTAGGTCGTTATACCCCATTTCATTTCATTTCATTTCTGTGTCTAATAAAAGTACATTGGTCTCTAGGTATATTCAGGTATTAGGTAAGGTCATGTCAAGCATTGGGGTAGTTCAACACTGCGCAGTAAAAACAGAACAGGTAAAAAGGGCAGAGGTACAAGTGGAATAATAGGCAAAAAGAGACATTTTCTCAGTGTGCAAAACTGAGGTCCTGACTTTGATCCTAATGTTCCTTAAAGTTGCAATTGCAAATTTTCAAGTTATATTTTTAAAATGTATTAAAATAAAGCTTTAAATAGATGGTATCCATAAACAGTCCTACTTTGTTAAAGAATAATCCTATTAATCCTATAATTCGCTATTGCCAGCTGAGAAATTGGCAAAAATATCATTTTAAACTTCAAATTCCAACGTTGGAAAATGGCTGCCCCATGTTGTCAATAGCAAAACAGGGGAGGTAATTGTGTTGTTATTTCCTGTGTCATAGATTTTTAAGGGTTGGAAATAATGCCCATGATCGTATAATAGTGATTTGATAACCCATTGAGCAAAAGACAGAAATAATTATATTTTGACTTTCTTAGAAAATTTGAAATTCTCGCTTTAAGATTTTTCAGCATGATTTTTGCATGTTGGTGTTGCAGGATTGAAAGGAATATTGTGTAGTTGTTCAGATGGAACGAAAAACCAAGGTCCACTGCACATAGAAGACCACTTGCCAGATGGAATTAGATGAAGAATGGGCAAGCCGTCCAGGCAAAATTTACATCATAGGACACTGCTTGGCGTTAGCCTCTCTTTATTTTCACAGTTGGTACAAAACAACAGAAGATTTACCCAGAGTATTTGTTATCTAATTCTAGAAGAGTAGAAGATTTACCCAGAGCATTTGTTGTGTAATTCTAGAACAGTAGTTATTTAATTCTAGAACAGTAGAAGACTTACCCAGAGCATTTGTGGCTTTAAGAAGTATTTTTATAACGGGAACAACGTCAAAATACGCTGCGTAGTGTAATGCTGTCATCGTGGTCCATCGACATCGAATATTAACATCGGCACCTTCTCCGAGCAGAAATGCTACAACTTTAGCAGCTAAATCTGCGTCTCCCATCCCGCCTGCTCCTGCTTTACTCGCATAGTGTAACAATGTCATATCTGTCAAACCATCTCGATCGTTTATATTAGCCCCTCTTTTTAATATCTGACAACAAAATAAACAATTCATATTATTTTTATCTTATCTTGCTATAATAAGTAATTCAAAAATAGGTTGCACTGCAATGAAACATACACCCACTATAGCTAAATCATCCTATGTAGGTAATTGGGGGCCTTTACCCTTTACAAGACAATTCCATACAGATCAATCATAATTTTCATTGTTTGAGGGTTCACAAGGTTCTACAAACTGAAACAAGGGCCTTAACTCTGGAAATAATTTACAGAAATTGCTGAAATTGAACAGGCTTTTTCGGTTTTTTAATTTAAATAATGCATACCGGTACAAATTTCATACAGATCGGATGATAACTTTTGTCATTTGAACGTTCACAAGGTTCACAAAGTAAAACAAGAGCCATAATTCTAGAAGTAATTGATGTAATGACAAATCTGGGTGTATAAAAATAGATAATGAAAAATGAATATATTGAAAATTTTATTCAAATATAATTAGTCTCTGCTAATTGTTGACAACGAAAACTTTGCGCACTGTTGTCACCATCTAGTAGCTTGGGACGAAAAGCTGAGATTACATGTGCATGCTAGCCTGCACATAATAGAACCCATACCAGTTGAAATTCGTTGAAGAGTAGACGAAACCCCTGTTGCTGGGCCAAATTCCCTCCCATCAAACTGCATGGCGTATGAAAGTCTTCATTAGCCTGGTTGGTGCAGAAAATTACGTTTAAACCCAATTTCATTTCTTTCCGTCATTATCTATTCCATAACAATTGTTAGTATTTATATACTCTTCAAAAAAAGTAGGGGATATTCAGAAACAATACAAAACTGTGGAAATGCACTGCTGTTTTTATTAGAGGTAACCAGTGTATGTTAATAACAGGCCAATTACCTACACATGAACATAAACAGTTCATATGGGCGACTTATCTCGCAAGGAGATACACCGTCAAAAGTGAAAATGGACGTTTTTGATTTTTGTCTTAATAATGAGTAATTGCTCCACCAATCCTCAGACATTCAGCAATTCGTCGTGGCATGCTCCTAATCACCCATCCAATCACGATTTTGGGCAATCTGACCCACTCCTCTTGCAGAGCTACAGCCAATTCCTGCAGTGTTGTCGGTTGACGTCGCCGAACACGTCTCCCGATCAAATTAAACGTAACACACTAAAGCAAAGATACGCTAAACAGTAAATCTTATGCAAGAACAGATAGGAAAGCAAACATGGATAGATAAACCAGCAAGCGGAAGTTTTTATCAATCCTTCCTTTAAGTGTCAAATTTGACAATGAACCCCTCCCACGTGTAAGGTGCTTTTGCGTGTGGCATGTGCAGCTCAGTGGTTCTGTTGGGGCGATAAGTTCTTCATCTGTGAACATACTCTCAAAGCATGTCAAATGTCCATGACTATTTATCATATCACAACCTGCATAGGTATTTGCATTTCAATATCCCCTACTTTTTTTGAAGAGTATATTTTTTTCTACCTCGTTCACAAGAAGTTGGTATTTAAATTGTCTTACCTCGTTCACAAGAAGTTCTATATTGTGTTGTGTCTGCGGTGTCCATTGCCGTAAAATGGCAAATATTTCTGGGACTGTGGTGTTAGGATTCAATAAAATATCACGACAGTCTGAACATCCTGGATCAAAGAAAGATAACTCTTGTCTCTGACATCTCTGACACAGAGGCGGATCAACACATGGATGGATCATGGGTTTTTCTAAGGGAGGTAACTCTAGTTCTAATGGTGTCACACCACTAATGTTACCATCTTCTTCCAGTGTCATCCTGAAAAATATTTTAAAACACATTAGCGTTAATGAATAAGGATGTAAATAATGGAAAGATGAATACGGATGTAAACAATGGATTGATGAATAAGGATGTAAATAATGTAATGGATTGATGAATAAGGATGTAAACAATGGATTGATGAATAAGGATGTAAATAATGAATACGGATGTAAATAATGGAATGATGAATAAATGAAATGAAATGGGGTTTAACGTCCTACTGTTCTGCTCCTAACCTGGGCTAATGAAGACGGGCATACGCCATACAGTGTGCTATGAGGGAAATTTTGCCCGGGCAGCGGCGCTACGGCCTACTCTTATATCGAATTCCAACTGCCAAGGGATCTTTTACGTGCACGGCAATGTGTACACGGGACCTCGGTTTTCGTCCCATCCGAATGAATAGACAGCTGTCCTTGTCAGGCCCTCCCATCCTTCATCACTGACAAGGGGAAACCACGCCGGAAAATCTGAATGAACTTTCTCGGCCAATGCAGGGATCGAACACCTGACCTCCAGGTTAGCGAGCCAGCGCCTTACCCACTTAGGAATGATGAATAAGGATGTAAATAATGGAATGATGAATATGGATGTAAATAAGGAATGATGAATAAGGATGTAAACAATGGATTGGTGAATAAGGATGTAAACAATGAATTGACAAATAAGGATGTAAATAATGGAATGATGAATAAGGATGTAAATAATGAATAAGGATGTAAATAATGTAATGATGAATAAGGATTTAAATAATGTAATGATGAATAAGGATTTAAATAATGGAATGATGAATAAGGATGTAAACAATGAATATAGATGTAAACAATGGATTGATGAATAAGGATGTAAATAAGTTGACAGGGAAAATTTCAAAAAACTTAATTCAGTTTCACTCTGTGTTTGGATGCCAGTTTGAAATTGATGCAAAGGGTTGCTCCCTCCCTCTGAACGCAACTGGCACTGTACAAGATGATGATTATTTAACAGATATACACCACACTTAGATAATAACAATCAACAATCCAGGACAGGTGTCAATTGAAATATAATCAAATCAACAAACTAGGACAGGTGTCAAGTAAAATATAATCAATATTCAACTTGTTTTTACACATATTGACATATATATCTAAGATATAGGACAAACTGTCTGAGCAATATGTTTTAACCTACAAATTATTTTTATGCTAGGTAGGTCCAGGGCATAAATAAAATGTAGTTTCATGACTTAATGTCATTTTGAGACACACAATATGAACCCTTCCTTGGTAGCATATCACCCCTCCAACTCTCTGCCCCCTACCTCCCTGAACATAATATACATCAACCCCTTCTTCTAGGTAGCATACCACCCCTCCAGCTAACCTGCCGCCTACCTTCCTGAACATAATATACATAAACCCCTTCTAGGTGGCATACCAGACCTGCAGCTACCCGGCCCCTACTCCCTAAAACATAATATACATAAACCACATCTTGGTTGCACACCACCCTTTCACGCCTCCAGCTCCCCACCCCCTACCTCCCTAAACATAATATACATAAAACTCTTCTTGGTTGCATACCCCCACCCCCGTCATCCAAAAAAACATAATATACAAAGATGTGACAATGGTTGGTAAATGTTTATAGAGATGTTTTAAGTTCTCTGAATAGTGTGCTGTTTAATGTATTCAAGTTGTTGGTCTAATTAGGTACCTTTCAGATTAAAATCAGTCAATGACGTCATAGTCTGGTAATCCAAATATGGTCTCCCATGTTAGAAAAAGGTAGCTTCTGTGCTGGTGACCAATCATGTAAATGAAGTACCATGCCTGGTCAATTTCCCGGGGGTCAGTCTATGACTCGTGAGAGTTTCCTCTTTATAAGAAAAAAAGTATGGCTCTATTTGTTTGGAACCATAAATTGGTCTAAAAGCACACTATGTAATATGAGTGTATACAAAGTGATTTATATTCATATTCAACCTCTTACGTATAATCAGCCCATTGTTCACATTTTTTAATATTATTTTATCATTTGTGAATCAGCCATTACTATTTAGGATCCCACATTTTCACAGCAACATAACAACATCAGTATTGATTGAAATGGACCAATATTGAATTCTAATTTGTGTTTTTAATTTCGAATATTATGGAAAATATTGAGTTAGAGACTTAGCTTCTTTAAGGTTCTTTTAGATTATCATACAGCGTTCCGAGAGAAACATACCGTTACCCAGCTTGTCTTAGAGACTGAGATAGCCATTATATGTTTTGATGTTGTTGTTCTTAGTGTTTAATGTTCGCTTCCAGCGAAGGTGATATCGCAGACAAGTCTTACATTTCATTTTCATTATCTCAGCGCATGAGCAGGGGTCTTTCCTGTAGGAGGAAACCGGAGTACCCTGAGTAAACCCACGAGGTTGAGAAGGCGCCCCTATCTCCAAGCCACATACACTCACACCAATGATTGAAACCACAGCCGCAAGCCAGAGGTGACCGGCCAGCTAGAGGTCGAAGCGCAGCACTCTAGACCACTAGGAAATCCCAACCCCGTCATAGGTTTTGAACGTGTTGGAGGTTTAAATACCCATAATATAGTTGCTGTAGAAAATATTATAGTTGCTGTATTGTTTCTGTATTATAGATACTTTGAATTTGAAGTTTTCATAGACAATGCAAGGATCGTGAGATTGGTATAGGTCAGTGATTCTCAACCAGTGTGCCGCGAGATCTTCCTTAGTGTGCCGCTGAATTTTGAACGGCACACTAAGAAAATGCGAAAAACCACATGATCCCAATTGAGTATTCGCTGATAAGTTCATAGCTGGGTTTTTCTTTACTTAGCTTGCGTCATTCTATGTGTCTATGACTAGTCTCTGTCTACGGTTGTATGCCGTCTAACTTGCCATGTTTTTATTTTGCAAAATTCAAATATTTTTCATATATATTATTTAGCCAGGTGTGTTTCACGGTGTGCCGTTGGCAAAAAATGGTTGAGAACCACTGGTATAGGTGTACACTTACTTGCACATTCTGCATAATCCCCATCGTGGTTGTATACTTGAATATAAATTTAATGAAGGAACAGCCTCACTAATCTCTGACATAATTTAAGTGATTTGATGAAACAGTTGCCGTAGTAACTACTATATAGAACACATGACCGTTACGAACAAACTACAGGTAAAACAGCCATTGACTTTTTACCCTTTAGTACTTAGATTGCCCCAAACCGACCCTAACTTGGGCACCTGAGTGTGTCTGGAACCAGGGCACCTTAGACCACCCTTTCTAAGGCACCTTAGTGTGCTTGGAACCGCCCTAACCAGGGCAAATTAAGACTGCCCTAACTAGGACACCTTAGACCATCCAAAACCACCCTAACTAGGTCTCCTGCGACTGCAACAAACCGCCACATCAAGTACACTGCTGTGGCACCTGCATGAACTAGTAAATTGTCCTATAATATAGAAAGCTATTTTGGACAGTTTGAGACGGTCTGAGGAACAGCTGTTTCAGTCCGTCTAGGGATATACCAGTATTAATAGATCACTTTTCTGTAATGTTCTTCAAGGAACTAGATGTAGTCAATATTTATATCTACCGAATACTAAAGGGTTAAAGTCAATGACTGTGTCCTCATCACGTCAAATCTTGTTAACACATATTACCCTAATTTTTTATTCATTACAAAAAAAGCGACAAAATCCAAATGGCTGTATTTGCATTCTAATCTCTATCATTACATTGTCAGGGTTAATTATAACACAATAATATGAAATAGAAGTCAGTACGTTGTGGGGGGGGGGGGGGGCTGACGTTTGGACAAAGGTTCTCTTCTCTCATCATTACGCAGTGACTCAGTGAGTAAGACACTCGCTGACCCCGAGGTCTCTGTGTTGGCCAGTGGTACAGTACAGAGTTCTGACAAGGACAGTGTCTAGTCATATGGATGGCACGAAAAATCGAGGTCCTGTGTACACATTGGCGTGCACATAATAGATCCATTGACAGTTGAAAATAAAAATAAGAGTGGGCAAATTTCCGCCCCTAGCACACTGTAAGGTGCCGAGTCAGAGCAGTAATGATGAACAAAAAGAAACCCATTTCATTTCTCTTGGGCTTTAACATCCACTTGACACAAACACTAGGTCATTTCGGGACTAACATGGTACAATTTTATTTCAATAATTCACTTGTGTGTAGGGGTCTTTAGCTGTGCAAGGACACTGATGGAAACTGGAGGACCCACAGGTTGGAAATGAAATGAAATGGGGTTTAACGTCCGATTGTTCTGCTCCGAACTGGGCTAATGAAGACGGGCATACGCCATACAGTGTGCTATGAGGGAAATTGTGCCCGGACAGAGGCACTACTGCCTACTCTTATATTGAATTCCAACTGTCAAGGGATCTTTTATGTGCACGCCAATGTGTACACGGGACCTTGTTTTTTTGTCCCATTCGAACAACAAGACAGCTGTCCTTGTCAGGTCCTCCGGTCCTGAATAACTGACAAGAGAGAACCACGCTGGAAAATCTGGATGAACTTTCTCGGCCCAGGCTAGCGAGCCAGCGTCATACCCACTTATCCACCGTGACCCCCTAATCTTTTGTGAAACTTGTATTCCATATAATTGTGCCATGTTTTATTCTCTGTAAGTTAAAGCAATAAAGCTGCATTAATAATAAGGGAAAGTCACAAATTTCAACATTTGTGTCCACACGAATAACTTGTTGATTGATCTCGACCCATCCGGCTCCCTTGGTTATTCGTATGGTCCCTAATGGCTTTCTATATCTCAAAACTTTTACATTCACATGTACAATCTAAATTTTTACAAAAGCCAATAGCAAATAAATAAAAGTAAGTAAAATAAAAACAACAATATAAAACTCACGCTTTACTATTAATAAATTTTCCTGGTTATATTTAGTACGTTTCCTCTTTTTCTGTACATGTATATACAAACTACTCTAATAATAACTTAAAAACTTATCCTCAAAACTTTTCTTGTGTGTGTAAAATAACTCTATTTAATATTCGCTTCCACTTTTCTCACGATTTACACATTCTAATTCAATTGGCTACGCCACTACAGTGAACTAATAATTAATATTCACCATTCAAAAGAAGATAAAATATGGCAACAATGTGTAATAAACAGAGTGATTAATCCAAACTTCTACAGTTTCAAAACTAACGTTTCTCACAAATTACACATTTTAACACACTTGGTTACAAGTGAAGTAGTTCACAATTTTCACCTAGTGGTTATAAATACACAAAACAATATCCAAAACAAAAATAGAATTATCAAACGGACCAATCTCAAGTTCTACAAAACTAACTCAAGACATAATACACAAAACAATATCCATAAATATTAATGAAGTCCAACTGTTATAGCTGTGTTTGGTCGTTTGTATAAAGATATAGTTGTGACAATATGTCTCTCTAGTCTAGTAATTCAATTATTAGGTGATTAATCCTATCAATGTTGATCTTATCAGGGACTATAATATATAAAGATTATCTAAAACCAATCAGGCATGCCGTAATTAAAACACACCACATGGTCTTTAAAGGAGAGAAAAATAGTTTAACAGTTTGACGTCTGTCTACTCGTGACAAGGCACAGGGTCGTCTGATTTACCTCGTGGGGGTTTTCTAGGTCCTCCCACTGCTATAGACACCCCCTCCCCCCCCCCCCGACCCATGCACAAGCAAATTACTGACATGTTAGTTCAGAAATGACCTATTTTATGTCAAGTGAATGTTAAACCCCATCTCTCCCTCTTTCATGTATACCATATCCTGAGATAAAATCTATCTCCAAGTTGATTACATTTCATGTTCCAGTCTAACTACATGAAATACATCCTGGTACTGACAAGACAAGACAAATCGCACACATTAAATAATCAACAAACTGGCCAGCTACTGATAGAGTGTGAAATATTAACTTTTTTCTGCTGCAAATTAAATTCTAAAACAATGTTTTTAAACATACATTATGCAAGAGCTAAATCTGCCAATTGCAGGTCTTTCTTTAGGCCTGAAATGTTATCTAAATTATTAATTAGACATTAATTCACTTATCCAGACCATAATCAACTCTTGATGGCATCACTAGCCTGCGATATTTACTGGATTATGATCCCATTTGCTGCTCGACTTAAATTCATAATTTTAATCATGAAATGATCGAGACTATGTTTTTTATCCTACTGACTTCAGTAATGATGATCGAGGCTAAGCCGAACTTTCAATCACTTAATTCTCGGTTCATAGTGGATCAATTTGACTAAAATTTTCAGCAAACTGCCTTTACATTATCTATTTTTTAATTATTATAGTGAGAACTGCCAGCTATTTATCTTATCTCCCATAATGTATCTTTAAATTATTAAGAAAAAAGAAACAAATGTGTTGGATGGAAATATATCTGGATAAAAGATATTTTCTATTTAGTATAAATGAGCAGATAAAATAGTTCGTGAAACATGAACATTTTAAGTAAAAATGAATAAAATTAAATATAAGTCAGTCATCACATTTTCTGGTGAAATTTGTAACTGTGTATATAAAGTGTAAGTTATCCTATATTCACTGTGTATTATAAAATGTAAGTTATTAGGTATATTACACATTAGATAACTGTGATTTACCCCTTTATTTCAATCATGTATATAGTAAAGCATGAGTTAGTGTAGATATAACACTGTGAGTTATTGATAGTATGGAATATACTATATTTAATATTGTGTATTGTATAGAATGAGTTACTTGTATATAAGTATATATTGTGTATTGGATCCCATGGGGTAATATTGTGTATTGTATATCAGGAGTTACATGTATAATAGATGTGAGTTAAGTAGAAATATACCATACTGTCCAGATTACAGAAGGCCATGTGTGTATTAAATATTAGATCATGAATGAACTATGCATTACGTGTATATCCACTGTAAGTTATTGGTGATATAGTAAAGTTAACCACCAACTAATATATGAATGAAGTATGGTATTTCTACTGACAGTTATTGGTGATATCATAGAGTTATTGTATAAACTAATATATGAATGAAGTATACTATATCTACTGTAAGTTATTGGTGATATGGTTGAGTTATATCGGTATTTATAATAAACACTACCGTAAACATGGTCTGCCTATTTTAAAATATGGCTGATCATCCCTGGTCTAAACAATTTTACTGATATATCACTTGTCTAAATTTGTCATCTCATCGGAATCTAAGACAGATAAAATCTTATTGTATCTAAAAACTCCATTATAAAGGCAACATACAAAACATTAAATACATGATGAATATATTTGACCCTGACTAATTAAATACTATAATTACATGCATGTAAACCATGTGCATCTTTAACATATGTAGCCTACTATTAAAGGCTATTAAAGTAGATGACCAGCCTCATTGACTCTACCCCTGAGACACCTACTAACATAATCAGGACGCCCCCCACCCTACCCTTTTGAACATAAATATAAAAAAAGCAGTAAACTCAACTGAGTAAAGCTGCATGCCAATCGATCATAAATATGAAATAAAATATATTTACACAAACAAAGATGTAATAATGGCTTTTCAAAACAAAGACAGAAATAGAAAAAATAATTACACACAAACCTTATTTATATTATAAAGTTGTAAATTCTAAACAACAGCTGATAAATGGGTTGTAGACGGTTAGTACCATTAATTATATAATGGGGAATATAGTCATGCAACTTATTTACTTTGGAATGGATTAAAAACGTCTGGGTCACATGCTACCGTTCGAATATAGAAAAGAAAACCTACAAATTCTATAAACTTTTTGGTTTTTCTTCAATATTGTGTACCTCTATATACCGGAAGTACAATTTTTACTTATACAGCCTCGTCTTCGATCAGGAAAAACACATATTTGGATTATCCAGCCACCATTTCGCGATTTCTTTTTAACTAAACAAAAGTTAGAAGACTTGATAATCGAAAAGTTGAACACGTGCGATTTAGCGGTTTATTTAAATATTGATAGTATGCCATGAGTCATATGAATGTTATGTAAACTGTGTCATAAATATGATTTAATCGTGTGTCAGCCAAATATCGCGCGAAAATACAAAACAGGTGTAACAGTAAATATTCTGACCCATCTGGGTTAATGAAAATATACTCTATAGTCTGTCATGAGGGAAATTTAGCCCAGAAAACGGCGCTGTTAATTGGCCAGGCCAGGCCCGTGGACGGGGGGTGGGGGAGGCAACGGGGACACTAGCAGCGGCTAAGTGAGAGGGACACAATGACGAGCTTTAAATTACGTCATTGTTTTGAGTTTTTGCGCCCCCTTGAGTTTTTGTGCCCCTCGCAAATGGCAAAAAATCACGCAGTTTCAATGCGGTTTTCAACATTATATAACCATAATCATAATGCTTAACCAGTGCCAAACATATACCGTGGGTCAGATATGCTACAAATGACTCTAGCATGTTCCACACAGCCCAAGATGTGGACTCGCATACAAATATTGTTTTTTGGGGCCCGGACGGGTTCTTGTTCCTCGTGTAAATTCATGGGTCACCACGCCCCCGGACACTAGCCCTGTCGAGGGCCCCTGAGCCTAGAGGGACCGGGAGGTATGCTGAGTAATGTTTTAAAAAATATTTGTTGGTATAAATTGTTACTTGATCGTAAAGTAGAAGGAAACCAGTGACTTGTCTTAATGTGGGACCCAGGGGCGTGGGTAGGATTACAATCAGATTGGTGGATTGGTGAATTAAAATTTTTAAAGCACCTGTCCGGGCCTTCGCGCCGTGAGGCTCAACCGTCCTCGTTCAATCTGAGGCTCTCGTCGCCTTCAGGGTGTCTGGACCAGGGCAGGAACCGGGCCTGTAGAACGGCACAATGATGATGAATTCGGTTTTTCGTCCCACGAGAGTGAGACTGTGCGTCCCACGAGAATAAGACTGTGCCTTACTAGACCCCCCCCCCTCCGTCCGTCCTTCGCTTGTTTATTAAACAATATTATCTCTATATCAGGACCGGATTAAGCTAATACGGGGCCTGAATGTTGGACAGACGACCCTACTCCGTGTCACCTATACAAGCGTGAAATCGAAACCACGTAACTCAGTGGCAGACCTATTCGCACCCCACCGACTTCAGTTTCAGATACGTTTATAATTATAACAATAGATACTAAATCCGCATTAAATAATAAACTCAGGGGGACAGAATGGCGCGGCTATAGGTGTAAATGTCCCTCTAAATAACACGGGACAATTTCCCCGCTGCTCTTAAAGTTTTGCCGAGTGTCCATAATGTATTTCTTTCGGCGATCTTTATAAACCTTCAGGGTTAAGATGGTTCGACGGGTCACTCTTACTTTGAATTCTCTGGCCTGGTTTCTATGAGCGAACACTTGTCTGCGATATCACCCAAGCTGGAAGTGGACGTAAAACCCCATGGACGAACGCACGAAAGCTGGTTCAACGAGTCACTCTATGTTCAAAGCAGGGATTATTGATATTGAGGCACGCCCGTGTCTGTGGGTACTAACATATTCTAGTTATCTCCCTTGATCCCCCAATCCATCCAAATATTAACCCATATTATCTAAAATCAATCTATTTCTGTAAAATATTGGGCCAATATTACCAAGAAATGAGATTAAAGTACAATTATTTGAATACAAACACGTTTATTTGTGGAAAGTAAATTATTTATTTATTGTTTAGCCTTCCATTAAAATTTATCACTGATACTATAAATAGACGTTTAAAAATGGGTTTAACGTCCCACTGTTCCGCTCCGAACTGGGCTAATGAAGACGGGCATACGCCATCCGTCTACTATGAGGTAAATTTTGCCCGGACAGCGGCACTACGGCCTACTCTTATATCGAATTCCAACTGTCAAGGGATCTTTTACGTGCACGCCAATGTGTAAACGGGGACTCGGTTTTTCGTCCCACTCGAACGACTAGACAGCTTTGGGTATTATTCATATTTAGTCCCAATCCAGGCGTGTACATTATCCCGATTGGCGCAGAACAGTTGGACGTTAAACCCCGTTTCATATCGTTTTCTCCTACAACTATACTGGTGATCACCATCACAAATATGCCCAGTTGACTCAATGACAGACCTTATTATACTACGCGCACGTGTTAATCATTCAGCCATCCAACCCCCCCACATTCACACTAGAATCTATATGTGATGTAATTGATGGAAATGAAATGAAATGGGGTTTAACGTCATACTTTTCTGCTCGTATGCTGGGCTAATGAAGACGGGCATACGCCATACAGTGTGCTATGAGGGAAATTTTGCCCGGTCAGCGGCACTATCGCCTACTCTTATATCGAATTCCAACTGCCAATGGATCTTTTACGTGCATTCCAATGTATACACGGGACCTCGGTTTTTCGTCTCATCCGAAGGACTAGACGGCTGGCCTTGTCAGGCCCTCCGTCCTGCATCACTGACAAGGGGGAACCACGCCGGAATGTAATTGATGGACACACTATACTAATACAAAAACATAATATGGAACACAATTACAATTTTAATTAAAGCGACGTTTCGTTGAGGGTTCTCTCAACGTTTTCAAGCAGATGATAATGATAATAGTAGTATCTTGGTGCTTTATAACGTCTGCTTCCACAGAAGTGATATTGCAGACAAGACATAGGAGAGCCGAAGCTGCTTCCTGTTTTTAGAATATGATTATGAAAATAATATACAGAAGGTTTATATACAAAAACAAGTAACAACTAATTAATCTTAATCAATAGGAGAGAGAGAAATGGGGTTTAACGTCCACTCGACACAAACAAGGTCATTTCGGGACTAACATATGGTTTAATTTTATTTACATAATTCGCTTGCGCGTAGGGGTCTTTAGCAGTGGGAGGAAACCGGAGGACCCGGAGAAAACCCACGAGGTTGGACAGGCGACCCTACTCCTTGCCACGTACAACCGGGGATTCGAAACCACGCCAGTCGACTCAATGACAGACTTTATGATACAGCGCGCGCACGCTAACCATTCAGCCATCCAACCCCCCTTAATCAATATATATATATATTAAATCAATAGGGAAACCATTTAATATATTAAACACTATACTAAGTTTCATTAAAATCAGATTAAAACATAAAAATTATAGACCATCATATACACAACCTGGTTTTATTAAATATTAATTGATGAATTTCGTAGATATTGGACTCACACTGATCAGCAGTGAATTTTCGCTAGGCCGCTACAATCACTGATAAGGATGACATCGATGCGACTTAATGAGTCCCAAATATTAACTTTTTTCTTCCGTCAAATTAAATTCTAAAACATTTTTTCTTCATTTATATTAGAAAAATAAATAAAGACGTTTGAATTATTTGTAGGTAAAAATCATTTCCTATTTAGTGTAAATGGGTATTAAAATAAGTAAAATTCACCATTTAGCCCGAATCAGTAACGTCTTATGTAAACAATGTACGCGCTATTGAGCTAATGATTGACGCCGCGTGATGTGACGTCACGTATCGAAACAGTCATCTGTTACAGAGATATCTGTGAAACAGATTGTGTTGGACTGCATACCTAGTTTCTTTACACTCGGAGGAATAAAGCAGACTTTACTCACTATTTTGATCCGTTAAAATCGGAAGAAAAAATATTCTCATTGACAAAAATAAAACTTAAAATAGTTTAACCAAACTTGTTAGTGATGAACGCCACCATTGACTACAAACATAAATAATACAGGCATACATAAAAGCCCCCAAATGGCCGGGTGGAAATTTGGGCTTCTGATATCCAATATTTAACACAAAATGAAAATTTAAAATGGGGACACGAATCGTGTGCCAGAATGTTTTCGAGCGGCAGTTTTATGAAGCGACTCGCTGAAAGAGGCTAAACATAATATGTGTGTACTTTTGCACCAGAAGAGACTTTGAGAAATCTTAATCAACATTAATTGCTTTTGTAAGACTGTCCCAAAAGACAATATTACCATCGGGGTCATCAGTATACTCTACATAGGAATCATTTCTCATCAGCTGAACGAGCTCGTGTGGTAGATCTTTAACTGGAATATGCTCATAAATTATAACAATTACAACATTTCTACCGGTGCTAATACTTTCCATTAAAGCCATATTTAATTCATAGATGCACCAATAACTCTCGAGAAAATTCCTCGTCAACAGAATCAGAGTTTTCTTACTGTTTCTCACAGCGTTGGATATATTAGCAGCAATTACCTCACCTACCAAGAAATCCCGGTGGTGAATACAGAGTTGCATCCCTTGTTGCCTTTCAAGCTTTTCAATCATGTCCGTAACGACAATCTGGCGGTCGTCATCTGCGTACGAAACGAAGGCGTTGTATTCAAACTTGTTCTGAATATCATTATCAAGAGCAGTATGGTGACGGTATATGTTACGCCTTACATAATAGAAATATCTGAGTTTCCAGCGATATCTATATATTAGGCTAGACACGATAACTGCGATAATTACTACCAAGCTGCTGGTTAAAGCAACAATCATGGCGGTCCACGAAGCACATTCCTTTTCTAGATTTAACACTATGGCCCCCAGATCGTTTAATGAGATAATTTTTCCATGTGGGTTTTCACAGGTGTATTCATTTCTTCTGATGAAATTGGTGGTGTTAGTGTCCATCCATTTTAAGAAATCCAGGTTTTCACAAGTACACATCAGCGACTGACCGAGCATGTTTATCGTCAAAACTGTCCCCTTAGCCTGTTGCAGATCACCAAATTTTCTTAAAGACAGTGGAAGAGTAGATAAACTGTTGTTGCTAAGATCTATGGATGTTAAGTTGGTCATGTGATCAATATCCAACGACCATTTGTTCATTCTGTTATTAGATAAATCTAAATATTTTAAATTTATTTGCGCGTGTAGAAATACCGATGGAAGAACCGTTATATGATTGTCAGATATATCCAGTATTTCTAGCTTGGTTAACGGTTTAAATATACTTCCACTCGCGTCCGATGCAAACGTAAAACTTAAAAAATTCGAACCGATGTTTAAAGAACGAAGATTAATTGTTCCGATAAAAAAATCCTTATTTATTTCGTCACAGAAGTTGTTGGACAAACTGAGCCATTCCAGGCGGGTACATCCCAAAATTGGACCATGCCATTTATTTAAGATGTTTGATGAGAAATCAAGCATTTTCACTTGGTTTTTACCAAATTTCATTCGTGGAATGGAACACCTAAGTTTAATGCGGCTTATATTAACGTATTGAATGTTAGGTGGAAGTTTGATAACAGCTTGATTCCTTTTCTCCTCGCTTTTAGAAAACCAACTCAAAAATGAAATATGTGCATCCATATCCGATACCTGATCTTGCTTCAGATGACTGTCGCCATGGATGACCGCATCATTAAAATATGGACAGTTGTTGTAGAAATAAGGTCTGTCTGGTAATGTATTTTCGTCTTTAAGATGTGTGTTGAACTGATAACTTGCATCAATACATATAATATCTTTTAAATAATCGAAACCCAACATATATTCCCCAAACGACGGTACATTATCCCTAAAACTTATTATTTTAATGGTAGACGGTAGGTGATTAAGAACTATTTCGTCAAAGCGTTGAATCCTGTTTTGATCTATATAAAATTCCGTGATATTAAGATGCTGGAATCTAAAAAAAGTGTTCGCCAGTTACTTCAGTCGCCAGAGCAAAGTTTTCATAAATGGAACTTATATTGAGAATGCGAAAGGCTTTACTATGTAAATTTATTAAAGGTAAAGTTGCGGCATCAAATCCAAGTTGCCTGTTACCAGAGAGGTCGAGAAATTGTAATTTTGAAAACATGGTGAAGGCAAAACTATCAATTTTTCTGATTTGACAGTTACTTAACACCAGGTTTTCTATGTTAGGAACATTGATAAAAGAAGTATTCGTAATGTGGTGGGTTCTACAGTTACCTGTGAAACTCAGGTATTTAAGGTTCGTTAGACTAGACAAACCTCTTTCAAGTTCTATAATAGGTATGCCATCCATCTTTAAGCTTTCAAGAGAAAGCAAACCTGCAAAGCTTTCATTTGGATAGGACAAGTTAAATCCTGGTTTTATATAGTTTGAAGATATGTCCAGAGTTTGGAGATTTACAAGCGAAGTAAAAACTCCAATCGGGTAGTTTTCACGTTCCATATTAATATGGTTGCTGTGAAGGTCCAATTTGATCAGAGTTTTCAATCCATAAAAACTAAAACGGTTTAGTCGTGTTATACGATTGTTGGAAATATCTAGAAAAGAAAGTTTGGTCCCGTTAAATGTATAATCTGCTATATTTTCAATTAAATTATCTTGTAGTATTAACCAAGTTGTTTTGTCTGGTATATCAGGTGGAATTGCTCTTAATGAACGCCTAGAACAGTCCACTACAATGCCCATTAGTCCCTCTTTGTTTCTGCATTCACATTTTTTACACAACTGCGACTCAACAAATAGATCATCTCCACCGGTTAAAGATGTCCAAAAACCAAATATTAATATAAACTGTAACAATTTCATTCTAAATTAAAGAGAAAAAAATAAATCAACATATAATACACCCATTATCAGTTATCGCGCACAAGTCCTTTTCGCTCTATTTATTACAGGTTCTTTTCTGTCTATTTACTGTTTTTTTTTAAATTTTATAACATAATAATGTTCTTTTATATGTAGCCTATCTATCTACCCTCCATTTATTGTTTTTTTTTAAAATTATATAACATTATAGTATAATATAATACTAGGCTTTTATATATAGCCTATCTCCCCTTGGGGATCACGTGGCTAAGTGGGTAAGACGCTAGCTCGCTAGCCTGGAGGTCGGGCGTTCGATCCCTGCATTGGCCGAGAAAGTTCATCCAGATTTTCCGGCGTGGTTCTCCCTTGTCAGTGATGCAGGACGGGGGGGCCTGACAAGGAGTTGTCTAGTCCTTCGGATGAGACGAAAAACCGAGGTTCCGTGTATACATTGGAATGCACGTAAAAGATCCCTTGGCAGCTGGACTTCGATATAAGAGTAGGCGATAGTGCCGCTGCCCGGGCAAAAATTTCCCTCATAGCACACTGTATGGCGTATGCCCGTCTTCATTAGCCCAGCATAGGAGCAGAAAAGTAGGACGTTTAACCCCGTTTCATATCTATCTCCCCTTTAGCTACTCCACCTATAGACACATAAATCAATGAACCACTTCAGTCGATTACAAAAGAAGTAATGAAATATTTTTTTCAGGTGTCAAGATGCATAAAAATAAAAGAAACCAATTCATGAAAATAATGACATAACCTACCCGAGTAGCTTGATTATAAAACACCGTTTAATATCACTGGTCATCCGCAAAATGATGTTTTATATAACAGTTCCAGCAAGAGTACTATTTAACTATTCTGTGTGCAGACTAAGTACCATGCAGCTACGAGAACGTAACTAAAAACGTTGAGATATACACGGAGGGTTGAGAGATGAGGTTTGATATCTAAGTACCCTGCTGCTTTGTAAGTTTGTGTCGTATTGTAACATGCTAATAAACTGCATCGGGATAAATAGGGTACAAAAACACAAGTGAAATGCTGTAATGCAGGTAGTCAAACGCGGGTTTTTCCTTTGTTTAGTGGTTTGAATCATGGGTAAATTTAAGAAATTACTAAATAGATGTCTATGCGACTAATGAAATATGAGACAAATATGGGGTAAATATTACCATTATCATCTTTCGAACAACTTTTCAGCTTTTTTTAGTGTTGAAACCAGTAAATCGACGCCAATTTCAGATTTAAAGAAAATACTTCTATTCATGTATGTAATGTATGTGTATTTCTGGTGAATTATTTATTTGCATACATTTTCAGAAACAATGGAATAAGACTAATGACATTACAGAAAGTGTTTGAATATGCTTTTTACAGGGCAGAGTTCACAACGAGTAGAAGCGGTGATAAAAGCGGAATCGACATATAGCTTCTTCCTTTATTAACCCCCCCCGCCAAAAAAAAACCAAACAAACAAAAAGGTGTGATATACAGATGTTATATCCCAGAAACTCATCCAGTCAAAATTAATCAAAAAAAAATTGTGTCTTCGTTATGGTTTTATAAAACGTTAACGATGCATTTATATTGAAGGGGTGCCTCCATCTTCAATCTCTTGGACATTTAATCTTTGCTTTTTCTTTTATCATTTTCTTCTTAGTTTGTTCATTTATCATTTTTTAATGTCATTTCCACAGGTATCAACCCTGACAAGTGTAGACCGGACTTGAAAAGCACCTTCTCGGCCTACAACAGGACTCGAACCCGACACATTCTAGGCGAGAGTCCAGTGTCGACAACCTCGGTCCCTTGTCCAGTGTCGACAACCTCGGTCCCTTGTCGACAACCTCGGTCCCTTGTCCAGTGTCGACAACCTCGGTCCCTTGTCCAGTGTCGACAACCTAGGTCCATGTCCAATGAGTAGTAATGAGTAGTAATTGGCGTAACGTTCGAGTAAAGGGATGGAAAATAAAAATCCGGAAATGGCCATACTCCTCGCCGTGTTTCGTTTGATTACATCAAATCCCACTCACGAAAGCATATTTATGTTCCAGATTATGACTGGTCATAACAACCAATATCTGCGTAACAATATCATTTGGTTTAAACAGAGCTCAAAATTTGTTTACATAACGTTACGTCGTCATGACTCACGAAATTTATTACGCCCAATTAACCAGTGCATAGCAGAATATTGCAGAAAAACTAATTGCATGACAATACTGTTTGGAGACGAAAAATACTTTCACCGTTTTTGATACCTTAAATCACTGTCCAAAGTTTTAGGGAAGACCCCAGCTTAAATTAAGGGCTGTCATGTTGCTACACTTAGGTGGGATTTGATTGAATGGGAGGAAGAGACACACTCCCTCAAAAGCTCAAGTATCAGAAGTCAATCCAATAATGACCAGAGAGGGATTTCTCGGGCCATTGCTTCAGGAATATGGTAAAAGGCCAGAAAGAGTGGGGTATACCGAAAGACTTTGAAATATAATAAATATAATTATATAATACATTGCATTTCTATATAATGATCTTTGAGAGGCATTTAGTAACTGGATAGAGCAATAAACTATAACATACTTATGGAAGAACAATTACTGGTTTATTTAGGCGACGTTTCGAAGAATATTCTCTCAACGTTTTCAAACAAGTACAGTAACAAATGTGTAGGGCAATTATATATAGACACTGGTAATTGGTATAATTGCTTGTCTATATATAATTGCCCTACACATGGGGGATTGGATGGCCTAATGGTTAGCACGCGCGCGCTGTATCATACGCGTTTGTCATTGAATCAACTGGCGGGGTTTCGATTCCCCGGTTGTACGTGACAAGGAGTAGGGTCGCCTGTCCAACCTCGTGGGTTTTCTCCGGGTCCCCCGGTTTCCTCCCACTGCTAAACACCCCTACGCGCAAGAGAATTATTGAAATAAAAAAAATAAACCATATGTTAGTCCCGAAATGACATAGTTTGTGTCGAGTGGACTTTAAACCCCCTTTCTCTCTCCCCCTCTCTTGTCCTACACATTTGTTACTGTACTTGCTTGAAAACGTTGAGAAAATACTCTTCGAAACGTCGCCTAAATAAATCAGTAATTGTTCTGCCATAAGTATGTTTTATAGTTTATTTCTATATACGTTTACCTGCACTTAGCTTACACCCGGATATTAAATATAGGTATAATAAACTCGTCAGCGGCTAAAAATAACCCTTTATATACACGGACGAGAAGCAATTAGACCTGATTCCATATTTAAAGCGATAATTTCATATTTTCTAAGAAAGTCAAAACATAATTATTTCTATGTCTTTTGCTCAATAGGTTATCAACTCACTACTTTACGACCATGGGCATTATTTCCCACCCTTAAAAATCATTGACACAGGAAATAAAAACACAATTACCTCCCTTGTTTTCCTATTGCCTCCATGCATTAGCTACCTTCAAACGTTGGAATTTGAAGTTGAAAATGATATTTTTGCCAATTTCTCAGCTGGCAATAGTGACTTATAGGATTAATAGGATTATTATTTAACAAGGTAGGACGGTTTATGGATACCATCTAATTTAAGGCTTTATTTTAATAAATTTTAAAAATATAACTTAAAAATATGAAATTGCAGCTTTAAATAGAAAGTGGTATTTCAGCTGTATTTATAAGTTAATATCCTTTTACTCATAATCTAATCATCTAGACAAACTGTGAAATAAATAATGTACAATATCCGTCATTCAGTGGGAGGAGGTGGTAAAAACAAAGACAATTGACGGTATAAAAACTGTTAAAAACTCAATAATAGCATGTTTATTACAGTTAATCTCTCCTTTTTGTAGATATACAATATCGAATAATTATAGGTGAAATGTGTAGAGTGAACAACATAACACTATAGGTTTATCACAGTTATCTCCTCCAACCCACAGAACACCAAAATACATTCGATAGGTGAAATGAAATGAAATGAAATGGGGTTTAACGTCCTACTGTTCTGCTCCTATACTGGGGAATTCGATATAAGAGTAGGCGATAGTGCCGCTGCCCGGGCAAAATTTCTCTCATAGCACACTATATGGCGTATGCCCGTCTTCATTAGCCCAGTCGGAGAAGAATAGTAGGGCATTAAACCCATTTCATTTCATTTCATTTCATTTCATCTTCTATTACAGATATATCGAGATCTACCTGGCGATATTTATATATCCTATTAACTTATGTTGCCCCAGCGTCCCGTTTCCATGGCTAAGTCATGGTTTGAGCATCTAAATCCAGATAAAGGTCTCCTATATTTATAAATTATCAATTCAGATTGATTATCAATCCAACTTTACTGGTCTATTTTTGTTTTACACTGATGTCACATTTAACAATGTAACATTTTGTTTGTTTACCTTCGAGATACCAAAGTTTGTACGATTTTATAACTCCAATTACAAAACAATTATTCCAGTTTTATTAGGATTCATTTTCATTCCGTATTCTATACAAAAATCCTAATCCGCTACCTTGCTATCCATCTTTTGTTTTAGACTTGATAATCTGGTTTGTCTGGCGTGGATACTGTTTTAGCCTTGATGATCTGGGTTTGTCTGGCGTGGATACTGTTTTAGCCTTGATGGTCTGGTTTGTCTGGCGTGGATACTGTTTTAGCCTTGATGGTCTGGTTTGTCTGGCGTGGATACTGTTTTAGCCTTGATGGTCTGGTTTGTCTGGCGTGGATACTGTTTTAGCCTTGATGATCTGGTTTGTCTGGCGTGGATACTGTTTTAGCCTTGATGATCTGGTTTGTCTGGCGTGGATACTGTTTTAGCCTTGATGATCTGGTTTGTCTGGCGTGGATACTGTTTTAGCTTTGGTTGTCTAGGTTTGTCTGGCGTGGATTCTGTTTTAGCCTTGATGGTCTGGTTTGTCTGGCGTGGATACTGTTTTAGCCTTGATGGTCTGGTTTGTCTGGCGTGGATACTGTTTTAGCCTTAAAGATCTGGGTTTGTCTGGCGTGGATGCCCATACTTTCCAGTGTGTTTTAGCCTGATCGTTACATCCGGTTACGTCATTTGAGGAAACGGTGGTTCACAACAGCAATCTCTACTGCAGCAACAATTCCAGAACAGCGTAGGATCTGAGACCAGACAATCCAAAAACCCCTACGTGAAACCGGATTACGCGCCAGACGTCCCGTTAAGCTGTTGCTTTAAAATACCCCGACACACAGGGTATGACCACAGCAACGCTGGAGAATAGTTTGGTCCAGCGACGAGTAGCGGTTCCTGTTGCAACGAGGCGATAGTAGAGCGAGGGTATACCGACGACGAAATATCAAGATGCGTTTCGTTTTTTGAAGTATATATAGAAATCTTATTCGCCAACGGAACAAACGTCGAGAGAGAAAGAGAGAGAGAGAGAGAGAGAGAGAAAGAGAGAGAGAGAGAGAAATGGGGTTTAACGTCCACTCGACACAAACTAGGTCATTTCGGGACTAACATATGGTTTAATTTTATTTCAATAATTCGCTTGCGCGTAGGGGTCTTTAGCAGTGGTAGGAAACCGGAGGACCCGGAGAAAACCCACGAGGTTGAACAGGCGATCCTACCCTATTTACATATAGTATTTGGTTAGAATTAGGAGATATTTAGGGTTTTTTTTAGACGCTTGAGTAACCGGATACTGATACTATAAATAGATTTTTGCGGTTTATCGTAAAATAATTTGCTAATTTCGCGCATTAACTTATTTTTTGTATAATTCAACCACAGCGTTATTTGTTCATATATAAGGTATAGTAGGTATTGGGTACAATTGGATGGTATTGGGTAGTATTGGGTGATATTGGGTAGTTTTGGTTAGTATTGGGTACTATTGGATGGTATTGGGTGTTATTGGGTGATATTGGGTAGTATTGGGTACTATTGGATGGTATAAGGTAGTATATAGTAGGTATTGGGTAGTTTTGGTTAGTTAGTATTGGGTACTATTGGGTGGTATTGGGTAGTATTGGGTACTATTGGATGGTATTGGGTGATATTGGGTAGTTTTGGGTAGTATTGGGTACTATTGGATGGTATAAGGTAGTATATAGTAGGTATTGGGTAGTTTGGGTTAGTATTGGGTACTATTGGGTGGAATTGGGTAGTTTTGGGTAGTATTGGGTACTATTGGATGGTATTGGGTACTATTGGATGGTATAAGGTAGTATATAGTAGGTATTGGGTTAAACAACCCGTCGCGTTAAAACAGACCCCGCTCAATATACGACCAAACAATAAGGCTAAGTCTTAATATAAATGAATTACACCCAAGACCAAGATGATGGAGTAATTTGTAGCAGTTTGACATATATCATTAATCTTTGTATTTCTCAAAACATTTTCCCCAGTGCATTTCTCAAAACATTTTCCCCGGCGCCCTTAAACTTGCTAAAATTATTCCTGCACATAAGAAGGGAGCTAAAGATGATCCGAACGGTTATAGGCCAACCTCAATTCTTCCTACAATTTCAAAAATATTCGAAAGACACTTCAGCACTCAAATTCTATTTGGAATCATTCAATGTTCTTTATGCGTACCAATCTGGATTTAAATCAAATCATTCGTGTGCTACTGCATTATCTGAATGCGCCTGTCCAACCTCGTGGGTTTTTTGAAATAAAATTAAAACCATATGTTAGTCCCGAAATGACCTAGTTTGTGTCGAGTGGACGTTAAACCCCATCTCTCTCTCTCTCTCTCTCTCTCTCTCTCTCTCTCTCTCTCTCACTAAAATGAATGACAGGTAATTGGCTTGATGCTATCGATAATGGTGCGATGAGTGGTATAGTGTATCTTGATTTTAGCAAAGCATTTGATCTCATTATCACAAGCTTATTATTGAAAAACTACATCTTTATCGATTTGATAATAATTCACAAATTTTGATTGAATCATATCTTGACTCACGGAAGCAAAAAGTATGTTTCAGATCCATTACCTCCTAAAGTACTACAGTCAAATGCGGGGTTCCACAAGGTTCGATCCTGGGTCCTCTCCTATTCCTTATTTTTATAAAGGATCTCCCACTCAATATTGAATCAAGTCGGATAGATTTGTTTGCTGATGACAGTACCCGGCATTGTTCACACAAAGATATTTTATCCATTGCCAATAATCTCCAAAATGATCTCCATTTGGTTGCTAAATGGGGTGAAAACAATGGGACGGTAATCAAACAAAATCAATGCCGATTTCATCAAAACACAAAAGAAATCAGAAAAACCCAACTTTATCACTTCATGGTGAGAAAATTGAGACGGTTACTACCGCAAAATTACTTGGAATTCAAATTGACTAAGACCTTAACTGGGGATCACAGATAGCACATATGTCTAAAAAGCTCACATCAAAAGTATTTCTCCTAAATAAGATAAAAGGTCATTTACCTTACGAGACAAGAATTTTGTTTTATAGTAGTTACATACTACCAATATTTAATTATTGCTCTATTATTTGGGGAAATGCTACCAAAAGTAGATTAGACATTCTTTTAAAATTACAAAAGAGGACAGCAAGAAGTATTCTTGATGCACCAATTGAAACAAACTCCATTCACCTCTTTATTCACTAAACTCGGTTGGCCTCCCCTTAAACAGAGGATTCTTTATAATAAAATTGTCTTATCATTCAAAATTATAACATTTAATACTCCACTTTATCTAAACTCCTATTATAGTGAAATATTTCTTGTTTCCAAAACGGATATATTGGTCCGTTCACAGACCAGTAAATCTCTTTTGCTTCCGAAATGCAAAACGGAATCCATGAAACGTACTTTTCATTATTCTGCATGTCGTGAACAATCTGCCTTTTAAGATAAAGATTAAACTGAAAATTCATTTATATTGAGCACTGAAGAAACCATAATATTCAACTGATGACATACTTATTATTTTTCGTGTATATTTAAACATTCATTATGCAAGAGCTAAATCTGCCTATTGCAGGTCTTTCTTTAGGTCTGAAATGTTATATAAACTATTAATTAGACATTAGTTAACTTGCCACGACCATAATCGACTCTCGATGGCATCGGATACTCAAGATTTTAATTAGATTAAAACAGTTCGCCATTTAAAAATTTAATTTAAAAATGGGAAAGCGAGGCTAAGTCCCGATTATACCAGTGCCGTTGTTACCACTGTGCACACATCTTGTCAAAACTACAAACAATGATAACCTGGCTGACAATGAAGTAATTTGAATGAAAGTTTCAATATTTTCTTTTTTTATCATCTATTTTTGAATTATTATAGCAAGAATGACCAACTCTTTATTAAACTCTTAGCTAATGTATATTTAACTTGGGTGTGTGTAATTATAATATATAATGTATATGGTTTATAGTTTAGGAGTGACTTACTAACACAAACTTCTCATTTTAAAATGCTATTGCATTTCAAATGATTTTGAATTTATCCTGATATTACTATATATGTCTTTGTAGCTTAGGAGGGACCTATGGAAGATTAGTTTTTTTGCACACTAAATAAGTTGTCTCATTAAATAAAGTCTTTTTTTATTATCATCATTATTATTATTATTATTATTGGCGCTAGGGGTAATTGTCGATTGAATCAAGTGTGGCATTTTCTTCAATCCACCTCCCCTAACCCTAACCCTGGAACCCACCTTCCCTTACCAAAGTCTCCCCAGAATATGAATTCACTGGCCCGGGGTAAACCCCTTGATTGTATGCCCCGAAGACTTAAGTATATGGCCTTGTCCGGAGAAATGTGAGAAAGGAAGATGTCATAGGGTCAAAATCTACTCGTATGACCCCTGACGCGACCTCCCACTACATCCGGTCAGATCTTCATGTAGTATTGGCCATCGAAAGTATAAAAAAACGAAACGAAAATAGATCTGGGGCCTGTTTCGCGATAAAATCCAAATTTTAGTAATTTGATTTGATAATATTAGACTGATTGTAGTGCTTAGCCAATCAAAATTGAAGTATCTACTAAAATTTAGATTTTATCTTTAGTTAAAATTTTGTGAAACAGGGCCCTGAATTTTAACCAGATTAAATGTTAAAAAACACAAGACAATTTATATGGAATACAATCCCCGGTTTATAAACCAATGATTGTATTCCATATAAATTGTGTTGTGTTTTTAATGTGTTCAATCACTAAATACCACTCAAGGATTAGATTAAATGTTGGCTCGGTAACCTGGAAGAGACTGTGTTGGATGAGACAATTCATAGCACACTGTGTGGTGTATGTCCGTCTTCATAAGCCCGATGTCGTATGCCTATATTCATTAGCCCAGTCGATATAAGGCTGTAGTGCTGCTGCCCGGGCAAAATTGCCCTCATAGCACACTGTATGGCGTATGCCCGTCTTCATTAGCCCAGTCGGAGCAGAACAGTAGGACCGTAAACCCCATTTCATTTCATTTAATTCATTTCAAATTAGGCAGGACTGCTAGCACAACCAAGTGAACAACAAAAATTTTAAAAAAAAGAAGACATTTTTTGTTTCACTCGTTGATTGGAAGCCGCCCCACCCCCTGAAATAGAGATGCCCGGGGTCATCGCCCCTGCACCACCCCACGCCACTGTAAATATTTAAATGACAATAACTTACCTATTGTTGATATCAATATCATCGGCCATTTAACTAAAGACGATAAATGTACATGTATAATAATGCACCCAAGATCTGATTATAACTAGTCGAATTACTACATATCAGTATACCAGGGTAAGTGGTATTTCCGTACAATCAACGACTTAAGACTTGTGGTAAAGCCGGGAACACATGGGACACTTTCTCATACAATTTGTAAGCGATTTCTAATTGCTTCCGATTTTGCTAGAAAAATTTCCTATGTGCCCGTATTTGCGACGGCAAATGTATGATTTTTTTTTGTCGCCGGTCCCGGTGACACACGGTCCACTTTCTCATACAATTTGTAAGCGATTTCTAATTGCTTCCGATTTTGCTAGAATTTGCGGCGGTATTTGCGGCGATAATGGAATATCGATTTTTTTTTGTCGCCGGTTAAGTTTGCTAGACATCCCTCTCAAAACATTTTAATTGGAAGACAACTACCCCAAACCCTCTAGCCATTCCACCCTAACCCTAACCCTATGTCGTCATTCAACCAGACAGCAAGAGACAGACTGTTCATTTATTATATCCATAAATGTGCGTTCTGTCCAGCGGGGGTGTTGTTCATGGAATCCAGTATTTGGGCGTCTCTACTTCCCATATGTACCAGATTTGCCATACGTTCGCTGGAATCATTAGAATAAGGCCCACATCCACCGCTAACGGTGCATTTAGGTGATTTTGAAATTAGAAATGTTACAATTTCGTGATCGTTTAAAATACATTATGCAAAGAGCTAAATCTGCCTATTGCAGGTCTTTCTTTAGCCCTGAAATGTTATCTAAATCATTAATTAGACATTAATTAACCTATCCAGACCATAATCAACTTTCAATGGCTTCGGATACTCGAGATTTTACCTATATTAAAACGGTTCGCCATTTAAAAATTTAATTTAAAAATGGGAAAGCAAGGCTAAGTCCCGATTATACCAGTGCCCTTGGTTACCACTGTCCACGAATCTTGTCAAAACTACAAACAATTTAAATTGGCTGAGAATGAAGTAATTTGAATGAAATTTTCAATATTTTCATTTTTCATCATCTATTTTTTGAAATGAAATGAAATGGGGTTTAACGTCCTACTCTTCTGCACCTAACCTGGGCTAATTGAAGACGGGCATACGCCATACAGTGTGCTATGAGGGAAATTTTTGCCCGGGCAGCGGCGCTACGGCCTACTCTTATATCGAATTCCAACTGCCAAGGGATCTTTTACGTGCACGCCAATGTGTACACGGGACCTCGGTTTTTCGTCCCATCCGAACGACTAGGCAACTGTCCTTGTCAGGCCCTCCGTTCTGCATCACTGACAAGGGGAAACCACGCCGGAAAATCGAGATGAACTTTCTCGGCCAATGCAGGGATCGAACACCTGACCTCCAGGCTAGCGAGCCAGCGCCTTACCCACTTAGCCACGTGATCCCCCTATTTTTTGAATTATTATAGCAAGAATGACCAACTCTTTATTATTGTTTACGTGTATATATTTAGATTTATTCTATCTTGTTTTAAAGACGTTACATTGGCGTGCACGTAAAAGATCCCTTGGCAGTTGGAATTCGATATAAGAGTAGGCCGTAGTGCCGCTGTCCGGGCAAAATTTCCCTCATAGCACACTGTATGGCGTATGCCCGTCTTCATTAGCCCAGGTTAGGAGCAGAACAGTAGGACGTTAAACTCCATTTCATTTCATTTAAAGACGTTACAGGCATTAATAAACAAAACAAGTTTTCAAGGTGAGACTAATAAAACTAACTCGTAACTTCAGAGATATCTCAAAGTTTTTAGAGACGTTGTAGGAGTCGAGGTGGCTCAGTGAGTAAGACACTGGTTCGTTAACCAACGGGTGTCGGGCTCGCTCCAGGTGATGGCCGAGATAGTTTATCTGGATTTCCTGGAGTGCTTTCTCCTTGTCAGTGGTACAGGACAGATGACCTGACAAGGTGGTGCAGGACAGATGACCTGACAAGACGGTGCAGGACAGATGACCTGACAAGGTGGTGCAGGACAGATGACCTGACAAGGTGGTGCAGAACAGATGACCTGATAAGGTGGTGCAGGGCAGATGACCTGACAAGGTGGTGCAGAACAGATGACCTGACAAGGTGGTGCAGGGCAGATGACCTGACAAGGCGGTACTGGACAGATGACCTGGCAAGGCGGTGCAGGACAGATGACCTGACAAGGCGGTGCAGGGCAGATGACCCGACAAGGAACAGTGTCTAATCGTGCACGTAAATAAAACGTAAAAGTTGGAATTCCAAATAATAGTAAGCCGTAGTGTATGACTTTCTTCATTAGCCCAGTAGGATCGATCTGAGAGAGAGAGAGAGAGAGAGGGCGAGGGAGAGAGAGGGAGAGAGAGGGAGAGAGAGAGAGAGGGGGTAACGTCCACTCCACACAAACTAGGTCATTTCGAGACTAACATATGGTTTAATTTTATTTTAATAATTCGCTTGCACATAGGGGTCTTTTTAGCAGTGGAAGGAAACCGGAGGACCCGGAGAAAACCCACCAGGTAGGATCTATCTATGACGCATTGTGTTTTTTTCTGCTTGTAAACTTTATTGTTAAACCTGCTAATACTCCCGTACACCCGTACACGTAGTTGGTTAATACGATTCGTGTGTACAGCCCTTAGTCTACCATCTAGATCCTATATGAAGCAATCTTGTTGTGTAAACATGTAGTTGGTGAATATGACTCGTGTGTACAGCCCTTAGTCTACCATCTAGGATGTAACAGCAATCATGTACCGGTAGTTGAGAACTCTCTACATTAGGGGTGGGGTTTATTTACCGGAAGAGACGCTACAGGATAAATGCGTAACAAGACAATGAAACGGAATCAAAATGAAATGGGGCTTAATGTACAACTTGTCTGCAACTGGCGTGCATTTGATTTCCCGGTTGTACGTGACAAGGAGTAGGGTCGCCTGTCCAACCTCGTTGAGTTCGATCCTTGCATTGGCCGAGAAATTTCATCCAGTTTTTCTGGCGTGGTTACCCCTTGTCAGTGATGCAGAACGGATGGCCCGTGTACACCTCGGCGTGCACGTAAAAGATCCTTGATAGTCGGAATTCGATATAAGAGTAGGTCGTAGTGCCGCTGTCCGGGCAAAATGTCCCTCATAGTACACTGTATGGCGAATGCCCGTCTTCATTAGCCCACTTCAGAGCAGAATAGTAGGACGTTAAACCCCCATTTCATTTCATTTTGTTTTCACATGTGTGTGCGATTTTAGATTGTATGTGCGATTTTAGAGCAACGGTACCATTCTTCATGGCATTTGAAAATGTCCATTATTATTCATTTCAGATTGAAACTCTAACACCAACACCACTATCTACATTGTAAAGAGCCAAAGAGCAGTCAGACTGACTGAATGTTCAGCGCTATAGAAAACGATTATTAGGCTTTCAGACTGTCTGAAAGCCTATTGTGATTACTAAAATTATTATTATTTATTAGGGTTTCACACTGCGTAGCTTGTGTGAAACACTATTGTTTTTGTTAAAATTATTATTCTTATTATTATTATTCTTCTTTTGTTTTGAGTAGATCTCAGCAACTGATTGTCGGATCGTTACGATTTCTTCGGTTTTATCGGAAAAGTGGGTGTGACTTAGAGGATAAAGCTATTTTGAACGTTCTGCGACAATGCGAAATGTCCGAAATCACCGAAGCTATCGTTTTTAGAAATATTGCAGTAATTTTAACAATAATCATTGGATTTTAACATTCGATGCATTTTGGCATAGCCGGAGACGGGGCACATAGCTACGCTACTTTTGATTTTTGATTTTCGGCAAATCTTCGCAGATATTAGGCGCTAAATTTAGAAAATTTAAATTTTTACAAAAAACTTTTTTATTTATGAATATTTTTTAGTCGTGTTTTACACAAATATAACGAATCCTCTGACTTGGGCAAAAATGTGAAAAATTTTTGTCTCGGTAATTTTCCTTGGCCCCCATTGGCTAATTCAGTTTTTCAGTCCTAGATTAATTATTTATTGTTCGATTTGTATAAAACAAAGTTCATATGCTCCGTTGTCTCAATTGTCATCTTTTTTGTTACCAATAGTGTTATCTGTCGGCACCGGAAGTGGCGTAAATTTGACAGTTAGGTACCATTTTTCGAAAGCAAATATTATTTTTTTCAAATCTGGTATAACTGAAATTGTGCGCCCTTTAAAGGCGCACAAAATGTTGGGACCAGTTTTTTTAATTTCGATTCCGTTTTCGGGCTATTTCGATTAAAAGGTGAAAAAAGGTGTAAAATTAAGCTATTTACAACCCATCCGGCGTTTTCATATTTTAAAATATTACTTCGTCACTTTCATAAACTCGTAGCAATAATCTATACGGAGAGAATGTATTTAAAAATTAATTTGTAATATGCGCAGTTGCCGAGAAATGGGCAATTATGCATGAGTCACTTTTTACGCTAGTTTGCCTGTAAAAGAGTCAATTATTATTCGATTTTCATAAAAGTGACACCATTTGATGTGTAATGTCAATTTTAACTAGGTCAAACCAATTTAACATTTTCAATATCGCCGGAAATGACGTAATTTGGGCAAAAATTGTATTTATAGCCTTCGAAACCAGTAATTTATTCAAATGAGTCATATTTGTTATTTGTTTAAAATTTTGATATTTGATTCAAATCAACTTATACAATGAACCCTTACGATCATATAAATATCACAAAATGGTTTCTAACTTGTTCAGTTTCGGAGAAATAGGCAATTTTCAACAGGTCACTTTTTAAGGTTTTTTGTCAATAAAAGTGTCAATTATTATTCGATTTTCATGAAATTTTCACTGTGTGATACATAATGCCATTTACGATTTCATACAAGTAATTCAAGATTTTCATTATCACCGGAAGTAACGTCATTTTGGCAAAAACTGTATTTTTAGCCTTCAAATGAATCAGATTTGTAATGTTTTTAAAATTATGATATTTGATTCCAATCAACAAATAGAATGAACTCATTCGATCATACAGATACCTCAAAATGGTTTCTAACTTGTACGGTTGCAGAGAAATAGGCAATTTTCTACAAGTCATTTTTCAAGGTTTTTGGTCTATAAAGGTGGCAATTATTATAGGATTTACATAAAATTTTCACCATGTGATGATGCTATTTCTGATTTCATAAACCAATTTAACATTTTCATTATCACCGGAAGTAATGTAATTTTGACAGGATCACTGACATGTAGCAAATGAATTGATTGCTGGATTTGGTTGTTTCTCCGTCCATTTTATTTCATGTGTGCAATGCTTATGTGGAAACCTGTTTAACGGTTTCATTGGTACCGGAAGTGACATAAGTTCAAGGGTAACGTGGCACCGGTGAAACCCGTCATTACTGCTTCGCAGTTCTAGTTATTATTATTTTCTTTTCGCCATAGCCTATTTCTTAGTGCCTGTAACAGATACCGATATGGGACCTAATTTCCTATCGGAAACCATGTGGTGGCTACTTGATAAACTATTTTTGAAACTTCTGCGCCGACCGGAAGTGGCCGAATTTCGTGCGGTGCATACAAATTAAAAAACGGCCGTAGCTTCGTCAATTCTGTACCCATTTTCATACAAATGATATTTTCAGAAACCCTGAGTCTTTTCTCGGACGATAGCAGTTGAAAATTTTGAAATTTCGAAACTTCGTCGCTGACTTCTAGCGTTCGAAAAATGAAAAATTTTGTTTAAAAGACAATTTTTGTTATTTTTCAAAATTTTCAAATTTGACCTACATTTTTGGATACCTGAAGACCATCCGATTCCAGAAATATAAGTTTCATTCCGAGTTATCGCCCTTTATTTTTCGATTTTTTTCGAATTTTCTGCCCATTTCCCAACCCTTATATTTTTTGGAAAGGATAAATCGATAGTTCTGAAAGTCCTGGAACATAAAGCTATATAGTCAGACCGCTGCATAAAGCAATTTCAAAAACGATCCGGAAACCGGAAGTAGTCGAAATAATGATAGATATTTCGGAAAAAAATCAAAAAATGGGTGTTTTGGGGAAAAACTCGATTTCTCCGTCCAATATCAATGGATTAAACGAATTAAGCTTTCGTTGAGTGGCCCGAGGAATGGACTGTTGTATGATGCCCAATTTATACGGATACTATGACCAAGCAGCAAAATATGACAAGCTGAAAATCAAGTATTTTCTGATTTTGGGCGTTTTTGGACGCCTGTATCTCGAAATCTTAACAGCAACTTTTTTTTTAACTTTCTCTATCGAGAGTCCATTCGATGGTCTTGTGAATTATGCCATCCAATAAGACTTTGAAATGTCTGGAATACGATAAAAAAGGGACTGAAAATCGAAAAAAGTCGAAAAATCGTGAAATTTTGTAAAATGCTCTATTACTTTATTATTTAAACAAATTTTTACAAAAAGATTACAGATTCGGATAGCTGACCTAATTACGATTCTAACGATGTATAATATGTATTGAGTTATTGAAATTTAATTTTCGATATTTTGACATTTTTGCATTTTTGGCACCTTTGAACATAGGATTTCTCAGGGTCATTTTATCTGATGAGATAATGTAATATATCATTACAGAGCCCTGCCGCTATTTAATTGCCCAAACTGGTTATTAAAACTATTCCGACAATAATCTCCATACCGGAAGTATTCAAAAAATGAAAAAAAAAGGTTAAAAAATTGTCGCTCTTGCGAAAAGCTGGATTTCTCGGTCTGATATTACCGGACCAAAAGAAGTAAAGTGTCTTTGGATAGCCCCATTAATGGACTATTATATGGCATCTCAATGGTACGATTTCGATGGTTAGAAAATAAATTGTGGTACGCCGAAAATAATCTAGTATTTTCCGATTTTCGAGCCTTTTTAGACGTCTTTTTCTCGAAAAGGACAACTCCGATTTTTCTGAAACTTTTTTAACGCAGAGTCCTATCGGTAGTCTGTGGCGTGAATCCAAAAGGAAAAGGTTTGAAATAATATAAGGGGTCCAAAAATGGCCTCAATCTTTGAAAAAAGTTGAAAAATCGTTAAATTATTGAAAATGTTTTTTTATTTATCTTTTTTACAAAAAAACTACCGAATAGATGTTTCTGACACTTCTGTGACAGAAAGTTAAGTATCTAGACAAATTGTTAAAACTATCTCGACAATGATACAAAAACCGGAAGTAGTCGAAAAAATATCCGATATTTTTGAGAAAAAAACGTAAAAAGTAAAAGAAGTGGTGATCTTGTGAAAAAGTGATTACTTTGCCAGATTTCACCGAATCAAAACAACTAAAGTATCATTGTATATCCTGATCAATGAACGATTTTATGACATCTAAATGGTAAAAATTTGCTGGTTAGGCAATACATTATGGGACGCTGAAAATCTTGTATTTTCCTTTTTGGAGCCTACACTGAAAAAACCCTTGTGTTGGATCTCAACACAAGAACTTGTGTTAAAAATATTTAACACATGTTTGTGTTGTATTGCATTGCAATGACACAAGTTTGTGTTCTTTTCAATGTCTTAACACAAACTTGTGTACATTTATAAAATCTTATGTGGTTTTTTTTTCCATATAATTAATTACGTCGACATTAAAGATAACATTTATTATGTTCCTTTATCACATTATGTTTTTTATTTATTGAGAAAATCTGAATGGGATTGGGGAACTGGATTAGGGATCTGGCCTAGCCTATATGTAAAACCACTCTTCCTGAATTTGAATGTCGAGTAATTCACTTGATTTATTTTTTAATATTTCTAATTATCTAAAAGGATATTATATTAATTATTACAAACATTAAGTAGAAATCGCAATGTATGTATCGTGCGATGCATTTAATATCTCTTTTAAAACAACGTATTTTATAACAGTATACTGATATAAGAGATCAAAGTTTTAGTCAATTATTATCTAAATATAAACTATTTATTTAATTAGATATAATAAAAGATTATTCTGATTCTACTCTTTGTTTATTTTCACATCTTGTCTCAGACAATATACAGAGACAGGTTATTACAATGTCTGCATTTGGAAGTGTCTGATTGATATCGCCCCAATAAACTTGACACATCAAAGACAATAACAATTGTGTTATATCTACGTTTTAAAAAAATGTTTGAATGGGCGTGGAAATAGTCGAGTTAATCTTTTTATTTAATTTAATTGGTTCATTAATCGAAATTGGAAATTTATTCTTACCTGTAAATGACCAATTAAAATGAATTACTCTTAAAACAAAGAAAGAAATTTTTATTGAAGTAATTTTGCGGTATTAAACCCTGTGGTACTGCAAATGTTAACTGTATTATTAAGCATTAGTATCGAAAAAAAGTGATATTGTTGTGAAAAAAGTTTGTTCAGAAAATAAGAACATCAGGTTTGTGATTTTGGTATTTTTTAATACAATGTATTTATAACGCAAATTTTTCGTTTCGGTTAAAACAAAATATACGTCCATTTTAATTGGCCGAAGGATGTGTGACTAATAGAAATATGGCGGGCGGACAAACTGACCAAACAGTATATTTCGAGGTATTTGAGGTAAGCTAATTTAATATTATATCATAACTGCATGTGCATAATTGTGTTCTGTTTGATTAAATATTCAAAAAATCATTCTTAGGATACAACCTCGACACCAGTCCGCCCTGAATTGCAATGTTTGTTTTGTGTTCTGGGCGCCATTTTGAATATAATACAATCCAGCGATAGTGTAGTCTAATTCCTTTAAAAGGGAATCTGAATTTGTTAATTTTCTGCAATATCACTTCGGTGGAAGCGGACGTTAAATAAAGCTATTTCAAGTACAAACACCTACAATAAAATCCAGGTGGATTGGGAAAAATATTCATGTATTTTCTTGATGAAGAGTAGCTATTTCAATTTGTAAATGCCCAGTCATCTTAGACAAATAATAATTCCAACTTCAAATCAGTTGTATTTATTCAAATCATACCATGAAGAATTGTATTTTTCCACTTGCATAATAATAAAAACTTGACTTTTATTATTTTATTTCTTCAGGCCAAGAGCATGGAAAATTGGTAATTGCCTTGTATCACTGCTAACTATAAATCACAGGGAGCCTTAGGCAGAAATGATAATATGGTTCTCAGATATGTTACTGTGTACAGACTGAACAGAAAATATTTATACACTTGCTATTACAGTACTGGCCAAATTAATAGCAATTGTTTCTAAAAACGTTGCAGAAGTAACTCACTAAAATTGAAGTATGAATAAAATCATACACCGTGAATATATTGAACTGAATATTCTTACACATAACCATAGGCGTACGGGGAAATTTTTGTCTGGGGGGCGGTGGTGGTTGGTGCCCCAAAAATGTAGTTAGGTTCTTAGTATGTTACATAATAATAATAAATTCGCTGTTAAATTGGACACATTCAAGAACACAATATTTTTTTATACAACTTTTACAAAGTACAATTGTGTGCCCAAATTTTCCCAGCATTTGGTTCCCAAAATGGGGGGGGGGGCGCCGCCCCCAGCCCCCCACCTCCAGCTCGTACGCCTATGCACATAACCATATTGACATCTACTTCACATTGCATGGTTGGTCGACGCAACGCCGTGTATAGATAAAGTTGCGACAACTGTGAAGCCAGGAATTTCATATGACGTCATGCAAACTTATTATCTATTTATATGACCTATTATATTGTTGGATGTCATAGATTTCAGCGAATAAGTGTATATAGGACATAAAACATACATTTTTTAAACGAAAAGTATAGCTGAACATACTATTATTAGTATTATACAACAAGAAGCGCACATTATTGTTATATAGCCTTATTCTATAAGAAAAATCAAAATAAAAGATACACTAGATAAAAGTACTATTAAACCAGGGGCGGATCTAGGAATTTTGAAAAGGGGGGGGGGGGCTGCAAAATGAAGGCATTGACCGCGGAGACGGGGCTTGCCGCTGAGGGGGGGGGGGGGTCCCCAAGAAAATTATCCGTCATTTCCTTGCATCTGTAGCCATTCCAAGAGCTATTTCCCAGACTGGTGTGTTTGAGTCGATGGTTCGAGTCATTTGGGATCCCTACAACGGGTTGGGAACTGACATATTTGAGTCTGAGAAAAGGCACTTTCAGCCGTAAAAAAGGGCACTGTTGAAAATTAGGGGGGGGGGGGGCCCTCGCGCCCCCCCATTAAATCCGCCTCTGATTAAACATATTTAACTTGCATTCGCTTTTAAAGGAGCTAAATCGCTAATATTTGGGAACTAGAAATTGTCACAAATGGGTCGCACTAACCTTGATGTTCACAAATACGTAAGACGATATGAACATCAACTAAAAAGATATGTAATGTGATTCAGCTGCAAGGTGATATATGCATATATGCAGCATAGATAATTAAAACTTCTATTCAAGTTATACCAACTGTATCTATTTATGTCTTACGTCGAGCTGAATACATTTTATGATTTATTGTCATTAAAACATCTATTGGTGGTTAACAGTGTGTAACTAAAAACTAATATTGGATCTTATTATTGCCAATGATATAATGTACCTTGAATTTTTTATCACGAAGTCTATCGCATCCAGATATTTAAAGCGCGTTTACAATATATTCATTTTTTTGTATCGTAAAATTCATCTTCATTTGACGAACTACACCCAAACTACAGTCAGTGTAAACACGGTTTGGAGACTGTATCTGAACTACAGGGTACATCGAACTACAGTGTACATCATGCTTAAGAGACACTATCTAATATCCAACAGGAAAAATGACGATTAATTTAATATCCGCCAATTGGTGTTGCTGCTATTTTGTATTTTCAAAATTTATCTTCAAATTCAGAGACATCGAAAACCATATAAAGGACATTGCAAAAGTCATATCTTACGTATCTTAAGAGATGCCCTTTTAGTCTACCAAATTTATGTTTTTTTTGTTAAATTGCATTATACATGTATTACCAAATTCGGTAGCCCTTTTACAAGAAATGCCCGGCACCACATGGAAAATACATTTCTTTAATTGATGTTTGTCAAATTCGATTTCCACACATTTCGCGTACATAACCACGATATAATGGTCGAATATTACGTACATCAGATAAACTATTTTTAAAGCCCCAAACTATTCAACTAGTCTCTTTTAGTTATCAAGCACCTGTTTTATGGGATAATCTACCATTTGGTTTAAGATCTTGTACATCTCTATATTCTTTTAAAAAAACAACTTAAATCACATTTATTTAATGAGGCTTTTAACTGACTCTGTATACAATTGTTAACATGTCCATAATCTTGTTGTTTATTTATGATTACATTGTCACTTTGTAAAGTGCCCCTGAACATGTTTTATGAAAGGGCGCGCTATAAATATGCTGTAATAATAATAATAATAATAATATTACCAAATTTGGCGGCCATTATGAAAGAAACGCCCAGCACCATATAACAAATTCGATTTTTCGGCACATTTCGCTTGCATAACCACTCTGTGTTTGAGGAATTTAAAAAGAAATCATTTATAATCCAACGAGTAAATAGTAAAACACACTGATTACGAGATATCGCTCTCAGAAAATTCCCCGATTTTGGGTATGATTTTGTTTGATATATTTATCACTGAACCAAACTGCATTGGTTTCTTTTGCATTTTTTTTTAGGGTAAAACGTTATCCCTCAACGCCTAATACTGCAAGAAAAAAACAAATTTTGGTATGTAAACCTGTATGAAGCCATGACGTCATAGCTTTTATGGCGTCATAATTGGGACCCAAAATGGCGCCTGGAAATGAGTTGTCGTAACTTTCCCACAGTCTACTCACTCATGTGCTCATCGTTGTATACCAACTATCGTTGAAAAAATCAATTTACGTCGATTTTTGAACATTTTAAAAGCCGTAATTCGATTCGGCGCCCAAGAAAAGATATAAATCTTCACCAAAAACATGGCAATCAATCAAGTTGAAGCGTTTTGGCGTAAAACATCTGTTTAGGCGAGATGACGTGTTTTTGGTGTACATGAGTAAGCAATAATGCTACCTGACTAAAATACCCCCCCCTTGCATTCGCATGTAGTCATACATATGAGTCTCAAAATAATATAATATATTGTTAAATTATGCTCTTTTCAACTCTATACCCATGACTGGTGTACCAAGTTAAATCCACATCAAAACCCCATTTGTCGATAAGTGTATTTATAATAATCACTTGAACATCCTTGGAGAATTATATTTATTTAGTGAATATTAATACCAAAGAAAGAAAACAACTCTAAATTGTGAATATAAAGTCATCAAATTCTTTTACAGATCTTATTGTGGAAACCCAAAAGTTATATGTCACCATTGCCTTTTTAATCACATTTTTGTTTTTAATGTCAAATACCAAACCATCTCTAATATTGTTTCATTATATAGAATGCAGTGTAATCCTAAACACTAAAGATTTGGCCTGAAAATTTGAAATAATATAGAGGGATCATCAATAATTAATAGTAACATTCGATAATTATAAAAATGTATTATTGTAGGATGAAATCAACCTTTATTTTTAAACATTTAGTGAACATTTCGAATGTTAATGCCTCTTTTATATAAAATGGTTTTATTAATTAATCAATTTTTGTTTTACAAATTTTTAATTTTCTCCATTTTGTTTGATTTTTATGCTATATTTATTTTATCTATCTATAATTATTTGCCTGTGCTTTATCTATTAGTTCCCATTTATATACTGTAGAAAATTTTGAATTCCTAATCTGTTAAAGGGACTATTTTTTCTTAAAAGTATTTCAATTTAGTGCATTATTAATGTCTTTAGTGCTTGGTTTGGTTGATATTAAATTTAGATATATTTAAAATGTATGTTTTGGGACCATGGGGTAGGGATATTGTGAACATATATATTATATTCTCAGTTCTTTTTAAGGTTAATTGTAAAAAAAAATTAAATAGCTTTTTTTGAGGGGTGGGGGGATATTGTTATTATTGAACACAATTTTATTAGTATTGAAATTAACTTTTTTGATTAATATTCCAAATGTCTCGGTGCTTTATTTTTCAATTTAAATAGCTACTTTTTATTTAATAATTGGGAATGGGGGGTGGGTATTTTTTCATTGTATAACACAATTTTATTAGTATTGGAATTAACTTTGTTTATTAACCTTCGAGATGTCTGTATTGGTATTAATTAGGCATTAATTTATTTTTTCATATCATTTATTGAATAAATAATAATTTAACAAACAAAATTATTATGTCATTTATCAATAATTACAGTTTAAACAGAACGAATGGAAGGGATTGCATTCGAAAGGTTGTTATACTGGATATAAATTGGTAAAATACAACACAAGTTTTTGTTATACACAAGTTTGTACGAAACAACACGAGTTTCAACACAAACAAGTTTCAGAAATTTCAACACAAATAATGTGTAGATTTTCACACAAGTTTTGTGTTGTTTCAACATTTAACACAAGTTTTGTGTTGTTTCAACATTTAACACAAGTTTTGTGTTGTTTCAACATTTAACACAAGATTGTGTTGTTAAATAGAGACACCTAACTTGTGTTGAAAATAACACAAGTTTGTGTTCTACTCTTAATTCATTTCATTAACTTCTGTTACTTGGAGTCCTAGGGTGGTCTAGCCTCAATATATACTTATGTCCAAAAAAAAAGTATACGCTGTGCATTTCATACTGCATCAACCAAAGTCGTTTTTCCATTCTATGCGGTATTTGGGTACAATTTCAATTTGTTTCACCATTTATTTTGCATAAATCGCGATTTCTCAGCCGGGTGTCACTGAATCAAAACAACTAAAGTATCGTTTGGTAGCTCGATGAATGGGCTAATGTATGACACGCTTCCTGTCTGATTCCTGAAAGCCGGTTCAGTGCTGCTTGCAGGTCTAGTTATTATTGTTATTATTATTAACTTACCTGTACCTACCTGTAGATACGAATCTTCATGTTGTGCATCCCACTTATCGTCGTTGCCATCGATAAATATTGTCATCGTCGTTTTCCATAAAATAGAACTTTATTGAGATTTGTGACATTTTATTGTACAAGTAGTTGTTAGAAATGATGCGAAGATGATTTATTAATCGAACAAATGTTTATGAAAAGCAATCAAGTAGTTTAGATATACATGATGGGAGATAAGATAAAGAGATGACAGTTCTCACTATAATAATTAACAACTAGATAATGTAAAGGGAATTTGCTGAAAATTTCAGTCAAATTGATTCACTATGAACCGAGAATTAAGGATTGAAAATTCGTCCTAGCCTTGATCATCATTACTAAAGTCTGTACGATAATAAAACATAGTCTCGATCATCCATTTCATGTTTAAATTATGAATGGATGTCGAGCAGCAAATTGGGTCATAATCCAGTACATATCGCAGGCTAGCAATGCAATTGAGAGTTGATTATGGTCTGGATAAGTTAATTAATGTCTAATTAATAATTTAGATAACATTTCAGGTCTAAAGAAAGACCCGCAATAGACAGATTAGCTCTTGCATGTTTAAGTAGACTAGACGTAACACCTGGGTGTGTTTAATAATCACAACAACTCAACAAAATATGGAAGCCTATTGCGGCCATTTCAGAATCTCGTCCCCTCGCCGCGAGAAGTCGAGGGCGAGAACACGAGAAGACGAGAAGTCGAGGGCGAGGGAGCGAGAACGCGAGAACGCGAGGGAGCGAGAAGTCGAGGGCGAGGGAGCGAGAGAGCGAGAACGCGAGGAAAAAGGGCGAGAATACGAGGATCTCGCCTCGAGAACACGAGATTACTTTCACCTCGACTTCTCGTCTTCTCGTCCCTCGACTTCTCGCTCCCTCGTGTTCTCGCCTTTGAAAATCCTCGACTTCTCGCGTTCTCGCCCTCGACTTCTCGCTCCCTCGCCCTCGGCTTCTCGCTCCCTCGCGTTCTCGCCCTCGACTTCTCGCTCCCTCGTGTTCTCGCCTTTGAAAATCCTCGACTTCTCGCTCCCTCGCTCCCTCGCCTTTGGGTCAATCTCGTCCTCTCGTGTTCTCGCTCCCTCGCTTCGTCACAATCTTTTTTTTTTTTTTTTTTTTTTTTTTTTTTAAATCTTTATTTCAAATAATCAATAACAGCATAGTACATAGTTCACATATTACAATCACAGTGTGTAGCATCATACAGATAGCGTCGGTTTAATGTTGAAGGCTATACTATATTACATTGAGTAGAACAATTATATTCACAAAGAAAATAAAATCTAATAAAAAAACTAAAAAAAAAAAAACATACAGAGATAGCTACAGGTATTAAGAGGTTGGAATACTAGGAATGGAATACTAGAGGTATGCATAATATTCATATGGTATAATCCCATTTATTTACTAAGGTTTCGTTTAATTCATTTTCTATCTGTTGTTTACCTTTTAGGTAGTTTCGATAATTAATAATTGTCGGTCTGATATTTTCTATTTTCGATTTGTAGAGGTAGTATTTTGTTAAAAATATTAAATGATTTACAAATAAGAATTCACGATATGATTTAAAAACTGTTTCTTTCAGAAAACCGAAATGAATGTTCGTAAGTTGCAATTGTAATGAAATGTCATTAGTTGAGAAGATTTCATATAAATCATTCCATATTACCTGGGCGTAATTGCAGTATATAAAAAGGTGTTCCGGGGTTTCTATATTTGAATAACAAAAATCGCACAATGAAGACTCCTTTAATTGGACTTTAAATAAACGGTCGTTTGTATATATAATTTTATGGAGGTATTTAAATTGAAAATTTTGTAATCTAGTATCAGTGCTCGTTTTATAGACCAAATTGAATATACATGAGGTTTCACGTTCTTCAAGTATAAAACTATTCTCTTCTTCCCATTTACTTATTGCTAATGGTTTACTGTATTTAGAATCTACTCGTATTGAATAAATGTCTTTTGCTTTAATCTTATCTAGTGATTTTTTATATATATTTATACAGTTGTTATTAATGATATCAAACACGCTTTGTTTTCTTACTATAGGCGTAGGTTCGTAGTCGATTGTATCCAAAAACTCTTTAACTGCTAAGCAAACGCTTTTCATTCTTAATATTTTATTATTATTCATTATCCTATTGATTAAAAAGTCAATCAAAAATAAAATATTATCATTCATCAATTCTTTATCTATTAAAGGTTTTTTGTTAATCTTTATATGCTTATTGTTCCAGATGATTTGATTTTGAGGGCTTATTAACTTATCGATTTTTGAGGTGTAGTTATGGAACCAATTATTGAAAAGTTCTTGATAGAAGGGAGATAATTTTAAAAAAGATGTTGCATAATTACATGCCGGTAATATTTGTCCGTCATACTCGTTCAATATATAAGCGTACGGAATTTTCCATGATTGAACATCGTGTGATAGTATCTTTTTTATCCAGAATACGCTACGGCATATCATCATTTCTTTTAAGTCAATCATATTTAGCCCCCCTTTATTTATATCTTGATTTATAACTGTTCTCTTTAGTTTATCAGGCCCGTTCCATATGTAGTTATAAAATAATTTATTAATGCCTTTAATTACATTTTCAGGTATAGTTTTGACTGATGCAGGGTATAATATTTTAGATACGCAGAATGTTTTTATTATATGGATTTTCCCTATTAAACTTAAGTTTCGTCTTTTCCAGGTATTCAAAGTATCTTCAATTTGGTCTATACAATTTTCAAAATTCATTTTTTCCGAAGTTTTTTCGTCTAGTGAATAGGTAATGCCTAATATTTTTATATAGTTCTCACGGTAAATAAGGCCTAAACCTTTAATATTATCAGGTAGTTGTGCGTTGCCACTGTTTAGATCGATCGCTTCAGTTTTAGTAGCGTTTAATTCTAACCCAGAAACCTTACTAAATTTTTTTAAAACCTCAAAAAGGTGCCTAGCTGATTTAAAATCTTTCAATAAAACTGTCATATCATCTGCAAAAGCTATTAGTTTTAACGATTGATTCCCAAAGGTAATTCCCCCTATGTTTATATCGTTTCTAATATATATACATAATGTTTCGATAACGAGGTTAAAAAGGTTTGTGCTGCTAGGATCACCTTGACGTACTCCCCTGGCCACTTTAAAATAAGGAGTAGTGTATCCATTATTCATTACTGCACAGTTAATGTCATTATATAATGTTTGTATCCATCTTAAGTAATTGCGTTTAAATCCAAAAGCGTCCAAAACAGAAAACAGATATTTATGGCTAACGCTATCAAAAGCTTTTTTAAAATCAATGGCTAAAAGAAAACCAGTTATTTTCTTAATTTTTGCGAGGTAAAAACAATCATCAATGATACGAGTATTTTCCTGTATATGCCGTCCAGAAATAAAAGCCGTTTGATTTGGATGTATTAAATATTGAAGAAAGGGTTTTAATCTTAATGATAAAATCTTACTTGCTAATTTTACGTCTACATTTATAAGTGTGATGGGCCGCCAGTTAGATAGAAGTGATTTATCTTTGTTAGGTTTTGGTATTAGTTTAATAATCGATTGTCTTTGTGACTCTGATAATTGCCTGTGTTCAAAACTATAGTTAAATGAGTTTAGTACTAATGTATTAATAAGAGGCCAGTATTCACGGTAAAATTCTATATTCAGTCCATCATTGCCTGGGGTTTTATTATTTTTAAATAGTTTTAATGCTTCCAAACATTCACGGTTGTCAATTTTATGTTCCAGCATCTGACTTTGATTTTCATTTAATTTTTGGAAGTACTGTTTCCTGAGGAATATTGTATCCTCGAGGCCTGATTTGTTATGGGTAGTCTCTGAATAAAGATTCGAGTAATAGTTATAAATTTCCCTTGATATTTCCTTTGGGCAAGTAATTTCACTATTATCTTTTTCAATTCTGTTTAATGATGTTGATATTTTATTTTGTTTCTCTAAACTTAGCAATAATTTTGTATTCTTTTCCCCCTTTTCGTGCCACTCCACTTTAGATCTTAAGATAGCCCCACGGATTTCTATATCATAAATTTGATCAAGCTTGTGTTTAACGAAGTAATATTTTTCGTATGTTTCGACATCATGAGTGTTTAAGGATGAAATTTTATTTTCTAGACCCTGCATTTCTTGTATTAGTTTTTCTTTTAACTTACTTTTAATTTTTTGTTTCTTTTTACAGTATTTAATGGTTTCATTTTTAATTTTAAATTTAACGTAATCCCAAAGTCCCCCTCTATCTTCCTTATCATGATATTCATCCTTCCATATACTGATGGCGTTCTTTAATAATTTGTAATAATTTTTATCTAATATCAGGTTTTTATTAAATATCCATAGTCCAGGCCCTCTTTTTGAATCAATAGTACATATTTTAATAGCAATTGCTTGATGATCACTGAGTGTGTTTGGTATAATGGTGCACTCTTTTACAAAATCTTGAGTTGTGGCCGAGATTAACCAAAAATCTATCCTGCTTTGTATTAAAGGCTTAAGCTGTTTCCACGTATATCTACGTAACTTTGGATTTCTAACTCTAAATATGTCGATAAGATTAAAATATTTTATTATGTTTATAATAGCTACCTTGCTGTTGTTTTTTATTTTATAATTTCCACCCGTTCTGTCCAAGTCTTTGTTCATCACATTGTTAAAATCCCCGCCTATGATAACTGACAAGTCGTCGTAAACCTCAAAAGATTTGAGCATCTGATCTTGCAGTTTAAGAAAATGGGCCTTTTGCTGAATATCTATCGTGGGGCTATACGTATTAACGAATAAAAAATTAGTCTGTAAGCAGTTTAAAATCAAAATAATAAAGTATCCATTTTCATCAGCTGTATATGACTTAATATCTAGATTACTCGATGTATTAAATAAAATGGCAGTTCCAGCTGAATTACTCTTTCCGTGTGCAAATATTATGTGATCTCCCCATTCTAGTTGCCAGGTGATTTCATCTGAGTTTGTGCTATGTGTTTCTTGCAGAAATATAACTTTTGCTTTTTGTTCCTTTAACCATACAAATATTTTATTACGTTTGATTTTATTACGCATACCTCTAGTATTTAAAGATATAATTTTTAAGTCTTCCATTGATATATGTAGATACAGTATATTATAGTTGCATTTGTATTAATTTTGTTCATGTTTAAGCATAATTCGTGTTCTCGCCTCGGAAGTGCAAGTATTAATTTTCGTGCGCAACAAAAAATCTTTCAACAATATCTATCAAAATGCAAATTTCATTTGATCAATTTCGGCATATGAAATTTACGTTTGTCCAGATTTTTGAATAACTATTTGTTACACACGAAATTAACTAATTATAGGATAAAAAAATTTGAAAAAAAGGAAAGTTTTGAGAGTAATTATTAAACAATGCATCTTGGTCGTATAGTCGGAATGGGGTTCATCCAACACGTAGGCCTACATTTTTGTCACTGGTTATAAAGTCGCAAAACTTGTATTTTAATTGTTTAATCTCATTTTTATATTAATCATGTTTTACATTTTAGTCAAAACGTGTGTTTTTGAGCCACGAGCAGACATTTGATTTTCCTATCTATGCTTATTATTATTACAGGTGATGAGCTCATTCGTGAATTTTTGGCGGATACACCAATATTGAAGTCTCTATATTATTATTTCTAAGACACACTATATCAATAAGGTAGGCCTTTCTTGGTGTGATTGTGTGGTATGGTGTGTGTGGTATGGTGTGTGTCATTGATTTTATGGAAATTTATAATGAATATTGAATCACAAAAGCAAAGAAATATGTTCTTCTAGAAAATGACTAAAAACATTTATTTTCGTTTGTTTATTATTAATTCAGTGAAAGGCAAATAAGAAGAATTCTTAAAAAATATGGTCATAGGCGAAGAGGTGGAAATGACGAAGAGTCTATAACAGCTGCTATAAGAGTAGGTGTGAAGCCTACGTAATAGGCTAAATTTTTCCCTCCGAAACCTTACATATCTTGTGAAGAAATGACCCCGGTTTACAGAAAGTGGGAATAACGAGAATCAACAGCAATATCCCACACCCCACGGTACAGTCTGTAGTTACTGTTATATAATCACTAGGGTCGTATTAAGGGTAGGGGAGAGCGGAGCACAGTGGGCATGATTTCTTTTTTTTAGTAAATTGACCAGAAGTGAAATCCTACAGAGAATCAAACTATGTACTCAGTTGAAGCCAGTCATATGTTTGATTTAATAGTGCTGTTAAAAGGTTAATAAATTGAAACTATTTCTGTGTAGATCATTGTAAAACCAAAATTTTTTTTGACCCAATGTGCCCCGTATGTGGGGTACACTGGGTCACACTATGGGACACAGTTGGCCATCAAGTATGTTTCTTAAAAGAAAATGCATAGAAAACACACTGAATTGACTGAAACTCATAAGGACTGTAAAAACTAATCTTTTAGTTCAAAATATGAATTTGTTTTAAGACTTGAACACAGATGCACATCTGAAAATTAAAAAATCCCAACATAACATTGAATAAAAAATTCTTTAACAGAAGAAAAAAAAATCCTTTATGCGAAAAATTCCTATGACTTGTAAGTCAGTAACGATTCGTATCCTAGGTCCAATATTTCTTTAAAAACAGCTCAAATACCCAGATTCTTTCTAAAATGGACAGATGATATTTAGCTAAACTCGAAATGCTTATGCCCAGTGTGCCCCTCTGAAGTGTGTCCCACTGTGCCCCGTCATCAACCATGACAGAAAATCGAAAATGGCAGGAAGACATGTGATAGTATTATGAAACAAAATATTTCTAATGAGAGTCAATCACTGTCTACTTCACCTGGAATATCAGGTTTGTGGGCTCTAACAAAATCTGGAGTAGCCAAGCAGTTTAACCAGTCCACTAAAAATTCACTTTTGCGTCACAAAAACGGTTAATGGCTGATAAATATCAATCAGTTTACATGAATTTATTGAATTTAGGAGGACAAATGGGGGCTTTAAAGGGCAATTCCTCAGTGATGTCACAATTGAATTTTGCCAAAACAGTGTAAAATTACAAAGCCTGGCTTACTGTGCCCCATAGCCCACTGAGCCCCGCTCTCCCCTACTTTAGACTTATGGTCGCTTACTGAAGAAGTACCCAATTTTGGGAACAAAATGACAATACATAGTCATAAGACAGTTATTATGTAGCACGTTGCGTTTTTCGATGGCTTTTGCAATGAAAATATTAACAACAGAGTTTTTAGACAATGATTGAGATATCCATGGCGATTTTAGTTGTGTCAGATAGCTAAGACTATTCAACATTTGCTGATATTTTCAATGGTATCTTTAGAAAATTTAGTCGACCCCCAGCCAGATCTGTAGGCCTAAATATTTTTAAAGGGCTTGCGTTATAGCTTTATTAGCCCAATGGTTAACCCTGCCTTGATAATGACCAATGCTTTAGATATAGGCTTCTAAATCCAACGGGGGGGGGGGGGGTTGGGATGGCCTAGAGGTCTGGAGTGCCGCGCTTCGACCCCTAGCTGGCCGGTCACCTCTGGCTTGCGGCTGTGGTTTCGATCCCTGGTGTGAGCGTATGTGGCATGGAGATAGGGGCGCCTTCTCAACCTCGTGGGTTTCCTCCGGGCACTCCGGTTTCCTCCCACTGCTAAAGACCCCTACGCGCAAGCGAATTATTGAAATTAAATTGAAACCATATGTTAGTCCTGAAATGACCTAGTTTGTGTCGAGTGGACGTTAAACCCCATTTCTCTCTCTCTCTAAATCCAACTACTTTAATGGTTTGGCATGGAAATGAAAAAAATTTTCTTTTATTTCAGGAGGAATTGACTGGAAGTGGACGGTGCCTTGGTTACAGGGCTTTAGCGAAAAGACTCCTGTCAAAATATGGCCTACGTGTTGCTAGGTATTTCTATCATGTTCTGCAATGCAACTGCGTGTTAATGAAACTTGGCATTCTTGAACTTAGTAGTGTCTTAATCATAAAATGAAGGTCAAGCAGAGTTAGGCAATTTCATCGAAAGTTGATTACATTTGTCGCAAACATTTGAAAGCAGCCTCACCCCTACAGATTTGAACTGATAACAATAACACTTGGTATACATGTCCTCAAACGAAAATAAATTTAAATGTTAAACTATTTAACTTTTACATTCCAGTGTATAACTTGTTTCGCAACTTCCTGGACAGCATAGTACTTAAAAGCTTGACCACATTGCCAGCTCTAGTTAGTATCACCAGGAAACAATTAAGTAAGCATGTGATTCAGGTAGTCCCTGACAATTCACGGCTGCTTATGAAAGAGTGGAGGGCTATGTGCCCCACCCCCTCCCCGCACCACTACACACACACACACACACAAAAAGTCCTTTATGATAGCATTTACTTACATCGGTGCATACATTGTTTCTTGTGTTTGTGTGAAATAGCTTTATTTAAAGTGATATTGCAGACAATTACATGTTATATTATGAAAAATGAAATATTTCTGAGTGGAATGTGGAAGGATTGATAAAATATCTATTTTGTTTCTAGTAATACGCTTGTATTACTTACAGGGACAAGGTTTACACTTTATTAAAGTTAATGGACCCCGAAGGGGTGAACCTTCGCAAGAAACACCAACTGTCAAGGAGAATATATGTCAACAAAGGTCCAAACTATTTAATCCACATAGATGGGTATGACAAGTTGAAGGCCTATGGCTTTGCGATACATGGTGGAATATGTGGGTAAGAAAAACTGTATTATAATATGACTTCTTTGATAGGCACTTATAGTTATGGAACATATTAACACAAGGTACAATTTTATGGATGCTTAGTATTAAACTCAATAATTATGATTCCATGAAATTGTAGCTAGTGTTATTATGATATGCCCTTTTATCCTAATGAAACCACCTGCCAGAATTAAATAAAGTTTACTTAATAGATTATTATTAGTTTTTATTTTAATGTTATATTTCTCTGTGTCCTCAGATTTCCTCGCACTGCTAAAGATCTCTCCGCACAAGGAAATTATTGAAATGAAATTGAAAATTATTATGTTAGTCCCGAAATGATTTAGTTTGTGTTGAATGGACGATAAACCATATTTTTCTGTCGCTCTATTATTATTATACAACATTTATATAGAGCTATATTTCACATGAGTGTTCCGATGCGCTACAATAAATGTAGAAAATATAAATCTATAAAATCAGTAAAAAATAAATAATATCTATAGAAAGATTAATTGGACTTAAAAGCTAATTTACAGAAAACTGTAGAGCTAACAAGAAGCAACCAGGAGCGCTTCGCCTGCGCTTTTATTAGTTTTATTTACATTTGGTTGGACTACTCAATAATAAAACAAGTTTTATAAAGCTTTACCAAAAAGAGAATAATGTCAACTTGAAATGATGAACCTTACAGCTTCACTAATAAGTTTATTTTGCCTGTTTTCAGTTAACAGCTCAGCATATCACAATAAGTTGTATTACAGATTAAGATTAACTATTTTCAGATATTCTAGACGAATTTTATGGCTTTGTGTTGGTAGAACCAACAATGATCCAGAGGTGGTTGCAGGCTATTTTTTAGAATATTTGCTTGGAATTGAAGGTGAGAGTAGAAGCATAATGTGAAATTTCTCACGAAACATTGAAATGTGCATCATACAGAGAGAGAGGGAGGCATAGAATGCGACACTTGTGGCTATTGTACTACGCTGTTGTTATTGTGTTCCCAAATATTGTAGCATTCCAGTTTTTTCGTATGGTATTATTGACGAGGGCGAACCACGTGGTATCTTAAGAGATCTGTCCCTTTCAATGGCAAAATGATGCGTACATAATCGTAGGTTGTTAATCGCATATGATTATATTGCCCCCCCGCCTTGCACGATGCTTTATGAAAGCACACACACACAAGAAACAATGTATGCACCGATGTAAGTAAATGCAATTAATTAATATGTCCCATCTATTTATTATAATCCCATATAATAATACCCATTTTAAACTTATAGGAGTTCATCGATGTATTAGAGCCGATAAAGGCACAGAGAACAAAATAATTGAGAATATCCAGAAGTCACTAAGATGGTATCATGGAGATGACATGGCTGGTGAAAAAAGCTTTTTGTATGGACCATCACCGGCAAATCAGGTAATTTTCTTTTATTAAAAAAATTCAAACTTTAGAATACCAAATACATTTTCAATTTAGTCCCTTTTATTCGCCCTTTGTCTGTCCGCCTTTCCTCAGACAGTGTGGCATCCACATATGCGTGTAAATGCTCTAGAGTTATGACCCATGGTCACTTTTTAAAATTTTGTGGTTGCTAAAGTTGTTATCCGATTCTCTTGAAATTTACGATCATTGATCACCCTTAATCAATCTGAACCTCTTGTGGACTCTTTACAAGCGTAAGTGATTAACCGATTGACTATAGTATTTATGTACATGAGATGAAGTGGCTGATAATTACTTTCAGAGTTATTGCCATTTATCACTTCGAAGACTGGTTTCAGTGGGGTACATCCCTAATCTGCCCAATCTGCCACGCCTACAAAAATGTCAAAATTGACATCGAATCCATTCACTTTTTTTGAATTGTTTGTTTAATTGTGGTTTCTGGGTATGATGTCTTGTCCATATATTTGTTTTTATGTAAATTATGTGTGGTGTAATCCCCCTGCAATTACTATATAAGTAATACGATCAGAAATAGTTTTGAAATGTTGGGATGCTATGTCTGAATCTTAAAATGCAAAATCTGACCGCAAAAAATGGGGCCACACCACAAATTCGGATCTACGCAAAAAACTTGTTGAGAAAAACTCGGTCTCATAAATTCACAGGTCGGGTGACGATTCCCCCTCCCCCTTTAACCACCGAACTAGTAGTGTCTTGTGAATGCTATCATTACCTTTGAAAGAATAAATAAATGTGACACCCTCTGTGGACTGCTCGGGTGAATTGAATGCTGTGGGTGTATGTTTCGTTGTCTAGCAATTTATCTTTGTTGAAGTTGTTACATGTTTAGTATATACCAATGATCGTCTCTTGTAGCGGATAGAAAGATTCTGGCGGTCTGCAAAACAGGGTGGTTGTCAGTTCTGGATGGATTTATTTAAGGATTTAGAAGCTTCAGGAGAGATTAATACCGAAAATGGCCAAAACAAGTGTGTATACATCATTTCAACATTTTTAGATCCATATACTGTTATGTGGACATGTGTTGTCATCATAGTGACCACCACTCTAGCAAGTGATGATATGTGTGGTTATTTTGATATGATATTGGATGATGAATATTGACAATTTTATACAAAAGGGTTGTTTTGTTACCCCAAAATACTGTATCGAAATAAACTTTAAATTGAATCTGAATGAAATTTAAATATGCAGTATGTAAGATTTAGATAAAGATCTCGCCTGTCTATAATAGTTTAAAAATAGATAATGCAAAATGAATATATCGAAAATGTCAGTCAAATTACTTTATTATGAGCGAAATTATGAATGTCTTCTTGCCTACCCATTGTCACTATCTATAATTAAATCTACAAACTTTCCTCTAATATACTAGAGGTTACTTGAGGTAACAATAAGCAATACAGAATAATTATATTCTTGACTTAACTTTTAATTGTTCTTAAGGGATAATTTTTAATTGTTCTTAAGGGGTAGTATTTAAGTGACACCCATTCATTCATTCATTCATTCATTCATTTAGATGACTTCTTGGGGCCTTGTTTATGTAATGTTTATAGTTAGATTATCGGTAGTCAAACTTAGGTGCCAAGTTATAAAGAAAGGCTACTTGGCATATATTTATGATAGAGCCTCCATTATTAAGGTCCCTACAATGTAATACATTCTATAGGTATTGGTATTGTTTACCTTTTTTGATATGCTTGAATTAACTAATACTAATATAATATAATATGTTTACAGCAAAGTTAACAAGCATACATATTAGTTTTCATATTGATAATGCAGTATTGGTATCATTATGTCTTACAGAGAATGTTTCAGGTTTTGCTTCACAAATCTCATTCAAAAAGACTTAGACCAAATCCGTAAAGACTGGAATCAACATAAGATGAGACCAACTAAAGGGGCAGAGTGTCCTGCAGGCAAACCAGACTTGTTATATTTTACTCCACAATTGTTTGGTAAGGCGACAATCACAAGATTTAATATGAGAAATTATTTTAACCATATGGGGGTAGAAACTATTTGGTCATTATTTGATCATTAAATGAAAACTAAGCTGCTTTTATGTCATATATCAGATATTTTTGTGTGATTTTTTTTTTTCATTTTAATATTCAGATACAGTTGATTACAAGACCGAAGTTGCTGTTGAAGATCTTGATAGTTTTAGTCAGTTTTGTAAATTTTATGGACCCAACGGTTGTTTAAGAGAATTTGAAAATGTATGCTCAGAATTGTTAGTGCAGGCCGGAAAAGAGATGCCAAATGATCCAGAAGAGGCATTAGAATTATATAGTTGGCTAAAAATGAGAAGTGACTAATTAAACATACAGTGTTTGTGGACCCTCTAGAGGGTACAATTTTTATATGATTTTGATGAAACTTGAAATGTATGGTTATAGAATATAACCCAAAGATCTTGATTTCTTTCGATGTGGTCCCTCTAGAGGTCACAATTATTATCCGATTTACAAAACCGTTCCACTGTATATTTCACTGTTACATAGTTATGATGGTTGAGCTCGAATTTCATAAAAATTGGACTGATAGTGTAAAAGTAGGTTATGTAATACCATGGTTGTTAATCATCTGGAGGTCACAATTTTTTTTATCAAATTTTGATGAAAATAAAAATATGTTTTTATCCTATAGATCTTGGTTCCTTTTGATATATCGGAATGGTAATTTCCTGGATTATGACCCCTGAATGTCTGAAAATCCGTGTTGGCCAATTGTTGTTCATCTAGAGGGTAGACTTTTTGCCTGATTTGGAATAAATGTTTAAATTTATCACCGTTACACAATAATGTCAGCTGATTTTGAATTTCAATTTAACCCTCCCAAAAAAATCATGACAGTATGTCTGAACAGTGGGACTTCGTAAATAGGGGAAGGGTGAAAGGGTTTTAGTTATTGCCCATCCGGACATGGAATGATCTTGTAGATGTATTAAATACATATTTGTCTTACACTGTTGTTTTTTAGTCAAATGTGTAAGCGGTTTCTACCCATCAATGAAAAATCTTCAAGACTTTCCTTTGACCACCCTATCCCGTCCCTTTCAAAAATCCTGTATCTAGCCTACATTTTAAAAACAGCAATAAATCTAGAATCTTAAAATGGTAGAAGGCCTAGTCTTTATGGGATGTAGTCAGTACATACACAGAAAAAATTTATGAATATTTAATAACTTAACAAGATACAATAACAGTTTCTTAATAAAAGGATTTTTTAAGAAATTAAAATTATGACATTAACTATGCCTAAAGGTACAAAATCATGTTTAACCCAAAATTTACATGGAACAGTTGATCATCAAACTTAACCAATTTAATATGGAACCTAATTAAGGCAACATCATTAAACATATTCATCAACAATAATAAAACACATGGCAGTACACTAATCCATATTTAAGGATAGGTTGCCTCTCAACAAAAAAATCCCCCACAGCAGCTAAATCGACTGGACAGTTGCATATTTTTTTTTTGTCGTTAATGAAACATTTATAATGCACATAAATCGGATTAAGAGTAACAACTCATTAAGTAATTAACAGAAAATCATTAGAATTTGTTTGGCTCATGCTAAAGTTTAATATACAAAACATTTAATATCATGGATTTAGCTGTTTAAGTTCATCAAAAATCATTGAAAATCAATAAGATCTCATAACCTTCAACTCTGTTTTAGTGAATATAATATCAAATCAGATGATAACTTTGGTCGGAGCATCCACAGGATTTTAAAAGTGATCAAGGGCCATAATGTTGACAGTAATTATCAGAAATTGTTGAAAATCAAAAAGTGTCTTTAACTTAATCTTTAAGTGGCATTTATTGATTGGGAAATAAATTAACAGAACAAAATTTTTATGGGGAACAATCACTGGTTTTTTTTGATGTTTCGACAACTATCCTCTTATCGAAACGTGGTGCTTTTAGAATAAAACCGGTGATTGTTTCCCATAAAAATTGTGTTCTGTTGATGCGTCTTTAACTGATGACCTTAAACACTGTGTATAAATTTAAAGTCAATTGGATATTAACTTTAGCCACTAGAGCATCCACAAGAATTTTCAAAGTAATCATAGGCCATGACTGTGGCAGTAAACATCGAAAATCATTCATGACCTTAAACACTTAATAAATTTAATGTGAATCGGATATTGACTTTAGTCTCAAGAGCATCTGCAATGTTTTTCAAAGTGATTAAAGGCCATGACTGTGGCAGTAAATATTAGAAATGGTTGAAAATGAGTCTGATGACCTTAAACACTGTGTATAAATCTTAAGTCAATCAGATATTAACAGAGCTAACCAAGGTAACGACAAAATTTACAACCACATTTCAATGTGGGAGTATAAAAATTAATGTAAGAATTTTAATCTTAAAAAGGTTTGTTGTGATTGCAATGAAGACATTTAAATTAACTTTATATGCAAAAGCCTGTATATTAATCATTATTTCTACCCATTGTCAAATAAGAAATTCCCTATGAAATTAAAACAATTTAATTCTCCTTTTCAAATAATAGAAAACCAGTTTCTTGTAGGAAATTTACATGTACAAAATGTTCAGGCATAGGATTTGGTACAAAAAGTCTTGCAAAGGGAAGTAGTTTGTGTTTTACTGATACCGGTACTGCAATTCTGACAAAGAAATTAAGTTACAAAGAGCATATTTAATAGGTGAACGATAAAAAAATATAAAGGTAATATTTGTCGGACTTTATCTGTTTGCAGGTGTAAAAATACTGCTTCATTACTACTATACATCTTTTAACATAAAATTTTATGTTAAAAATTATAAATAACTCATACTGCAAAAATTGATAATGCAAAATTTATACATTGCATATTTTCTTAGATTGTTGCAGCTTTACACAGAAATAAATAAAAACTGAATCAAAGAACATAAAATATATCACAAAGAAATAAATTTAAAACGGGTTACCCCCAAAGGTAAATAAGAAATTATTACACAAACAAACATAAGCAATACTTTAAATTTAACTATCTTAAAAACTATCAAATTGATTGGATAAAACAGACTAAGTTGTATCACAAAAAAGTGTTTTTAAATATAACTAATCTTAAAAATTATCAAATTGATTGGATAAAACAGACTAAGTTGTATCACAAAAAAGCGTTTTTAAATATAACTATCTTAAGAACTATCAAACTGATTGGATAAAACAGATTTAAGTTGTATCACAAAAAGGGCAATTTTAAATTAACTATCTTAAAAACTATCAAATTGATTGGATAAAACAGACTACGTTGTATGACCAAAAAGTGTTTTTAAATATAACTATCTTAAAAACTTTCAAACTGACTGGGTAAAACAGAAAAAGGCAAGTTAATATTTTAAGCGTCAGTAAAAATATTGCCAATTCTTAAAGACATGGCCATTGCAGTTTTGAATGCATCATAATCTTTTAACACTGGAATGTTAAGGGTATTAGCACAAGTATTTGCAAACGGGGCAATGTCCCATTCAAAAGATGGGTGTCTAAACAGTAGCTTTAGTGGTGGGTTGAATCCCAGTGGAGGTATGTCCTTTAAACCAGTCACAAAAGATAACAAACTACCCAGTTCATCTGTTTCTGAAATTTAAGAGGATAAATAAAAATTGAGTTTCATCCACATCTATTGTAAGCCTGCAGTTGTCAAGAAATTAAAAGTACATTATGAAAGCGCTAAATCTGCCTTTTGCAGATCTTTGTTTGGGCCTGAAATCTTATCTAAATTATCCAGGCCATTATCAACTCTGGATGCCATTGGATATCTATATATTTTACTTAAAAGTAGATAAGAACGGTGGTTGCAAATAATGCAAATATCCTATCCAACCTTTAAAAGTTAATATCTTTGCTCGCAATGGAACAATATTTGGAGACAAGAAATACCTATGGACTGTCAGATGGACATGGGCAACCATACCATTTGTCCCATGGTATTATTAAAAATTTACACTGTACTGTTGTGTGGTTCACTAATCTAACATGATAAAGGTGGGACAGAACTAATAGACAATGAAAAACAGAAAAATATACTTGAGGATGATTACCTTCAAGATCCAGAAGAAAATCTCTCCAATGAGCATGGCTGTTTAATTCCTGTTCAAGCGAAAAGCTGTTTTCGCTAAAAACCGGAGTAAACAGGTGATCAATATTAATGGACGACAATTTTTCATACGAGAAAACAAAAAGTTCTCTCATGACTTCTGGATTTTTAATTATTTCCTTTCTCAAACCTAAAGAATCCATCCCTTCACAGAACCTAAAATAAAGTTAAAATTAGTTGTTTAGGGATATTTATTGATGAAATATGTTCATATTTCTATAATAAGTCATTCAATGTGGAAGTTTAACAAATTTCTCAGGCAAACCGCATTTCCTTCTACTTTTTTTCCTGATATTAATTGCCTATGGATTAACATGCATTGACTTATGGAGGACATCACTTTTTTTTATCTCCCCATTAAAAACTTGTAGCTTTTCTACGTCCAGGAACACCAATTTTTCAGATAAACAGTGATCAAAAAACATTCACTTACTGATTCAGTACTCCTTTTACCCTGTCCACAACAAAATACCGTGTTAATAATGTGACTAGACTTTCTTTATTTTTTACATCGAATATAAGAGGTATAGCTCCTAAAAAGTCTATATGGCCAATAAGAGGCTGAGCAGCCTCTTGTAACATTATTACATCATCTGCCCTTGACAACTGTTAAAAAACGAAAAAAAAAAAAATATTCATCAATATAATCATACAACAAAACACCAGCTTTTATATGCATTTTCTAATACAATTAAATTGGAACCAGATTCGGCACCCACCGTATGATACAATCACTTTGACAAACAGAAAAGATCCTGCATTTGAATTTTACTACTGAACAAATCTATATCTAATACACTAGCATTCGAAATACCTCTTTAATTTGTTCTCTGATTTGATAATCTACTATGTCATCCAATTTTGGTTCACAAGAGCCAAAAGCTATCAGATCATAAAGGATTCCAGAAAAGAATCTTGACACTGGACCTTTACATTGAAAAAATAGAAACAATTATGTTAAGATTAAATGAGTCAATTTATCTTTGATCCTTAAATATAAATTATGAAATGGAGTTTAAAATCCTTCTTTTCTGCTCCAGATCAATTATGTAAGAATCAGATAAAGAGCTGGCTTCTGCTATAATAGTTCAAAAATAAATATTTGAAAAGTAATATATTGAAAATTTCCTCAAATTAAGTTATTCTTAGAGATGTTGTCACTGTTTGAAGTTCTGACAAATTTTTTATTATCACTGCAACATTACTTGTCTTGTTTATCAAGACTCTCTCACGTCTCCACGTTTGAATTAAATCATTAAATGGCAATCGTATTGCATCCATTTACATCTGCTGGAGAGTTGATTATAGGCTTGTCAAGTAATAAGTAAATATCTAAATAATAGTTTTTATAACATTTGAGGCCTAAATAAAAACCCACATTAGGCAGATTTAGCTCTTATATAATGTATCTTTAAAGGTTGTTTAAAATTAAAACACCAATTAAAGGTTGCAAACATCTGCAGTCTAATAAAGTAAGCTAAATAAAACAGATTGATTAAATCTGTAGAAACATAATAAAAGAAATTTAATAATTTTGTTTTAGGTTTTTAGTTTTAATTTACATCAATCTGGAAGGAAAATCACTCAGAAATTTGTTTGTATGATAAGGATAAATATCAAGACAGAATATAGGTAGCTGGTATATGCATAATATCAGTTAAATATCTATATATACTTGAAATGACACTGTATTACTACAATGATACAATATTGCTTTCAAAAGTTCAACAATAACTGCAGATACCTATGCTGTTTGTTAATTTCAAAATCTCTCTAGGCTTAAATGTAGATAAAGCGATAGATTATTGTTCAAAATTCATCTTAAGTGGTGTCTAATGACATTTTTATGCCCAGACATACTACAGACATCCAAGTTGATAACATCCAGAAATTCAATTGTAACTGCAGCTACCTGCATCACTATATACTTAATGTTAAAAGGAATGAATATCAAAATACTTACCTTGGTGAATTACTGAATATGATATGATTTTTCCAAACAGTCTGTAATCATCTCTTTCTTCACCTGAAAAATAATTTAAATCGTGCAGTTAAGCTAATAGATATCCCCGCACTGAGCCTCCAGTGGGTAAGACGCTGGCTCGCTAGTCTGGAGCTCAGGTGTTCGATCCCTGCATTGGTTGAGAAAGTGCATCCAGATTTACCAGTGTGGTTCCCCCTTGTCAGTGATGCCGGACCGAGGGCCCGACAAGGACAGCTGTCTAGTTGTTCGGATCGGATGGAAAACCAATGTCTGATGACAACATTGGCATGCGCATATAAGTCAGTAAGCGTATTCCCATCTTCATTAGTTTAGTTCAGCGCCGAACAGTAGAACATTAAAACCCCAGACTATAAAGCCACTAAGACCACAAGATATATATAGCAAAAGGAAATAACTTGAAGATATCCGTAAAATAGCATTTTTCCCTTTAATCGAATAGGCAACCAAATTGGCTCAGATATAATCAAAACTAAAAACCTCCATGGTGTTAACAAGATATTATGACAAACCGGAATAATGACAATATATAACCATACTAAAATGTGAGCATATAACAAGATAATGTCAGTAAGTCTGACTGGTTACTTGGGAGCAAGTGGAAGCATGGTCACAAAGGTTGATTTCAGTTGACAATGCTGATTTTATTAGTATGATTCACCTGTGCATTTGATACTTACTGGGGATATCAGGACAGAGCATTTTACACTCTGACCCTTGAAACACTTGTGAATCTTTTATAGAGCTCATTAGAAGTTGTAAAAGTTCTCTGGATGGTCCCCCATCATCGATACCATTTTCCCCTGAAAATTTGACTCTTTAACCGAATTCGGGCCTGAAGGTTTTTCTGGAAAACGCTCTCCTTGTTCCAGACAAAACATCACCTCGGCTTACATTGATGATGTTTTTCTCATTTTTTATCTGACTATTCAAGCGAACTAGAATCTCTTCCAAGCTCTCAGCTCTGAAAATAAAATTAAGATATCAGTGCTTAAGAGTAAGGCATAAATCTAAATATATGCATTTGGTAAACTGGATATTAGACTTGGACGATAACTCTAGAATACATGCTTGTTAAATCACTCAAATGAAATTTGATCTACCGGTATACCTTATGCTCATAACAATTGCATAAAGAACAGTCTGTCATTACGAACACATCACATAAAAATTATCAGTTCATACCAGAATGAATCAACTACAGTCACACCACTTCCATGCATGTGAAGAAAGCATTAATCTAATCAAATGGGCAAAATCTTTGCTGATGAGAGTCATTTACCCTTTAAAACCAATTGACTCTGGTTTACCAGGCCTTATCTAAAGCCTGAATTAAAGATATGCCTATGAATATGATGATATAAATTTGTCCCCTTCTGGGTGAGTGTTTTAATCTAGCCTAAAAGTTTTGTGAGGATCATTTCAAAATATGGAGCATATGCCCAACAAAAGTATCATTTATTAAAGACAATTTACTTACTTTTTACTTTTCTTGAAGGTTATCTGCAAGTAAAAAGATCGCTTATTTCATAAGATGGCATACACGTACACACAATAATGAAGACTGCTGTGCCAATTTTAAATAATAAAGAAAGATCATTGGGTGGGCTGAAAAGAGGGCTAAAAAATTGAGTATTTCTGACAAATTTAACTTTTACTTTGGGATTTGATATCAGTCTGATTACTGGAGCAGACTAAAGGTGGTTGCGTCTTATTCTTCAAAATAAATCGGTAGCCATTCTATGATTAATGGACTTTAAAATATTGGCCAAGGTCCTTTGGTGAGTGAGGGCTCAACTGAATAGAGTTAAAGGCCCAACTTTGTCCTAAATTTTCAATAGTCTTTTTTGTATTTTTTGTACCCTCAACATCATTTTAAATTGCATCTTGATTATAAATTATTCTATTTATATACTTACAGTTGGTGTTCCTGAATAAAATGAGATATCCGGTAGTTCATCATCTGTGTCATCATTGATGATATTTGTTGCATAATTTACAGCATTAATTGCTAGTTGTGGTTGAGTACAAGTAGCTGAAGTTTGTTGATTTAATGTGGTAGATGAAGTTGATGATGATGGTGGTTGAGTACATGTGGCTGAAGTTTGTTGATTTAATGTGGTAGATGAAGTTGATGATGATGGTGGTTGAGTACATGTAGCTGAAGGTTGTTGATTTAATGTGGTAGATGAAGTTGATGGAGATGGTGGTTGATTTAATGTAGCTGAAGTTTGTTGATTTAATGTGGTAGTTGAAGTTGATGGTGATGGTGGTTGATTAACCGTTGTGGTTTTTGCATACAAATATAATCTCACAGGATTAGATTTTATCTCAGAAAAATATCCATCAAGGGAAAAAAGATCACCATTCAACAGTCTTGATGGCACACGTTCACCAGCAAAATTTCCGATGAATGTTTCACAATGTGAAAGTTTTATGTTTTTATGGACTGCTTGACCATCTGGGAAGAAAGTTGCAATCATTTTTTTTTGAAGGTCTGGAAGAGAATACTCTTTGGGAAGATCCATAATTATAGATCCCCCTCCTTGAGATAGTGGAACTAGTTTAAAACTCTGTCCTGTAGATAACTTCCACCCAGTATATAATCTACGATTGGACTTGAACTTGTTGTTATTCTGTGTTTTTTTCTTTTCTGATAGCTCTTTGAATTTCTTTAAAGATGGCGATTCACACTGACCTAGAAAATTTGAATTTGTGAAGTCAAAACCAATGAATGGAAAATGCATTTGCCATACAAGAACCAGATTAAATCAGCCAGATTAAATCTGCCAAGCAAGGGCAATATGCCAGTCATCCATATATAGCATTCATAGTACAGTCAGAACACTTATTTGATTTTAAAAATACCTGTATCTGATTTTGAAAATCTTCAAAATGATAAACTGAGCATATTGAGGTATGCATTATATATGAAAGATCTGCAGCCATTTCAAAGACAAATCTAGACCACGAAATTTAACTAAACACAAGGAATTAATACCCAATATTCCTTAAAGTTAAGTTCTAGTTTCAATGAGAACATACATGCGCAGCTAAATTTACCAGCAGTTATTCAGCTAACAGGATAAAAATTTCAAAAAGACATAATTAAACTGCAGATATATGACAATTGCATATATTACTGAAATATTATAAACATAGCCTTGCAAAGTGTGTAATTACGCCTACACAGCAGCTCTGCCTCGACAGCAGCACATCTGAAATAGAAGGATGCAGAAATAGGGTTCATCCTCTCATGACCCCAATTCATCACACCCAATTTGAAAAAAAACACTGTAGCAGTTATCATATTCCAGAAAACAAATTTGAAAAAAAAATCTGTTAAAAACTGTATCCACAATAGCATTAACAAGTCAATTATTGACAGGCGGACCGACAGACAGACATTGGTGACAACGTATTTCATATGTGGGCATATAAAAATAAGTTAATAAATGCAGCATATAAATTATAAAGTTCTAACTCTGGGGCATAACTCTAGTGGTCTTTATCGAAAATAAACGGCGCTTATTTCGATTTAAAAAAAATATGGATTGTAGTTAACTCTGGGGGTTAAAATTGGCTAAAGATTTTCGATAACTTCCGTCTGTCATTGACATTTCTTGTTTGTACACATGAGTTAACTACAATCCATACTTTTAACAGTATTTCCGTTTTGCCAACATCTACTATCGCTATCCCCAGACTTTGCACATGCTACTTACCATTCAAATATGTTCTACATCTCTGTCTCAACCTAGCACGGTCCCCAATAGCACTCACACCAAGGAAATTAAATTCTGAATCGGTTAATGTTAGAACTTCTGGAGGGCCAACCTGTTAAATAAACATATATTAATTAAGAAAACCAGCGGCTGCTAGACACGATATGCCCACATTTTGCAAGAGATGGTTAGAGAACAAGCTGGAACAAAAGTGATTTTCCATGCGATCAGGGGCTATAATCCAGAAAGTTATGATCTGAATTGCGCAAATATCAAAAGGGACTGACATCTTTGTGATATAAAGATATATTTTAAGTTTCGTTAAAATCGGATAATCAGCAGCTGCCAGGCAGGAAACTCCCACACTTTGCAAGGGATGAAAAGAGAATAAGCTAAAAAAAAACAAAAAATTTTGGTACAATCAGGGGCCATAATCCAAAAAGTAACGCTCTGAAATACACAAATATCAAAAGGGACTAAGATTTTTTTAATATATGAAGATATGGTCTAAGCTTAATTAAAATCGGATCAAAATTGTGACTCCTAGAGGGTATCCATAACCTTTGTATTACTTATATACACAATTTGCAGACAAAGAGCGGCCATTTTGTCTGACAGTTTTGGTCCGATTTTCACAAAATTCAAACATCATTAGGGTGTAATGGTGATATACTTTTTAAATCAAAAAATAGGTTGCCAGGCAACGAAACATACGCCCACACATACGGATTATAATGAAATAAAATAAATTGGGGTTTAACATCCTACAGTCTTGCTCCGACCGGGCAAAATGAAGATGGGCTTGACATGCAGTATGTTATTACAAAATTCCAACTGTCAAGGGATCATTTCCGTGCACACCAATGTATATACAGGATCCCTGTTTTTCATCCCATCTGAACGACTACCGCTATGCATTGTCCCTCCATCCTACATCACTGACAGGGGGAACTACGAACCAGACGGGAAAATTCCAATGAACTTTCTCAGCCAATGTAGGGATCAAACACAGGACAGTTAGCGAGCCACCATGGGTCCCTCAGTGCCTTTAACAAAACCTTTGTAAAAAAAATAGAAGATAGGTTGCCACTCTTGCCAGGCAACAAAACATACACCATACGCCCAAAGCATATTTTTTCTTTAGTCAGTAATGAGAACATTTACAACACATGAAAATCTGATTACAAGTAATAACCCATGAAGTATAAATCATCAGAAACCATTTGTTTTGATTTCTTGTCTCATGACCTTAAACAATTTATATCAACTTTGGCCTTTAGAGTGAATGAATGCATGAATTGATTTTTGGCCTCTAGAGCGTCCACACTCCACCTTAAATCTGGCAGTAATTATCAGAAATCTTTGAAAATGAATAGGATTCTTTGTCTCATGATAGTAATCTCTATTTAAAGTCAATCAGATATTAACTTTAGCCACAAGAGTCTACAAAATTTTTGAAAGAGGTCACGCGCTACAGTATGGCAGTAATTGTTGAAATCAATAATCTTCTGTGTCTCGTGAATTTAAACAGTGCATATAAATCTAAAATCAATCAGATGTTTATTAACTTTAGCATCTAGAATGTCAACCAGATATTTTGAAGCGATAAAGGGCCATAACTCTAGCAGTAATTATTGGAAATAGGCTAATGTGTCTTGTGGCCTAAAACACTCTTTAAAGTTACATAATGGGAGATAAGATAAAGAGATGGCAGTTCTCACTATAATAGTTAAAAACTAGATAGTGTAAAGGTAATTTGCTGAAAATTTCAGTCAAATTGATCAACTATTAGCCGAGAAAAAAGCGTTTCCAATATTCACATAGCCTTGGTCATCATTACTCAAATCATTAATATAAACAGTATAGTCTCGATTATCCACTTGATTGATTTAATTATCAACGGCCATTAAGCTGCATATAGGAATTTAATCCGCCAACATCGAAGGCTAGCCTTGACATAAAGAGTTTATTATGGTCTGGATATGTTAATTAATGTCTAATTGATTATTTAGATAACATTTCAGGCCTAAAGAAAGACCTGTAATAAGCAGATTTTTCTCTTGCATAATGCTATTTTAAATTTAAAAGTCAATTGATATTAAGTTTATAAATATTATTCCGTCAACAAGATATCTTAAAGAGATCAAGGGCCATAACTCTGGCAGTAACTATTGGAAAATGTTGAAAATCAATAGGATTCTTCATCTCATGACCTTTAAACTGTGTGTAAATTTAGAGTCAATTCGATATTAACTTTAACCTCTAGATCTTGAGCATCAACACAACTTTTCAAAGGTGATCAAGCATCATGGGCCATATTTATCATAGTTTTTCAACATGAGATGCTAGGGAACTAGTGCTACTAGCCCTAACCCCACAAATCCTCCACAACAATCACATGCCCTAATTAAAAGCCTAATTATAATTAACGCTGTTTACATCTTAAAGTGACCTTGATGACATCTGCACAGGTGGCTTAAACCCTGGTCACTGACAGATCAACAGCTACTAGAATAGAAAGTAGAAAAATGTACATACAGACTTACTGGAAGTTTTATAGGACTTTATAAATAGGCTACTTGTTTAGTTGTTATAGTTTTTCAAATGACAATATAAGATGGGCATGTGGACGAATAGAAACGAAGTTTTCACAACCAAATATTATTGTAATAGGCCTAGTTCTAATGACAAGACCTAAATTTCCCCGGAATGATAATAATGTATTATAATTATACTCACATCCAATTAAAATATTAGAGTTGCAGTCAGATTTAGAAGCCGCATTTAATCACATCCACATCCAATAATTATAAAATAGTAATATGGCAACGTTCGGTCAATTATAGGACTACGCCTCCAGAACACGGAAATCTATAGGGCACCTAACTGTACCGAGTGACCTAGCTGTTACTGTTAAAGGGACAATAACACTCTTGCTGGCTTGGCAGCTCTAGAAAATAATTAATAGTCTTATTCTAAGTACCAGATGTTTATGTGTCCTACCTGTTGTGTAAATTATCCATTACAACCTATTTTACTTGTCCAGAGGGTTCGAAAATATTTTAAAATCCAAGTCACATTTGAAAAGGTCTACGTTAACCTTTTCAAATCATGTAGTTGAATTTTTCCAATTTTTTAAATTAGGTGTGTTACGATGAAATTTGTATCATCAATTTATTTGAATATTGTAAAATAATACACTTTGTTGACCAGAATAAAAATTGGGACATATTATTCAATTACAACAAGAGTGTTATTGGGGCTTTAAGCAACCAAATTGTATGATCAATGCCAATGGAATTAGCACGTGCAAGTTATGCAACCTTGCCAAATTAACCCAGCAAACGACCGATTTGTCACGTATTGAATTTATAAATAGAATACGATATCCCATCCCGGACTAGGCTTAGGGTTATGAAATGAATTTAATAAATAGTTTACCTATGGTATATTAACAAATAACATAATTAAACTGGTATCGGTAACCTGTGAAAATATCCAATATCTAGGCCTAACATTTAAATAAAATGAAGTAAATATAGGCTACACGTCACGGGCCTAAAGATGTGCGTTTTCGCTTAATAATAATATTGATTGAGACTACACAAAAGGGTAATTCAATTCTGAGACAAAATTTAAACTTAACAATCCAAACAAAACTTGTAGTCGTATCTATCTACAGGATAGGCTACTTTAGTACTTACGGAATTGTCAGTAAATACATCTAAGAGATGGATTAAGCCCAAATCATTGAGAATTTTGTTGATCGCTAGAGCTTCCATCGGCTTTGACTTTGAATGAAAATACCAGACTGAATACAAATGCCGATACGGTAGTCAGTGGACATGCGTTATAAACTGCACTTCCGAGGCGAGAACACGAGAGGACGAGAAGTCGAGATTGTGACGAAGCGAGGGAGCGAGAGGACGAGATTGACCCAAAGGCGAGGGAGCGAGGGAGCGAGAAGTCGAGGTTTTTCAAAGGCGAGAACACGAGGGAGCGAGAAGTCGAGGGCGAGAACGCGAGGGAGCGAGAAGTCGAGGGCGAGGGAGCGAGAAGTCGAGGGCGAGGGAGCGAGAACACGAGGTTTTTCAAAGGCGAGAACACGAGGGAGCGAGAAGTCGAGGGACGAGAAGTCGAGGTGAAAGTAATCCCGTGTTCTCGAGGCGAGATCCTCGTATTCTCGCCCTTTTTCCTCGCGTTCTCGCTCTCTCGCTCCCTCGCCCTCGACTTCTCGCTCCCTCGCGTTCTCGCGTTCTCGCTCCCTCGCCCTCGACTTCTCGTCTTCTCGTGTTCTCGCCCTCGACTTCTCGCGGCGAGGGGACGAGATTCTGAAATGGCCGCAATAGGCTTCCATATTTTGTTGAGTTGTTGTGATTATTAAACACACCCAGGTGTGACGTCTAGTTTACTTAAACATCCAAGAGCTAATCTGTCTATTGCGGGTCTTTCTTTAGACCTGAAATGTTATCTAAATTATTAATTAGACATTAATTAACTTATCCAGACCATAATCAACTCTCAATTGCATTGCTAGCCTGCGATATGTACTGGATTATGACCCAATTTGCTGCTCGACATCCATTCATAATTTAAACATGAAATGGATGATCGAGACTATGTTTTATTATCGTACAGACTTTAGTAATGATGATCAAGGCTAGGACGAATTTTCAATCCTTAATTCTCGGTTCATAGTGAATCAATTTGACTGAAATTTTCAGCAAATTCCCTTTACATTATCTAGTTGTTAATTATTATAGTGAGAACTGTCATCTCTTTATCTTATCTCCCATCATGTATATCTAAACTACTTGATTGCTTTTCATAAACATTTGTTCGATTAATAAATCATCTTCGCATCATTTCTAACAACTACTTGTACAATAAAATGTCACAAATCTCAATAAAGTTCTATTTTATGGAAAACGACGATGACAATATTTATCGATGGCAACGACGATAAGTGGGATGCACAACATGAAGATTCGTATCTACAGGTAGGTACAGGTAAGTTAAGGCGAGGGGACGAGATTCTGAAATGGCCGCAATAGGCTTCCATAACAAAACCTCGGTGAGTGCAATAATTAGACAAACTGATTAAAACATAGATCCTATTTCGTTTCGTTTTTTATAGTTCAAAATTTTGTTTTACTTGTCTTTACTAAACTAGGATCTGGAGAGAGAGAGAGAGAGAGAGAGAGAGAGAGAGAGAGAGGGATGGGTTTAACGTCCACTCGACACAAACCAGGTCATTTCGGGACTAACATATGGTTTAATTTTATTTCAATAATTCGCTTGCGCGTATAGGGGTCTTTAGCAGTGGGAGGAAAAAGGAGGACCCGGAGTAAAAAAACCCACGAGGTTGGACAGGCGACCCTACTCCTTGTCACGTACAACCGGGGATTCGAAACCACGCCAGTTGACTCAATGACAGGCTTTATCATACAGCGCGCACGTGCTAACCATTGGGCCACCCCCCCCCCCCCCCCCCTAGGATCTGGAAGTGTTTTTATCAATGACGTGCGGTAGTAGCCACTGAAACGGTCTGTTACGGCGAGCTTTAGTTTGCACGAAACTGTGGGTAATCCACTAGTAACATCAATGCTCATCGGTTAATCAAATATCTGACGTCATAGGGTCAAAAGCCGCTCGTATGACCTCTGACGCGACCTATCGCTACAACCGGTCAGATCTTCTTATTGTAGACCATCGAAAGTATAAAAAAACGAAACGAAATATATTTTAATCAGATTGCATAAGTAGGTTGCAATAATCTGAAATGAAATGAAATGAAATGAAATGGAGTTTAACGTCCTACTGTTCTGCTCCTAACCTGGGCTAATGAAGACGGGCATACGCCATACAGTGTGCTATGAGGGAAATTTTGCCCGGACAGCGGCACTACGGCCTACTCTTATATCGAATTCCAACTGCCAAGGGATCTTTTACGTGCACGCCAATGTGTACACGGGACCTCGGTTTTTCGTCCCATCCGAACGACTAGACAGCTTTCCTTGTCAGCCCCTCCGTCCTGCATCACTAAAAAGGGATGCAATAATCTAAATTTTAATAAATTTACAAAAAATATCAATGGATATTTTACCTCCTACACGGTAAAATATTAAAGTGCTGGTATATGGATCGGAAAACACAGCAAAATATTAAAGTGTTGCTATATGGAACGGAAAATACAGCAAAATATTAAAGTGCTTCTAAATGGATTGATGAAAACGTGGCAGTGTTTAACAATGTACATAGTTTTAATGTAAAAACTTATTTTGGGTTATGTATACATATATTTATATAATTTCATTTTTTACACTTTATTATAATATACCCAAAGCCATTAAAAGCGCAATGCCTTATGGCACATAGGCGAAACATGTGATGGATCTCTTTTTGAGGAGTTCTGGGTTTGAACCCAATATCAGTTCTCGGTAATGAACTTTGATCGTGCAAACGCAACACTTTGTCTTTTTGCACGTGCATTCCCTTCACTCTGGCCCTTTAAATACAGATAAAAAATTTAACATTCATCAATTCGGAAACAAAACAAACACGCCTAACAAAAGAAAACAGGAACAGCTATTTCCATGCTGGATCGGGGGGCTTCACAGGTAGCCGTCGACAGTCACTTTAATGTCCACACATCGACCATTGTTTGCCGCAGGCAACGCTTCCACGCCACTGGAAGAGTTGCCGATCGACCCCGACTTGGAACGCCACATCCGACTACAGCTTCTGCGCAACAGGTTCCATTCAGCTACTGCTACTGCCAGGGGAACTGTTGGAACACGGCAACGTCAGATCAGCCCTCAAACAGCCCTACAGCGTGTAGTGAGACATCTGTGCCAGTCCATGCCAAGGCGACTTCAGGCATGTGTAAGAGCTCAGGGTGGGCATACCCGATATTGACTTCAGCTGACCCCTGCTTTGTTTCATGGTTCTCTGACGTTTCGGTTTTGTGCATTTGTGGTGAATTCTTTCATGAAATTATCCACAGATGCTTGTTATCTCGATTTTGTCAATTGTTATGTACATTTGTTAAAAGTTGTTGCAGTAAATAAACTTTGAATTTGGCATTGAGTTTTTAATGGCTTTGGGTGTTAGTGTCCTACTTATCAACATCAATTGGGAGAGATGGAGAGAGAGGGTGGGGGACCCGGAGAAAACCCACGAGATTGGACAGGCGATCCTACACCTTGTCACGTACAACCGGGGAATCGAAACCACGCCAGTTGACTCAATGACAGACCTTATGATGCAACACCGACGCGCTAACCATTCGGCCATCTGACCCGCTGCATCAATTGGGCTGATGAGGACGGATAGTGACATTTCTGTCCAACTGTCATCCTTTATCATGGAATGATCAGTTGTCCTCGCCTTAATCAACTGATTTTGATTTCGCCAATATATTTCACAAGACTTCAATCACAGACCAGCAATAGTATTGTCAATATTCATTATCGACAATTGTATTCCTAAAAATATTGTGCGTGTGTGAACCGCTTTGGTGTTTAATGCTGGAAACTTTAACACGAAGTCCTTTCACGTTCATTTAACTGTGTGCGGCCCACAAGACGGCTATAAAATCGACAGGGACATATTAACTGTGTGCGCCCCACAAGACAGCTATAGCATCGACAGGGGCATATTAACTGTGTGCGCCTTACAAGACGGCTATAACCTCACAAGTCGGCTAAAACATCGAAAAGGACATATTAACTGTGTGCAGCCCACAAGACGGCTATAACATCAACAGGGACATATACTGTGTGCGCGCCACACGACGGCTATAACACACAACGATTATAAGGTCCATTAGGACATAATACCCCTGTGTACCCCACGCAACGAATATAAGGTCCGAATGGACATAATACCCCTGTGACCCATATAGTCAACTAGATTCGCCAAAGCGAATTCGATGATTTTGAACAAGTTCAGTCTTCTTCCATCAACTGCAGCCATGTTTCGCCGACCATGTTTATTAATGGTTTTGTAAAGCGTCTAGCTGACCAATCGAGAACACGCGCTGGATGATTTCCCCGCAACCGGTAATGCTGAACAATGGCTATTTTAGGATCGACTGCGTTGAATCGGCTGCGATCCCTGTAGGTATAAACAACATGAATGGCGAGTGTTTCCACCTTTTCAGGACGAACGAAATATTTAGATCTGTATTTTACTTTCTGAATTTGTTCTTCCCGCCAAATTTTCGATAACAACTGAATGCGGAACTTCTTAACTAATTCCGTTTGGTTGAGTTTAAATTGTTCAAGCCTATCGTAGACATCTTCCCATTCTTTATGAAAGTAGGACATTTGGAAATAAAATGTGGAGTAGCCTCCCTTTTCTTTATCGAGAACTTTCATCATTTCCAACCACGTGCTGTGTTGTCTTGGTATCACCATTTCATCCAAATCCATAAACAAAACATATTTAGTTATCCCAACATTTCTATACAAACAATCATTCACAGCCACGAGCTGGCCAAAATAATGAATCTCGAAAACAGGAAGTTTCCATTCAATCACCTCAAATAGTCCCTGTTGTCTATATAAATGAAGAATGCGCCGGATTTCCGGCGGAGCACCATGGTCGTAGATATAAAACTTCTGCGCGCCCAATATTCGCGCCATTTCAACGGTTTGAACCAGTTCAAAGATATTGTTATATTTAGACGTAACAGCAGGAAAACAAACGGCAAACTCTACTTGTGGAGGATCTGGATAGGAAATTCGGATTTTATTCATCGATTCTTGAGTCTTCAGACTGACTGAAACCGTCGAGGGTCTGTCATCTGGTTTTATTTTGCAAATCACAAACACTCCAAAATATCTGAAATATAACATAAACACGGTATATGAGAGAGAGAGAGAGGGAGAGAGAGAGAGAGAGAGAGGGAGAGAGAGAGAGGGAGAGAGAGAGGAAATCACATTACAGTGAATCGTGAGCACAAGTGGTCAAAATGCCCCGCGGGTAATGTAGTTAAAGATTATTAGTTGACCAGCATCTTAGAGGTTAGTAGTTTACCAGACCATTAGAGGTTATTAGTTGACAAGACTCTTAGAGGTTAGTAGTTGACGAGACTCTTAGAGGTTAGTAGTTGACGAGACTTTTAGAGGTTAGTAGTTGACGAGACTCTTAGAGGTTAGTAGTTGACGAGACTCTTAGAGGTTATTAGTTGACAAGCCTCTTAGTGGTTATTAGTTGACCAGACTCTTAGAGGTTAGTAGTTGACCAGACTCTTAGAGGTTAGTAGTTGCCCAGACTCTTAGAGGTTAGTAGTTGCCCAGACTCTTAGAGGTTATTAGTTGACCAGACTCTTAGAGGTTAGTAGTTGACCAGACCCTTAGAGGTTAGTAGTTGACCAGACTCTTAGAGGTTAGTAGTTGACCAGACTCTTAGAGGTTAGTAGTTGACCAGCCTCTTAAAGGTTATTAGTTGACCAGCCTCTTAGAAGTTAGTAGTTGACCAGACCCTTAGAGGTTATTAGTTGACCAGACTCTTAGAGGTTATTAGTTGACCAGACCCTTAGAGGTTATTAGTTGACCAGACTCTTAGAGGTTATTAGTTGACCAGACTCTTAGAGGTTATTAGTTGACCAGACTCTTAGAGGTTAGTAGTTGACCAGACTCTTAGAGGTTAGTAGTTGACCAGACTCTTAGAGGTTAGTAGTTGACCAGACTCTTAGAGGTTATTAGTTGACCAGAATCGTAAAGGTTATTAGTTGACCAGACTCTAAGAGGTTATTTTAACCCGAGCATACATTTGTACGCGACAACATGACATTATAATGGCCGTAATGTCGCTTACAAATGTCGTAATGTCGCGTAAAAATGTCGCATTGTCGAGTCGACGGGTTGTCGTGATGTCGGGTTAAAATGTCGCGATGTGGGCTTGTCGCCTTAAGAAGGTCGATATCACGACATCACTACATGGTACCAATCAGCGTGATGTTGGGTTATCATCTATCCAGAACCATGGTAGAAGCGACCTGCTTATCTCAATATTAGAATTATGTGCACTGATTCTGGTGATGGTATTTTCTCAACGTTTTCAAGCAAGTACAGTAACAAATGTGTAGGACAAGAGAGGGAGAGAAAGGGGGTTTAAAGTCCACTCGACACAAACTATGTCATTTCGGGACTAACATATTTAAGGGATATCAGGTTACCACACATTTCATTTAGCACAGCAATTCATTTCGGTGAATCTTATAATAATCTGAACAGTGAAATAAGTTGTTAAATGCGATCTGCATCTATGCCCTATGAATTATGTGGCAACTTGATAATCTCCAAAACAGCTGTGATATTATTCATTTTATTATGACTACCTGTAGATATATATATATATATATATTGTACTAATACCCCCATTCAAGTCAGTATACAATACCTGTATAGAATATAGTACGCTGTATACTAATGGATAAATTATATAAATATCTACAACACAGTATAAATACAGAATTCTTTATTAAAACACTCGCATTATTAACACGCTCACATTATTAACACTTTGGTAGTCCTACAATGAATATGGGAAACACACCCAAAGAAAGATTCAATACAATAATAAAACGAAATAATATATTTCTATATATGGCTATATTTTTTTTCCTCTTTCAATTACTAGTTGGTATATACGACATGTACGTACTGAATCACCGGGAGGTCATGCTATGTCTGTGGTCGTTGTTGGTTACGGAGAGAGAGAGAGAAATGGGGTTTAACGGCCACTCGACACAAACTAGGTCATTTCGGGACTAACATATGTTTTAATTATATTTCAATAATTCGCTTACGCGTAGGGGTCTTTAGCAGTGGGAGGAAACCGGAGGACCCGGAGAAAACCCACGAGGTTGGACAGGCGACCCTACTCCTTGTCACGTACAACCGGGAATTCGAAACCACGCCAGTTGACTCCATGATAGGCACGTGCTAACCATTCGGCCATCCGAACTGGGCTAATGAAGACGGGCATACGCCGTACAAAGTGCTATGAGGGAAATTTTGCCCGGACAGCGGCACTACGACCTACTCATATATCGAATCATATAACTGCCAAGGGATCTTTTACGTGCAGCCAATGTGTACACGGGACCTCGGTTTTTTTGTCCCATCCGAACGACCAGACAGCTGTCCTTGTCAGGCCCTCCGTCCTACACCACTGCGATATTAAATAGATTAGAACGGTTCAGCCATATTTTGATTTAATCTAAAAATTTAGGAGCGAGACTTAGCTCCGAACAACCAGTACGGTGGTTGAAATTATTGCACACGTCTTGTCAAACCTTCAAAGGCTAATACCTTCGCTCGCAATAGAGTAATTTGAATGACATTTTCAAATTATTCATTTTACATTATCTATTGTCGAACTATTATAACAAGAATGGCTAGCTCTTTATCTAAATCTTACATAATGTATCTTTAATATGCAATCATAAACAAGAACCAATATATGTGTATTAAATAAATATATTCTAAATTAAACACGTGAATTAGATTTTAATTCTTGTCTACTTCAATCAATATTGATGTTATTATCTTGGCGTATCACTATAGGATGCTCATATCACCTATTTAAAGATACATTATGTAAGATTTAGATAAAGAGCTGGTCGTTCGTGCTATAACAGTTATATTAGAGATACATTATGTAAAGTTTAGATAAAGAGCTGGTCGTTCGTGCTATAATAGTTATATTAGAGATACATTATATAAGATTTAGATAAAGAGCTGGACGTTCGTGCTATAATAGTTATATTAAAGATACATTATATAAGATTTAGATAAAGAGCTGGTCGTTCTTGCTATAACAGTTCTATTAGAGATACATTATATAAGATTTAGATAAAGAGCTGGACGTTCTTGCTATAATAGTTATATTAGAGATACATTATGTAAGATTTAGATAAAGAGCTGGACGTTCTTGTTATAATAGTTATATTAGAGATACATTATATAAGATTTAGATAAAGAGCTGGACGTTCTTGCTATAATAGTTATATTAGAGATACATTATGTAAAGTTTAGATAAAGAGCTGGACGTTCTTGTTATAATAGTTATATTAGAGATACATTATATAAGATTTAGATAAAGAGCTGGACGTTCTTGCTATAATAGTTATATTAGAGATACATTATATAAAGTTTAGATAAAGAGCTGGACGTTCTTGTTATAATAGTTATATTAGAGATACATTATATAAGATTTAGATAAAGAGCTGGACGTTCGTGCTATAATAGTTATATTAGAGATACATTATATAAGATTTACATAAAGAGTTGGACGTTCGTGCTATAATCGTTTAAAAATAGAAAATAAAATTAATATATTGTATATTTCAGTCAAATTACTTCATTCGGAGCGAAGTTATGGCTCTTTGGAGAATAGCTGAACTCGGGTGTAATTGCTATACTGGCTTTCAATTTTTCCCCGCCAAAATGGATGATAATTTTTTATATAAAAAAAAGCTTTCATATTTTTTTTCCGCCAACTGGAATATTTTATCTGCCAAAAATGTGTGATGAAAAAGACATCTAACAATTTTATATCTCAGCTAGGTTAATTATAAAACAATTACCGATATCTACAATACAATAAACAACAGCTTTAAAAATCTGTCTTTACATAATAGATTAGCAAAGTCTTTCCATTTTGACTATCTTGTTTCAATTCATTGAAAATCGCGAGCATCCAATGCTCTAGAGAGTTGATTATGGTTTTTTCATGTTAATAAATGATAGTTTATATAACATTTTAGACCAAAAGAAAGACCCGCACTAGGCAGATTTTGCTCTTACATAATGCATTTTAAGACAGAGTGAATATTTTAAAACACAGTGAACATTCTAAAATCACTACACATGAAATGTGTGGTAACCTGATATCGCGGAAAACGCTAACCGGAAGTGACCGACACTTTGCCTACTCTGAGATCTTATTAATGTAATCATATTCTGCAAGTTTCATGGATATCGGTTCATAATTGCGGTCTGTAGCCGTGCCACATCAAAATGTGTGGTAACCTGATATCTCTGAAATCGCTAACCGGAAGTGGTCGAAATTTTGGCTACTCTGAGATATTATTGATGTTATCATATTCTGTAAGTTTCATTGAAATCGGTTGATAATTGCGGTCTGCAGTCGTACCACGTGAAATGTGTGGTAACCTGATATCTCGGAAACTGCTGACCGGAAGTAGTCTTAATTTTGATAATTGCGGTCTGTAGCCGTGACACATCAAAGTGTGTGGTAACCTGATATCTCTGAAATCGCTAACCGGAAGTGGTCGAAAGTTTGGTTACTCAGAGATATTATCAATGTTATCATAATCTGTAAGTTTCATTAAAATCGGTTAACAATTGCGGTCTGTAGCCGTAAGGCTATTTTGAAATTCTTGCTTACCACATGTGGCAAATAGCCACTGCCCTATTTTACCGAGAGTAATTGAATAAATATTACAATTTTTTTTTTTAAAATAGGGTGTAAATCACGCCTGCGCACTATAAATATACATTATTATTGTGGTTATCATATGAACCATCGAAAAATATAAAGTGGCAGATTGTCTTTAACGAGATGGGGGAATCCCGTGGAATCCCTTACAAGTTACAAACTACCATATTGTGAACCATCGCAATATATAAAGTAGCAGATAGTCTTTAACGAGATGGGGGAATCCCTTACAAGTTACAAACTACCATATTGTCGAACCATCGACTTGTTCAATAACGAAAACGATATAAGCCGGACAGCGCCACCTATAATTATTAGTTAAAAACCTTAAAGATACGTTATGTATCTTGGTCGTTCTTGCTATAATAATTTAACCAGTAGCTGCCAGGCAGGATACACCCACATTTCGAACGTTGTTTTTAAATCGGATAATAATTGTGACCTCTAGAGGGACCACAAGCTAAAAACACGATTTTTCGTACAATCAGAGGCCATAATTGAGGAATTTACGATCCGATATGTGCGAATATTGATCTGTGGGTTATAAACTTATGACGTCTATAGGGTCCACAAGCTAAAACGCGATTTTTCGTACAAACAGGGGCCATAATCCATGAAGTTACGGTCCGATACATGCCAATATCGACAGGAACCGAGATCGTAGGGAGATAAACATATATTTCAAGTTTCGTTGAAATCGGATAGAAATTGTGACATGTAGAGTGTCCACAAACAATTATGCACGGGCGGACGGACGGACGGTCAGGGGCGACGACAATTTACGTCCAAATGAAAAAAGCGAAGTTATGCGTGTATAAATGTTACGACAATAAACAATGTCTCGATAATTCAATTTTAAGTTAAATTATTAAATGCCGGGCCCTTATTCACGAAAACTTAAACTAAGATACAATCGAAATTTTAATAAATACTGCAATTCGATTGGCTGACCAGTAAAATCAATTTGCATATATCCAATGAAGTTGCAGTATTTCTTAAAATTTCGGTTGTAACTTAGTTTAAGTTTTCGTGAATAAGGGCCCAAATCATGTTTCAATCTATTGAAAACCACGACCACATGATGGTATAGAGAGATGGTTATGGGCTAGCCATGGGAATAAAATGTCTAATTTATATAACATTCTTCAAATTTAATCAACGATGCAATGAACTTAAATGAAAGAAAAATATCAACAAGGGTCGTTAATCTTTCTTGAGAGAGAGAGAGAGAGAGAGAGAGAGAGAGAGAGAGTTTAACGTCCACGCGACACAAACTAGGTCATTTCGGGACTAACACATGGTTCAATTTTAATTCAATAATTCGCTTGCGCGTAGGGGTCTTTAGTAGTGGGAGGAAACCGGAGGACCCAGAGAAAAACCACGAAGTTGGACAGGCGACCGTACTCCTTGTCACATACAACCGGGGAATCGAAACCACGCCAGTTGACTCAATGACAGACAAATGGAGATCGTGTTTTAATCCATTTAAAACCTCGACCATCCGATGATCTAGAGAGTTGATTATAGGCTAGCCATGTGAATAAATGTCTAAAGTAATAATTTATATAACATTTGAAGCCCAAAAGAGAGATCTACAATAGGCAGGTTTAGCTCTTACATAACGTATCTTTAAACGGGCCGGCCTCTTTTAAATCGGATCGGATCCAATCCTCTCTCTCTCTCTCTCTCTCTGTCTGCCTGTCTGTCTGTCTGTCTGTCTCTCTCTCTCTCGAAAGATTATCGACCCTTGTTGATATTTTCCTTTCATTTAAGTTCATTACATCGTTGATTAAATTTGAAGAAAATCGGGTATTTTCCGAAAAATGCAATTGAAGCACAGCGACGTCGACTGACACACAGCAACTTCAATTGACGTTTGCCGGTAAATATCAGTGCAAGCATTTCTAAAGAAAACAACGCATTATTTATCGGAATTGTAGTCGCATTATAGACTTAGCCGGAAAGGAATATCTTTTCTTTGTTTTTATCGGCCAGAAACAACTGAAAACTAGTTTGGGGTAAATTTGTCACTTTATAAGATGGACACAAAAATTGTCATTTAGAAACCAATCGCAAAACGAGTATGTTTCACCATCCCACAACGACCACCCCACCCCACCACCCCACCCCACCCCACGACCACACCACGACCACTCCACCCACCCCACACCACGACCACACCACACCACGACCACCCCACCACTCAAAACCATCTCTAAATGACCAGCTACTGTGCTTCTCTACAATTACTTACTTCAAGCCTTTGTCTTCCGGTAATCCTCGGATATACCCCTCACGCCGATAGGTTATCGGACCATCGGGAGTGTTCGTCGTGAACCTACAGTTGATGTAAGGTTGGGTTCTGTTCCTAAGGGATATACCAATGATCCGGATCACAGGATGTTTGGATTTGTCATCAAAATACCCACTAAATACAAATAACGTGGCTGGATCATCCACAGGCTGCCAATCGTTCCTAATTTTAATATCCGATCTTATCACGTCGGTTTTACGTTTTATCTTTGGTCCTTTCGTTTTCAATTTGGTACTATTTTTATCCCTCAACTCACCAATCTTTATTGCTTTATTCCATTTATTACTAGTCTCTTTTTTTCTGTATGTAACAGGTGACTGTTTTATATCAAATTTATTCACATTGGTATCACCGGGCTCTCTTATATTGGGTCCATCCACTTCGGTAACATGAATAAAACTTTTCGAATGAATTTTAACTTTATCCAGATTAATGTCCACCGAACTCGGTTTGTCATATTTCTTGAAATACAAATAATCACCGCCGCCGTGTTCTCCCAGAATGTTCTGGGGGGACCAAGTTAATAATTCACACAGAATAAGCAAATAAACGACAAAAATCAGGAGAACCAAACATTTGCACAGGGGCTGCATGATTTCATTTCCCAAGCGGACAATAACAAACCTATTTCACACAAACACACGCACATGTTGAAAACAATTTCAACTTATTTACACTGAAAAAAAACTTGTGTTGGATCTCAACACAAGTACTTGTGTGAAAATTATTCTACACAAAACTTGTGTTGTTTTGCATTGCATTAACACAAACTTGTGTTCTTTTTAATGCATTAACACAAATCTTGTGGGTTTTTTCATATAATTAACACAAGTAATGTGTACCGTCAACAAATATTTTTTTTTTAAATTTGAACTCCATACAAAGTCTTAATCCGGGCGTCCACAAGTATAAGAAAAGTATTTTTTACTCAGACATGATGGCCAGACAGACTTGAATGCTAATTGGTGTTAAGATGTCTGTAGTTAAAATAAACTGGTAGATCAAAGGCCTATTGAGCGCTCATGCCCGGTGTGATTTTAACAATTGACTCCAAATGCATTGACAAGAAAATAAGTAAAACTATTATTTAATGTGATTGGTTGATAAAATCAACGTACTATAGGCTACAGTTTGTCTGCGATATCATCTCTGTGCAACCGGACATTAAATGAATTGATTTCACACAATTCATTTACCATTTAACAGCGTGCTGAAATGATTTTTGAGCAGTGATATGTTTGACAAATGTAAGCTAATGGTCACAGAGAATAAAAGACCGCAGGTTTGTGAATATTTATATAAAAAAAAATAATACCATTTATTTTATGATCAGTAGTGGAATATCGCGTTTTATCAGTGAAATAAAAGTGTTATTCCACTGGCTAGTTGTTTTTACCTAAAATGATTGTAAAATCATAAAATAAATAGAACATTACGCATTCGTGAAAATATAAGTTTTCTTGCTTCTCGATGAAATAAAATATGTTATTCACTCTAAAACGACAAATATCCTCTATGTATGTAATTTAGCATCGATATTGTTTTTGTGTATAATATTAGTATTTCGTTTCCTTAAAAAAAACTCCAACAATTTAACCCGGAAGTTCATGTTTAAAATGGCGGGCGGGGACAGGGGAAAAATTTCGGCATGTTATTATCAAATCTGTTCAATTTTTCTGAAATCGTGCTTAATTAACATTAGTTGTTCGGCGCTACGATGTTGTTCAAATACGTACATTACAGAATCACATTATGATTAAACCAGAAACGGCTCGACTTGAACCAGCAGGTAAGAATCTGTTTTGAAATTATATCTTGGGAGGTTGGATTGGATTGGCGGACATTTTGATTCTTGTTTCATGATTTTTTATATTATAAAGATTTTGCCAAGAGTAGACATAAACGCGGGCACAGACTAGAAAAAATCTTTTTACACTTTTGTGTTAGTTGAATTGTAATCTAATTTATGTTTAAAAAAACAACCTTAAATCAAATAAGCAGATATTTTCCCCAAACCCTCCGTTCAACCTCTGGAATATTATTAGGCCCCTATTTTCCTGATTCAGTCACAGTTAATAAATAATAAATAATGGAACTAGAATCAGTCTGTGGAAGTTTCTCTATAGTTTCATTATTTTTTCCAGTCAGTGATGATATGACTCATTCCACCTTACAGTTACAGCAATTACCGTATTGAGAATTTACCGTTCAAGGACTCCATTTTGGCATTGAATTGGAATTTGAAGAAAAACTGGTAACAATTTCATTTAATTTTTATATTTTCTATTTTTTTTTTTTACCAATGTCCTACAATGATTAGTGTATGTGAACATACAATCCCAAGTAAAGTATTTATATGACACTTACATGCAACAGAGAGAGAAAAATGACATAAACAAGGCCTTACGTGTACTTGTATTTGAAGAATCAAGTAGTCCAAGCTATGCCTATATGCATACCGGTAATCAACTACGACGACGATTAGCTTTCTTCCGTTTCCACCCTTTCCCTGCACACTGTTCCATTCTACTTAGCCTACAGACGCTAGGTCGTTTCGGGAAAAAGGACAGGTAAGGTTAAATTTGATATGAATAATTCGTTTGCTGGTATGGGTATTTAGCAAACGGAGGAAACCGAATGGCCCAGAGGAAAACTCAAGAGATTGGACAGGCGACTCTACTCCTTGAAATCGAAACCATGCCACTTAACACAATGACAGACCCTGTGATTTCATGTGAATGCATTAACTACTAGACCATTCCCCCCAGCCCCACCCCATATTGAATAAAAGTATGGCTTATTTCAAATATGATATTTACATATAAAGAAAGTAGAGAGACTTCAATCTTACTAGAAAAATACTAGATTACCTGAAATGAAATGGGGTTTAAAGACAACGTCCTACTGTTCAGCTCCGACTGGTCTAATGCAGTGTGCTAAGAGAAAATGTTTGTCCGGGCAGCGACACTATGGCCTACTCTCATAGCGAATTCAAACTGCCAAGAGAACTTTTATGTGTACGCCAATGTGTACATTGGATCTCAGGGGAAACCACTCTGAAAAATCAAGATGAGCTTTCTCGGTCAACCCCAAGAGGTAACCTGTGGCCTCCATGCTAGTATTCCAGCACCTAACTCACTCAGTCACCATGGTCGTCTTCTAATTACTGCGACATTGAAACCATGTGACAAACAAGGATTATAAAAATAGATTTTTACGGCTTAGGTAGTTCCTTGGGATTAAAATTTTTGATACATGTAGATACATTAGTTTCAATTTCAAATCACACAGTTTGTATATATGGTATGGTAGCTTTAATGGTAAATTACATATAATGTATTTATTTTTTCAGTTTCAATATTGGATGTATATGCAAATCACCCAGGAAAAGATCATGTAACAAAAGAAATTATAAAAGTAAAAAAATGGAAGAAGAAATGGCTGGAAAAAATGATGATAGAGCAGCTTTTTCTTGGTGGGTAACTATTCAATTCTTATAGAAAAGATTGCTGTTATGCTATTTTGAAATCTAAAATTCAGTTTAGTATAGTAAAACTGTACAGTACATGTATGAGCACAGACAGAATCTTAGTTAGATATGACTGTCTCATCTGTGGCAAAGCAAACCAACACATGAAACAAAACAAATGTAGTTAAATTAACATTTTTTGACTTAATCAAAACTGTCTAGTCAATTTAAGCCAACTAATGTAATACATTGCATATTTTTTTTCAGTTAGCCACCTCGGAAGATCAAGACAGCTGGAAAGGGCTATTGATATTGTGGAAGTGTTTTCTTACAGAGGTTGCTTATCAGACAAAGGCTATGTAAGTACCATGCATATTTGCTTTTTGAATCAGGAACTGGTTCTATACACTTGGTGGGGGGGGGGATGGCCGAATGGTTAGCATGTGCGTGCTGTATCATACGGCCTGTCATCCTCGGTTGTACGTGACAAGGAGTAGGGTTGCCTGTTCAACCTCGTGGGTTTTCTCCAGGTCCTCCGGTTTCCTCCCACTGCTAAAGACCTATATGACTTCAAAACTATAAGATGGATGCAATGTTACACCCTTTCATAATCATTATTATAAAGCGTTCAAATGCATGAATTTGTAAAATATAATTAATATCATATTGTAATACTGTTTGCAATACTGTATTCACCACTGCCTTAGTGGAGATAATTGGTAAATTAAATGATTATTTTTTCATTTTGTCTTTTTTTCAAGACTTTTCTTCTGGCTTCTGACCCATTGAGGCATAATAATCTACCTGGGTCTGTAACTTGAAAAGACACAATAAGTATTATGCAAAGTTGAAACAAAATAGAGACTCAACGTGTGGAAAAATAAGTTATTTATTTAAAAATTGTGAACCGTAGAAAGTATATTTATTGCCAACTCAACCACATACTATCATCCAGGGTTTATGGACCTACTTATAGTCCAACCTTCGACGATGGGTTGTATGTTCAATCTAGTTGGAGGTGTACGATTGAACATACAATAATTCAATAACTCACTTCTCTTAGTATAATCTTATATTCTGTAACAATATCTAACAAAGATAATATATACATATAATACTGACCCACAGGATAGGTAACTTAATAAGGAACAGCATCTAAGAAATAACTTATCAGAGACCTGCCCTTCAGTATGTCCCCTGCCTGCCTGTGGTTAACTGCCCTTTTCTTTAATATACAATTGTTAGGACTTTTATACCTTAGCTTTGTTTTTAGTTACAATATAATCCTTAATACCTTACTGGAATAACTTTACAATAGATAATAATTTATGAAACAATGTCTCTCTAATATAATTACAGAGTTTATTTTAATTAGGATTCTGGCTAATCTATAATGGCTCTGGCCTCAAATTAACTATGCTCTAATTCTACCTGGTCATAATACTTGAATATTAAGCCATCAAATTATTTTATAATTTTGAAAATGAAATGAAATGGGGTTTAACATCCTACTGTTTTGCTCATAAACTGGGCTAATGAAGACGGGCATACACCATACAGTGTGCTATGAGGGAAATTTTGCCCGGGCAGTGGCGCTACAGCCTACTCTTATATCGAATTCCAACTGCCAAGGGATCTTTTACATGCAGGCCAATGTGTACACAGGACCTCGTTTTTTATCCCATCCAAACGACTAGACAGCTGTCCTTGTCAGGTCCTCCGTCCTGTATCACTGACAAGGGGAAGACACGTCGGAAAATCTGGATGAACTTTCTCAGCCAATTCAGGGATCGAACACCCGACCTCCAGGCTAGTGAGCCAGCGTCGTACCCTCTTAGCAATGTGATCTCCTTATAATTTTGAAAAAGAATATAGTGATTGTAAAAGCTAATAAGTTATCAGTTGCATTTTATTTTTGTTTTTAATGTTAAATATCCCTCTCAAACACAATTATATTTTAATTCTCTCCAGAAATTTGTGTAAAATATAGACTGTAAATTAAAACTTTCATCTTTTAACTGTTGAGTCAATTTAAGTCATCTCATACATAGTATGTTTTTTTCCAGTTAACTACATCAGAAAGATAAAAACAGTTGGAAATGGCTATTCATATTGTGGAAACTTTTCTCACAGAGCTTGATAATCAGGCAAAATGTAAGTAACATACATATTTGTATTTTTAATCAGGAAGTAGTTTTATACACTTGCTTGGTAATCTAGTTATTCTTCTTGGGGCAATGCCTAGGACTCAGCTATTTCAAGTACTTGGCATGCTTGATTTTTGCCAATCACATCCATTACAGTAAATAGCAGTAAAATAATGATGGACAATATTTTACTTTTCAAATAGATTTCAATAGATTTTAAAGGGTAATATCCAATTTGTTGTCAATGGAAATAAAATAAGAATGGGTCCAAAAATAATTAGACATTGCCAAGTAAATAGGTGCTGCCAATGATGTAGTAGGGAATCTGGATTTGCAGACAATACATGTATGAACCGGGTGAATAGTTGACCTATTATGAGACTTCAGTCCCAAATCTCAAGACTTTTTTCTGACTTGGCCTGACAATGACAGCTGTCTAGTCCTTCCGATGAGACGAATATTGGAATGCACGTAAAAGATCTCCTGGCAGTTGGAATTCGATATAAGAATAGATGATAGTGCCGCTGCCCGGGCAAAAATTCCCTCATAGCACACTGTGTGGCATATGCCCGTCATTATTAGCCCAGTATAGGAGCAGAACAGTAGGAAGTTAAACCCCATTTCATTTCATTTTTCTGACTTTTAACCCATTTGATTTGAGCATAATAATCTGCCTGGGTCTTTAAGTGGACAAGACACAATAAGCGTTACGCAAAGTTGAAACCAAATAGAGACTCAGTCTCGATGTGGCAAAATAAATTGTTTATTTAAACATTGTATTCTTATTGCCTACTTTTTATTTTTTAGGCTGGAACACCCTTGAAAGAGTATTTGGTGTATGATAACAACAAGAGAACCCAAGCATCAATTTATTTTATACTTCTGGGAAAGAATGCATTTGACCCAATTTTTAAATATTTATTTTTTGTTATTAATGTTAAATTTTCTTCCAAAACACAATTAGATTTTAATTCTCTTCAAATATGTATGTATAATATAGCAAGTAAACTGACATATAAATCACTTAGAATTTGGTCGGAAATCATAAAGTATTTAATAGGCATTACTAGAAACCAAATGTAGATCAAATACACCCAGAATTACAAAAAACCTTGACCTACATTAAGGTGACTTTCCCTTGCTTATGAAATGAAATACGTTTTAATATCCTGCTTTTCTGTGTTCTTAGAGTGATTCTACCCTACCCTTATATCAAATATTTCAACTGTCAAGGGTTCTTTAAAGGGTACCCAGGGGGGCCGAATGGTTAACACGCACACATTTGATCAGAAGGTCTGTCATTGATTCAAATAATTCAATTTTCAAGGGTTCTTCAAAGTGTACGCAGTTGGGTTGGTTTCAATTCTGGGGGGTTGGGGTGGATGGCCGAATGGTTAGCACGTGCATGCTGTATCATACGGCCTCCTGTCATTGAGTCAACTGGCATGGTTTTGAATCCCCGGTTGTAGACAAGGAGTAGGGTCGCCTGTCCAATCTTGTGGGTTTTCTCCGGGACTTCTGGTTTCCTCCCACTGCTAAAGACCCCTACGCGCTAGCGAATTATTGAAATAAAATTAAACCATATGTTAGTCCCAAAATGATCTAGTTTGTGTCGAGTAGACGTTAAACCCCATTTCTCTCTGTCTCTCTCTCTTTTGATTCTGGGCTTGTACCCAATTATCCCTTGCCATATCCAACACTGAAAAGTGGGAACTATGCCGGAAAATCCAGTTGAAATTTCGCGGCCAACGCCTTATGCTCACTGAACCACTGTGGCTTATGACTTTGTATTGTATATAAATCTTTTGTACATATGATATTTTTTTATTTCAATCCTGTAATCTTGATACTTTGCTTCTTTTATTTATAAAATATTCATTTTGTTTGGGTTTTTTTTAATGAGGAAAAGGCTCTACATCATTTTATTACTCCTGCAAAATAGAGCAATTTTCTTTTGTTAGTTTTCTGTGTATGCTAGTTATTTCTAGATGCCTCACAAATCACTTGTAGTGTGATTTTGTAGCATTTTTCAGTTTTTGAAATTGTTTCAATTTAGTGCATAATTAATCTTATTAGTGCTTAGTTTGGATGTTATTAAATTTAGATATATTTGAATTATATATTTTGGGGTATGGGGTAGGGATACTGTGTACATATCTTTATATTCTCAGTTCTTGTTTTGGGGTAAAGAACAATTTAAATAGCTATTTTATATTTTGTGATGGGTAAAGTGTGTGGGGCAAAAAAACAATTTAAATAGCTATTTTATATTTTGTGATGGGTAAAGTGGGGGGGGGGGGAGGGGTCATTATATATAACACAATATAATTTGTATTAGAATTGAAGTCTCTGTTTTTCTGTTAACATTTCAAATATCTATTTAGTTTTGATGTATTAATTTACTTTTTCCTATGATTTTATGAATAAATAATAATCTTACAAAATTTTTTTTTGTTTCCTTCTTTTATCAAACTTTACAGGTCTAACAGAGCAAAGAGAGGGGTCCTGCATAGAAAGGTTGCTATGCTGGATATAAATTGGGGAAAAATACAACACAAGTTTTTGATGATGGTTATACACAAGTTTGTATGAAACCACACAAGTTTCAGAAATTTCAACACAAGTTTCAACACAAGTTTCAGAAATTTCAACACAAGTTTCAGAAATTTCAACACAAGTTTCAACACAAGTATTGTGTAGATTTCACACAAGTTTCAACACAAGTTTTGTGTTGTTTGATACATTTTAACACAAGTTTTGTGTTGTTTCAACATTTAACACAAGTTTTGTGTTGTTTTAACACAAGTTTGTGTTGTTAAATAGAGACAGCTAACTTGTGTTGTATTTACACAAGTTTGTGTTCTTTCAACACAAGTTTTTTTTCAGTGTACTGAATTAAATTACGAAAAGTGTTCCGATCACTATTTTGTACAATCACAACAGCTTTAACAGTGGCTTGTATAAATAAATCAATGTATACCACGTCTCAATGAATAAAACCTTAAAGCAATATGAGTACACACTATTACTAGTAGTATTAGCTATTGGCTTTTCATGTCTCGATTTAATTATATACAGGTAGACAATGGAAGGCGAATTATTTCACTTGACAGTGTGTGGGTTTGATCGTGAAGTTAATAGCACATCCAATTTCTATACCAGTGGCGGCGCCAGTCGCCGGGGGTTGGAGGGGCAAAGCTGGGCAAAGTTCAAGGTTAAGGGGGCAAAGGCGCAAGATTCATTCAGGGGTATTCCCCTCCTCCCGTCAGAAATATTAAAAAAACTGGGAATTGCAGTGAGGCAGCATTTCAGGCACTGGTCGTCGAGATCAATAGATCTAACCAGATACAACCAGTCACCTGACCACTAGTTTATCCGACCAGGGCGGAAGGTGTCAAATGAACCTCGAAGAAGCCCCCTCATGAGCTTCAACGTAGAGAACCCTTACGGAGGGTATGGGGCGCGAGATTCAACCACAAAATTTTAAAATAAATAGACTGCTGATTTAGGACACGCAAAAAAAAAAAAAAAATATCTCAATCAAACTCAACAACAGGTAAATCTATGACTGAGTGCGAATGAGAGATTTAATAATTGTAGAAGGTATTGATTATCAAACCATATCACAATTTTTTAATTTATTTTTAAAAATATTGGTCCCCCCACCCCCCTTTGCGCCGCCACTGCTCTATGCAAATATCAAATCAAACCCCAGAAAGAAAATGGTGATTAACGTATAGTATTTTATTAAATGAAACGAAATGGGGTTTAACGTCCAACTGTTCTGCTCCAGCTGGGGCTAATAAAGACGGGCATGTGCCATACAGTGTACTATGAGGGGAATTTTACCCTGATAGCGGCGCTACGTCCTACTCTTATATCGAATTCCAACTGCAAAGGAATATTTTACGGTTTTTCGTCTCATCCGAAGGACTAGACAGCTGTCCTTGTCAGGCCCTCCGTCCTGCATCACTGACAAGGGGGAACTACGCCGGAAAATCTGGATGAACTTTCTCGGCCAATGCAGGGATCGAACACCCGACCTCCAGGCTAGCGAGCCAGCGTCTTACCAACTTAGCCACGTGATCCCATATTTTTTTGAACGTTCGCTGATAAATAAGTTAAAAGAAGACGCTTGTTAATTGTTGATGTTTCTATATGCTTTTTGACAAGGAGTAGGATATCCTATCCAACCTCGTGTGTTTTCTCCGGGTCCTCCGGTTTCCTCCCACTATCAAAGACCCCTACGCACAAGCGAATTATTGAAATAAAATTGAACCATGTGTTAGTCCCGAAATATCAAATGTCAAATATCTGTCAAATATGTGGATCTTCTAATGACGGTTTGCAGAGAGCTTGGATGAAGATGCGTCTCCTACCGAATTAATCCTATAATCTATCGTCTATACAAACAACCAGTCGTTGCCAGGCATTTCATTATACGCCCACATTTTGCAACAGATGGATAGAGAACAAGCTAAAAACAAAAAACCCGCGATTTTTCGTTCAATCAGGGGCCATAATCCAAGACGTGATGGTCTGCAATGCGCGAAAATCGAAACGGGCTGAAATCTTTGGGATTTAAAGATATATTTTAAGTTTCATCAAAATCAGACAAAAATTTGACCGATAGCGTGTCCAAGACCTTGGTATTACATATTTTTTTACACTATTTGCGTTCTAGAAGCTAAAAACGTGATTTGTCGTATAATCAGGGGCCATAATCCATGAAATTACTATCCGATACATGCCAATATCCACAGGAACCGGGGTCTTTGGGAGATAAACCTATATTTCAAGTTTCGTCAAAATCGGATAAAAATTATGACCAGTAGAGTGTCCACAAACGAATTGTAGACGGACGTCCGGACGGACAGGGGCGACGACAATATACGTCCACATAAAATGTGCGAATATGTGTGGGAATAAATAACTCATTTATTTCTCAGTGTAAAATTTTAATTGCTCATAAAGAATTTCCCAAACCTTTCGAAATATTTTACCTGGCGTAACATATAAAATTATTGCCGAAATAATAAGGATAAAATAATAATATACAATTGAAATATTAATAACTCAACTCTAGCAATTATCCCGAGGTATCCCGATGGTTCCATGCATAATAGTTAACCTCGGTCTCGTGCTTTATCCTACACATAATATATAGTTAAACTCGTCTTGTTATGAAAATCTTTTTAACATTTAGATTGATGAATTGTTGTTAAGAGAATGTTCACCTTTAAAAAAAATGTCTTTTTAAATTCCTCAAAGTGGTTAAGCAAGCTAAATGTGTCGAATTTGACAAACAATTCAAAAAATGTACTTTTCATATGGTGCCGGGCATTTCTCTTAAAATGGTTTCCAAATGCGGTAATATTATATAATGTCATATATAGTGGTTAAGCAAGCGAAATGTGCCGAAAAATCGAATTTGACAAACATCAATTTAAAAAATGTATTTCTTTCAAAATGACTGCAAAATTTGGTAATATAATGTCATTTAAAAATAACCCATACATTTGGTAATAAAAGGGCAGCGATGAACTCGTACGAAATGGAATGGAACGGGGTTGAACGTCCTACTGTTACGTAAGATATGACTTTTGCTATGCCTTTTATATGATTTTCGATGTCTCTGAATTTAAAGTTCAATTTCGAAAATTCAAAATGGCAGCAACACAAATCGACGGATATTAATTTATTACTTGTTGGATATTTTCACGGTTTTCGATGTTACCGGGTCCAATACTGATCTCAAAAATTAATCCATGGTGGCAGAAATTCAAAATGACCGGCAAAATTCAATCCAAAATTGTGAAATGTTTTAATATGTCTTATATATGTGTTGGGTTCAACCTGATCTCAAAAATAAATTTTAAGAATTCTTGATCGTAGAAATTCAAAATGGCCGGCAAAATGAAATCCAAATTGGTGGAAGTTTAATTAATCGTGATTTGTGCCGTTGGATATGGCTTGTAATATGTCTTATATATGGGTTAGATGGTTGCTAGGTTCAATTTCTTTCTAAAAATAAATTATTATGAATGGTCCAGACGATGTCAATTTAAAACGACGACCAAAATAGAAACCAAAATGTCTTACCTTGTGGATATTGCTTGTAAAATAAGGGTTTTAAAGTTACTGAATTCAATATTGGTTTCAAAACTTAATTTCAGATAGAATAGTCACACGTCAAATTTATGCGGAAGCTAGAAACATCTGGAGAAATTACAGAAAAAAAATTTGTAGGTCAATTTTATAAAAGCAAGGAGATAACCTAGCCGGACACCCAATAGAGTAGGAACCCCTTGCAAGGCCTAATTCAGGGACCCTCGGCAAATGAATATGAATTGTACGATATGTTAATCCCAAAATGACATAGTTTCTCTTAAATGAATATATTGTTAACGCGCTTTAAATATCTGGATGCGATAGACTTGGTGTAGAAAAGCCAAGGTACATTAAAATGTTGGCAATAATAAAGACCCAATTATAAATTTTGGTTACACCCTGTCATCCATGCTGTAATGTTTTATTCAGCTAAACGTGAAATTAAAAAATAAATAGATTTAGTTGGTTTAACTTGAATGAAGATATTTTGATAAATTAATCATATATGTTGCATATAGATGAATCACATTATATATCTTATTAGTTGATGTTCACATGCACTTACATCTTTCATAACATCAAGGTGAACTTGTTCTGTTGCTCTATTTAGCCCATTCAGATTTGTTCAGGTGAATTTACTCAGCCCATGTTATGAATTTTCTTGCTTCACTTGACTAAAGAAACATTTTGTAGGAATGAATGCTTTTATTAGAGACTGAACACTTTTTTGCGTTATCTTTGTCGGTGGAAACGGGAACTATATCTAAAAAAATGAATAGCGGAGATATGGTGGCTGATTGGTATCATGTCGTGATGTCGTGGTGTTGCCCTTCATAAGGCGACAACCCGACATCATAACCCGACACCACGACATCACGACATTTTTAACCCGACACTACGACATTTTCACCCGACACCACGACATGAAGAATGTCGCGTAAAAATGTCGTGATGTCGGGTTGTCGACTTTATTTATCAATGTTGAAGCGGCCACGAGATCAAGTCCGCCCTCACTAACTCATCTTTCACTAAGAATACTTACACTTCACTAACTGTGAATCAAGCTTGCCCTCACTACCAAATTACGGGTCTTAATACGAAATTCCCGATATCGTAGTTACATATCACTGAAAAGCACGTTCACTGCTCTTTTCAAATATTTAAATAATTTTCTGGAACATTTATATTTACTTGCCTTGAGAGGTGATCAAAGACGAATGGTACAAAAATCTATTAAATGATGGGTGACTGATTTTGAAATCGTACTGACGTTTTTTTTTTTGCTGTTTAGTATATTATTGATATAGATTTGTAACGTCCCCTGGGATGTGAGTGTGTGTGTGTGTGTACTCGGTTGTTGGTGTTCACCATACATAAAGTCCCCATTTGTCGATATTAAAACGTAATATGCGTCCTCGGTTGATCACATTAATGAATAACGGTTCTATCGCGACATTGTGCCATACATCAATTTCAAACAGTTATATTGTATTTTTTCCATGCGTGGTCAAAGGAAGGAGATGGGGGGGGGGGGAATGAAATGAAATGGGGTTTAACGTCCTACTGTTCTGCTCCTAAACTGGGCTAATGAAGACGGGCATACGCCATACAGTGTGCTAGGAGGGAAATTTTGCCCGGGCAGCGGCGCTACGGCCTACTCTTATATCGAATTCCAACTGCCAAGGGATCTTTTATGTGCACGCCAATATATACATGGGACCTCTTTTTTTTGTCCCATCCAAATGACTAGACAGCTGTCAGGGATTGAACATGCGACCTCCAGGCTAGCGAGCCAGCGTCTTACCCACTTAGCCAGAGTCTTACCCACTTAGCCACGTGATCCCCACGTAGTAATTTACTGGTTAAAGACCACAATCAAGTGTCAAGTCCACAGTATGATAGTATAGAGCCAATGACCTCGTTTCGCTGCATTCCCAACTTACACCATGCGTGTCCTCGTAACTAGCATAGGGAAATGGACGTTAAAAACGAGGAACGAACGAACAAAGTTTTTCAAAACGATCTGTTAAAGTGAGAATTTCATATTTTCTAAGAAAGTCAAAACATAATTATTTCTATGTCTTTTGCTCAATAGGTCGTCAACTCACTATTATACGATCATAGGTATCATTCTCACACTTAAAAACCATTCACCCCGGAAAAATAACACAATTACCTCCCTTGTTTTCTATTCCCCCCCCCATGGAATAGCTATCTTCAAACGTTTGAATTTGAAGTTGAAAATGATATTTTTGTCAATTTCTCAACTGGCAATATTGAATTATAGAATTAATAGGATTATTCTTTAACAAGGTAGGACTGTTTAAGGATACCATATATTTTAAGGCTTTATTTTAATAGATTTTAAAAATATGAAATTATCGCTTTAATAATTGTGGTCTGTAGGCACAAATACAAATACTGTGATTGACTCTGTCTAGAGGGTCGGACATGCGCCACAAATAATAAGAGGTCATCCTGAGGGTATAAGGAATAAGTATGCAAAGTTTTAAGACGATCAGTTTAGAATTGCGGCCTGTAGGCGACACACACAAAAAATGGGCATCGCTCTGTCTCAGAGGGTCGGGCATGCACCGAAAAAAATAATAGAGGTCATCCTAAGGGCATAAGAAATAAGTATGCGACACACAGGGGCAACGACAACATACGTCCACATTCATAATGTGAACGTATAAGAATGGAAGGTTTTAAGGTCAGACATTTATGCAGCAACTAATGAAAATGGGCAAATATGATTGGTTAAAATTTGTGGAAAACAACTGGAAATGAAATGGGATTTAAGGTCCCACTGTTGGCCAAATTTTTGTTCATGGCGGTTGCGTGGTGGATGGCCTAACGTGTGCGCTTTATGTAGTGACAAGGAGTAGGGTCGTCTGTCACCCCTTGTGTTTTTCTTTCCAGGTCTTTTATGCAGATTACTAAATGAACTGTTATATTATAATTGTACCAGAAAGATGATTTCAACAAAAGTTAACAGCAATATCTGTACGTCTTTTTTATCCAGTAACTGTTTTATTTCTCTTTTAAAAAGACATTTTAATTTCAAAATCCATTTCTGGTCCAAATAAATAGAAAATCTGGTCCAAATAAATAGGCAATGAGTAGACATTATTAAGCCAGGGAAAGTTAAAAATGTGGTCTCTTGCCTAGCATTGTCTGGATCGAAGTACCTTAAAATGTTGTCCTACCAATTAATCAATCAATCAATCATTCAATCAACAAACCAACTGATAAATCAATCGATCCATCAATCCACCAATCAAAATAAAACTTGTGTTTCTCAGATAAATTTAGGTTTTTTTTATGATCGTTTTATCCAAGTCTCTTTATTCTGTCACCTTTCTCCTAAATGATTCAACACGTTTGTTTTTTAAATTAATTTTATACTGATTTGTAACATTTCCTTAGATTAAACCAGCTTGATACCAAAGACTTGGCCAATAGTACAACAGCACCAGATTGTATCCATCTCAAAAATACCAAACCTCTAGCCACCAGTTCTACAGCACAAGGTTACAGAAACAGGGCCATCTCATCTTTATCAAATGCTTGGTCAAAAGTTCACGAGTATCAGACGAAATCGTATCCATCTCAAATATATTGCCAGCGAGTCATCTTGCTCATTGATGTGTTTGAACTGTAGAATAAAATATCCGATCAAGTATTTTCTTGTGTAATTGGTGGTTTGTCATAAGTTGTAGGATCCGTTTGTTCTGTAGTTGCTGTATCTTTACACAACTCTATCACACCTATAATATAAATATAATATAATATAAATATAATATAAAATATAAATATAATATAAATATAATATAAATATAATATAAATATAATATAAATAAAATATAAATAAAATATAAATATAATATAAATATAATATAAATAATATAATAAATAATATAAATAAAATATAAATATAATATAAATTTTAAAAAAATAAAAATAATAAAATATAAATAATATAATATAATATAATATAATATAATATAATATAATATAATATAATATAATATAATATAATATAATTATATTATAATACAATATAATATAATATAATATAATATACAAAAAAAGTAGGGGATATTTGATTTTTAAGTGTTATTAAAGTCACCTAATGAAACTGACGAAGAAACAAATGACAAAATGAAATGAAGTTCACATTCATCGATTTATTCCAAATGATCGTTAGACTAAGTAAGGCACAGACTGACCATTATAAGGGTAAAATGATACCCGGGGTCAAACAGCAAAGTTACCACAGCATCACAACCAAGTCAGTAACGGGTAAATCCTCCTCTGTTTGCCAAACAAGCATTGATCCGACATGGCATACTCCTAATGAGACGTCTAAGGTCATTTTGGTCCAGATTGTCCCATTCCTGTTGCAACGCAGCAGCAAGTTCTTGGACATTGGCAGGACGTTGTTGACGTTGACGTAACCTCTGTCCAAGCATGTCCCAGACATGCTCGATGGGGGAGAGGTCGGGACTCAGTGCTGGCCAAGGTAATGTGGTGATGTTCTGTTGTTGGAGGTAACCTGTAACGATCCTGGCCCTGTGAAATCTTGCGTTGTCATCCTGGAAGATGAAACGGCGGCCATGACGTCGTGCGAACGGCACAACATGGACTGCCAAGATGTTGTCCCGGTAGTACTGGCCTGTAACACGCCCTGCAACAACATGTAAAGCCGTTCTTCCAGCAACAGTGATGCCTCCCCACACCATAACAGAACCACCCCCAAATCGATCATGTCTGATGACGTTAACGTCTTGGAAGCGCTCGTTCCGACGACGCCACACCCTCCTACGTCTGTCCAAAAAATCAACAGTGAACCTTGACTCATCTGAAAACATCACATTGCTCCAGCGTCGATTATCCCAGTGTTGACGATCCCTACACCAACGACGTCTTGCCTGAATGTGATGATCTCTCAAACAAGGGATCACGCGAGGACGTCGGGCGCGAAGGTGACCCCTATGCAGTCGATTCCGATTTGCTGATCTGATTTGCTGTGATGACACGATTTCTCAAGGCCAAGGTACGGATAAATCGATCCTGGGCTTGAGTTGTCGCCCTTGGTCGACCTGAGCGTGGTCTGTCCTGTACAGATTGTGTATCACGGTATCTGGACCATAGCCTGCTTATGACAGACTGAGAAACATTCATCGTCCGCGCCACAACCGCCTGTGTTGTGCCGATCTGTAGCATGCCAAGGGCACGTAACCTTTCATTTTGGGTAAGCCGACGCATATCAAAATTTGTTTTCTGGTCACTAAAACAATTAAACTGATGTTTCCACCCTGGAATTCAAATTCAGAGTCGTGCAAATCTTGGGTTGGACCCCCATGATGATCCCAAGCATCACCTGCATTCCATGCGGTAGCTATTGGTGCGTTTGGGCGTCACATGTAACTGGAAATGTTTCTTCTGTTAGGTTCTATAGTGACTTTTTTCGTAGTCATTTGCATATTTTAGTATTATGCCCCCAAAATCAAATATCCCCTACTTTTTTTGAATAGTATATATAATAATAATATAATATAATATAATATAATATAATAATATACAGTGAAATATAATAGGCCTGTAATAATACCTTCTGATTTCTCATTCAGGAAAGTTCGATGCATGACTAAAGTTTTCTGAGTTTTGCTGTGAAATTTAACACTCTTTATATTGGTTTCATCGGCATCTGGAAATCAAAGATTCATGTCAAAATTAACGCTCGTAGATTTCAATTCCTGGTGATAGAATATTATTAGATTTGAGAGAGAGAAATGTGGTCTAACGTCCACTTGACACAAACTAGGTCATTTCGGGACTAACATATGGTTAAATTTTATTTCAATAATTCACTTGCGCATAGGGATCTTTAACAGTGGGGGGAAACTAAGAGAACCAGAGAAAATCTACGAGGTTGGGTTATTAGATGAGGCAGTAGTACACTACCAGTAACAGGTTAAAGGGAAGAGCTAAGAAGACCAATATAAACCGTGTACTATGCAGGCAACCACAGCATTCTCTTATATCAAATTCCAACTGTGCCAAGAGATCTTTTAGATGCACGACTGCAGGCTAATGTGTACAACAAATTAAAGGGGAAGACCAACGATAATAAACAAGGTTTCCATAAATTTTAAATATACATTTAGAACATACAGGTCACAATTCTATGGAATACAATTACTGCTTATTACTAAGCGCCGTTTCGACTAGGCTTCTCTAGTCATTATCAAGCAAGATCGTCACTCAGTGATAAGTAGTAATTGTAGTCCATAGAACTGTGACCTGTGTACAGTTCAATTACTAAATGCCATTGAGACAATTTATACATTTCGAAACGACCCACCCCACTTGTAACACACGCAAAATAAAAAATTATTGGGGGTCTAGTGGTTTAATGTGTGCGTGTGAAATCATTAGGTTTGTCATTGAGTTAAGTGGTGTGGTTTTGATTACAACCTTATTGGTTTTCTACGCGTCCTCCGATAAACATGCTGGAAAATGGCAAGGAACTTTCTCATCCGACATGGCGATAGACCCCTTGACCCCTATCGACCATTTGTATAAACCACTGTGGCCCTTCTTTTTTTTTACAAACATCAAAATACTTATTGCAAATACTGACCATCATTACATGATATATTGACTAGCTTGACAAATGAAAGTGAAATGATGTTTAACGTCCCAGTATTCTACTAACACTGGGCTAATGAGGACAGAGAGAGAGGGAGAGAGATGGGGGTTTAACGTCCACTCGACACAAACCAGGTCATTTCGGGACTAACATATGGTTCAATTTTATTTCCATATATTGCTTGCGCGTAGGGGTCTTTAGCAGTGGGAGGAAACCAGAGGACTCGGAGAAAACCCACGAAGTTGGACAGGCAACCCTACTCCTTGTCACGTACAACTGGGGATTCGAAACCACGCCAGTTGACTCAATGACAGACTTTATGATACAGCACGCACGTGCTAACCATTCAGCCATCCAACCCCCCCTAATGAGGACAGACATATGCCATACAGTGTGCTATGAGAGAAATTTAGCCTGGGCAGCAGCGCTACTCTAATATTGCATTCCAAATGTCAAGGGATCTTTTAATGAACATCAATGTGTACACGGGACCCTTGTTTTCCGTCCCATCCGAACGACTATACATGTACGTTGTCCGTTGCCGGGCTCTCTGTCATGCACCAATGACAAGGATGACTAGCTTCTTATAGAAATCTAAAAAAATATGAAATCTTTTTTTCTAAATGTTTACAGGTTATTCACAGGTGTGGATATGTTAAGGTGTAGAAGGTGGTGTGATATTTACCTGTATTTTTGTCGAAGATGAGACAGGTACCAAGAACATCCTTGTATTCACCACTAAATAAATTAGTACCAAGTTGTAATAATGGTTTATCGCTGTCCACTCCCTAAAATAACCAAATTGTAATTCTTGAATGAAATGAAATGAAATGGGGTTTAACGTCCTATTGTTCTGCTCCTATGCTGGGCTAATGAAGACGGGCATACGCCATAAAGTGTGCTATGAGGGAAATTTTGCCCAGGCAGCGGCACTATCGCCTACTCTTATAGGGGATATTTTACGTGCATTCCAATATATACACGGGACCTCGGTTTTTTGTCTCATCCAAAGGACTAGACAGCTGTCCTTGACAAGGGGGAACCACGCCGGAAAATCTGGATGATCTTTCTCGGCCAATGCAGGGATTGAACACCCGACCTCCAGGCTATCGAGCCAGCGTCTTACCCACTCTTAGCCAGGTGATCCCCCATTGATGGAGAGAGAGAGAGAGAGAGAGAGAAATGGGGTTTAACATCCACTCGACACAAACTAGGTCATTTCAGGACTAACATATGGTTTAATTTATTTTATTTACATAATTCGCTTGCGCGTAGGGGTCCTTAGCAGTGGGAGGAAAACGGAGGACCCGGAGAAAACCCATGAGGTTGGACAGACGACCCTACTCCTTGTCACGTACAACCAGCGATTCGAAACCATGCCAGTTGACTCAATGACAGACTTTATGATACAGCGCGCGCACGCTAACCATTTAGACATCCAACCGCCCCCATTGATGGAGAGAGAGAGAGAGAGATCGCTGTCCACTTCCTAAAATACAAAAAAAAAAGATAATTCTCAATTTGAGAGATGGAGAAACAGGGTTTAACATCCACTCGATCCAAACACTTGACTCAATGACAGATCTTATGATCTAAAGCACATGCATTAGACCATTCATTAATCTATGACCTGTTTGTCATTAAACTAAATATCAGTTCATCTCTAAGAAATGATATTCCCATTAACGACATGTTTTCTATAGCACCTGTTAGTAAAGAACAAGTTATATTATATAAACTTGTCTTGATGATTCTAACTTGTGCATTACAACTATCCAGTTCATTCTCATAGATATACTTAAACACTTAAATCTACTTATTAAAGGTCTTTATTTTGGCTTCAAATATTATATAAATTATATTTTGATGTTTAATCAACATCAACCTTCTTGATCATCAGACGGTGGAGATTTAAATGGAATGAAATATGGGCTCCATTTAATGATTTTATTTAAAAATGGTGAATTAAGGTTCTGGTAAGTCTTGTAATAAATTAATCAAATCATTATCTATTTTTGACCTATTATAGCAAGAACAACCAGTTCTTTATCTAAATCTTACATAATGTATCAAACTGTCACAATCTTTAAGTTACAGATCTAAAACTTATTTGTTTAAACTCTATTATCCAGATTAGAAACAGATTGTTTATGTGTGTGTTTTTATTAACCAGAAACTCTTTAAATGTTGCACTTTGAGCGTGTGTATATGGATGTAGGAGATATGAAGACTACTTGGTTTGCATATATAACAGTCCAACTTGAAGTAATAAGAATAAAGTTATTTATATAAGAATCTATTCCATGCTGAGGCATGCACTATGCGCTTCTAATGTCAATCTGGATAAGCTTGTTGAAACAGGTGTGTTTTTAACCTTTTCCTAAAGTCAAGTAATGTTTTGGCAGTTTTGATGGAATTGTTCAAGTCTTTGTCATTCTACAGAGTTAGAGCAACAATTCTAAACATTCAGAATCTTGCAGTTTTATGAGATCAGTCAGGTAATATGGGGCAGCATTATTCAAGTACAGTAAGATTTGCAATAAATTTTAATACAGAATGAAATGGAGTTTAACGTCCTACTGTTCAGAAACTTACAAGTATCTTACAGGCTACATTTTCTTTCTTAAAGAATTCAGAATCTGTTAATCCATTTAATTCTACCAATATTGTTGTTTCCTGGAAATAAAAAAAAATACTGGTAGTTCAAAACACCTGGGGGTGGGGTCGGGGTGGGGTTGGATGGCTGAATGGTTAGCACATGCGTGCTGTATTATAAAGTCTGTCATTGAGTCAACTGGCGTGGTTTCGATTCCCTGGTTGTACGTGACAAGGAGTAGGGTCGTCTGTCCAACCTCGTGGGTTTTCTCCGGGTCCTCCAGTTTCTTCCCACTGCTAAAGACTGATTGTAACATGTTGGCCTCTATATGGTTAAAACATTGAGATCATCGAAATATTAAAAACAAATGTTATGTTATAGGCCAAGAAATGACTGGATTTAAAATTGAAGTCAATGTGGACAGGTTGACTGGCGTTAGCTACAATATTGTACCCACATCCTGTATTGTCCGCGGCTACAATTGATACACTATTCAAGGCTTTGCACAAGTAAAATTAGGTTCAGTTGCAAATTTTCAACACATATCATCACAGTTTGCATGGAAATAAGTAATTATGTTACAAATAGTGAAGAGTGGAACACTGAAATCTGTATTTTCGAGTGCCATGAACCACATGATTCTGGTTCGGCGACCATTTTAAAATGAACAGAAATTTCGCATAGCAGTTGGGTTTTATCAAGTCAAATAATTATGTGGTAAAGTTTCACCTTTATTTCAATGGGAATTTGTTTATTATATGTTAAGCTATGTCCAGTACAGTTTGGGGTCAGTCACTCAGTGTAATTGGAAATTAAGTGAGTTATAGGCCAGTAACATTTTTGTAGTTAAATGACTACAAAACTTGCTCAAAGGAAGGCCTTAAGACTGTCCACTATTGTGGCTGGAGCAAGACGGAAGAAATCAGTAGTGGAACAATTTCTAGATGACTAGTCTGAAACGATACATCTTTTTCTATCACGAGTTATTTCCCTTGTGAGAACTCAAAATTTTAGAAGAAATCGACCGTTCAAATCTTTGCAAACATGTCTCCTTTTCACAAACTCAGTCAGAGCAGATATCATCAAATAAAAATATTGTTACTTTATGCTTCAAGACATTGAACTTTTCATTTGAGTTGAACTATAAACTACAACATTACGAAATAGACCAACAAACCTCTTCTTCCCATTCATCATCCGCCATCTTGTGCGTTGTACTTCATTGGCATGGTCAAGTTACTCTGAATGGAAATCATATTTATCGAGAGAGAGTTTATGAGTTGTTATTTGATATTTTATATCCTCGATTTACTGATTATATCTCTTGGATTATATTCAATCTATTGTTAAAACTACATAAACCTACATGGGGGGGGGGGGGGATATATCGTCAAATATCCATTACAAACTCGTCGATGTTTCCGTAGAAAATACACCGTAATTCTTGTCTAGTTCAACAAAACATTGTGAGGATCACATTCCTTTAAGTAAATCGATCGATCGATCGAGAGAGAGAGAGAGAGAGAGAGAGAGAGAGAGAGAGAGAGGGAGGATTTAACATCCATTCGATAAAATCTAGGTCATTTTGGGACTAACATATGGTTTAATTTTATTTCAATAATTCGCTTGCGCGTAAGGGTCTTTAGCAGTGGGAGGAAACCGGAAAACCCGGAGAAAACCCATGTCGAGGTTAGACAGGCGACCCTACTCCTTGTCACATACAACCGGGGAATTGACTGAATAACAAACCTTATGATACTACGCGCACGTGCTAACCATCAGCCCCCCCCCCCTTACTATCTAAAGATGGATTTCTTATTTTGTACATCAACATTCAATAATTATGACCATCAATTTGATTGTGCTGTGGGTTTTCTTATGTTGTTTTGTAGCGCGATACAAAGAGCTAGATTCAAATTCATGTTAACCATATGCCATTTGCTAAGAAATCTGGGTGAATTTCTGGAAAGTTCCCTAACAATAAATACCCCCTCGACCCCGTAAACCATATATCAAGGTCCATGACCATGGTCACCGAAATAGATTAATCGCTCGGCAGTCCAGAGGATTGTTCGCCAAACGAGTAAAGTACACGTGCCCAAATAATTACTATTTGTAGAAACGAGTACACCAATAAGTAGCTGGTTACAGACCACACTTGTTTCCCTGAATAAAACATAAATTCCCCAAGGACAGCATAGTTTATATCGACTATGATTATAATAATTGCTTACCACAGTTGTTAATTGAGCAGGGGGTGCACAGTATACCTTATTGAATTTCTGAAGACTAAAGGGAGACAACTCAAACATCACCGCAATTCTTTGAGAAATTTTAATGGAAATGTTAAATGGCTGTAACACCACAGGCTATAGCTTTTTGCCCAACATTCCGTTGGTTCCAATCTTTATAGGCACAATGGGGACCATATTTGCAATATCCTCATCATAATTTTGTAGGGGGATGACCGTTTAGATTTTTTGCTACGGGGATTTGATGTTGACTGGGGTGAAAATCTCACTTCCGACACAATGATTGATCTGCAGAAAGACAATTAAGGAAAAAAATGTCTATTTATAACTCGCACTACATGAAATAAGGGGAAATAATTACTTGTCTAAGTCCTATATACACACGACCAACGGAATGAAAAATCATATTCTAATTTCAAAACTAAGAACAACGCTGCTATACGCAATGTCAAAGTTGAATAAATTGTCTTTTTTCAAATGTTGCCCCCCCCCCCCCCCGCGGGTAGGGTTACCAGATTATTCATTGAAGAAACCGGGACATTTGTTATTCTGATCAGACAAAGGCAAAAATGAGCAAGGAGCACCCGAAGGGCGTGACGTTAATGAGCGCCCATAGAGAGCGATATATTGAGGACTGAATGCGCAAATTTGCTAGGGGGATTGTGAAGCCTGTAGATGCGTTTTCCGTCATTTTGTGACGGTAGTTACACTAAACATATTATGTTGTTGAATGGACCATTGACAGACTTTATATCGAGTTGTCAATATGTAGATTGTTTAACAAGTCTTAATTAAAATGTATTGTATTTTGTTATAAAACTCTACGTCGTTAAACAATAAAATTATACCCAAGATCATATGTCAAGGCCTGTAATTTTTATGCTCTGAACTATATATTTAGATGATGAAACACGATTGTTTGTAGCAAACGCAGTATACATTAATCACTAGTTTATGTGTTTTGTGTTATTATTTTCAACTGAAAAACACCTGATGTAAGAACTGGGACTGTCCCGGTAAAACCGGGACGTATGGTAACTTTGAACACAGTCGACTTTTGAAGATCAAAGGGAGACAAATCAATTGTTTTTGCCCCTATGGACCTCCAGAATAGACCCAGATTAAATAATAATATTCCGTGTGTTATTTATTTAATTGAGAAAATAAAATTATATATCATTGACAGGTAATTCCTCGGCTTGGATTCAACAGCATTAAAAACTGACCTCGAGATCGCTCCCGGTGTTGGTCGAGAAATGAAATCAAATGGGGTTTAATACAGTGTGCTACGGGGGGAATTTTGCTCTAACAATGGCGCTACGGCCCACGATTATATCGAATTCCAAATGCCGAGGGATCTATTACATGCACGCGAATGTGTGCACGGGACCTCGGATTTTCGTGCCATCCAAACGTCTATGCGTTGTCCCTTGCACCACTGACACGGGGGAACCACGCTGGAAAATTAAAATGCCGATGAACTTTCTCGGCCAACACCGGGATCGAACATCTTACTCACTGAGTCACCGCGGCTCCATCGGTCGAGAAAATTCCCGGGATTGTCAGGCGTAGTTTACTTTTGTTTGCAGAACGGGGGGGGGGGGGGCTGGGGTGACATTGATCAACGCGTAGATCGGGGCGAAAAACCCGAGGTCCCGTATACACGTTGGCATTCGCGTAAAAGTACCATAAGCAGTGGAAATTCGAAGGTTGTTAAACATTAAACCCCATTTCGCTAGTCTGCGATATTTAACGGATTGGAATACACTTTATGAAGGATGATTAAACGTAAAATTGGATAATCGCGACTTTGTTTTTATCGTACCGACTTTAGTAATGATGATCGATGCTAGTCTAAAATTCCAAAGCTAATATCTCGGTTCAGAGTGGAGCAAATTGGCAGATATTTTCAGCATATTCTATTTATGTGATCTATTTTTTAACTATTATAGCGAGGACTGTCAACTCTTTATCTAATCTCCCATAATGCCCCTTTAACGATTTCCGGATTTAATTCTGGCCCCGAGTTCACAAAGTCTGAGAATTAACCCAAATAAATGTTATATAACAACAAATTTAAAGCAGCTAAGTCTCTAACTCATTATCATCCAAAGTCTTCCACATTAAAAACACTAATTATTTGTCAATTGAAATCAACACTGATGTTGTGATCTTACCGGTAAAAGATGGGCTTCTGATATCCAATGTTTAAGACAAAATAAACATTTTGCCATTGGTACACGAATCGTGTACCATAATGCGTTTCAGCGCCATTTGTAACAAGGGACTCGAAGAACCAGGCTACACATATTCCACAAGTCATGTCAATCGGCGACGCCATATTCTTATCTGGAGAGCAAGCGCAATAAATACTATCGATGTATTTATGAATAACCAGATGCTAGAGATTGCCATTCGATTGAAACTTCTGGCGTATTTCGTCGAACATGACTGATTTGAAATTAGAGTAAAATGGAAACGATTGAATGCAAATCAGTTTATATACATTTATATTACATTATTATATGTGTTGCGACCCATTTGTGTCCATTTCTAGGTCCCAAATATTAGCGATTTAGCTCATTTAATTCTATATGAAGCACGTACAAAAACTTTGTAATGACATAAAACTTGAGATTTCACAATACAACCAGTCACAAGGTTTTCGACAAGTTATGTCCCCTTTAAATGAATCATAATTTGGTTACTTTTCATTATCTTTTTTAGAACTATTATATAGAACAAAACGACTAGCTCTTTAAAGTTGCAATTGCAAATTTTCAAGTTATATTTTTAAAATGTATTAAAATAAAGCCTTAAAATAGATGGTATCCATAAACAGTCCTACCTTGTTAAAGAATAATCCTATTAATCCTATAATTCGCTATTGCCGGCTAAGAAATTGGCAAAAATATCATTTTTTACTTCAAATTCCAACGTTGGAAAATGGCTGCCCCATGTTGTCAATAGCAAAACAGGGGAGGTAATTGTGTTGTTATTTCCCGTGTCATAGATTTTTAAGGGTGGGAAATAATGCCCATGATCGTATAATAGTGATTTGATAACCTATTGAGCAAAAGACATAGAAATAATTATGTTTTGACTTTCTTAGAAAATTTGAAATTCTCGCTTTAACTAAATCTTCCGTCGTCATTCAATCTAATTAAAATATAGATCTATATTTCGTTTCGTTATTTTTTATACTTTCGATGGTCTACACTACATGAAGATCTGACCGGTTGTAGCGATAGGTCGCATCAGAGGTCATACGAGCGGGTTTTGACCCTATGACGTCAGATATTTGATTAACCGATCAGCATTGGTGTTACTAGAGGATTACCCACAGTTCCGCGCAAAACACGCCTAAAGCTCGCCATAACAGACCGTTTCAGTGGCTAATACCTCACACTATTCAGAACACGTCAATGATAACAACTCCTCCTGGGGCCTGTTTCACGAAATTTTAACTTAAGATAAAATCCAAATTTTAGTAGATACTTCAATTTTGATTGGCTTAGCACTAAAATCAGTCTAGTATTATCCAATCAAATTACTAAAATTTGGATTTTATCTTAGTTAAAATTTGGTGAAACAGGCCCCTACCTTTAGCAAAGACAAATAAAACGAAATTTTGAACTATAAAAACGAAACGAAATAGGATCTGTGTTTTAAACAGATGGGACGTCATTACTTCGGTAGGCACAGAAAAGTAGGACGTTAAACCCCATTTCATTTCATTTCTTTAAATCTTATATAATGCCTCTGTAATATTTGACTCGCCTGTCCAACCTGGTGAGTTTTCTCCGAGTCCTCCGGTTTCCTCCTACAGATACATACCCCTACGCGTAAGCCAATTATTGAAATAAAATTGAACCATATGTTAGTCCCAAAATGCCCCCTCTCTCTCTCTCTCTCTCTCTCTCTCTCTCTCTCTAAATATTTGACTTTATAATATTGACCTTGAATTTTCTACACCTGCTAGTCTATAGCTTGTCTTAGCATGTGATAAATAATAACAATAGTACCCGTGTTATAACTATACAGGTAGTTATTGATTAACTGTTAATCGATATCCGTGTCTCGTGTCACGTACAAGTAAAGTATCATATTTCTTCCAACTAAATACCATTCTGTTTCCAGGTAGCTTGGATCAACGACGTGACGTCATGTAACGTTATCACACCGCACGCTATTAGTCGTGTATTCAATCTTATTTTACCTACGAATTTATCACACAACATGGACGGATATATTCACCTGTCTTCAACTTCAACAGGTAAGATTATTATATTGTGGAATTCTATAATACAGGTAAGTGATGATGGTTTAATGTGAATCGCCAACACAACAACGATTGTCACAATATGTCCAAAGATGATTGCTTTAGTCAGTTTCTCAACTCAGCACAAAAATTGAACATGAACACGAAGTTCAATCCTCGGCTTCAAGAAAATCTTGTTGATCGGACGTTTTGAGAGAGAGAGGGAGAGAGATGGGGTTTAACGTCCACTCGACACAAACTAGGTCATTTCGGGACTAACATATGGTTCAATTTTATTTTAATAATTCGCTTGCGCGTAGGGGTCTTTAGCAGGGGAAGGAAACTGGAGGACCCGGAGAAAACCCACGAGGTTGGACAGGCGACCGTATTCCTTGTCACATACAACCGGGGAATCGAATCCACGCCAGTTGACACAATGACAGACCTTATGATACAGCGCGCACGCGCTAACCATTCGGACACCACCCCACCTACCCCCCCCCCCCTTCACCAAAATTTCACACAAGTTTCTTCTCTTGGGATAACTGTAGGCTACATCGTAGGAATTCCCTTTGAAAGATTCGTGGACAGATTTCTCAATCATCAATAGACCTGACATGTTTCATGAATTTTATATTAAGAAACACTTTAAAGACAGTAATCAAACATGAACAAGAGAAGAAAAAATAACATAACTGCCATTCCAATCGATAAAATCAATGGCCGAACGAATGAGTTTTAAAATTGTCTGTTCAGATTAAATGTCTTCTCTTATCGTTAATGATAATTGTAGCACAAAGCTATTAACGTTCATCCTGTTTTACAAGAACGTATTGTCAGTTTGTTTCTATTATCGTCCTTTATAGTTTCAACTTAAACATTTAATTATTTCATTATATATGTCAGCAAGTGTATGATGACTGCTGATCGTGTCTGGATTTTGCGAAATGTCCAGGAGACCTAACATCGCACAGAGGTTGAGAATCAAATTGTCTTATAATAGTAAGTGCAGGGGGACTGCACCACACATAATTTACGCAAAAACAAATATATGAACAAGCCATAATACGCAGAATTACGGGGGGGGGGGTAGCCGTAAGCACCCACTGCGCTGTACAGTCCCGGGCCTGTTACTGTAGTGGCACAGACTTCATTCAACGTCAAGTCATAATGGCGTAACTATTTAAAATGTCGTATTACTGAAGCTTTTCTCCAATATTTGTGTACAAAATAAATATGTAGCCATATAAACAGCATGTGGCTATCCGTACATGTTAAGCTAAACATCTAATGCATTTCTAAATAAGGAGCGAAAGCTAGATATTTGCGATTTTATACAGCAAAGACGTATCTCAGGGAAAACTGTATCTGCTTCAATTTCATAGATTTCACAATAATTTAATTAATACGTAACTAACCATAAAACAACACTAGCTACGCTTGTTTTGATAGTAATGCTTTGGTAAGATACAAAGTTAAGGTTTTTTTTTCAATGAAACACATTTTCGCTCTTAATATTTCTATTGTGTTGGAACACCACATTTCCAAACAATATTTATAAAACCTCTTTTTATCGGCTTAGAAATACGATAACTAGATGGAAAGATGAGCAAGAAAATTCTGATCTGAAGAAGCAAAACAGCGAAATTCGTAACAAAATGCCAGGTACGACCTGTTGACTGTTTCCTACACGCTAGAGTCGATTTGGAATTGTCTGGAACTGGTACCTATATATCAACGTTAGGATTTATATAATAATATTGTGCATGAGTAGTGCCTAAAAGCAAAAACCATGTAATATTTTCTTTTTTATCGGGGGGGGGGGGTGTAAGAAGACATAGCGTCTTAACAAAATAAAATTGAATTATGTCAGTCCAGAAATGACATAGTCTGTGTCGAGTGGAAGTTACAATTTGGAATATGGAACAAGGTCACGTGTGTTTAATAGTAAGTGCAGGGGGACTGCACCACACAAAATTTACACAAAAACAAATACACAGACAGGACATCATACCCATGAAAACACAAACATACAGACAATTCAAAAAAAGGTGAATGGATCCGGGGGCTAGCCGTAAGCGTCCACTGCGCTGTACAGTCCCGGGTCTGTAGTGACACAGACTTCACTCAAATCTGAAAACAATTAGGAATACAACCCAAAGAACCCATTGTGTAATGCCAGCATGAGTCATGATCTGCTATATGCTACACGAAATACGAATGTAAGCATATGTAGTAAAATTCAACATACAAGTAACCACATCGGTGAAATGTATAAAAAAGTAGTCTAAACTCTTAAATTCAATCAAGAAACGCTTCAGTATTCAGAACTATTCGTGTATTTATCTTGTGTCTATTTCGGTGTGTCTATCACGCCAAAAACACACAGTAAAAGACCGTTTCATTGGCTAATCCCTCACATCATCCAGAACGCGGGTTATTGAACGATAAAAATCGAAACGAAATAGGATCTGTGTTTTAATCAGATAGCAAAAATAACATATTTGTCACGAGGATCATTCAAATTACGAAACCTGTTAGTAATGGTGATAACCGGCGATCATCTGTAGATGAGTGGTCATCGTTAGCAGTTATCGGTAGTCGTTGGCATGGTAATCGTCGTTGTCGTTGGTCATCGATCGTCGGTGGCGAACACCGTCTGTGGGATAGCTTATCATTCATTTAAGATACAGAGTTCTCAAACAGTAGCTGCAGTATTCAAAATATTCAATCAAAACCTCTTTTATCTATGGTCTATTTGTAGTAATAAGCTACTCCTATAGGTCCTTTAGTATCTGGGTGTCACGGTGGCTACGTAGGTAAGACGCTGGCTCGCTAGCCTGCAGGTCGGGTGTTCGATCCCTGATTTGGCCAAGAAAGTTCATTAAGATTTTCCGGCGTGGTTCCCCCTTGTCAGTGATGTAGTAAAGCAGGACATTCAATCTCATTTTATTTTATACTAGCAGGATACCCCGCTTCGCTCGGGGGTCCTAAGTTCAAAACCGGAAGTGGTAGACTAACGCCACCTGGCCTATGTTACTCCTCGGTCCGAGCTACCCCTATACCCCAAATTTCAGACTCGGGGCAGACCTAGTGTAGCCGCCAACCCCGAACAGAACGGCTCCGCTCGGGGGTCATAACTCCGAAACCGGAAGTGGTAGACTAACGCCACCTGGCCTATGTTACTCCCCGGTCCAAACTACCCCTATACCCCAAATTTCAGATTCGGGGCAGACCTAGTGTAGCCGCCAACCCCGAACAGACCGACTTCGCTCGGGGGTCATAACTCCGAAACCGGAAGTGGTAGACTAACGCCACCTGGCCTATGTTACTCCCCGGTCCGAGCTACCCCTATACCCCAAATTTCAGACTCGGGGCAGACCTAGTGTAGCCGCCAACCCCGAACAGACCGGCTTTGCTCGGGGATCATAACTCCGAAACCGGAAGTGGTAGACTAACGCCACCTGGCCTATGTTACTCCCCGATCCGAGCTACCCCTATACCTCAAATTTCAGACTCGGGGCAGATGTAGCCGCCAACCCCGAACAGACCGGCTTCGCTCGGGGATCATAACTCCGAAACCGGAAGTGGTAGACTAACGCCACCTGGCCTATGTTACTCCCCGGTCCGAGCTACCCCTATACCCCAATTTTCAGACTCGGGGCAAACCTAGTGTAGCCGCCAACCCCGAAAAGACCGACTTCGCTCGGGGGTCATAACTCCGAAACCGGAAGTGGTAGACTAACGCCACCTGGCCTATGTTACTCCCCGGTCCGAGCTACCCCTATACCCTAAATTTCAGACTCGGGGCAGACCTAGTGTAGCCGCCAACCCCGAACAGCAACAGACAGACAGACAGACAAACGACAGTCACAAATATATATATAGATTATTTGATTTAATTGAAGGGGGTTGGATGGCCGAATGGTTAGCACGTGCACGCTCTATAATACGGTCTGTCATTGAGTCAACTGTTGTGGTTTCGATTCCCCGGTTGTACGTGACAAGGATTAGGGTCGCCTGTCCAACCTCGTGTGTTTTCTCCGGGCCTCCGGTTTCCTCTCACTGCTAAAGACCCCTACGCGCAAGCGAATCATTGAAATAAAAATTGAACCATGTGTTAACCCCGAAATGACCTAGTTTGTGTCGAGTGGACGTTAAACCCCATCTCTCTCTCTCTCTCTCTCTCTCTCTTTCTACGGTGTATTTTCTACGGAAACATCGACGTGTTTGTAATGGATATTTGACGATATATTCACCCCCCATGTAGATTTATGTAGTTTTAACAATAGACTGAATATAATCCAAGAGATATAATCAGTAAATCGAGGATATAAAATATCAAATAACAACTCATAAACTAAATGAACGCTTTGTTAGTCAAGCCAAACAATCGACCTCTGATCTAGTGTTTTATAGCCTTCATTATTTATAACTAGACTCTACGCGGATATTGGAAAACATTTATTAAATCTTGAGATTAAATAAAAAAGCACAACACAATTTATATAGAAAACTACGGGGCGCCTTAAAGATACTTTATGGACGATTAGAAAAAGAGCTGACATTTCTCACTATAATTGTTAAAAACTAGATAATGTAAAAGGGAATTTGATGACAATTGTAGTCAAATTGATCAAATCTGAGCCGAGAATTTAACGATTGAATTTTGGGATTGCCTCGATTTTCATTACTAAAGTCTGTACGATAAAAAACATAGTCTCGACTATCCATTTTTTGATTTAATCATGAATGAGCGCTGAGCAGCAAATATCGCAGGCTAGCAATGACATCGTGAGTTGATTATGTTCTGGATAAGTTAATTAATGTCTAATTAGTAATTTATCAGGCCTAAAGTGTACGATTCCACAATAATTTTATAATTATTTCGTTAAAACATACATTATGCAAGAGTTAAATCTGTCTATTACAGGCCTTTCTTTGGGCCTGAAATTTTATCTAAACTATTAATTAGACATTTATTAACATGAAAAGACTTTAATCAACTCTCGATGTCATCTTATGAGTAGGATTTTTACTAGATTCGAATCCGATTTAGTGCTCAACGCTTTTTGATGATTTACACGAAAAAGGGATAGTAGAGACTGTGTTTTTATCGTATTGACTTTAGTAATGATGATCGAGGCTAGGCCTAAAATTCAAAAGCTAATATCTCGGTTCCGATTCGAGCAATTTAACAGAAATTTTCAGCATATTTATCTTTTTTTTTATTTTTATAGTGAGAACTTCCAGCTCTTTATCTAATCGGGGGTTGGATGGCCGAATGGTTAGCACATGCGCCCTGTACCATAAGGCCTGTCATTGAGTCAACTGGCGTGGTTTCAAATCCCTGGTTGTATGTGAGAAGAAGTAGGGTCGCCTGTCCAACCTCGTGGGTTTTCTCCAGGTCTTCCGGTTTCCTCCCACTGCTAAAGACCCCTACGCGCAAGCGAATTATTGAAATAAAATTAAAAACCATATGTTAGTCCCAAAATGACCTAGTTTGTGTCGAGTGGACGTTAAACCCCATCTCTCTCTCTCTCTCTCTCTCTCTCTAACTCTAATCTTCCATAAAGTATCTTTAAACGAATTAACGTTTCGTATTAACGAAATAATTATATAAGCGTGGAATCGTACACTTAAATGGTTCCGTAGAAAAACAATCACTGGTTTCTTGTACATATAGCACGACGTTTCGGCTAGTGTTCTCGTATTGTTTTCAATCACAGATGTCGTGCTATACATATATCATGTGTATCAACCAGTGCTTTACATATAAATTGTGCTGTATTTTTTATTGTGTCTGATTGATAGCGCTCTGAGGGAGCCTCGGTGAAGACGTTGGCTCGCTAACCTGGAGGTCTTGGGTTTGCTTCAGGTATTCGCCGAGAAAGTTCATCGGAATTTTCTGGCGTTGTTTCACCTTATAAGTGGTGCAGAACAGAGGACCTGTTTTTATAAATAATAATAATAATAATATATATTGTTTATAGACCGTTACACACAAATTGTCTCAACCGTCTTTGCATGGGCGTATTACACATTGTATATACATAATAATAAATAAATAAAAACTATCAATAACTCATAAAACATCTCAATTAAAGATATACAAATGTATGTCTATAATAATATTAGTTTGACTATATATATAGTATTATTGCTTAATTGAATAATGTTTTGAGGTTGGATTTAAACAGGCTGAATTTGGTGAGTGATCTAAGTCTTAGTGGCAGCTCATTCCAGAGAGTAGGCGCGGCACGACTGAAGGCGCGATCGCCATACAACTCACTGGTTTGTTTTCCATGTGTTTTGTGGGAAGGGGGTCGCAACTTCACCCCATCACTGCTTCTAGTCCGATAAAGATGGAACTTGAATACTAATCCTATTGCACCTAATCGATAAACAGGGCCGGCGGAAGCAATTCTTGATTGGGGGGGGCTTCCATCCTAGGTCCTTATAGGCAAGGGTCCAGGGGCCGCAATAACCTGGAGAAAAGAGTACTTGGGGCCAAATTATTGGGGGGGGGAGTAAGCCCCCCCCCCCTAGCCCCCCTACCCCCAATCCACCGGGCCTGGATAAAGAACGCTCGAGGATTTATTGGCTCGCTAACCTGGAAGTCTTGGGCTTGCTCCACGTGTTGGCCGAGATAGTCAAATGTTTCCGGATATCACCCTGTATGGCGTATGCCCGTCTTCATTAGCCCAGTGGGTGCGGAACAGAAGGACATTAAACCTCTTTTCATTTCATTTCTGTTACTTGTTCGTATCTATACAGTTAGTAAATATTCGTGGTAAGAATATGAGCTTGGTTTGATATCAGTGTAAATTAGCGATCAAATCGTATAATAATGAAATTTTAATGAAGAAATTGATCAAATAGCTGTGATCACGCAGCCGTGTATTTAAAGTTGGTCTATTAGTTGAAAATACGCAGCCAGGGAGTAATTATCTATATAGAAACTATTGATTATAGAAACTCTACACAAACTTATAAATATTTATTATCTCATTATTAGTGGGGTAGGGAGGGGGCTGGTCCGAATGTGTATGTGTGTGGCGGTGGGTTAACGCGTGTGCGTTGGGTCATAAGGTCTTTCATTGAGTCAACTGGCGTGGTTTCGATTCCTCGGTTGTACGTGACAAGGAGTGGGGTCGCCTGTCCAAGCTCGTGGGTTTTCTTCTGGTCCTCCGGTTTCCTCCCACTGCTAAATACCGCTACTCACAAGCGAATTATTAAAGTAAAATTGAACCGACGTCTTACTCACTTAGGGGCGTTGAATGGTCGAATGTTCGAATGGTTAGCACGTGCGTGCTGTATTATAAGGTCTGTCATTCAATCAACTGGCGTGGTTTCGATTTCCCGGTTGTACGTGACAAGGAGTAGGGTCGCCTGTCCAACCTCGTGGGTTTTCTCCGGGTTCTCCGGTTTCCTCCCACTGCCAAAGACCCCTACGCGCGAGCTAATTATTGAAATAAAAGTAAAAAATACAACATATGTTAGTCCCGAAATGACCTAGTTAGTTTCCATCTCTCTCTCGGGACTGTACAGCGCAGTGGACGCTTACGGATAGCCCCCGTAATTCTGCGTATTATGTCTTGTCCATATATTTGTTTTTGTGTAAATTATGTGTGGCGCAATCCCCCTGCACTTATAAGACATTTTGATTCTTAACTTCTTGTGCGATTTTGGTTCTCCTGGACAATTTGGCAAAACCCAGACACGATCAGCAGTCATCATACACTTGCTGACATATATAATGAAATAATTAAATGTTTAAGTTGAAACTATAAAGGACGATAATAGAAACAAATTGTCAATACGTTCCTGTAAAACAGGATGAACGTTAATAGCTTTGTGCTACAATTATCACTAACGATAAGAGAAGACATTTAATCTGAACAGACAATTTTAAAACTCATTCGTTCGGCCATTGATTTTATCGATTGGAATGGCAGTTATGTTATTTCTTCTTCTCTCTTGTTCATGTTTGTTTACTGTCTTAAAGTGTTTCTTAATATAAAATTCATGAAACATGTCGGGTCTATTGATGATTGAGAAATCTGTCCACGAATCTTTCAAAAGGAATTTCTATAATGTAACCTACAATTATTCCAAGAGAACAAACTTGTGTGAAATTTTGGGGAGGGGCGGGGGTGGTGGATGGCCGAATGGTTAGCACGTGCGCGCTGTATCATAAGGTATGTCATTAAGTCAACTGGCGTGGATTCGATTCCCCGGTTGTATGTGACAAGGAGTGGGGGTGCGCCTGTCCAACCTCGCGGGTTTCCTTCCCCTGCAACCCTACGGGCAAGCGAATTATTGAAATAAAATTTAACCATATATGTTAGTCCCGAAATGACCTAATTTGTGTCGAGTTCACGTAAAACTCTCTCTCTCTCTCTCTCTCTCTCTCTCTCTCCCTCTCTCTCTCTCTCTCTCATTATTAACTTAAATACCTCCTTAGGTACCATGCTGAAAACTTATATAGCAATAGTCACCTTATGCATCGCTATAGGATCGGGGTGAACCGCCTGGGGCTACCATGCTGAAAACTTATATAGCAATAGTCACCTTATGCATCGCTTTAAGATCGGGGTGAACCGCCCGGGGCTACGTGTTTTTAATTGATATTATAAAGTTACACTGGGCTACTAAAGATTGATTGATAATCATATTAATATTTCAGGTATTTGATATACCTGTGATATATATATATATATATTGGTGTATATTGTTTTCAGGTTGTTAAGGTAAATGAGAGGACATTGCCTGGAATGACGTAACCATCATGGGATGTTGTGCGGCTTACGGCAATAGAGTAGAACCATTAGAGGTAAGAGTAATAGAGAGAGAGAGAGAGAGAGAGAGAGAGATGGGGTTTAACGTCCACTCGACACAAACCAGGCAATTTCGGGACTAGCATATGGTTTAATTTTATTTCAATAATCCACTTGCTCGTAGGGGTCTTTAGCAGTGGGAGGAAACCGGAGGACCCGGAGAAAACCCCCGAGGTTGGACAGGCGACCCTACTCCTTATCATGTACAACCGGGAAATCGAAACCACGCCAGTTGACTCAGTGACAGACCTTATGATACAGCGCGCACGTGCTAACCATTCGGCCATCCAACCCCCCCGGTAAGACTAATAAGTTTGAAATATGGGATTTTCAGTGGGTGGAAATGCCACTATCTGGGCAAAATTCTTCTAAATAGAAAATCCGGCAGATGACCCCACCCCTTGTCACGTACAAGCATGGGATCGAACTCATGACATGCATAAATAACAGGTTTTATGTTCCGCAGCACATGCGTTGAACTAAACCACTAGGTACCGATGGGCGATGGCTACGAAATAACCGTTATACAAAGAGAGTCTTTGTCATGTGGAGAGTTGTGGTGGCTCTGAGTTGGCCGAGACATTTCCTCCAGATTTCCCGGCGTGGTTTCCCCTTGTCAGTGGTGCAGGACAGACTGCCTGACAAGGGCAGTGTCTAGTCGTTCGAAAACCCAATGTCCCGTGTTCACATTGGCGTGCACGTAAAAAGAAACAGAGAGAGAGAGAGAGAGAAAGAGAGAGAGAGAGAGAGAGGAATGGGGTTTAACGTCCACTCAGATTGTGAAAGTCTGAGATTCTTTAATGTTTACTGCTATAATGTGTCTTCACTGTACCTGGGTCATTTTGAGACTGACATGTGGTTATACATCTACTGTAACATGCACACGAGGATTGTGTACGGACAGTGATCTCTTTCCTAATTCCAACTGTCAATGAGTCTTTAACGTGCACACCAAAGTGCCGAGGGGTGGATCCCGGGTTTTTACCAAGACAAATTTTTCTTTTATCCGTTAGAACTCACCACCTGGTTTGAATAAATGTTGCGAAATAAAATGAAATGGGGTTTAATGTCATAGTGGTCTGCTCCTGCTGGGCTAATGAAGACAGACATACGCCATGCAGTGTGCTTTGAGGGAAATGTTGCCCGGACAGCGGCGCTACGGCCTACTCTTATATCGAATTACAACTGCCATACATGCACGTCAATGTGTACACAGGACCTCGGTTTTCGTACCATCCGAACGACTAGACAACTGTCCCTTGCCAGGCCCCCTCTCCTGCGCCATTGACATGGTATAACCACGCCGGGAAATCCAGAAGAACATTCTCCACCAACGCAGGGATCGAAAATGGGACGACGTCTTAACCGCTGAGCCACCAAACGTTCCAACGGACAGTGTTAATGATTGATGATAAGGGTGTGAATGACCTCGTGTTGTTGTTGTTTATTACAAAGTTAACGTTACGTGTAATACATATTACATGATATCATGGACAGGTTGATTTATATAAAATTATTTACATGAAGGAGTAACAAAATACCCCATAAAAACCATAAAAGTTCTTGTATAAAAAAAAAATCACTTTGAAAAACACAGTGTTAAAATTCGTGGGTTATCTTCTCCTTCCGTCATCATAAACATGTAGTTCAAAAATCATTAATGTGGATAAAAAAAAACCTTGTTCGTTCGTGGGATTTAACGTCCGCTTCCACCTGGGGTGATATCGCAGAAAAGTGTTTCTTAAGAAACTTGCCAGAAGAATCCCCAAAAATAGGATTGGTCCAGCTTTTGGAGAAAAAAAAATAAATAAAGCCGTTCGTTCCTGGAGTTGTACGTCCACTTCCACGTGGGGTGATATCACACACATGACCCCCCCCCCCCTCCCAAAAAGAAAACAAAAAAAAAAACCCCAAAAAAACTCTAACTGCTTTTATAGGGTAGGATATAAACGGTCAATATTTCACTTTGATTACGTCATTACGACGACAATCAATGGCGGTTGTTTTGACAGGGACTACAACTCTAATTGAACATCACTAACTATCCACTAATACACCAGTCACACGTTCTACTTCCGTTGTTTTCAAAAATATAAGTATGAGTCTAACTACGCCATTATTAACACCACAAGAAGAGCGGGTAAAATTAGTCATTTAAACAGATTTAGAAATAGTTACGGATTTAATTAGAAGAGCTATAACTAACTAATCTTAAAAGAAATGAAATGGCCTAAATGCTCTCCTTTTTCTGAGCGGGAGGTGGGGGTCATGGTGGCTCAGCGAGTAAGACGTTGGATCTCTAACCGGGAGGTCTCATGTTCGATGGGGATTTTCCAGCGTGTCTCCCTATTCTCAATATTGCAGGAAAGAGGGCCTGATAAGAGAAATGAAATGAAATGGAGTTTAACGTCCTACTGTTCTGCTCCTAACCTGGGCTAATGAAGACGGACCTGATAAGAGAAATGTATAGTCGTTCGTATGGGACAAAAACCTATGCACTGCTTACATTGGCGTGAACGTAAAAGATCCCTTGGTAGTTGGAATGTCCGAGCAAAATTTTCCTATAGCACACTGTATGGCGTATACCCGTCTTTATTAGCCCAGTCGATGCAGAACAGTAGGACATTAAACATCCTGCATCGACAACTAGGAGAAGACACGCTGAAACATCCCGAGGTACACACTGTCAGTGGTCGGAGGGATCCGGTCATCCAATGTCAGTGGTCAGAGGGGTCCAGTTCATCCAATGTCAGTGGTCAGAGGGGTCCAGTTCATCCAATGTCAGTGGTCAGAGGGGTCCAGTTCATCCAATGTCAGAGGGGTCCAGTTCATCCAATGTCAGTGGTCAGAGGGGTCCAGTTCATCCAATGTCAGTGGTCAGAGGGGTCCAGTTCATCCAATGATGCGAAAGTCCTCGGCTTTCTCAGTCTGGTTGGGCGAGTGGTAGAAACAGGACGAGAAAATGACGTCACGTGTATATCATTTAAAAATCACGTGATAATTGAAAACCGAAATGAGTAGGTCACTTCGTTTATCACATTTCATTTCATTAAATTTCCATCAAATGGTACAAAAAAAAAAACCCACATTGTTAGCACTGCCGGATTTGCCTATAGGCTTGATAGACTGAAGATTAGGGCCTCATGATCTAGGGACTTCCGGTCATGGTGTATAATATTTAGGACACTGTCATATGCCTTTCGGGAGCCACGGTGGCTAGGTGGTTAAGACGCTGGTTCGCTAGCCTGGATTTTCCGACGTGGTTTCCGCTTGTCAGTGGTGCAGAACGGAAGGCCTGACAAGGACAGCTGTCTAGTCCTTCGGATGAGACGAAAAAACGAGGTCCCGTGTATACATTAGAATGCACGTAAAAGATCCCTTGGCAGTTGGAATTCGATATAAGAGTAGGCGATAGTGCCGCCGCCCGGGCAAAATTTCCCTCATAGCACACTGTATGGCGTATGCCCGTCTTCATTAGCCCAGTATAGGAGCAGAACAGTAGGACGTTAAACCCCATTTCATTTCATTTCATTTCATATGCCTTTCTTATACTCACTGTAGTCTTAAAGGTACCTTCCCGTGTGCAAACTGGGTGATTTGATGATATATTTGGACCAAAAACATATTCAAACTAATTAATCTATCAAAATATTTTTTCGTCAACCCCTTCTCAAAACATTGTATTCGCCAGGGAATACCCCTGCTATAAAAATATATTAAAAGAAGTCATGTTTGTGTCACATGACTTGGCTGACGCGGTACCTAGCAACGGACGCAAAGCCAGGGGAGAATTCAATGCATATACAATACGATGTTGTTTTTAATCATAAATAACGAATCCTATAATTAAGTTCTCGGATTATCCACTGCCCACGTCTTCTTCCATGGTTTTTATCTCAGAAACTGTTGTACGTTTAAGCTCACCACCAAGTTTATCAACATATACATCAAGCGTTCACTAGCGCTGAGAGATCAGACAATCTTCGCATACAACCTTTGATGTCACTCAAGCAGACATCCCGAAATGCCGGGTAATATTTTCTAGTAAGATTAAATGTATCTACTTTCCATATATACCAAATTTGCCATACTCAACTTTTGCTTAATTGTATTTAAAACATACTTTCATCTTCCTCTAGTCATAAGGGGCAGGATTATATGGGGTCCTTATCATTGGAATATATTATTAGGGCCTCTTATCATCTAAATCCTACTCAGATTTATAATACACTTGTCACCTAGCAAATCACCACTGTCTGGGCCAAATTCTCCCCCATCCATCCAGGATCATAAAAATCCCTTAAAGAACTCTAAGATTTGGTACGTTGAAGCGGTATGTCAACAACCCTTGACAGTTGGAATTCGAAATAAGAGTAGGTCGTAGCGCAATCTGGTTAAAACACAGATCCTATTTCGTTTCGTTTTTATAGTTCAAAATTTCGTTTTACTTGTCTTTACTACATGTAGTGTAGGCCATCGAAAGTATAAAAAACGAAACGAAATATATGCCTGTATTTTGATTAGATTGGTCGTAGCGCTGATGTATGTGCAAAATGTCCCTCATAGCACACTGTATGCCCTTCTTCATTAGACCAGTCGGTGCAGAAAAGAAAACCGCTCAACTCCATTTCATTGTGTACGTTTTAAGGCGTATGATTGTCTATCCAGTACGTTTCCAATGACTGACTTTCTACATGTAGGTAAGTGGCCAAATTAGACCAGATATCGCAGTTGGCATAAATACATATTTATACATATACATATACATACGCAGATATACAGGGGAGACGTAAACAACTTCTCGTGGAGATTGGAAGTTTTTAAAACATAATATTAAGATATCTTTCTAAGTTATTAAATGTCTCAATTTTCTGAAATATTTCAGCCGAGTGGTCAGGCTCTAGAGGGACCAGTAAAAGACCGAACATGTCGCGATGTCTTATTTCTTATACTCTTCATCTGTTTTATTGGAGGCATGGTAAGTTCTACTTTCATTTTACACACCTTTGTAAGTTCTACTTTAATTTTACTTTCACTTCAAACTCATTGGTAAGATCTACTTTCATTTTTAACACCTTGGAGGCATAGTAAGTTCTACTTTCATATTAATCACCCATGGAGACATGGCAAGTTTCATCACCCTGGCGGCATGGTAAGTTCGATGATCCGGGTCTTCAGCCCACCCCAACCCCGCACAATCAGAATTAAGTATCTCTTCGTGCGCAAGAGATGTATTGAAATAAAAGTGCACTGAAATTATTATACCAATTTCTGTTGACTGAGAAAGTTCGTCAGGTTTTACCTTGGTAGTCGTTCTGGACGGAGGGTCTGGTTGTACCTTGTCAGTCGTACTGGACGGAGGGTCAGGATTTACCTTGCTAGTCGTTCTGGACGGAGGGTCTGGTGTTACCTTGCCAGTCGTTCTGGACGGAGGGTCTGGCTTTACCTTAACTGGACGGATATTTAGAAATCGAAATAGGAGTCCTGGTAAATCTTTGGCCTGTAGCCCTGGCAAAATTTTAGTTGTTCAGATAAGAAGAATAACCGAGATCCCATGTCGGAGCCGTAATGTATAAGTGTAGGCCCGCACAGTGCCACTGTCCGGGCAACATTTTTTGATAGTACCCTGCATGGTATATGCCTGTCTTCACTAGCGCAGCCAACACAGACTATTAGGACGTTAAACCCCATTTCATTTCATGCCCCCCCCCCCTTAGCTCACTACATGGCATTTTCCCGTGCAGAAAAGTAGGAAAAATCCCATTTCACACCTTTCTCTCCTGCTGTGTAAATTGCTAATTTGATTTTGTATTTCAGTGCTATGTATCCTATCTAGGGTTTATAACTGGTAATTTATTTTTATATTTCAGGGCTATGTATCCTATCTAGGGTTTATAGCTGGTAATCCTAATCGTTTTATCTATGGTACAGATAGCTGGGGTAATGTTTGTAATCAATATAATGATAAAATACCAGGTTCCAACCTCTCCGGACAAGATATGGGACAGCGACCGTAAGTATAATACAAATATACAGTTATTTTTGTGTTTCCATGGAAATATATTTGACTTAGTTTTGGTACACAGTTTGTATATCGAAGGATACCTCATACACTGTTGAAGATATCTTTATGATACTTTTCTACTCAGAAAAATAGGATTTATAGTCCACCCGACACAAACTCTGGACTAACACATGGTTCAGTATTATTGCAATAGTTCGCTTGCGTGTAGGGGTCGTTAGAGGTGAGAGGAAACCGGAGGACCCGGAGAAAAGCTACGAGGTTGGACAGGGGAAACCTACTCCTTGTCGGGTACAAGCTGGGAATGGAAACCACACCACTGACGTACCGTATAATCTAACGAGAAGCGTAACACCATTTACCCCCCCCCCCTACCCGCCGTAACCCCATTCACTCATCCTCCCCGCGTAACCCCATTCACCCCTCCTCCTCCGTTTTACCAATAAAGATTGGATAAACTTGTGCCCACTTGTCAGCGGTAATATTGATAGGATTGACTTGCATGTAATAACCCCCCCCCCCCCACACACACACACACACACACCTTGAGCAGTTGTAATTTGAACCACAGCTCACATAATATGCCACCATGCCACCTCCCTTCTCTTGCAAACCAACAGGACATTTTTTTTATACTGCGAGTTTATTATATATTCGTTTTGAAGTCAATAAATCTAGTTGGGTCAGATATTTCTAACAATTTAAACTCATAGTTACCTATAATTTATTTTCAGGGTTGTATTTTATTATGATAAAGATTTTCTAAAAGATATATCATCTGGTAATTACTTGACGTCATCATCTGTATCAGTCTGTGTATCAAGATGTCCGAACTCTACTCTTACTACTGTTAATGATTTACAAGATTTTGCTACAAGTTTTAATTCTAGACTATGTCGATATGACGTGGAGGTCAGTCAGTATTATTCTGGTGACGTCAATGGTACTGGAAGCTGTCCACCTCTACCCGTTGAAGAGACGTAAGTCGTCATTTCACTAACCAAGAGGTCCCGGGTTCGAACTCATATCTTCTTAGCATCAGGAGGTTCTGGGTTCGAACCCGTGTCTTCTAATCACCTGGAGGTCACAGACTCGAACTTGTGTCGCCTTATCACTGGCGCAGTGAGGTTCGGGGTTCGATACCTTTACCATTGTTGTTCGAGGAAGGTCCTCGGGATTTCCGAGTGAGGTTTCCTTTTATCAGCGGTGAAGGACGGACCGGGAAACCACAAGCGTCTAGTCATTCGGATGGGACAAAAATCGAGATCCCATGTACACATTGGTGTGCACGTAAAACATACTCTTGGTAGTTTAAGAGTCCAGGGGAGGAACGGTCTAAGTCACATTTTTGTCTTTTCGCATAAAAGGCAAAACAGACTTTTGGACGAGAATGCGTGACGCGAACAGAACAACGAGTGGGTTTAATTGGAACTTCAATATGATGTTTAATACGAATCATAATTACCAGTACAACAACTGACTTCCACTTTTTAGCCAAATTTAGGTCAAATAAAGGGTACGACGGATGTATGTGTCTGGGAGGCCATTTCAGAAGGGCCTTGGTTCGATGTGACTCCGATCGTTTTTACCTGAAATTGATTGTTCCATAGAAAGCTTATACAATTTGCTACCAGATGGCGCCATTAACTGGGGTTCATTGAAAAAATGACTTGGATCGTTCTCCCCCTGTGCTTTAAGAAACTTTTGGTATCCGAGGATCTTTTTATTTTGTGTTTTTAACAATTTTCAAGTGTAAATAATTTAATTAAATCAACCTGTCCATAATATCATATTCATTGTATTGGAAGTTAAATCTTTAATAAACAACAACAACAACGTTCTTCCCCCCAGTTCTTCAGTTGGAATTAAAAATAAGAACAGGTCGTAATACCCCGTTCCGAGCAAAATGTCCATGTCACACTTTATAGAGTATGCCGGTCTTCATTAGCCTAGAAGTAGGAGGTTAAAATCTATTTTATTATTATATCTGACTATGATTGTCTCTCCCTAGAACTGAGATATTCCACCGATGTATACCAACTAGTTTAACATCGATATTCAACCAGTTTGGTGAAGTTATCAGCAGTGTGCTCAATCTGATTGATGAAGATTTTACTGAAGTAAGCAAAATTTTATCTGTCGATATCTTGTTCAATTTTAAAGGGAGTCACGATGACTTAAGTGGGTAAGAAGCTGACTCGCTAGTCTGGAGGTCGCGGTTTCGCTCTCGGTGTTGGCCCAGAACGTTCAACGGGATTTCCCGGTGTGGTTTCAGTAGTGCAGGACGGAGGGCCTGACAAGGACAGCTGTCTAGTTGTTCGGATAGGACGAAAAACCGAGGTCCCGTGTACACATTTACGTGCACGTAACAGATCCCCTGGCAGTTGCAATTCGATATAAGAGTAGGCCTTAGCGTCGCTGTCAGGACCAAATTTCCCTCATAGCACACTGTATGGCGTATGCCCGTCTTCATTAGCCCAGTTTGGAGCAGAACAGTAAGACGTTAGACCTGATTTCATTTGGTTTAAACAATATTTTTTTCAATATAATCATACAATCGTACAGTCTAAAGGACACAAAAACAAGCAGCATGCTTATGAATATTACTTCCTGACATGGTTATTTTTAATCAATGAAAGCGAGATTACATTTAATGAGCAGTAGGTTGAAGATTTATGCTAAATAAATACAAAAAACTATAACAATAAAAAGTGAAAGTGAGTTGTCGATCATCAATAAAGGGGATGAATAGTTTTAAAACAATTGGTTGGGGTAAATCGGTTAGCCCAGGTCAAAAGCGACTGGTTAATCTTGACACCATCAGAGCACACCGCGTTGCGTATGCGAGATTAAACAGCATTTTATTTTTTCTCGTTTAGACTGATTCATTTTAACTTTTGATTTCAGAAATCCTACTCTGACTTGCAGAAGACATGGAAGGACATTTTATATCTTACTTCATTTGCTTTAGGTTTGTTTCATATTCTTCTATTGGTGTTATAGCATGGGGGTACATGACATGGTCTATTAATACATGACACGATCTATAAATACATGACATGGTCTATAAATACATGACAAGGTCTATAAATACATGACACGATCTATAAATACATGACAGGGTCTATAAATACATGAAAAAGTCTATAATTACATGACAAGGTCTATAAATACATGAAAAGGTCTATAAATACATGACAAGGTCTATAAATACATGACAGGGTCTATAAATACATGACAAGGTCTATAAATACATATTTGATTTGATTTGATCCTCTGATAAACTATCACCTGGTAATCGTCCATATGTGACAGCCTGGACGAAGAATTACAAATAGGCGTACATTGGGGTGGCCTCCGATAAACAGGAAATAAAAAGACCTTAGACGCTTAGTAGTCCCTTTATCATCGATTGGAACTGATCTATCAGAATTTCTTTATATGGAGTCTGAAAGGTACAGAAATTCAAGGAAACACGTGTACAGATTAGCGTGCATGTAAAAGGAACTTGACTGTTTTAATTCGACATTTAGAACGTTGAGATGCCGCTGTCCTCCTCGGTGTTACAGACATGAGCATAGAAAAACAAATCGTCTGTTAGTCCCAAAATAACTGAAGTTGACAAGTTGACGGGACGTTAAACCCCATTCCTATTCTCTAAATTCAAATTTGATTTGGTTATTTCAGTTTATATATTGTTATTACAGCTGTATCCGTGGTTATTATTATCTTGTTATTACAGCTTTATCCGTGGTTATTATTATCTTGTTATTACAGCTTTATCTGTGGTTATTATTATCTTGTTATTACAGCTTTATCTGTGGTTATTATTATCTTGTTATTGTAGCTGTATCTGTGGTTATTATTATCTTGTTATTACAGCTTTATCTGTGGTTATTATCATCTTGTTGAGGTTTTTTGCCGGTGTATTAGTGTGGTCGATGGTGATTATTGTGGTTCTAGCAACTTTAGCTGGTACAGGATTCTGCTGGTTAGTGACGATGTTAAATATAACTTCTAAACAAATCAAACATATCAAATGTCGAATGTCGGTTAATTCTAACATCTAAACAAATCAAACATATCAAATGTCGAATGTCGGTTAATTCTAACATCTAAACAAATCAAACATATCGAATGTCGGTTAAACCTAACATCTAAACAAGTCAAGCATATCAAAAATGTCGAATGTCGGTTAATTCTAACGTCTAAACAAGTCAAACATATCAAATGTCGAATGTCGGTTAATTCTAACATCTACAAGTCAAAAATATGAAATGTGGAGCAGGTCTATAGATTATTCATCCTCGTGATTTATTGACTAGAAGAAGGCTTTTATATGTTATTGTAAGTCAACGACATTTTTCAGTTTTAAAAAATATTATCTCGAACAAATGTGTATCTGAAACATTGATACGCATATTTAACCGTACTTTAGAGATTTAGTTATTACCATTCACCAACGCATATCGGATGTACACTCTTGGGCATATCAATTCTGGAAGTATTGGTTAATACTATCACCTCATTATGAATGAATGAACGAATGAATGCATGAACGAATGAATGAATGAATGAATGAACGAATGAACGAATGAACGAACGAATGAATGAATGAATGAATGAATGAAATGAATGAAATGTCTGCATCAACCAGGTTAATGAAGACGGGTCACATGACTTGAATTTAATTTACTTTAAATTGTGTGTGTTTGGGGGGTGGGAGCGAGGTCCAGCAATTGAAGCACTGACTTACTACCAGGAGATCTTGGTTTCGATCCAGGTATTGGTCGAGAGACTTCTTCCTGATTTTTCCTTGTTAGTTGTACAGGGTGGAGAACTGGCAAAAGCCAGCAGCTAATCGATCGGATGGGATGAAAACGCAAGGTCTCGTGTGCCCGTTAATGTGCACGTAATAGAGGGCGGAAATGCATTGGGTATGCTCGATTTTATGAGTCTGCTGGTGCTAAAAAGTAAGACGTTTAAGTTCCGTTTCTTTTAACCCCAAACAAATGATTTTAATTTAATTTTAAAGGTATAGTTATTATCTGAAGTTAACCCAGAATTGGTTGATTGGTTCGATAGTAGCCACTGTTGTTTGTGTAAGTATTTACTTATTTTTTTATTTTATTTTGCTTTGTATTACTATATTCTTACGGTTTACGGTTTATTGCATTTTTCTCTTAAATGAAATGAGGTTTACGGTCCTACGTTTATGCACATACTAGGCTAAATACTTGCTCCAAATAAGGCCTATCTAGTTCCTACGTCACTGCGCTATTTTGAAAAGGAGTGACGTAGGTGCCAGTTTGACGTATTATAACAGATTGCCCGGTCTATAACATTGGCTTATAAAACGATATATACAGTTATAATTGAAGGCTGGTTTATTAAACATGGCGTTTTATTGAACACAGCATGTATTCAGTGTGTTACTTCATGACCTCAACCCCAATCAAACGCACCAAGTGACTTGCCACTTTCCATATCATACACCATCAAATTATCTTTTGCAACAAATTCCGATGGAAGATTACAAATTGCACGACGTCATAGCATGGTAGTATTCAGAGTTTGATGATACTATACAAGTTTTCGTATGTTGATTGTGTTTCTCATATTACTTGTTACAGTTGATTGTGTTACTGATATCACTTGTTATTCTACAGTTGATTGTGCTACTGGTATGACTTGTTATAGTTGATTGTGTTACTGATATTACTTGTTATTCTGAAGTCAATTGCGTTACTGATATTGCTTGTTATAGTTGATTTTGTTACATATATTACTTGTTATTTTTCAGTTAATTGTTCTGCTAATATTACTTGTTATGAGGAAAAGAATAGCGTTAGTAAGTATAAATAGCTTTACTCTTAATCATTATACCACATTTTCGATCATCACTGGATTACACATTGACTCGGAGCTATTAAGTTTTTGATTTACTTTTCGGAAGCAATCTACAAGAGTAAACACGCGGGTTCTACAAGAGTGTGCCTTTGTTCGAAAATGACGTGTAGAGTTGGTCACCTTTTACAATACTTTAGGCTCTACTGACAAAAATACCGCTTCAAAATACCACCCCTATCTCTGATTAGTCAAGCCGATTTATCCGTTAGTTGTTTTTTTAAATTATTTATGAAATTATTTAATTATATGATGTGTAGAATGTACATATTTGTTACATATCTTTCCTTTTCGGTCGCTGTACTTTGGGCGCTATTGACAAAAGAAACGGTTTTGTTTTTGTTTTTGAAATTGTGTATTTGGTTTTAATTCCAGGCCGTACAGTTATTTAAGGAAGCTGGGAAAGCAGTAGGAAGAATGCCGGTTTTACTCCTTCAGCCATTTCTCGTAAGGTCATTTTTTATACGTCAGTCGATATTATTGACTTGTATCTTCGGCATCTGCCTTTAACATCATCACCTGTGCTTTTGTACGTCATAAAATTTGTTATCATCGTACTACTGTCAACTATCGTAATTCTTAATTTGCTTCTTATGTCACAACTGTTTGTTCCACTTTATTTTTTAAAAAAAAATACAAATTAATCGCCATCGTTTTAAATTGCAGACATTAACTGTACGCGGTGGTGCCGCTGCTGGATTGGTCTATCTGTTCTTGTATTTAGTTACAGCAAGTAAGTTCTGATATTTATTTAAAAAACACCATCGTCGCTGGTAACGGTATACACGGGGCCTCGATTTGGTGTTCCATCCAAAGGATTGGACGCTATTCCTTGTCCAGTTCCCCGTCCTGCAACCCCGACAAAAAGAAACTACGCTGCAAAATCACGATAAACTATCTAAGCTATCACCAGAACGGAACCTCGCAATAGTGACCTAGTGTCAATATAATCAAGAAACCGTGAATCTAACCCGTGTATTATATATTACACTCGAACCAGGTTATTTTGTAGGTACCATATAGATCTTCTATAATTCAAGAAGTCGCTGACAGAAGGGCTGTTTATCAGTGGAAGAAAGGGGCTGGAAACCTGATCTGATATGTTATACTTGCCCCTTACGCCTCTCCTTGTCCATTACGCCACTCCTGTTTTGCATTTGGATATCGACGTGGCGTGGGAACATGTCTGACGTCATTTAGAGCAGGTTGTCTAAGCCCATGCAATGGCAGCTAGAAATCCTTAGAGTTTAATCAATAAGATATTGATAAATGATCTTTGGATGGTAGCGCGACGCTTTAGACCACTTAACCAACATCGTAATTTGGTCATTTTGAGACAAAAGAATGATCATTTTATTTCTGTTGTTACTTGTACAATGCGACGTGTGTGAACTCTGCCAGAACAGCGACCTTTTAACCTTCCCGCTTATAGTCCACATTGATTACCTGTACATGCACGCCAATGTGTACACGAATGAGCCCCGGTCTTGGTCCCGGGTGCTAATTAAAAATTCCAGCGATTGAACTCTGGCCACGTATGAATCGTAACCCGGGACATTTTGGTCGACAGCCGATTACCTCGCCTTGCACAATCACCAAGGTTCTTCTCCATCCACGCCAGAATTCGTATCCGACACATTCTAGCTGAGAACTCATTGCCTTAACAGTACCACTGCGAAAAATCGAGATCCCGTGTACACATTGGCGTGCACGTAAAAGGTCCCTTGGCAATTGAAATTCGGTACAAGATTAGACCACAGCGCCGCTGTCCAGACAAAATTTCCCTCGTAGTACACTTATTGGCGTTAAACCCCATTTGATGTTATTTCATTTCATTTATCTAAAAATTATTTGTTTTTCAGAAATCATTAGTGTTGATGACAGCAATGGTCACGTGACCTTCAACGACGACCCTAAAATGAATGTAGGGAAACAATTATTATCGTAATACATATTTAATGATCGGCTTTAAATTTGAAGGCTGTTCATGGTTGATATGCACGGCTCTCTTGTAGTGATATTGTGGTGGTATTGGGTAGTATTGGGTAGTATTGGGTAAATCGTCCCATCCGATATGCACGATTCTCGTGTAGTGATATTGTGGTGGTATTGGGTAGTATTGGGTAGTATTGGGTAAATCGTCTCACCCGATAAGCACGGTTCACTTATTTCAATCAATGAATTAATGCAGAGATAGTTTCATTATTCATTGCAAAACAGGAATTTCATCATGGTTGATATTAATACATTGTTCTCGTGTTAAAATCAATGATTTAATGCCTTAAAATATACATGGCGTATTTGTTAAGCGGAAGGGCATGTTATTGGATAGCAGCAGAAATGTTTTATGTGTATTATTATATCTCGAAGATTACATTGTTCATCCTGGGTCGATTTCTAGTATTTGTGTGTTTTACATTTTTACAGTATCTAATGGCTTATTATGTGTTGGGGTTTCTATGGATTATGGAGTTTATTGTTGGCTGTGAAAGAATGTTGATATCTGGTGCTGTAGTTCGATGGTATTTCACACGGTAGATCATAGTCTAGTTTTATCCCAATAAATATTTTAACAATTTTTATGGATACACAATTCATTTGCTTGATAAAGACGACAGTATCCTCGTCGAGACGTTGCTTAGTATTAAACTCAGTAATTGTGTGTCCATAAAAATTGTACCTTGTGTTAATATGTTCAATTACTAAATGCCATTCAAAGAAAATATTTTGTCCTTGGTAGCAAGTCGTTGTATTTGTTTGTTTATATTGCTGTACACTAACGTCAAGTAAATGGTGTCATGATAGAAAACATCTAATGACAAACTAATTTAATTTCGTGTTTTGCGGGGTCTTGACACACAAATAACAATTCTGGTGTATGATATTTTATTTAATATTCTAAGACTTAGAAATTTAGAACTAAAAGGTTTTGAGAACAACCAAGTACACTTTTTTAATTGTTTTTCTGAAGGAAGCAAAATTTTAACAGGGTTTCTCCAAAAAACAAAATTCAGATATTTTTTGTTTTTAAAGCCAAGTAAACATGCATAAGATCCACTTTGGTTTTTATTTTAGTAAATGTATCATTTACTAAAGGCAGCCTGGGTATTGAAAATCTGTGTAATATTTTTCAGGAATAAAGATGACCTGAATTGGCCAATTTCTAAATCATATAAAACTATGATAAGGTATGATCAGTTTTATTATCATGATACCTACCTAGATATAGGATTATATATACTTAAAACCAAGCAAATTCAGACTTTAATCTGTTTGACTATCCCAAACAGGTGCGCGGAGTAATGGAAACAGGTTTTTAATGTTAATCTCGATAAAACTGCCATGTAATAATACATCTAAGCAGGACCTGGTAATTCAATCGTAGTTAGAAACGTTACTGGTATTTATACACGACCTGGATATTCAATCATAGATAGACCTGGATATTCAGTCATAGTTAGACCTGGATATTCAATCATAGATAGACCTGGATATTTAGTCACACACGTAGTTAGACCTAGACATTCAGTCATAGTTAGACCTGGGTAGACCTGGATATTCAATCGCATATAGAAAAGTTACTGGTATTTTTAGATGGAGACCTGTGGCATATCCAGATTGCTTGTATGTGTCTCAACTCGCCTGTCAAGACTAGACCAAACCCGGTAGAATAATTGCTTGCTTTGGGGACTTTTGTTACACCGTCCGTGTATTTATCTTTCAGGTATCATCTTGGTTCAATAGCTCTGGGTTCATTATTAATAGCTCTAGTACAGTTTGTTAGGTTAATAGTGGCATTTATTGACGGCAGGTGAGATATTTTTTTTCAAGTTTATTTTAATTGTAGAAATATCAATTTACCTCATATTTTAGGGACAATGTAAATCATTTCCTTTTTCAGTTACTGTTACTATTACAGTGTATATTTCACTCCCCCTTATTGTGGCGGCTATAAAATCTTTTGAAAATTTGAGAAAATAAAAAACTAAACTTGTATCCAATTTCCATTCTAATCTTCATCCTCTTGAAGCGTTCAAAATGATATTTTAATTTATGTAACAATGTGCTAGAAAAGCTTTTTAAGGAATGCCCAAATTATTTCTAGTTACCTAATTAACTGTAACATACATTATGCCCAGTGCACCACACGCCCCCCAGGGCCTACTTGCATATTCAAAATTTTACACATCGGCTTACACGTAACAGAACCCGTGACGGCTGGAATTCGAAATAGCATACTGTATGGCGCATGTCCGTCTTTATTAGTCCAGTAGGTGTAGAACAGTGGGACGTTAAACTCCCATTTCATATTTGTTAAATTTTTCAGATTGAGAGGAAAAGAAAATCCCATTGCCCAGGTATTGCTAAAAATGTTAAGCTGCTGTTTATGGTGTTTTGAAAAGTTTTTGAAATTTCTGAATGCCAACGCCTACATCGAAATCGGTAAATATTGTTTCTACAAGCAAACACGCCGTCATTTAGTTTCTTTTTTTCCGAAAGTCCCGCGTGCACGAAAGAGAGTCCGTGACATTTGAAATTTGAGATAGGAGTTGACAGTAGTGCTGCTGACCTGGGCCCTGTTTCTCGAAATCTTAACTTAAGATAAAATCCAAATTGTATTAGATACTTCAATTTAAAATTTCGCCCCAGGCATAATATCCGCCATAGCACATTGTATAGCATATGCCCGTCATCTTTAGCCCAGTTGAAGCAGAAGCCCTTTTCATTCATTCGTTTCTTTTTGTAGTTTATATTCAGAAAAACAAAAGTTTTAAGAAGATTTAATTGAATGTCATTGCTACCCATTTCAACCAGGGAGTCGCGTTGGCTTAGTCAGTAAGGCGCTACAGCCATTTTGTAGCCCATTGTATAAAGTTTAATTCATCAACATTTGAACAAAACAAATATCATAATGAGTGACTGCAGTGAATACGTTATTCACAGTGGATAAATGTATGCGAAAATGATTTTATAAATAAACCGAATATTAATGAACCAAAATGTGATTTAAAAAGATCATTTTATGACATTTTATATTCCATCTTTAGCTATTCATGGATACAGTTTCTGTAAAGCCGCCAAATCTGCCATGTCGGTCATCATTAAAAATGTTCTCCGGGTAGCTGCTGTTAATTGTGTCGGGGATTTTCTTCTCTTTCTGGGAAAAGCTGGAACCGTTGCCATAGTAGCAGTTGTTGGTATTGAAATGTTTAGGGTATGTCAATCTTATTTTGTCAACTATTTTACATATTATGACATCAAAGTCAAGAAAAAAACGTAATACAATTTAATCGTTTATCCCCGCAGTTAGCAGTCGTTGTATGAAAATCAAAGTTTCTCGCGGTTTTAAGAGTTATAGCCAAACCTTAAGAAACTGCCCAACCCGCAAATGGAATGTGTAATTGTTTTTATCTGAGCGATGGATGGGCATAAATTGAGTCTGTTCCGAGGGTAATCTAATTTAAAAGTCGATAGTCGAACGGTGTAAAAAAAATCTGTTTATCTAAGCTGTGAAGAACCACGCACAACCGGTGTCTCTTTAAAGCGATAATTTCATATTTTCTAAGAAAGTCAAAACATAATTATTTCTATGTATTTTGCTCAATAGATTATCAACTCACTATTATACGACCATGGACATTATTTCCCACCCTTAAAAATGATTGACACAGGAAATAATAACACAATTACCTCCCTTGTTTTCCTATTGCCTCCATGCATTAGCTACCTTCAAACGTTGGAATTTAAAGTTGAAAATGATATTTTTGCCAATCTCACAGCTGGCAATAGTGACTTATAGGATTAATAGGATTATTCTTTAACAAGATAGGACGGTTTATGGATACCATCTATTTTAAGGCTTTATTTTAATAAATTTTAAAAATATAACTTAAAAATATGAAATTGCAACTTTAAAGTAGAGTAATAATGTGTTGATGATTATATTCAAGTACAATTTAATGGCGTTTTTGTGTTTTATTTGCAGGATCGTGTAGATATTAATTACGTATGGTTACCTATCACAGTGGCTTGTATAATATCGTATTTACTCAGTAGCTGTTTCCTCTCCGTATATGAGGTGAGTCAGGTTTTTAAATGTTACGCCCTGAAAAACTGGTGGGTGCAGTACTCGTATGTATTCCAAATGGTGCTAAATCAAAAAAGACATTTTACCGGCGAACATGCAGACGATTTCGAGTTTTGGCCCGCTGTTGGTCGAGCAAATTCCTTGGGAGTTTCCGCTGGTTTTTTTTTCTTTTCTCATGTCAGTGGTGCAGGACGAAAAAAACCGAGGTCCCGTGTACACGCTGGCGTAAACGTAAAGAGCACTTGGCACTTGGCAGTTGTAATTCGATAAAAGAGTAGGCCATAGTGCCGCTGTCCGAGTAAAATTTCCAATATAGCATAGTGTATACCTGCCTTTATTAGCCAGTCAGTGCAGAAAATTAGAATGTTAAACACCATGTCATTTGATTTCCGGCGAACCTGCACTTGATGATGCTACACGGATTGTAAATTACTCAATTAATACACCAGTACTTTGCTTTATCATGGCGTGTTTTCAGTCTTATCATGACGTGTTCTCCATCTTATCATGACGTGTTGTCCATTTTATCATGACGTGTTTTCTATCTTATCATGACGTGTTTTCTATCTTATCATGACGTGTTCTCTATCTTATCATGACGTGTTCTCCATCTTATCATGGCGTGTTCTCCATCTTATCATGACGTGTTCTCCGTCTTATCATGACGTGTTCTCAGTCCTATCATGATGTGTTCTCCATCTTATCATGACGTGTTCTCCGTCTTATCATGACGTGTTCTCTATCTTATCATAACGTGTTCTCTATCTTATCATGACGTGTTCTCCATCTTATCATGACGTGTTCTCCGTCTTATCATGACGTGTTCTCAGTCCTATCATGACGTGTTCTCCGTCTTATCATGACGTGTTCTCTATCTTATCATAACGTGTTCTCTATCTTATCATGACGTGTTCTCCGTCTTATCATGACGTGTTCTCAGTCCTATCATGACGTGTTCTCCATCTTATCATGAATTGTTCCCCGTCTTATCATGACGTGTTCTCTATCTTATCATGACGTGTTCTCTATCTTATCATGACGTGTTCTCCATCTTATCATGACGTGTTCTCTATCTTATCATAACGTGTTCTCTATCTTATCATGACGTGTTCTCCGTCTTATCATGACGTGTTCTCAGTCCTATCATGACGTGTTCTCCATCTTATCATGAATTGTTCCCCGTCTTATCATAACGTGTTCTCTATCTTATCATGACGTGTTCTCCATCTTATCATGACGTGTTCTCCGTCTTATCATGACGTGTTCTCAGTCTTATCATGACGTGTTCTCCATCTTATCATGACGTGTTGTCCATCTTATCATGACGTGTTCTCTATCTTATCATGACGTGTTCTCTATCTTATCATGACGTGTTCTCCATCTTATCATGACGTGTTTTCCATCTTATCATGACATGTTGTTCGTCTTATCATGACGTGTTCTCCATCTTATCATGACGTGTTTTCCATCTTATCATGACGTGTTCTCCATCTTATCATGACGTGTTCTCCATCTTATCATGACGCATTTTCCATCTTATGACGTGTTTTCCATCTTATCCTTCAGATGACCATTGATGCAATATTTATTTGCTTTGTTGAAGACTGTGATATGAATGATGGCGATAAAAATCCATATTTTATGAGTAAATCGTTAATGGTAAGATTTATTATACAAATTTGACAACGAACCTTTACAATGGAAAAAAATAAATGTTTCATTATATACAAATAAGTAAAGGTTTTTAGGATTTTGTATGAGCCACAAGATATTGGACTTAAATATAATGAATTGTTTCTAAACAAAATCACAAGAGAGAGAGAGAGAGAGAGAGAGAGAGAGAGAGAGAGAGAGATAGGGGGTTTAGTGTCCACTCGACGCATTAGGTATCCGAACAGGGAGAGAGAGGGACAAAGAGAAATATGGTTCCATTTTATTTCAATAATACGCTTGCGCGTAGGGGTCTTTAGCAGTGGGGGGAAACCGGAGGACCGAAGAAAACCCACGAGGTTAGACAGGCGACCCTACTCCGTGTCACGTACAACCGGGGAATTGAAACAACGCCAGTTGACAGACCTTATGATACAGCGCGCTCGTGCTACCCCCAGATCAGTAAGACATTAAACATCATTCCATCCGAATCTTGTATATTATACACACAGATAAACCGACATTGTGGTGTTCTACATGTTTTTGTTTTTTATCTCTAGAAATATGTGAATGGAGGAAAACTGGTGGACAGTAAAGAAGGCAAAGAGAAGTTTTGATTTGATAGAATTTGTGATAAAACCCAAATGTGTGATATATATTTATATTTATCTCTCGAGATGTTGAGTGCTGTTGTGTTCTGAAATATGAGTATTATAAAATTGTAATTTAACAATATTTCACACCCCCTGAAGTATCTGGTACTATTACTTTATAACTGACGTCCAAACGAATCTACACCAAGACCGAACAAAAACAATAACAGGCTGCATATCAAAAACACACCCCCGGTTGGACAAGCGACCTCACTCCTTGTCACGTACAAGCGGGGAATATAAACCACGCCACTCAATCTGCTTAAAATAAATATCTATATTTCTTCTCGTTTTTCTATACGTTCGTTGGCCTGCACTACTGTAGTGAACACAAATAAAACGATATTTTTAACTACATTTGTATAGATTTTAGTTTTTAGCCAACGAAAGGAGTGCATTCTTAAAACATTTTAAAATAGTATTCGCGAATAAGTACCCGAACGTGGGCCGATATAAACACGCGAATTATTATGGTTCAATAACCCACATAATTAGCTGTTGTTTCTTTTGAACGTCAGTCAGTATGTTTACGGTTTATATTTGTTATCTAAGAAGTTGCGATATTTTTTTCTCTGTGTTTTGTTGTAAATGTTGCTTCTTTCCGAATTGATAAGTTTATTAAACAGATTGGTCATAGCCCTGATGTGTCTGTGACCCTAAAGTTGCACCTATCCTTATATAAATGTATGTTATCAGGCTTGGAAATAACGGTTTTAGATCTACCTGACAAAATGTCAGGCACTTCTGCAATAGTACCTGATATTTTCAACTTAATACCGGACATGTATTAATAATATCAATAAAAAAGACAAATCAGTGCCAGACAAAATGACAGGCACCAGAGGTTTAGTGCTGGACAAATTGATAGGCACCAAATGTTTAGTGCCTGACAAAGCTTGAATCTGTGTCTGGCATTGTCTGTGACAGGTGTCATATTTCCAGGCTTGTATGTTTTGTATTTTGTTATGATATGCGATTTGTTGTGAGATATGATGTTGTTATCAGTATTTTTTCATCGATTCCTTCCACATTACAATCAAAATCATGGAAACTATATATACATTTAGAATTTCAACAAGCAAGATAACAAAGAGCCAGGAGAAATTATTGCCCTAACGCTGCCACACTAACGAGCAGGTTTCAGGTTCGCTCCCGGTGATGGATGAGAAATTTTCTCAATCTTTATCCCCGAGTGGTTTCCCCTTGTCAGTTCCGCCCAAATATAACGTCAAATCCCTTTTCATTTTTGTGTGGCTTGTTGCGGAGATAAGTATTTTATTTGACCAATGTGACATGGTTTGAAAGCAGTTGAAAGAGTGGAATCAGGATTCCGTCCATATATAAATTATTATTATTAAATTAAAAATTATTTTAGTAATTATTATATAAAGTTAACATGAATATTTGTAGAGACCAAAGATCGAACCAAGGCCACATTAATTTGATTTTCTGTTCTTCGTCAATCTGATTACAACACAGATCTATATTTCGTTTCGTTTTTTTTATACTTTCGATGGCCTACACTACATGAAGATCTGAACGGTTGTAGCAAAATGTCCCTATGGCGTCAGACATTTGAATAACTAATCAGCATTGATGTTACTAGTGGAGTTACCCACAGTTCCGTGCAAAACACGCCTAAAGCTCGCAGTAACAGACCGTTTCATTGGATAATCCCTCACACCATTCAGAACACGTCAATGATAACAACTCTTCTAGATCTTAGTGTAGTAAAGACAAGTAAAACGAAATTTTGAACTATAAAAAACGAAGCGAAACAGGATCTGTGTTTTAATCAGATTGATGGCGCGATATATAACGTGGGTTATATAACAACTCTTCTAGGCCCTAGTGTAGTAAAGACAAGTAAAACGAAATTTTGAACTATAAAAAACGAAACGATACAGGATCTGTGTTTTAACCAGATTGATAATTCACAGTCTTGATAAATGCGTAATAGCAGCTTGAATCACGTGACAGATGTTTAGTTTAAAATTTCAAAACTTGAAGATGCGTTATATAAGATTAGATAAAGAGTTGACAGTTCTCGTTTTAATAGTTAAAGCATAGATAATTAAAAGGGAATATCTTGAAAATTACTTTATTCTGAGCGCAGTTAGGGCTGTTTTGATAATAGCGGAGTCTCGATTGCCATGGCTACCGTTGTTACGATAGTAAACAAAGTCTCGATTATCTATTTTTTAATTAAATCATTAACCGCCAATCATGGTTAAATCCGTTGAAAGTCTCAAACATTCGATGGCATCGAGAGTTGATTACGGTCTTGACAAGTTAATGAATGTCGAATTAATAGTTTATATAACATTTCAGGCCCACAGAAAGACATGCAATAGACAGATTTAAGATTTAGCTCTTGGATAATGCATCTATAAACATTTGGGTTGAATCATGTGAAAGTTGTTTTGTTTAAAATTTCAAAACTTAAAACTTCGGAACTAAAAACCTTTGAAAATCCCGGGAAGACCTGAAAATTAAACTCTAAATTGGTTTGGCCTTAGTTCTTTTTATTGGACCTCTTTCATTATTATTGGAGCCAAGTTCTATAAATATAAATAAACTAGTCCAATTTTATTGGCGCCAAGTTCTATAAATATAAATAAACTATATGCAATTGTTAGTTTTAGTTCTTCAATTATCACTGTTGAAATTTTTAGTTTGGTGGGTGGAATAGCTGAGAGAGGGAGAGAGAAATGGGGTTTAACGTCCACTCGACACAAACTAGGTCATTTCGGGACTAACACATGGTTCAATTTTATTTAATTAATCCGCTTGGGCGTAGGGGTCTTTAGCAGTGGGAAGAAACCGGAGGACCCGGAGAAAACCGCAAACACTTTCTTCCACAATCTCTGTCGACTCTTTCTCTCCACACATCAAATATTGTTATACACACATTTATCCCCACTCTCTATCCGTTAACTTGCTCTCACTTTCTATCGACACACACCGCGGAAGTCTTTCATCGCACTTTGGGAGCCACGGTAGCTAAGCGGGTAAGGCGCTGGCTTGCTATCCCGGAGGTCGCGTGTTCAATCCCTGTATTGGCCGAGAAAGTTCATCCCGATTTTCCGGCGTGGTTTCCCCTTGTTAGTGGTGCAGGACGGAGAGCCTGACAAGTACAGCTGTCTAGTCGTTCGGATGGGACGAAAAACCGAGGTCCCGTGTATACATTGACGTGAACGTAAAGTATCCCTTGGCAGTTAGAATTCGATATGAGTAGGCATAGTGCCGCTGCCCGGGCAAAAAGTTCCTCATAGCACAATGTATATATATATACATATATATATATATATATAGAGAGAGAGAGATGGAGTTTATCGTCCACTCGACAAAAACTAGGTCATTTCGGTACTAACATATGATTTTTTAAAAAAATTATTTCAATAATTCGCTTGCGAGTAGGGGTATTTAGCAGTGGCGGGAAACTGGAGAACGGTAGCCTTGATTCACTAGAAATAAGAAAGGTTTAACGCCCACTCGACACAAACTAGGTCATTTCAGGACTAACATATGTTTATTTTTAAATTTTATTTGAGTAATGCGCTTGCGCGTAGGCTCTTTAGCAGTGAAAGGAAACCGGAGGACTCGGAGAAAACCCAAGAGGATGGACAGGCGACCCTCGCATTGTCACGTACAACCGGGGAAGTAAAACCGCCCCAGTTGACTCAATGACAGACCTTATAATACAACGCGAACTCGCTAATCATTCGCACCTCTCCACTCCCTAGTGTGAATATAAGTGCGCACATTGCACTGTTTTTAAAGATGGAATGCGTTATACAAAAAACATAATATGGAACACAATTACTATTTTATTTAAAGCGATGTTTCGTTGAGGGTTCTCTCAACGTTTTCAAGCCAGATTGTTACTTGCTTTGATATATTTACCTTCTAATTTACCAATTAAATTCACTGATTTCACTGCCTCATCTCCATATTGATGACGAATATCTTCTTTGAGCGGCATTTAGCAATTGACATACGTAATACAAAAAACATAATATGGAACAAAATTACTATTTTATTTAAAGCGACGTGGAGAAACCTCCAATCATTCCTACTTCGTAATCTGTTTTTTTTATGAACATCGAATTTGGAGACGCTGGTTCGTTATTAGTTATTCGATGAGTCACAAAAACAAAACATGTTATCAGAAAATCAAAACAATTATTGGGCTACGGTAAACTTATCTCTGGGATTCGTGCACGTAAAAGATCCCTTGACATTAGCGCTGCTGTTCGAGCAAAATGTCCCCCATACAAAATTGTATGGTGTATCATGACCTTCTTCATTAGCCCAGTCGGAGCAGAAAAGTAGGATGTTAAACCCCATTCCATTTCATGTATTTGTATTTCGTCAATCCTGAATGACAAGCTGGATACAGGAGAAGAAGAGGAAGGGCCCCATCCTCTGTTTCCATGCCAATGGTCTGAATTCCAAGTAAGGTGTTAGCTCAAGCCTTTATTCTCCCCATCATCCATGCCTCTACTGGTTTATTTTAGACATATCTCGATTCCCATTTTTTATGGTTCATAAAAAATCTGTAATACTATAAGGGTTATTTTAGTTCTATGAAAGGTGCTCTGTTTAAGGTTTTGAAGTCGTTAGCTAGTACAAGTCACAACAAGAACCGAGATAATGATATAGACCTTGTATATTAAGATCGGGCAATGACATCATAGACTGGAAATCCATATAGAGTAATCTCGTGCTTTAGAAACGCGAACATCCGTCCTCCTTGTTGCCCACATTAGTACATTGTATTTAAATCCGGGGTAGCTTCTGAGCAGCTGACCCGTCAGATAAAGGAAGTGTCTGACCAGATTCCCGAGGGTCAGTCCATGACTCATGCACGTATCCTCTTTATAAGAACGTGCGGGATTTAAGTTTCTTTAGACATCATGTGGGCTTCCTAGTCAGACATACCGTTAGCCGCCTCGGTTTACAGGCTGGGCGAGAACATCATGTAGAACCATCAAGAAGTGTGTGACTCTTGCCACCTTTGGGACTCTAAGGTATTTTCAGACATCATTTAGTATTCTCAGAAGGGCGTTCCTGGGGAAACGTCATACCCACAGCCTACTCGGCTTAGAGGCCAGGGTGAAGACACCATTCAGTGTTCCTAGTGAAGAAATCATTCAGACATCATAGAGCTGTCCTAGAGGGACGTTTAGGCACCTCGGCCTAGAGGCCAGGATACCGACATCATGCAGGGTTCTCAGAAGAAATAGAGACAACATGCAGTTTGCCTAGAGGAACATACCTTTATGTGAGAGAGAGTAATCTTAGCAAGACTATAATACTGCCCCTTTAAAAGCTGTCCTGCATTAGAAACCATAAATTGTTTTTGTTGTTAATTAAGCCATTACTCCAGTTTTAGTTTCATTTAGTTGTATCAGCGAATAATTCCATTAAATCCATTAAAACTAAGGAACTGGTGTCCTTTTTTACGAAATCATACAAGGCGCCAATGTTCCGCAAAGCTGCTAGCTAGACTTTAGTCGCCTCGGCTTAGGGACCGAGGGAGATCACCATGTAGACTTAGAAAGAAGAGCGTACCGCCGCAAAAATATTGTCGATCATTCCAGAATAACGCAGGTGAGTGCGGGAGAGGACTGCCCCGTGTACGTGCGGGATTGGCGAATAACATGGACGCCAACAAACTAATCAACACTCTGCTTGTTTGCTTGTTACTCCTCGATCGCGTATCCATACGGTCGGAAGTAGCGAGGAAGTTGTCGGTTGTAATGTAGGTGGGTCTGTTTTATTAGCGAATCCAAAATATGAAATAATAAAGCTTATGATAATAACGATAATATCAACATTTATATTGCGCAATATTCCACGTCACATTAGAAAATGCTTTTAACAAAAAACAACGCATCTAACACCTCAAACACACAAAACACTAATAAAAAATAAATATTTCTGAAACAGAAATGTTATCAGGTTTGATTTGAATGAAGTTAAGATTTGTTGGTTTTTAAGATGAAGAATGTAGTGTTTCATAAAATTGCTGCATATAAAGGACGTTTTCAGTTTGCATGTGGGTGTGACCAGGCGTAGGCATCTAGATGGGACATAGAGATGGCCCAAGTCCTAGACATACGGTGGAGCCGATAAATTAATTTATTGGTATGTTAGAGCAGTGGTTCTCAACCTTTTTTTGTTTCCCAATGGCACACCTTGTAACAAATGAAACAATAGCGGAACACCTGGTTAAATGTATATGTAAAATATTTGAATTTTGCAAAATAAAAACATGGCAAGTCATAGACGGCATACAACCGTTGACAGAGACTAGCCATAGACACATAAAATGACTCAAACTAAATAAAGAAAAACACAGCTATGAACTTACTTTATTGCAGTGTTTCGAATTGAAGTGCAGTCAAATAACTGGCTTCTTTTATGAGAATTTTTTTTTAGTGTGGCGTTCAAAGTTTCGCGGCACACTTAGGAAGATCTCGCGAACACTGTCAGACATCCGCGGTATCCCCAGTGGTCTAATTCCGTTCTACTCCGCTGACCTCTGGGTTCATCAATGTGGGGGGGGGACACGTTTTCAAGTTATCCGCCCTTGATGATGGTGCTATTTTTATCGACCAATCCCATAAATCGTTAATTGAAAAGGAATTTGCCAAAGGGAAGTAACTCTCATCGGTAAAGTAAGCAAAATGCAAAGGCTCCTTCTATATTTATTAACAACAAATTACAATTATTTTATAATATATTAATGAAGACCGGACAGGTGTTTTTATATATATATAGGCTCAAGAGTGTTATTGAGAATCAAATTGCCAAGTATGAGTACACTGGGGATACCGAGGATGTGTGTTAGAGATAGAAATGAATGAAGCGGAGTTTTATGGCTCGTCAGCTCCAACCGGGCTATATTGCGCTAAACATCCGATGACTTTAATGAGAAATGTATTTATTTTTAAATAAAAACAAATATCACAGAAAATATAATTGAAAATAAATATATCAAATCCGTTATATATTTGAATATTTAAAACGTAATACGTGAAAGTTTGTCTATTTTAAAAATGTTAGCTGATATGTTAAAGAGATAATCATCTCCAGCCAATGTAAACGAATATAACACGGGAGAAATGTGTGCATTCTGTTTTGTCTTTGAATTAATCCTCGCACTTTGATTCTTTATACGCCGGAAATCGATTTAAACATTTAGGTCACAGTGGTTCTCAACCCTTTTTTTTGCTAGCGGCACACCTTGGAACACATGTAAAAATAGCGGCACACACCACAAATATATATGAAAAATATTTGAATTTTGCAAAACAAAAACATGGCACGTCATAGACGGCATACAACCGTAGACACAGACTAGTCATAGACACATAGAATGACTGAAACTAAATAAAGAAAAACACAGCTATGAATTTACCAGTAGACACCAGTGAATACTCAATTGGGAGCACTTGATTATTCGCATTAGTAAGATCTCGCGGCACACAGGCGCGGCACACTGGTTGAGAATAGCGGCTGATTCATAACAAGGCAACTATTTATTTGTTTTGTTGTGGGTTTACTATGCAACAGATTGATTTCAGGAACTGTTTTGTTGATTCAACAATTGTAAGCTATAGTAATTTTTAGATAAAGTTTGGCTTGATAATCGAGTTGAATCATAGAGAGACCATCGGGGACGATTTTAGTTCAGTTTATATTAACCCAAAGGAATACGAAGCGTTATATATCAGAACGTCAGGAATTACCGTTATTAAATTCTGAAACTAAATGAGAGAAGAAACTTCATAAAATATTGAAATACACAGAATTCACACGTTATTAAATTCTGAAACTAAATGAGAGACGCAACTCCATAAAATATTGAAATAATTATACAGAATCCACACGGAGATGATTTTATTTCAGGCTATATTAAACTGATACGATATATGAGATGTTTCTGAATTAATTACATTCTGAGAACGAGACGCGCAGCTGCATATACTATTGATATATACAGACTTCAAAGATGAAGTTATTATTCTGTATATACTGCACCATATTCTTGTCTTGTGCCACAGTTGAAGGTAATATAACATATCTCCTTGTTTCCGTTTTGTGTGTTTGTTTTTGTGTGTTTTTTTTGGTTCGTTTGTGTTGTGGTTTGTTTTCATATTATTTGTTTCATAGTTGTGACGACAATCGCGGTGGCTCTGTGGCGTGGTTCTCCGTTGTCAGTGATGCAGGACGGAGGGCCTGACAAGGACAGCTGTCTAGTCGTTCGGATGGGACGAAAAACTGCGGTCCCATGTATACATTGGCGTGAATGTAAAAGATCCCTTGACAGTTTGGATTCGATATAATAGTAGGCCGTAGTGCCGCTGTCCGGGCAAAATTTCCCTCATAGCACACTGTATGGCGTATGCCGGTCTTCATTAGCCCAGTTCGGAGCAAAACAGTAGGACGCTAAACCCCATTTCACTTCATTTCATTTCATGGTTCTAATGTTCCAAACACCCATTCAACATGTGTATAGAATATGTTATTATGTTACAGGATATACCGAAATCTATTTTGACCATGACCAAAGTTTATATAAAATCAGTGGGAATTCTGAAATTCAAACAAGAATGCTTACCTTCAGAGAATATATCACCGATATATTAGTAGATGCAAGACGAGGCACGATCTACCTGGCCTTTAATGAGAATTATGTGAACGGTTTCAAAATAGACGATATACGTCTCGTAGACCGTAGACGGATATTCTCAGAAGGTAAATAGAAATATTATATATTATATACTCACAGATGGTAAATATGGATATATATTATACACTCACAGATGGTTAATATAGATATATATTATACACTCACAGATGGTAAATATAGATATACATTACAGATGGTAAATAGAAATATATATTATATACTCACAGATGGTAAATATAGATATATATTATACACTCACAGATGGTTAATATAGATATATATGATACACTCACAGATGGTAAATATAGATATATATGATATACTCGCAGATGGTAAATATAGATATATATATTATACACTGACAGATGGTAAATATAGATATATATTATACACTCACAGATGGTAAATATAGATACATATACATCTGGTGGTAGTTTTTTATTTGATGTCCATAGCAGTTATATCTCATAACAGCCTGTTATGACGTCATCATAGGTTGATATATTCGGTTCATATCAACCGCTAATGACGTCATCTTCGGTCGATATATAGGTCGATGACGTAGATGATCGAAATAATACAAAGAACACAGAAATAATTTTTTATTGTTTGGACAATTAAAAATTGTTATGGTACAGTTTGTAGCAATCAGAACCGAAATAGACGGCGTACCTAACGGCATATTTAAATCGGTTATCTATACTTCATGCCTAAGATATCTTTCAGAATTTTCTTTCCGTCCACATTTCAATTATTTCTCCACACACTCCAAGACTTGAAAGTATTTATCGCCCACGAGTTCCTTTGTAAAGTATTTTTGGGTACAGTTCATATAAAACAGTCGGTCAAATCCTTCTCTGAACATACCGAAACCCTTCAATCACGGTTCAGTGTCAGAATTATCGGAAAAGATTGCCTTTTGATCCAAATTCTTTTCAGGCTTTGGATAGATCCTCATAGATATTTGCATTCACATCTATTCCATCGTCAATATGTTGGCTAAAAAGGATTGATTATTCGTCTGACTTCGTATTACTATCCATTTTGTTTTTGCTTTCAATTCAGTTACTCCAAAATGGCGACGTTTCGGTGATTTTCACTATTTGGCGGAAACTATCGAGCAATTATCCAATCATTGTTGCCTTTTAATAGAAGAGCCCATTAAAGTTAATCGTGAAATGACGTTGTATATGTCGGATATAAACCTACTCTCCCTCGGATTGATATGATAGAAAACGACAGAGGTATGAAGATGGAATTAATATTATTATTAATGTTTTATATATTATTATTAATGTTTTATATATTATTATTAATGTTTTATATATTATTATTATATTATTATTAATGTTTTATATATTATTATTAATGTTTTATATATTATTATTAATGTTTTATATATTATTATTATATTATTATTAATGTTTTATATATTATTATTAATGTTTTATATATTATTATTATATTATTATTAATGTTTTATATATTATTATTAATGTTTTATATATTATTATTAATGTTTTATATATTATTATTAATGTTTTATATATTATTATTAATGTTTTATATATTATTATTAATGTTTTATATATTATTATTAATGTTTTATATATTATTATTATATTATTATTAATGTTTTATATATTATTATTAATGTTTTATCTATTATATAATCACAGCAATATGGTTAAAACACAGATCCTATTTCGTTTCGTTTTTAAAGTTGAAAATTTCGTTTTACTTGTCTTTACTACACTTGGATCTGGAAGAGTTGTTATTTAACTTGTGTTCTGAATGGTGTCGGGGATAAGCCAATGAAACGGTCTGTCACGGCGAGCTTTAGGCGTGTTTCTCACGGAACTGTGGGTAATCCACTAGTAACATCAATGCTGATTGGTTAATCAAATGTCTGACGTCATAGGGTCATAGGTCGGTCTTTTGACCCCTGGCGTGACCAATAGCTATAACTTGTCAGATCTTCATGTAGTGTAGGCCATCGAAAGTATAAAAAAACGAAACGAAATATAGATCTGTATTTTAATCAGATTGATAATCACAGCTGTTATAGACGCTTCCTGCCAACTTGACACGTGAAAGTGGTTTTAATAGAGACTTTTGGCAAGCGTAAATTCCTGGTCCGTATCGCGTATCCGTAATGATTTTGCGTGTGACGTCATTAATTCGTGTGTATTTCTCATACGTGATACGGCACACGGATACGGCAGCACGTATCGAACAGCTTTAATACGGAAAAAGTCGTCGTCTTTGTTGCTACTTTTAGACGCTGAAATGTTGTGTCGTAGCGTTTTTATGAATCTATATATGTCTATCCTAGAACGAAGGTGTATATTTGATGTGATTTTAAGCATGGCAAAGACTGGAATTTAATTATTACTTTGGATGAGATTTTCGCGGAATTTTCATATTTTTCTATCTGTATGCACGCTTGTTGATCTACGTGCTAAATTTAGGGAGGTGGGACCTTTATTTTTAATAAGATTCGACATTATTTTTTTGTTTTTTTTTTTTTGTTTAAATAACTCCGCGAAAGTCGAACGACTTTACTCCCTTCAGGAATTTGTAGGCTAGGTACTTGACTAGTACTGATATTGATCTTGGTAGATAACTGCCATCATGCTGTAATAGAACTACGCTCAGCTCAGCTACCCAAAACTCTAAAACTAAATTAACGCAACGTATCGCGTGACGATACGGATACGTTATACGGATGGGAAAAATTCCACTTGCCAAAAGTCTCTAATATCAACATATCAACCTGTCCTACCCCTGGAGTTCTTGGTAGCCTTTCTTATGTGATTATTTAATCTTAACTTGTTGTTGGCATGTTTTATTTAAACTTTCTTTGTCTGATTAGCATGTATCGAATGTTAAACCTGATATGATACATGATACATTAGCAAGAATGGAAACGACATAGTGAGTGAGGTCCGGCCATGGGTGGCTTAACACGATTCGAGACGGAACGAGGGAGAGCGTATTGGAGTTGGCACATTTGTGCCAAGCTAGGCGATGGCTCCCTCAATAAAAGTTAGTTCTGGGTGTCTTTAACATTACGATGTTTGTAACTGATATGTAAGAAGCAGAGAATAAAAGTATTATAAGATCAGGGGCGTACATTACGATTTTGTTTGGGGGGGGGGGTGTTTAGCCAAAATGCGACCGACTGATGCCCATACCCCTAGTATGAGTGACGCAGTCAGGGGCCGAGCACCACAGGTTTTGTAGGAGCCATGTGCAGTAGCGGAATTAGATAGGGTTCGGGGGGGGGGGGGTCCAAATCTAGGTCGCCACCCCAGCCACAATCCCACCCCACAATGAATGTCAACAAAATACTGGCTATAACATTTAGCGTCCCGGTAGAACATAGATGGTATTGTATAATTATATAGTTGTTTGCCGATCGTTGTCTCGCTGGAAAGCAGTTTTTTTTAAGTTAACATAAAGTTTATGTCATATATGATTGTGCCTATAACACTGAGAAAATTTTGAAAAATTTAGTCAATATCTTGGCATTTGAGGTCATTGCTGGGAGAAATTCTTGTGGACGAGAGGACCAGAAATGTGAGTCAATTAGACAAAATCTCGAGATCCGCCCCTGTCAATTCCGCCTGTTTTGCAAGAGTTGACAGAACCTTTGTATAGTCTGACGCCCCACGACCCACACACCAGTGCCAGTGGTACTACTAACATAACTAGGCAGTTCAGTATAACCGTGAATATGATAGTGCTGAGACAGTATGAGACAACAGAGGAGTGGAAGAATGATGTTATAATGGAATCGAGCGCCGCAGGCGCGAAAAAATTTCAGATGTGTAACCGAGCTTTTAATTTTTGGGACTGGGCCTGACAATTTTTGTCAATATCATGGCAAATGCATCCAAATTCTCGTTAACGAGAGGATAAGAAATGGGACAGAATCTTCAGGCCTATCTGTCAATGTCGCCTGTTTTGTGAGAGTAGAACTAACAATTCTACAGTCTTTTGACCCACGACTCACTCACTAGTGGTACTACTAACTGGGCGATTCACTGTAACTATGAATATGATAGTGATGAGATAGTATAAGACAGAGAAGGAGTTGAAGAATGATGGCATAATGGAATTGAGCACTGATATGTAACTGAGCTTTTAATTTTTGAGGACTGGGCCTGAGGGCACTTTACCTCAATGGGGCGCTTACTTGTCCTCTGAAATGCCCTGGACTTTGGGGAGAGATTTTGCAGAATTCTGATGGTCAGAAAACACTCCATTAATTCATTTAGTCTGAGACCGACTGCGGTGAGCACTTTTTATTTGAGACCGACTATTTTTTTGCCATGGGGTGAAAAACATTGTTTTCAAACATGATAAGTCGACAAGGTTATTTTATACCAAAGTTTTGCGTGAGTAGAGTGACGTGTGCAGTGAGCACTTATTTTGATACCGACTGCTCATATCCTACGACCGACTGCACTGATTTTGCGACCGACTAGTATTTGGGATCTATTCTGGCATTATTTGTTTACCTCATTAATTCATTAAGACGGCGATGCATAATTTTGAGACCGACTGCAGTGACTGCACTTATTTTGAGACCGACTATTTTTCTCCCTGGAGGAAATTTTGTTCTTAGACCTACATACTCACAACAGAATAAGAGTGAAACACATCATTTTTTCAAACATGATAAGTTGACAAGGTTATGTTATACTAAAGTTTTGCGTGAGTAGCGTGACGTGTGCAGTTAGCACTTATTTTGATACCGACTGCTCTTATTTTGCGATAGACTGCACTGATTTTGCGACCGACAATTTTTTTTCCTGGGGGGGGGGGGTGTACCCCCCCACCCCGATTTACGCCCCTGTATAAGATGCTAAACTAGTCTTGTCATCTGAACCTGATATACAGACACAATACTGTAACACATTTGAGAGTGAATTGTCATTTGAATGATTTTGAACCCATTATTATGTACTACAATATTGAGAAAGTTCATCCAGATTTTCCGACGTGGTTTCTCCTTGTCAGTGATGCAGGGCGGAGGGCCTGACAAGAAATGCTGTCTAGTCGTTCGGATGGGACGAAAAACCGAGGTCCCGTGTACAAATTGGCGTGCACTTAAAAGATCCCTTGACAGTTGGAATTCGATATAAGAGTAGGTCGTAATGTAGCTATCCGGCCAAATATCCCTCATAGCACACTGTATGGCGTATGCCCGTCTTCATTAGCCCAGTTTGGAGCAGAACAGTAGGACGTTAAACCCCATTTCTGTCGAAGATATAAATAAACGAAAATCATTTAATCCGATTGAATGCACGCCGATAGATTTCTTTTTCTGTTGATAGGTCCGTTTTGTTTTCTTGAATGTTACATAATGAATGTCAATATGTTTTAGTGTGGATTAAAAGTACATTATGTAAGATTTAGATAAAGAGCTAGCCATTCTTGCTATAATAGTTCGAAAATAGATCATGTAAAATGAATATATTGAAAATTTCATTCAAATTACTCTATTGCGAAGGAAGATACTAGCCTTTGAAGTTTTGGCAAGACGTGTGCAATAATTCCAACCACCGTACTGATTGTTCGAAGCTAAGTCTCGCTCCTCCATTTTTGGCTTAAATCAAAATATGTCTGAACCGTTCTAATCTATTTAATATTGGAGAAATCCGATGCTATCGAGAGTTGATTATGGCCTGGATCAGTTAATTAATGTCTAATTAATAAATTTAGACAACATTTCATGCCTAAAGAAAGACCTGCAACAGGCAGATTTAGATCTTGCATAAAGTATGCTTAATCAACAAAATTTTAGATATTGTCCCGGAAAATGCCAACCCGGCTTTAATGGTACATTGGCTGTCATCTTATTACTCAACAAATAATATAAAATGCTATTTCAGATAACAGTGATGATAATCGTGTTATATTTGGATTTATTGTTGATGACTACCTGTATTATGCTGTCGGAGAACACATAAAGAAAGTAAAAGTAGATACCATCACACAAAAAACTGAGACAGTCAAGACATTTGAGCGACATATTTCTCATCTGAAGCTATATACAGATGTGGACGGCACTAACTGGTAAATACTGGTTTACATCATAAAATAAAGACCCCTACGCGCAAGCGAATTATAGAAATAAAATTGAACCATGTGTTAGTCCCGAAATGACCTAGTTTGTTTCGAGTGGACGTTAACCCCCCCCCCCCTCTCTCCCTCTCTCTCTCTCTCACACACGGAGGCAATTGATTGAGCCACTGCACACAGAGGGAAGGCGGTGACTTGTGTTAATGGTATAAGGCAAACAGTGGGGTCTCTGTCCCATTTCTGTATAGTAGAAAATGATTTAACAATCTTTCGATTTGAGCAGAGAGATAGAGAGAGAGAGAGACGTCCACTCGACACGAACTCGGTCATTTCAGGACTAACATATACATATGGTTAAACTGTATTTCAAGATCCCCCTGTGCGTTGGGTTCTGTGGTGGGAGGAAACCGGAGGATTCGGAGAAACCCACGAGGTTGGACATGTGACGCTACTCATTGTCACGTAAGCGGGGATCGAAACCACGCCACTTGACTCTATAACAGAATTCCCCGTTAGATGTTACTAGTTATATATGCCTTTTTTCTAGGTTATTTTGTGTAATTGACCAAGATTTTCTGGAAAAATGTACTTCAGAAGGCCTGAACTGTGTTACTGTGATATATTCGACTACTCAGTATATTTTATCGTTTGCTTTTTATGGTAAGTTAATTTTATATTGCTTCTCAAAATATGTAAACAGTCTCACCATAAGAACAAAATATGTAAACAGTCTCACCAAAATATGTAACAGTCTCACCAAAAGAATAAAATATGTAAACAGTCTCGTCTCACCAAAATATGTAACCAGTCTCACCATAAGAACAAAATATGTAAACAATCTCACCAAAATATGTAAACCATCTTACCAAAATATGTAAACAGTCTCACCATAAGAACAAAATATGTAAACAGTCTCACCATAAGAACAAAATATGTAAACAGTCTCACCATAAGAACAAAATATGTAAACAGTCTCACCATAAGAACAAAATATGTAAACAGTCTCACCATAAGAACAAAATATGTAAACAGTCTCACCATAAGAACAAAATATGTAAACAGTCTCACCAAAATGTGTAACCAGTCTCACCAAAAGAACAAAATATTCAAAATACCGAAAGAAGACTAACGCCATCGATATATTTGAAATCTGTTTTGATTTCTTATTGGCTTCATTTATTTTAGGTCAGCAGGCCATTGTATGCGACATGTATGCAGATCCTCAATCCGCCGATGATCAAATGGTGATGTTCCATCTAAATGGCTCATTTATGGGAGAAATTAGACACTCCTTTGGAGCTGTTTACGACATGGATATTCTCGGTGAACGTTTATTCTATTTTAGTAGTGACACGTAAGTAGTTCTCAATGTGCAATATTTCTTTGGTACACAATGCCGGTTGTAGTGTTCTGTTTCCCACAACACTAGTTGCAGTGTTCAGTTTTGTAGTTATAATGTTCTGTTCTCAATACCAGTTTTAGTGTACCGTATTACGCAATATCAGTTAAAGTGTTCCGTTTAACAGTTATACTCTCTCTCTCTCTCTCTCTCTCTCTCTGGTGGCCCAAAGAATCAACCACTGACATTGCTTTACCTACACAGACAATTCTAGCATCTAACTCGGCCAAGGTGTTAATGTAGTGAAACCATAATCCTCAGTTTCATCCCTGTCATCGAATTAAAATCAAAGTTCTCTACTTAGCCCAAGCAGGGTTGGTTTGAGAAGTTCGCATACATAATAAATATATTCTACGTACTTTATTTTTTAATATCACTATCGGGGGGGGGGGGAGATGGCCGAATGGTTAGCACGTGCGTGCTGTGTCATAAAGTCTGTCATTGAGTCAACTGGCGTGGTTTCGAATCCCCGGTTGTACGTGACAAGGAGTAGGGTCGCCTGTCCAACCTCGTGGGTTTTCTCCGGGTCCTCCGGTTTCCTCCCACTGCTAAAGAACCCTACGCTCAAGCGAATTATTGAAATAAAATTGAACCATGTGTTAGTCCCGAAATGACCTAGCTTGTGTTGAGTGGACGTTAAACCCCATTTCTTTCTCTCTCTAATATGACTATCTGTTTTCGAGACACAACTGTCGTTCATACACCCAGCAGACCGAGGTGGCGTTCTTAATGCGCTGCTACGGCGACAGAAAATGGTCTCAAGATCGCCATAAGCGGGGGCAAAAGCGTGGTGGAAACATCAGATATCGTGCTGTGGTCTCCGTGGTCGCAAACGATCGCCGGGTCACGGCGTTTGTTTTGAGCATGTTTGGGACATTTTCTCGCGTTGTGGTCACGTTTGCCGGTGACCTTGCGCATCTTCTGGTCGCGAACGGTCGCTACCCCAGTCTGACGGGGGCATTATCGACTTTACCTAATAGATGTATTGTAATTTAGTATTGTAATAGCTGACTTGATATAATGTAACCCGGTTCAGTCTTATTATATCAAATCTTTCCAAATATTTCCAGGGCTACTTCTTATCGTATTTCTTGTTGATAATTTATTGGAATATTTCTCATTGTATTCTGATATACAATTTCAATTAAAGTCTAATTGATCTCTTTTAAGTATTTCAGTATATAATTTTAAAACCGAAGGTTCCAGAGTTTTCCAAACTGTAAAACTAGAAGAATTTGCTACTGGAATTGAGGTCATAGACAATAACATTGGTAAGTTTGCTCTTTTGTCATCATATTGTTTGAAATCAATCTGATCACAAAAATGAAAAAAAATGTAGTCATAATTCATTTAAAGTGACAGAATGGAGATAATTTCAATATTGGTAAAGCGATGCATGGAAGTTACAAGTAGAACTTGTGCAAAATAATTCCAGTGAAACGAGTAAAATAATTCAAAAATACATCATTTGATTAAAAGTTTAGGAGAACATGCAAAAAGATAAATAAAATTATAATCTTATAACGTCCATGTTGGGAGCAAGCCTCGAAAATACCCAATCTGATTAATATACAGATCTATATTTCGTTTCGTTGTTTTATACTTTCGATGGCCTACACTACATGAAGATCTGACAAGTTATAGTTGGGGTTCACGTCAGGGGTCAAACGAGCGGCTTTTGACCCTATGACGTCAGACATTGATTAATCAACCGGCGTTGACGTTTCTAGTGGTTTACCCACAGTTCCGTGCATACAAAGGCCAAGAACTCACCGTAACAGACCGTTTCATTGGCTAAGTAGAACTCCTGTTACATAACAACTCTTCCAGATCCTAGTGTAGTAAAGACAAGTAAAACGAAAGTTTGAACTATAAAAACGAAACGAAATAGGATCTGCGTTATAACCAGATTGGTGTGAAATAGCTTTATTTAATGTCCGCTTCCACCGACGTGATATCACAGACACTAGCTTGTTGTGTTGTCCTTGACATTTGGAATTCGATGAAGAGTGAGAGGAAATACGATTCTGCTTTTGGTACAACAAACAATATCGAGTTGCTGCTGAATAGGAGGTTGAATGGCCGAATGGTTAGCACGCGCGCGCTGTATCTTACTGTCTGTCATTGAGCCAACTGGCGGGGTTTCAATTCCCCGGTTATATGTGACAAGGAGTAGGGTCGCCTTTCTAGCCTCGTGAGTTTTCTCCGGGTCCTCCGTTTTTCTCCCATTGCTAAAGACCTCTACATTGAAGACTGAACCATATGCTAGTCCCGAAATGACCTAGTTTGTGTCGAGGTTCGTTCTAGAGAGTTGTGTTGTTGGTATCATGACGGTAGTTCTAGAGAGAGTTAGGTTGTTGGTATCATGGGGGTCGTTCTAGAGAGTTAGGTTGTTGGTATCATGAGGGTCGTTCTAGAGACTTAGGTTGTTGATATCATAACGGCAGTTCTAGAGAGTTAGGTTGTTGATATCATGACGGTAGTTCTAGAGAGTTATGTTGTTGGTATCATGACGGTAGTTCTAGAGAGTTAGGTTGTTGGTATCATGAGGGTCGTTCTAGAGAATTAGGTTGTTGGTATCATGAGGGTCGTTCTAGAGACTTAGGTTGTTGGTATCATGACGGTAGTACTAGAGAGTTAGGTTGTTGGTATCATGACGGTAGTTCTAGAGAGTTAGGTTGTTGGTATCATGGCGGTATTTCTAGAGAGTTATGTGGTTGGTATCATGACGGTAGTTCTAGAGTTAGGTTGTTGGTATGATGACGGTAGTTCTAGAGTTAGGTTGTTGATATGATGACGGTAGTTCTAGAGTTAGGTTGTTGGTATGATGACGGTAGTTCTAGAGAGTTAGGTTATTTGTATGATGACGGTAGTTCTAGAGTTAGGTTGTTGGTATGATAACGGTAGTTCTAGAGTTAAGTTGTTGGTATCATGGCGGTAGTTCTAGAGTTAGGCTGTTGGTATGATAACGGTAGTTCTAGAGTTAGGTTGTTGGTATCATGACGGTAGTTCTAGAGAGTTAGACTGATCATGACGGTAGTTCTAGAGTTAGGCTGTTGGTATCATGACGGTAGTTCTAGAGTTAGCTTGGTGTCATCATGACGGTAGTGAATCTTATCAATGGCACCCAACCACATATATTTAAACCATCCTACCAAATATATAATGATATTGTACATTCTCTGAATTATTTCGTGCACACCTGTCATCCTGGTGAATACTTCTTTAAAGGAACCAGTGGCTAGTGGAGTAGAACTGGGGATACCGGTGATATATGCCTATAAGAACCTCGGCTCTGGTAACTCATGCCTTGTATCGTAATACATATATAACACATAACACATTGTAATGGCCAGAATCTTAGTTATGATAACACATTCCTAGTATTTTTTTTTTATAAGCAATATTTTATTCAGATTTGTATCTGAATAGGGATTGGGGAACAGGCATTGCCTATATTTTTGACCAACGGCAGGGATAATCTAACTGGGCTAATATTAATGTAGCGTAGGTCGTTCGCAATTCGACGGAATAATGCGAATTTGGGGGAGGAATTGGATGTGATTTCAAAAACTAAAAATATATAGTATGGTCTATATATTATAATCAATTTGAATTGTATATTAAAATCAGAATGGGGGGGGGGGGGTGGATGGCCGAATGGTTAGCACGAGCGCGCTGTTTCATAAGGCCTGTCATTGAGTCAACTGGCGTGGTTTCGAATCCCCGGTTGTATGCGACAAGAAATAGGGTCGCCTGTCCAACCTCGTGGGTTTTCTCCGGGTCCTCCGGTTTCCTCCCACTGCTAAAGACCACTACGCGCAAGCGAATTATTGAAATAAAATTAAACCATATGTTAGTCTCGAAATGACCTAGTTTGTGTCGAGTGGATGTTAAACCCCATTTCTCTGTCTCTCTCTGTCTGGCTCTCTCTCTCTCTCTCTCTCTCTCTCTCTTTTAAAATCAGAACATTATTGTCGATCTATAAAATATAAATATCTCTGTAATATTTTAGAAAGACCGGCCGACCGTCAAACTAGCAGTTGGACAACACAATCTACCTCTTCTTATACACAAACAACAGAAGAAGCAATGGTATCCACAGATAACACACCAAATATACATGAATCAACTACAGGAGGGGATCGGTTTGTTTCCACAGATAACACATCTAATATGTATGAATCAACTATGGATAACATGTTAAAAGATCGTTTTGATTCGGATGAGATTTTCATGATGGTTTCTGGTATTGTAATGGTTATAGTTGCCCTTACGTCAGTTTATGTGGCTCACACTTGCTACGTTAAATACCTAACCTTACACAATGTTCAGCGAATAAAATTCACTCTTGATTTAAAATCTGATACTGATTGCTCAGATGTCGCACCTTAACCAATGAGCTCAGGTGGTTCAATATTGAAATTGAATCAAAAAATACTATTTGTATGATTTCTTAACTATCGTAAGACGTAAATAAAACAAAATCAAGTACGAACAATCTAAACCATTAGACAAAAATCGAAGTCCCAAAAAAAAAAAATGTTATAGGCAAAAAATGTAATCAGCAAATGGACTGTTCACCGTGTACAAAATACACGACAAATAGCGGTAACAGGTGTCCGGAAGAGTAAGCTTACCCTGCCTGGCGTAACATACGAGACGAGATACAATTTATCAATGGCCAGCAGCATTAACTGGTTCCTAGTCTTACCTAGACTGGGAGTCATGGTACATACATGTATATGTATGGTGGTATATTAGATTCAAAATTCTAACATGCTATCGTCTAATTTCTAACTGCTATTCATGTAATTTCTAACTTCCATTCATGTAACTTTCAAATTAAGACAATTAAGACAAAAGTACATGAACAGAAGTTAGAAATTAGATGAGGGCACGTTAGAATTTTGAATCTAATATACCGCCATACATGTACGTATACTGGGTGCAATTGAATTTTAGTATCGCTAGATCTGGCTTGAACAAGGTTAGGGCATTGTTTTCAGAAGGGAGGGCACCCAACTACAGATCCTAAACACTGGTAGAACATCTCACTGGATTCGGGCGATATCATCCATTTCCAGTTAAATTTGTGTTTTATTAATGAGGGCAGCTGTCTATCCACCCAGCATCCCTCTGCATAATGTTCTGTTAATGAAAATTGTAAAGCTGTTATTATACTTAATTGTATTTCACACCTTGTCGCGTGATGCGCTTCTTTATTTAACACTACCGCCCACTACTGCGATATCTTTATTGCGGAAGGAGACGTAAAACCACCTAATGATAGATGGATTGAGCCAAGGTGTCATATTGGCCCATATCCTGTTTCTTGTGTATCAGTTCAAATTTTCAAAATGTGTCTTCATTTACAAAGAATTTTATTAAAATTTACTTTCAAAACTATTTTCAAATATACTATTCAAAAAAAGTATGGGATATTTGATTTTGGGGGCATAATACTAAAATATGCAAATGACTACGAAAAAAGTCACTATAGAACCTAACAGAAGAAACATTTCCAGTTACATGTGACGCCCAAACGCACCAATAGCTACCGCATGGAATGCAGGTGATGCTTGGGATCATCATGGGGGTCCAACCCAAGATTTGCACGACTCTGACTTTGAATGTTACAGTCATTGTGGCATTGAATTACAGGGTGGAAACATCAGTTTAATTGTTTTAGTGACCAGAAAACAAATTTTGATATGCGTCGGCTTACCCAAAATGAAAGGTTACGTGCCCTTGGCATGCTACAGATCGGCACAACACAGGCGGTTGTGGCGCGGACGATGAATGTTTCTCAGTCTGTCATAAGCAGGCTATGGTCTAGATACCGTGATACACAATCTGTACAGGACAGACCACGCTCAGGTCGACCAAGGGCGACAACTCAAGCCCAGGATCGATTTATCCGTACCTTGGCCTTGAGAAATCGTGTCATCACAGCAAATCAGATCAGCGCTCGTCTTCAAACAGACACTGGTGTGAGAGTGAGTGGCCAGACGATTCGGAATCGACTGCATAGGGGTCACCTTCGCGCCCGACGTCCTCGCGTGATCCCTTGTTTGAGAGATCATCACATTCAGGCAAGACGTCGTTGGTGTAGGGATCGTCAACACTGGGATAATCGACGCTGGAGCAATGTGATGTTTTCAGATGAGTCAAGGTTCACTGTTGATTTTTCGGACAGACGTAGGAGGGTGTGGCGTCGTCGAAACGAGCGCTTCCAAGACGTTAACGTCATCAGACATGATCGATTTGGGGGTGGTTCTGTTATGGTGTGGGGAGGCATCACTGTTGCTGGAAGAACGGCTTTACATGTTGTTGCAGGGCGTGTTACAGGCCAGTACTACCGGGACAACATCTTGGCAGTCCATGTTGTGCCGTTCGCACGCCGTCATGGCCGCCGTTTCATCTTCCAGGATGACAACGCAAGATGTCACAGGGCCAGGATCGTTACAGGTTACCTCCAACAACAGAACATCACCACATTACCTTGGCCAGCACTGAGTCCCGACCTCTCCCCCATCGAGCATGTCTGGGACATGCTTGGACAGAGGTTACGTCAACGTCAACAACGTCCTGCCAATGTCCAAGAACTTGCTGCTGCGTTGCAACAGGAATGGGACAATCTGGACCAAAATGACCTTAGACGTCTCATTAGGAGTATGCCACGTCGGATCAATGCTTGTTTGGCAAACAGAGGAGGATTTACCCGTTACTGACTTGGTTGTGATGCTGTGGTAACTTTGCTGTTTGACCCCGGGTATCATTTTACCCTTATAATGGTCAGTCTGTGCCTTACTTAGTCTAACGATCATTTGGAATAAATCGATGAATGTGAACTTCATTTCATTTTGTCATTTGTTTCTTCGTCAGTTTCATTAGGTGACTTTAATAACACTTAAAAATCAAAAATCCCCTACTTTTTTTGAATAGTATAATATAATAATTTTTAATATAAAACTATGTTCGTTGACTGTTGGATTGAATAAAAATATAAAAATGGATACATTACATTTTAATTGTTTCTAAACAAATAGTCTGTAAATGTGGGTGTCTAGTTTTCGATCAATGAAAGCAACCGCTGGGTAGTTTTGGGCACAGACACCTGCAAGGTGGAAAACCTCTTTCAAAGATAAAATTAAAGTAGCTAAGTCTCTTACTCAATATCTTCGATCCCTGCATTGGCCGAGAAAGTTCATCCAGATTTTCCGGCGTGGTTCTCCCTTGTCAGTGATGCAGGACGGAGGGGCTGACAAGGAAAGCTGTCTAGTCGTTCGGATGGGACGAAAAACCGAGGTCCCGTGTACACATTGGCGTGCACGTAAAAGATCCCTTGGCAGTTGGATTTGTATGTGGATTTGACTTCTTTATTTCAACAATGCAGGAACACATATTAAAACTTATTACATCTATAATTCTAACAAACAATACATCACACAGGAACATAAAATATCATATCAGATTGTAGTCATTACGGTCATCGTTGTAATTCGCGTCTGCCTCAGTTGTCTTAAAATACAGATGGGACGTCATCATTTGATGTTGGCCTACCATTATTTCCAATAATGTACGGGCAACTTGCCAATCGTACATTATCTACACCAGATGAAATATTGGACTCGCGTGACGTATGTCCTTGAAAAGCACGTGTCGTTATAGTCTCGAGATAAAGACATTGCGTAATATATTGAAACAACACTCGGCTAACGTCTCGTGCAGTATCAATATATTACTTAACGTTTCGCTCTCGACCATTAAACCATACAAATATACCCTCTTTCTGTATTGTACAGCGACCCCCGATCTGTTTGTCACTCAGCAAGCTTCTCGGTAAGCTTGTCTGAGTTAAGCTTATTAGTATTTTAACAGTCATCCATAAGTTATAATACATATAATACATATTAGTAGCCGTCTTTTAACGGACAATGATATAATATTATCTAATAATATGAAAGAGAGATGGGGTTTAACGTCCACTCGACACAAACTAGGTTACTTACTCATTTGTTTCGACAAACGATTTGATCCATGCAATTTATTAAATTCGTTAGAAATAAGTTTTGAATTTGAGGTACATGTAGCCTATTGTCAAACATGTGGTCCACGTGTTGAGGGTGACCTACTTGAAAGTGTTAATGCAATCAGCGTGGGCATACCCATCAAACTTTTCAAATTTGGTTAATAATAAATATTTCACGACTACTATTGAACGGATTCAGTTAATTCAGTTGATCACAATTTATAAAATTTATAACTATCGAAAGTTAATTATTTCATAATCGATATTAATGTCTGGGAATTTAAAATCCAACACAAGTGTCGCATTATTCGTAATACAACGGAAATAGATGATATCGTGACATATTAAAAGGATCCATAGGCGAACAAAATACTTTTTTGATTAAAATAAACAAATCAATGAACATTTACCAGATATGATGACGTCGGAGTTAGCTGTCCATATTTGGATCATTCTGACGTCAGTTTATGGTTAAACACAGGAATAACAATACCACGGTTAGTTTCTGCATTTTATGTCAAGCACTGGATACAAAGGTTACAAGCATAGATTAAAATAAAGCCTTCTCTCTCGACCCCTTCATCTTTCCCTCTTAGAATCTACATGATATCTGACAAATACGTCACACAGATCTAACGTTTTTTATATGCTTGGGTTTCGACTATCTATTATTTAATTGGCAAAATATGACGTAATTAATCATAATGATTGGCCCTGGTGCTTAATGACGTGAGTACTATCCTTTTATGGATAATGGAAAATTCTTCACCTGAGTGTTCCAGACAAAAGAATTTATCCTTGGCCTTAGACCCCGTGTCCTGTTATTTCACAATATTTCATAAACAATTTAATTTGGGTTTCAAATAAACTCATACAATAGCTAATATACTGACAATGGAGAAGGCCATAATATTATTATTATACATATGTGTTCTTTTGTACAAATCTGGCCCTGATAATACAACAATAGGTCCAACAGGAGGAATAATGTTGTTTTGTGTTAGCTCACATTTTCATCTTAAAGCGAGAATTTGTTCTGTCACATTTTGACCGAGTGCTATCATGAAATGAAATGAAATTGGGTTTAACGTCCTACTGTTCTGTCCCGACTGGGCTAATGAAGACGGACATACGCCATACAGCCAGTGTGCTTTGAGGGAAATTTTGCCCGGACAGCGCCTAGTCTTATATCAAATTCCAACTACTAAGGGATTTTTTACGTGCACATAATGTGTTTTTGACGGGATCTCGGTTTTCCGTCCCATCCGAACGACTACACTAGATGTCAGGCTCTCCGTCCTACACCACTGACAAGGAAGGGGAAACAATGTCGGAAAACCCCGATATACTTTCTCGGTCAACACCGGGAGCGAACCCGCGACCTACATACTAGCGAGCTAGCATCTTACCAACTTAGCCACCGTGAATGCCCTTCCCCCCTCCCGCCAACCACACACCCAGTGCAATCATCTGAAGCATATTTGATCTAAACATTACCGTTGCCAGTTTGCTCAATCGGTAGGATTTTATCATAAATCGTAATTGTATATCATTTCATTTTTGTATTTTAAATATTTATATGCATCAAAAATTTATTTTATTTTTAATTTTACTTACTACTGTGATATTGTTTTTATTTATGAATATAATAATTTATTGTGATATAATCTAGTCTGTCTCGAATAAATATGTTTGTCGCAATATAGCCCGGTTGGTGCTAACGTACAAAAAAAAAAACAACAAAAAAAACCACATTTCATCCAGTCTTTTGTACCATTATTAAACAAAGTCTCCATTTTTAATTAGATTATTAACTGACAATCGTATTTAAATCTACTGAAAATCAAAACCATCCGATGTTCTAGAGAGTTGATTTTGGACCTGGCAGGAAAAAAATTGTCTAATTAATGATTTATATAACACTTGAGGTCAAACGAAAAATCTGCATTAGGCTGATTTAGCTTGTTCTTAATGCATCTTTAATTTGCTAAATAAAGAAGTAGTTTCTACATTTTAGTGGGGATAAAACTGTAAAGAATTAGAATTATGTAAGGTCTCGCGAATGCAAATTACAATCATCTACACCAGTCATAAACTCTGTTTACATTACAACTTTTAAGCGTACCAGGCACGGTACCAGGTACGGCACGCTTCGCTTTTTTGTAGTGTAAACGGGTCAAACGTAAGCATGCCGCGCCTGGTACGGTGCCAATCTGGCCCACTGAATGAGGTGGTCTCGGAACGGTACCTGGACCGGCTCGCTTTAAATTTTCGTAGTGTAAACGCTAACCGGTCTGAGCACGGATTACTGCGCATGTTCCAAATGAACCTTGACCTTTTTTCCTCGCAAACTTTGACAGCTCTGTCATCAATTCTGTCAAAATGGCTGCTCAAACTACATCAACTATCATTGGGTAATTTGTTCTACATTTAGCGTGCTTGGCACGGTTCTGAGACCGGTTATTTTAGAGTAATGTAAACGGGTCAATTTCTTGAAATTTATCGCGGCCTGGTACCGTGCCCAGAACGACACGCTTATCGCGCCCAAGTGTAAACGGGGCTATAGATATAGTAAATATTAGGGTTGTCTCCAGTATGGTATGGTGTAAAAAAAGAGTGGACAGGCTCTAATACTAATAACGCGAAAACTAAGCAGTGTGAATAACTCATCAGTATTTTAGAAAATATAAATATTTATCAAAATTATGATTCCTTTATCATATAGATGTATATGAAACCGCTTTTCCAACTTACAAATGCAAAAGCTAAATCTGCCTTCAAATGTTATATAAATTATTATTTAGACATTTATTCACATGACAAGCCTATAATCAACTCTCTAGACCATCGGGTGGCAGAGATCTAAATGGATTAAAAACGGTCGCCATTTAATGATTTAATTTAAAAATGACGTAACGAGACTAAGTCTCGAATAACAAGTACCGGTGTTACGACCCTAAACAATCTCTGCCACAACTTGCCAAATAGTGATAACTTCACTTAGACTGAAAATTTCAATATATTCATTTTCCATTAGCTATGTTTTGTAATTAATATTTAATATAGCAAGAAAGGCTAGATCTTTATCTAATTCTTGGGGGGGGGGGGGGCGAAATTAGAGAAAAGACAGGATATCCATGTTTAATTGAAATGTATAATGATTAACATTTTATTAGAAGTTGGTTGTAATGTGAAAAACTGCTTTAATGGACCATATTAAACACCAAGCTGACATCACTATATTAAAACTGTTGTTTCAACATTCTGATCTAAGTTTGGCTGATAATTATGGTTATACAGCTTTATGTAATTGTGTTCAATATCACATGATTAATTCTACAGACATCTTTAAACTTTTAGTAGATTCAGGTTTAGATCCGATTTTACTTAACAAGGGAGTTAAATTACTCCATGATATTTTAAATTGTAACAGGTTAGGGTGTGTTCAACCACACGATATTGGACATAGAAAAGAATTAATTTTTTCAAAAATTTATCAGACCCCCTTATCTCCCTATGTGGTACCACATTCCAAGATTTTCGACTTGTTGCTCATTTACACCGTTAATTACATGTGTATTGGTCAAATTTAATACAACTTCATCAGTGTTTTTATCTTGAGGCAAGTTCTCCTTGAATATCGTTCTAAGTCATCTATCCATTCATTAAACTCTTGAGTTATTTGAGGAAGTATCATGTTGATGATATACCACATAATTAAATCTCTTTTCCAGTTTCCATCACGCTGGCACTAGACCCTGTTTTAGAACCTGACCTTCACCAGGAATATGAATGTGCCCTTTTATTTGAAGGTAAAGAAATGGGGTTTAACGTCCACCCGACACAAACTAGGTCATTTCGGGACTAACACATGGTTAAATTTTATTTCAATAACTCGCTTGCAAATAGGGGTCTTTAGCAGTGTGAGGATCTATGAGGTTGAACAGGCAACCCTACTCGTTGTCACGTACAAGTAGGGACTCGAAAACACACCTATTTACAGTTTACTCATTGAAAGACCTTATGATCTAAAGTGTGCATTAAAAAATTCGATCGGCCAGCTGAAATGGGGTTTAACGTCCTACTCTGTCTTAATTAGCCCAGTTCGGAGCAGAACAGTAGGACGTTAAACCCCATTTCATTTCATTTATTTTAACGTCCTACTGTTCTACTCCAACTGGGCTAATGAAGACGGGCATACCCCATTCAGTGTGCTATGAGGGAAATTTTGCCTGGGCAGCGGCACTATGGCCTACTCTTATATTGAATTCCAACTGCCATGGGATCTTTTACGTGCACGCTAATGTATACAAGGGACATCAGTTTTCCGTCTCATTCGAACGAAAAGACAGCTGTCCTTGTCAGGCCCTCCGTCCTGCACCTCTGACAAGGGGGAAACCAAATTGGAAAAACTCGAACACCTGACCTCCAGGCTAGCGAGCCAGCGTCTCACCCACTTAGCCACTGTGGCTCCCAAGAACATATAACAATGAAGATAATTCAATAATTTTTGTTTATAACCATGAAAATTATACAATGATATTTGTTCATAACCATGACGATTATACAATAATAATGATGAAGAGTTTAAGATGAAGTAAAAACGCTGTCTGCAATTGATGATTGTCCAATCTTGATGAGGGCCGATTTTATCACATCAAGTTTTGAATCCCGGGTCTCATTTTCCTGGAAATAAACAAAAGATGGGTATAATATTTAGATAATAAAACTACTGCCCATTGTATAATTGGTTCTTCATTTCATCAAGACAAATATATGCTTTAGCAGCACTGACAGGGGGGGGGGGAACCTGGCCTGAAAATTCTGAGAAGTTTTCTTGAACAGGATTTCCAGGGCCTACTGTTTAGTGAGCCAGTGCCAGCAGTTACCAGGTCAGCTCCTTGATCCCAGAGAAGCCATCCATTTTATTCCTTCAAAAACAGGTTCAACTTAATAACAGAACACAATTTTTATGGGAAACAATCACTGGTTTTATTCTAATAGCACGACGTTTCGACAAGTATCCTCTTATCGTTATCAAGCACAATAATGATATTGATAACGATGTGCTTGATAACGATAAGAGGATACTTGTCGAAACGTCGTGCTATTAGAATAAAACCAGTGATTGTTTCCCATAAAAATTGTGTTCTGTTATTGTGTACCCCAATCACTAAATGCCACTTAAAGATTAGGTTCAACTTAGTTTAGAACAAAAAAAAAAGAGAGAGAGAGAGAGAGAGAGAGAGAGAGAGAGTAGGTCATTTCTGGACTAACATTAGTTCAGTTTTATTTCAATAAATGGCTTGCAGGTAAGGGTCTTCAGTAGTGGGAGCAACCCAGAGGACCTGGAGAAAACCCACAAGGTTGGGCAGGCGTATGTACTCCTGGTCACTGGTCACGTACAGGTGGGGAATCGAAACTATGCCATGTGACTAATGCATACACGTTAAACCATGCGGCCAATGCCCCTATTCTTCTTTAGAACAGTCTAGTCCTTCGGATGAGACAAAAAACCGAGGTCCTGTGTATATATTGGAATGCACGTAAAAGATCCCCTGCCAGTTGGAATTCGATATAAGAGTAGGCGATAGTGCCGCTGCCCGGGCAAAATTTCCCTCATAGCACACTCTATGGCGTATGCCCGTCTTCATTAGCCCAGTATAGGAGCAGAACAGTAGGACGTTAAACCCCATTTCATTTCATTTCATTTCTTTAGAACAAGTCACAGGATTTCATTTTCAAAATAAAATATCATTTAACAGAAAACACAATTTGATTTGGTTTTCGTAAATGTAAGTTTTAACGATATGCTAATGTTTGACTAATATTATATACATGTAGATTCATATGGCTTCACTTACAAACAATCTTTAAAGTCATTCTGACCATTCCCCCCACCCAACTCCCCTGTCAACAATGAAACAGAAGAAAAGAATGTGAGCAGCAATGTTGATAGTACCACAGGTTAAAAGAGAGAGAGAAATGGGGTTTAACATCCACTCAACACAAACTAGGTCATTTTGGGACTATTTATCGTTCAATTCTATTTCATTAATTCGCTTGCACATACAGATCTTTACCAGTGGGAGAAAACCAGAGGAACCAGAGAAAACCCACGAGGTTGGACAGGTGACCCAACTCCTTGTCACGTACAACCAGGGAATCGAAACCAATGACAGACCTTATGATGCAGTGCACCATCCCCCCCCCCCACATAGGTTAAAAGATAAATATTTGAATACAAACCTTCCATACTGTTAACATATTAAGTGGAGCTGTTTCACCTTCTGATTCAAAATAAGCCAAATCATCCTCCTGCATTCGTAATTCTTTACCCAACATCTTCCAGTTCTCACCAATTAAACCAGCAATCTTAGCAATATTCTCCTTGGTAACTATATCTGTTAATGGTGCATCGTCTTTTACTGCAAAATAAACAATTATTTATCACCATACGAGACTGAAATATAGACACTGGGGCATTTTTAGGAACTTGGGTGTGAGGTCTTGGAGATAACTCCAGAATTTTATATATTCAGAAGCTCTGATACCATTATTCTGTCCATGTATAGGATCGAAATGGCTTGAGGTCAAAACAATTGTTTGTTCCACGTTATTTCAGTGAATGTAAGAGCGAAAAAGTCTGCTCTGGGACATACAAATCAATAAGGGAGCTATGCTGGCCCAGTGATTAAGATGTTAGCTCATTAACCTGGGAGGTCCCATGTTCGATCCTGGTGCTGCCACAACTGACAATCTATTACTGTAATTGAAACTCTTTAACATTAGACTTCATTATTGTATAGAGTATGTAGATAATATAATATAACATATCAATACAGGGAGAGAGATTTAACGTCTACTCGACACAAACTAGGTCATTTCGGGACTAACATATCATTCAATTTTATTTCCATAATTCGCTTGCGCGAAGGGGGGCTTTAGCAGTGGGAGGAAACCGGAGGACCCGGAGAAAACTCACGAGGTTGGACAGGTGGCCCTACTCCTTTTGTCAGGTACAATTCGAGAAACATATCAATACAGCGGTAACCATTATTGTATGGGTTGAATTAGAGTTGAGTATTAATGTATAATATGTATTTTTATAAAACCAGGAAATATCCCGAATCAAATTTTTTCATCATCCTAGGTCAGTGCTTATGTGGAGACTCAATCTCTGCCCCCAAATTCTTAAACCTAACCCAGTAACCCGGGTATCATTACAGATCAATACAGGGTGATCAGTAACCCGGGTATAATTACAGATCAATACACAGTGACCGGTAACCAAGGTATCATTACAGATTAATACACAGTGAACGGAAACATAGGTATCATAATACACAGTGACCGGTAACCAAGGTATCATTACAGATCAATACAGGGTGACCAGTAACCCATGTATTATTAGAGATCAATACACGATGACTGGTAACCCATGTATCATTACAGATCAATACACAGTGATCAGTAACCCGGGTATCATTACAGATCAAAACACAGTGACCGGTAACCCATGTATCATTACAGATAAATACACCATGACCGGTAACCCAGGTATCATTTATGCCTAATTTCTATCACATTTGTTCAATATCAAATCTCTGTTTGAAAATTCGCAAAATTCGTCTAAAATAACCCAAAATCATCAAATTTGTACTTGTGTCCAGTTTAAAGCTGACCGTTCAGTTTTAATAATTTACAAGAGTTTAATGTCCTATTAATATACATTGCTAATCAATTTGGTAGTTTATTTTAAACAGAGCAACCCACCATTAAATGATACCTGTGATTACCATGTCAACAGCTAAGTTATTTATAAAAATATATATTTAATACCTGTGTTAATAGTTTTACTATTGTCGGTGATTTGATGTCTTCTGGGTATTTTTTCTTCTGGTTCCTCTTCATCTAATTCATTCTTCTCATCTTCTTCTCCTTCTCCGTCCATCTCACCTTCACCGGAGTTCGACTAAAAATCAAATCACCAAAATAAATCCCTATCCTGATTATAATCTAAATATTGGAATTGGGTTTTACGTCCTACTGTTCTGTTCCGACTGGTCTAATGAAGACGGGTATACGCCATACAATGGCACCCGAGTTTCTCAATTTTGCTGCACTGATACCTTTGCAGGGATTGAGAAAATTCGATTCGGAATGTTCAGTGGAGTATCCGACCAAGGGACCAAGGCCTATCTTCGACACCTATGGGCCTCCCTCCGACACCTGTTGGCCTCCCTCTGACACCTGTGAGCCTCCCTCCGAGACCTGTGGGCCTCTATCCGACATCTGTGGGCCTCCCTCCGACATTAAGACCATAAAATACCAGAAATAGGTTTTCTAACTTAACTGTATAGCCGCGGTAGTCCATAGAGATTGGATCAGGGCCTCTGTGGCATGAATACTGGCCATGCCAATGTATAAAAATATTTAATGGATATCGAAGTGCTCCCTCGATTTACTCACCCCCTCTCAACGGGCCTGTCCCCCCTAAAATAATATTACATACTTACAGGCATATCCTGTGCTATTTTATTGACCATGATATCGAGATATTTATTGAGTGGAATTCCTGGTGGATTCAGCTGTGTGAAGAAATGTGGAGAACGTCTAGCCAATAATCGTAATGACCGCCATTGGTAACTATCTTTATTCACTAATCTGAAATATTTCAAATCGAAATACAAGTAAAATAAAGTTAAAACAGGAAAGACCCCTGCGCATGCTCTAACATAATAAAAAAAAGACAACTTGTCTGAGATATCACCTTCGGTGGAAGCGGACTTTAAACACTAAGAACAACAACAAAAGTGTATAAAAATCTTACTTATAAGTATCTTCTATCTGGGCTTCAGGATCAGCTTGTTCTATAGCTTCAGCAAAATATTCTTCTAGATGTGGTAAAAATACTCTAAAAACATAACAAATCATGTGGTTATTACAGAGTAATATTAAAAGATGGCTTGTAGAAAAATACAAATATTTCTTTCATCTCATTTCATATTCAAAGATGGTTTGAAAAAAAATAGGGCACCCTTGTTCTAACTGATGCAGAAAAAAAGTAGCGCACCCTTGTTCTAACTGATGCAGAAAAGTAGGGGACCCATGTTCTTACTGAAATGAAATGAAATGAAATGGGGTTTAACATCCTACTGTTTTGCTCCTAAAGTGGGCTAATAAAGAGGGGCATACGCCATACAGTGTGCTATGAGGGAAATTTTGCCCAGGCAGCGGCGCTACGGCCTACTCTTATATCGAAATCCAACTGCCAAAGGATCTTTTACGTGCATGCCAATGTGTACACGGGACCTCAGTTTTTTGTCCCATTGGAATGACTAGATAGCTCTCCTTGTCAGGCCCTCCGTCCTGCATCACTGACAAGGGGAAACCACGCCGGAAAATCTGTTCTAACTGATGCAGAAAAACCAATTCATTTCATGTCGAATATATAGTGTCCCGTTTTCATCACAACACAAGGGGGATAATCAATTGTCGGTTAGAAACCATCTGAAGTGAAGTTCAGTCCTGTCAGAGTTCTGTCAGTCCTACTCCTTGTCATGTACAACCGGGGAATCGAAACCCTGCTAGTTGACTCAATGACAGACCGTATGATACAGCGCAGCTTGCACGTTCTAACCATTTGGCCATCCCCCCCTCCCCCCGGACAACTGAGGTGGTGTAGTAGAATCATGATGCAATTAAACACAACACATATCTTTCAGCTGTTATTATTGGGTGAGATATTGGTTGAAGTCGGTACATGCGTGGTAACTCAAAATTCCCCATTTTACTCAATCGTCGCTATGATTGGGATTGAGAAAATAACCTTCAATGAGTGTTCCGACATGTAGTTCCCAACTTCACCTTGTATTTCATATAATTGTGGCATGTGTCATGTTTCAGCTGACATTATTGTTTGAGATATTTTCTAATGAAGTTTGTGCATGCGTGGTATCCCAAAATTCCCTTTTTCACTGTCCCTATGTTCGGGATTGAGAGAATTCAATTCGACAACTTTCAATCGCGTATTCCGACATGTAGTTCCCAACTTTACCTTGTATCAGCTTTACAAGCATCCATATTATCAGAATTGATGTTCCATAACCTGGTTAACTCGGAACTTCCCATATTAATCTTCCCAGCACTTGTCATTAAATCATCACCAACTCGTTTACGTTTTGCTCTGAACAAATAAAAATGAACATAAATTTAATAAAACAGGAAAATCAACCACAAATTGTTTCATGCGTGACATCATTATTAATTCATCTGCCTCAGTGTTGGCTCGCTAACCAGGAAGGCTCCGGTTAGAGAGAGAAAGAGAGAGAAAGAGAGAGAGAGATGGGGTTTAACGTTCACTCGACACAAACTGGTTCACTCGACACAAACTCGGTCATTTCGAGACTAATATACGGTTCAATTTTATTTCAATAATTCGTTTGCGCGTAGGGGTCTTTAGCAGTGGGAGGAAACCGGAGGACCAGGAGAAAACCCATGGTGTTGGACAGGTGACCCTACTCCTTGTCATGTACATCCGGAACATCAAAAACAACGCCAGATGACTCAATGACAGACCGTATGATACAGTGCTAACCATTTGGCCATCTAACCCCTCGCCTCGGGTTGGCAGAGAAAGATGTTTCCATACTACTTTCCTGCACCGACAGTGTGCTATGACAGACATTTTGCCAAGACAGCGACACTGCAACCTACTCTTATTTCGCCTTCCAACTGTCAAGGATTCTTTTACATGCAACCAATGTTTTCACAGTATCTCGTATTTTTCGTTCTATCTCAACTCATTCAAAGTCCAGAACATCCCGAATTGACAGAATTGCAATCGAGTAGCGCGGAATTCAGTTCTGTCACAGTTCTGTCAGTCCCGACAACGGAGGTGGTGTGAGTAGAATCGTGACGTAATTAAACGGTTTCGGCTGCATGGATGGTTGAGATATTTACTTATTCAGTCGACGCATGCGTTGTAGCCCGAAATCCTCCTTTTCACTTGATTATCACTATTTTTTGGGATTGAGAGAATTCAATTCCGGAACGTTCAATCGAGTACCCCCATTGACATCAACGACAAGGGGAAACATTTTCAACCAACACCGGGAGTGAACTCAAGACCTCCTAGTTAGCGAGACTGTGCTCTAATCACTGAACCATCAGCCAGTAGAGTAGAGCCCACCAAAATATAATAATTCAAATAGTTTTTTATATAAGTATAAATAGTTTGATGTGGATGAAGAGAGAAGAGATGATATGTTAATACCCATACTCCTCGCAGTGTTTCGTTTGATTATACCTAATCCCACTAAACACTGCTTTAACGAAAGCAAATTTCTATTCCAAATTATGACTGGTCAATGGTCCGATTAACAACCAATATCTAACTGCGTAACAAAAGCATTACGCTTAAAACAAGAGCTCCAAATTGGACCAAATATGCTTACATAAGGTTACATCATGACTCAAGATTTTATTATGCCCAATTAACCAGTGCATAGCAGAATATTGCAGAAAAACTAATTGCGTGACAAACGAGGCTATCAAAATGTAAACAATACTGTTTGGAAACGAACATACTTTCACCGTTTTGAATACCTTAAATCACTGTCCAAAGTTTTTGGGAAGACCCAGATTAAACAAAGGGCTGTCATGTTGCTGTACTTGGGATAGATTTGATTGAACGGGAAGAATAGACACACTCCCTCAAAAGCTCAAGTATCAGAAGTCAATCTAGGAATGGCCAGAGAGGGATTTCTCGGGCCATTACTTCAGGAATATGGGTAATACCTGACACGTGTCTTTTCAACGGGTTCTTTATCATCTGTTAGTTTCTCTCTCACATAACTAACACAGCCTTCGTTCTTCCAATTATTCCAATTTTCTTCTCTTTCTAAAATATGCTGAAATATATACAAATATTATTCATTACACAGAGCAAATATTATTCATTACTATAAACAACAGATGGAATATTATTCATTAATATTAAGCAACAGATGGAATATTATTCATTATTATATAAACAAAAGATGAAATATTATTCATTATTATATAAACAACAGATGGAATATTATTTATTATTATATAAACAACAGATGGAATATTATTTATTATTATATAGATGGAATTTTATTTATTATTATATAAACAACCAATGGAATATTATTCATTATTATATAAACAACAGATGAAATATTATTCATTATTATATAAACAACCAATGGAATATTATTTATTATTATATAAACAACAGATGGAATATTATTCATTATTATATAAACAACAGATGGAATATTATTTATTATTATTATATAAACAACAGATGGAATATTATTCATTATTATATAAACAACAGATGGAATATTATTCATTATTATATAACAACAGATGGAATATTATTCATTATTATATAAACAACAGATGGAATATTATTTATTATTATATAAACAACAGATGGAATATTATTCATTAATATTAAACAACAGATGGAATATTATTTATTATTATATAAACAACAGATGGAATATTATTCATTAATATTAAGCAACAGATGGAATATTATTTATTAATATTAAGCAACAGATGGAATATTATTCATTATTATATAAACAACAGATGGAATATTATTCATTATTATATAAACAACCAATGGATTATTATTCATTATTATATAAACAACCAATGGAATATTATTCATTATTATATAAACAACCAATGGATTATTATTCATTATTATATAAACAACCAATGGAATATTATTTATTATTATATAAACAACAGATGGAATATTATTCATTATTATATAAACAACAGATGGAATATTATTTATTATTATATAAACAACAGATGGAATATTATTTATTATTATATAAACAACAGATGGAATATTATTCATTATTATAAACAACCAATGGAATATTATTTATTATTATAAACAACAGATGGAATATTATTCATTATTATATCAACAACAGATGGAATATTATTCATTATTATATAAACAACAGATGGAATATTATTCATTATTATATAAACAACAGATGGAATATTATTCATTATTATATAAACAACCAATGGAATATTATTTATTATTATATAAACAACAGATGGAATATTATTCATTATTATATAAACAACAGATGATCTTATTCATTATTATATAAACAACAGATGGAATATTATTCATTAATATTAAACAACAGATGGAATATTATTCATTATCATATAAACAACTGATGGAATATTATCTATTATTATATAAACAACAGATGGAATATTATTTATTATTATATAAACAACAGATGGAATATTATTCATTATTATATAAACAACAGATGGAATATTATTCATTAATATTAAACAACAGATGGAATATTATTCATTATCATATAAACAACCGATGGAATATTATCTATTATTATATAAACAACAGATGGAATATTATTTATTATTATATAAACAACAGATGGAATATTATTCATTATTATATAAACAACAGATGGAATATTATTCATTAATATTAAACAACAGATGGAATATTATTCATTGTCATATAAACAACCGATGGAATATTATTCATTAATATTAAACAACCAATGGAATATTATTTATTATTATATAAACAACCGATTGAATATTATTTATTATTATATAAACAACAGATGGAATATTATTCATTAATATTAAACAACAGAGGGAATATTATTCATTATATAAACAACAGATGGAATATTATTTATTATTATATAAACAGATGGAATATTATTCATTATTATATAAACAACAGATGGAATATTATTTATTAATATTAAGCAACAGATGGAATATTATTCATTATTATATAAACAACAGATGGAATATTATTCATTATTATATAAACAACCAATGGAATATTATTTATTAATATTAAACAACAGATGGAATATTATTCATTATCATATAAACAACCGATGGAATATTATCTATTATTATATAAACAACAGATGGAATATTATTTATTATTATATAAACAACAGATGGAATATTATTCATTATTATATAAACAACAGATGGAATATTATTCATTAATATTAAACAACAGATGGAATATTATTCATTGTCATATAAACAACCGATGGAATATTATTCATTAATATTAAACAACCAATGGAATATTATTAATTATTATATAAACAACCGATTGAATATTATTTATTATTATATAAACAACAGATGGAATATTATTCATTAATATTAAACAACAGAGGGAATATTATTCATTATATAAACAACAGATGGAATATTATTTATTATTATATAAACAGATGGAATATTATTCATTATTATATAAACAACAGATGGAATATTATTTATTAATATTAAGCAACAGATGGAATATTATTCATTATTATATAAACAACAGATGGAATATTATTCATTATTATATAAACAACCAATGGAATATTATTTATTATTATATAAACAACAGATGGAATATTATTCATTATTATATAAACAACAGATGGAATATTATTCATTATTATATAAACAACAGATGGAATATTATTTATTATTATATAAACAACAGATGGAATATTATTCATTATTATATAAACAACAGATGGAATATTATTCATTATTATATAAACAACCGATGGAATATTATTTATTATTATATAAACAACAGATGAAATATTATTCATTATTATATAAACAACCAATGGAATATTATTTATTATTATATAAACAACCAATGGAATATTATTCATTATTATATAAACAACCTATGGAATATTATTTATTATTATATAAACAACCAATGGAATATTATTTATTATTATATAAACAACAGATGAAATATTATTTATCATGCATTATACCGTATTAGTTGATACTATAAACAATAGGTTAACACGGCTAGATAACTTACTAAGAAGAATTCTACTCCATGAATACATTTCTAAACCTTCAGTCAAACAGGTCTCAGCTATGGAATTATTATTTTTATCATTTGGCATGTTTTGTTGTTCGAGAGAGAGAGAAATGGCATTTAACGTTCACTCGACACAAACTAGGTCATTTCGAAACTAACATTTGGTTCAATTCTAGTTCAATAATTTTCTTGCGCGTAGGGCTCTTTAGCAGTGGGAGGAAACCAGAGGACCCAGGTTGGACAGACGACCCTATTCCTTGTCACGTACAACCAGGGAATCGAAACCACATCAGTTGACTCAATGACAGACCTTATGATGCAACGAGCACGCGCTAACCATTTGGCCATCCACCCCCACCCACCTTTGTTGTTCGATATTATCATGTTAACTTGATTGTCTCTGTATTACCATGTTAAGTGGTGGCTTGTGGATCATGGTGTGGAGAGAGAGAGAGAAATGGGGTTTAACATCCACTCGACACAAACTAGGTCATTTCGGGACTAACATATGGTTTAATTTTATTTCAGTAATTCGCTTGCGCGTAGGGGTCTTTAGCAGTGGGAGGAAACCGGAGGACCCGGAGAAAACCCACGAGGTTGGATAGGAGACCCTACTCCTTGTCAAGTACAACCGGAGATGCATCATTGTGTGGACGACAGACACTCACATGTGGACGACAGATATTCACATGTGGATGACAAACACACAAATAGGCCTACAATTGACAAGGACAACAGTTGCTGTTGTGGTATAATCTTTAAACAGCATTGTAACCTGGATATCGAGCCATATTACATACTAATTTATCTGGGTGACCTATCGAAGAGTATTCTCTCAAAGTTATCAAACTAATACAGTAAAACAAAATGTTATGGGATGGTTGAACTAGTTGGGTACCGGCATTTATAAGATAATTCAACTAGTTGAGTACCGTCATTTATAGGATAATTCAACAAGTTGAGTACCGTCATTTTTAGGATAGTTGAACTAGTTGAGTACCATCATTTATAGGATAGTTCAACTAGTTGAGTTCCGTCATTCAAAGGATTTCTACGTACCTCCACTGATTCAGCAAACTTTTCACCATCAGGTGGTGTTTCTTTAATCAAATTTGTGACTTTTTCCGTTGCTGTTTTTACCCAAGCTGATTGTTCATCTGTTAGAACATGACTTGCACTGAAAATAATTTACATAAAAACATGACTAGCACTGAAAATAATTTACATAAAAACATGACTAGCACTGAAAATAATCTACATAAAAATATCAAATAAAATGTAATAAAAGTCGAGACTTCTGACTAATTACATCCTTTGTTCTATAAATAACTAATTCACAATGGAATGAAGTTTTAACAGAATTACACCATATTTTGACAGATATTCATAATGGAGTTTTATTTTCTGGCGTGGTTATCCCTTGTCAGTGATGCAGGACGGAGGGGCTGACAAGGACAGCTGTCTAGTCATTCGGATGGGAGGAAAAACCGAGATCTCGCGTACACATTGGCGTGCACGTTAAAGATCCCTTGGCAGTTGGAATTCGATATAAGAGTAGGCCGTAGTGCCGTTGTCCGGGCAAAATTTCCCTCATAGCACACTGTATGGCGTATGCCCGTCTTCATTAGCCAAGTTCGGAGCAAAACAGTAGGACGTTAAACCCCATTACATTTCATTTCATAATGGAGTTTCATCTTTTACAATACTGTAGTTATTAAGGATATCAAAATTCCCCAAATAATGTTCAACGGCTTCAAACACATAGCAAGGGACAAAGTATAATCGTTTGGATGGGACCATGAAAAGTCAAGATCCTGTGTACACATTGGCGTGCACGTTAAAGATCCCTTGGCATTTGGAATTCGATATAAGAGTAGGCCGTAGTGCCGCTGTCCAGGCAAAATTTCCCTCATAGCACTCTGTATGGCGTATGCCCATCTTCATTAGCCCAGTTCGGAGCAGAACAGTAGGACGTCAAACCCTATTTCATTTCTCCATACACAGAATATACCGAAATTGGATAACCTATGTCATTTTAAACCCCATTTCATTTTATTTCAGATATATAAATTGGCTCTGGCTGGTTTATATCGTAGGCAAAGGGAGAGAGAGAGAGAAATGGGGTTTAATGTCCACTCGACACAAACCAGGTCATTTCGGGACTAACATATGGTTTAATTTTATTTCAATAATTCGCTTGCACGTAGGGGTCTTTAGCAGTGGGAGGAAACCGGAGACCCGGAGACCCGGAGAAAACCCATGAGGTTGGACAGGCGACCCTACTCCTTGTCACGTACAACCAGGGATTCGAAACCACGGCAATGACAGGCCTTATAATACAGCACACACCCCACCATAGGCAAACGATGTTAAATATCATGAAATTTGTCACATCTTTGTAAATATCCGACAGACTAATATTCCTTTTCAGAGATTCAACTCAAAGGATTAAATATCCCTGGCCCCGAGTTCACAAAGCATTCTCAGACTTAAGTTGAGAATTTACTTAAAATTGTTCACCTTAGTTTAACTAAAATATAGCCCTTTATAATAATTTTGTTGTTTTAATGTATCAGATATATCAATAAGAAACTATGTGCAAAGTGTTGTGTTTCTGGATCAAAGATATTTCTCATAAACAGTGATTGAAAGTTGAGCAAATTCTCAACTTAAGTCTGAGAATGCTTTGTGAACTCGGGGCCTGATATGATGTTTATAACCTCACCTCTTGAATTTAACTTGTGCGTTGAGATATTGAAAGAGGATGAGAAACTGGACTAAAACATATCGTCGAAAGTTGCTGTCACTTAGTTGAAGGTCTAATAACTAGAAAACAAAAACATACAAATATTATATATACAATACACAATAACATGACACATTAATAAAAGTTGCTGTCACTCAGTTGAAGATCTAATAACTAGAAAACAAAAACATACAAATATTATATATACAATACACATTAACACGACATATTAATAAAAGTTGCTGTCACTCAGTTGAAGATCTAATAACTAGAAAACAAAAACATACAAATATAATATATATGATACACATTAACATGACACATTAATAAAAGTTGCTGTCACTCAGTTGAAGGTCTAATAACTAGAAAACAAAAACATACAAATATTATATATACAATACACATTAAAGCGGAAATTGCAAATTTTCTAAGAAAGTCAAAACGTAATTATTTCTATGTCTTTTGCTCAATAGGTTGTCAACTCACTATTATAAAATCATAGGTGTCATTCTCACACTTAAAACTGATTTACACAGGAAATAATAACACAATTACCTCCCAATTACCTTCCTTGTTTTCTATTCTCCACCATGGAGTAGCTTTTTTCAAACGTTTGAAAATGAAGAGGAAAATGATATTTTTGCCAATTTCTCAGCTGGCAATAGTGAATTATAGGATTAATAGGATTATTCTTTAACAAGGTAGGACTGTTTATGTATACCATCTATTTTCAGGCTTTATTTTAATAAATTTTAAAAATATAACTTAAAAATTTGCAATTTCCGCTTTAACATGACACATTAATGAATGTTATATTTACAATATGGTTTAATTTTATTTCAAGAATCCGCTTGCGCGTAGGGCTCTATAGCAGTGGGAGGAAACCCAGAGAAAAAACACATGTTGGACATGCGATGCTAATCCTTGTCATGTACAACTGCGGAATCGAAACAACGCCAGTTGACTCAATGACAGATCTTATGATGCAGCACGCACGCACTAACCATTCAGCCATCCACCCCCTACCCCCACCAACATTCCCTTTTTTTTACAGGCATGGCAATATGTACACTGGAACTCAGTTTTTCGTACCATCCAAACGACTAGACACTGTCTTTACCAGCCCCAGTGACAAGGGGTGAGATATTTATCGGCCGTACCAACATACTGGGCTGACAACAATATACAACCACATTTCCATGTAGACGTATAAAAATGAGAAAACATATACGCACCTTTTCGCTGGTGAGATATTTAGCAAAAAACGTCTGTGTATCCATTTGTTTTGTCTTATCTAATTTTTTACGTTGTGATTTTAGATCGTCCAGTTTACAACTATCGAAAGCTTTCAATACTTCATCGGCATGCTACAAACAAAATAAACAGAGACCCTTAGACGAGACAGAAAGAGAGAGGGAGATAAATGGGGTTTAACGTCCACTCGACACAAACTAGGTCATTTCGGGACTAACATATGGTTTAATTTTATTTCAATAATTCGCTTGGGGGTAGGGGTCTTTACATCAACTGAACATTGGGTAGGCCATTTAGAGATTAACATATGGTACAACTGTACTTAGTTTCTGTGACCAAATTAACTATGACAAATGATTGTTTTACTTATAATGGAGAATGTTTTACTTATAGTGGAGAATGTTTTACTTACAAAAGAGAATGTTTTATTTACAATGGAGAATGTTTTACTTATAATGGAGAATGTTTTACTTACAATAGAGAATGTTTTATTTACAATGGACAATGTTTTACTTACAATGGAGAATGTTTTCCACGAGACCTTGTCATAACACTGCGTAGGTTTACGGAAATATTCTTGTAACGACCAGAATCTTCGATATAGATTATAATCTATGGGAAATGTGCTGAAAAATAAAATTGAGAGATTTAATACACTAGGGTATATACTGAGAGATTTAATATTGTCTTTTCTCTCTGCGAATATCTATATCTGACAAGTACAATAAAAATCTCCAGTAAGAGAGAGAGAGATGGGGTTTAACATGCACTCTACACAAACCAGGTCATTTCGGGACTAACATGTGGTTCATCTTTATTTCAAGATGGAGGAGGTGGAGAAAACCCACGAGGTCGGACAAGCGATCCTATTCCTTGTCACGTACAACCAGGGAATCAGCGTGCAGCGTGCGAGCACTAACCATTCGGCCATGCACCCAAACCCACACACCCACCAGAAATTGTTTTTCTTTCCTATTAGCCAGTTTAAGAGGCATATAAGTGCCATGCTATAAAAAAAAAAAGTAAAATTTTCAATCTGGTGTGATTTGAGTATTACTATTATATCCACAGTTTTAAAAATAAATTATGTGTACAATTTCTGATAGATTTATCAAAATGAAATGGTGTTTATCATCCTACATTTCTAAATAGATCTATGAATCCATAACTTAGATTAAAATTTAGTTGCATTTCTATTTCTAATCATGTTAAATTAATTAAAAAGATAGGTTGTCAGGCAATGAAACCAAAGCCCACAGCAGATAAGTCGTCCTGGCAGTCAACAAGTGTTGTCGCATATTTTTTGTTTTGTCTGTAATGAAAACATTTACAACACACTAAAATTTGATTATGATTAAGAACCCATTAAGTAATTATCAGAAATCATTAGAATCTGTTTCAATTGTTTGTCTTATGACCTTAAACACTGTGTATAAATTTATATTAACTTTAGCTTCCAGCGCGTCCACAAGATTTTTCAGTAATTATCGGAAATCGTTGAAAATCAATAGGTTTCTTCTCTCATGACCTTAAACACTGTGTATAAATTTAAAGTCAATATGATATTAACTCGAGCCTCTAGAGTGGCCATAAGATTTTCAGTGATCAAGGGCCATAACTCTGGCAGTAATTATCCGAAATTGTTGAAAATAAATAGGCTTCTCCGTCTCATGACCTGAAAACTGTGTTAAAATTTAAAATCAATCGGATTTTAAATTTCAATGTAGGCATAGCGATAATCTATAAAAGAGCATTCCTGATTAGATATTATAAAATAACATTATCTTATTTTTAGGTCCTTGGTTTAAGTATTATTTAAACATCTTTTGTTTGACCTTAAATTAAATGGCTTTTGGTAGAATTTTTACAAATTGTTAATTTCCCGACCACTGTTAAAAATATTGTTTATATGATGATAATATTTGTCGTTTTTTTACCCTGTGCTTGATAACGACAAGAGGACACTTGTTGAAACGTTGCACTTTTAAAGTTGTGTTGTGTTTTTTCAATGTTAAAAAATTATTCACTATAAATCTATAACCAATTGGGTTGTTTATTTTTGAACAGTGATTTAGAAATTAAATACTTGTTAATTAGACACTCATTATAAAAATTGAATGGTCAGCTTTAAACTGGACAAAAATACATATTAGATGATTTGGGATGATTTAAAACGATTTTAACGAATTTTCAAAGAAATTAGTGCTAAATACACAAGATTAAATGATACTTGGGTTAAAGTCTGATAACATATATCCTGTGTTTTATTCTCACCTGGGTGGTTCTTCCATTTCTCCTTCTTCCATTTCCATTTTTTCAACCTTAATTTCGCTCGGCTATAAAAAAAATCAGTTTTGAATTTAATTTTATGAGTTCTAACATTAATTAGTCTAAAGCTCTGCACTAATGTGATCTGTTAATGACAAGAAACAGACTCATCTGTCTGACCATAAACAGTTTTTCTGAGATCTCCGATTTATTACTTAGGACTAATTTAAAAAGATAAATGTATCTACTCATGTTGAGTGGGGATAAGTACCACCCACACTCCCTCTCCATTTCTGTATCACTTTCCCCCATCTCTCTGTATGTTCCCCCATCCCCTATCTCCCCCCTCTCTGTATCTTCCCTCTCCCTATCTCCCCTCTCGGTATCTCCCCCCCATCTCCTCTCCGCCCCCATCTCTCTGTATGTTCCCCCATCCCCTATCTCTCCCCTCTCTGTATCTTCCCTCTCTGTATCTTCCCCCCCCCTCCGTCCCATCTTCCCCTCCTTGTATCTTGCCGTGCCCAATTTCTCCTCTCTCTGTATCTCTACCCCCTTTTTTGTCTCCGGCCCCCTCATCTCTGACTTGCTCGTTTTGTCTCTCCCCCTCTCTGAATATTACATGGATGATAAAGGACCTTTATCACTCAGAAAATTAAGAGAACGGTTTAAATAAAATAAACTTACTTTTTTAAATTTACTCTCATTGGCCTGCATATTGAACACGGTTACATTTTCTGAATTAAACTGACTCATAAGATTTAAGGCTGAAAAATAAAAACAATTCAAATAAATTTCATTTGGGACAAAAAGGGGGAAACACAGAAAATATATTTATAGTCGATGTTTAAAGTCGCAACATTAGTTATCGTCAAAGCTGAATATCTAAAGGAAATGTAATTTTTAAAGGTGCCACATCAGCTATTGTTGTGCTCTTGCGAAAGTGTTCTGAATATCTAAACAAAATATTAATGTTTAAAGGTGCCACATCAGCTATTGTGGTGCTCTTACGAACGCATTCTGAATATCTAAATGAAATATCAATGTTTAAAGGTGCTACATCAGCTATTGTGGTGCTCTTGTGAACATGTTCTGAATATCTAAACGAAATATCATTCTAATTCCGTTTTTGTATTTACATAAATATGATGAATTGAGAATTTCTCAACATTCAGTATAATTTTCAGACGACATCCAACAGGCCAGTTCCACTAAAATGTTGAGTAAAATCCTTTGATGGGCCTCTTTCTAATTCGATAAAATCCAAACAGTGAGAATCTATTTGGGTAGATTTATAATGAAGTGTTAAATAATCTATTTGGGTAGATTATTAATGAAGTGTTTTATAATCTATTCGAGAAGTTACGATTGATATTACCCAGAAAATGCAAAAGAATGCTTTAATGTTTATGGTTAATAGAGACAAATCGCAAAATGAATATTTTGAAGAAAAGCATGTCTGAAACAGAAATTTATTGTACAAACCTGATCTTTCCGACAGGGGAAATAACCGTGAGAGAAACAGTTGAATTCTTCCACAGAATACAGTATTCTGAGATTTCGACAGACGACGAATCAAATCTGAAATAAGCAAAATTAAAATAATGATAAATAATGCACATGTACAAGAAATTTGTTTTCCTGAAACCGACGTTTAACGTCCACTCGACACAAACATATGGTTCAATCTTATTTCCATAATTTGCTTGCGCGTAGGGGTCTTTAGCAGTGGGAGGAAACCAGAAAAAAATGACAAGAAGCCTTATGAATAAAAATGTTTCTTACCATTGCACATTCTCAGGAGAAAGTTTTTTCCTGCATCATAAAAACTGGCCTGGAAGAAATGAAAAAGAATATTAATGAATGAATAAAATACTGAAAGAAAAAAACTTACCTCAACGGAGAGATTTAGAACCCCCAAAATTTTTATAACTCAACAGGGTTCTGCCTTAAAGATTTTGATACAAAAGCCTTCCTTTAATGTTGTGAAAGATGGAATAAGTTTTATTTTATTGAGCAAACTATACTAACATCACTACTACTCAGGCTAATTCTATTTGTTTAAAATACGGTATAAATATCCAGTCTTATTAGCGATTTCATCCTGTAATATGTTCACAAGGGGGATACTCGATTGAACGTTCCAAAAATAGTGTCAATCCAGTGAAAAGGAGAATTTTGGAGTACAACACATGTGCTGACTGCATAAAAAAAATATCTCAACCAATCATGGCAGCTGAAACATATTTGTTACTTAAAATACATCACGATTCTACTCACACTACCTCAGCTGTTGGGACTGGCAGAACTGTGACAGGGCTGAATTCTGTATCACTTGATTGCAATTCTGTCAATTCGTGACGTTTCGGACTGACAATTGAGCACCCCCAAGATTTCATCAGTTTTAAGCTAAAAGGGGAGATAACACCAGATATGACGAAATGGACAATCTCTGTAAACTTGACAGAGAGAGAGAAATGGGGTTTAACGTCCACTCGACACAATCTAGGTCATTTCGGGACTATCATATGGTTTAATTTTATTTCAATAATTCGCTTGCGCGTAGGGGTCTTTAGCAGTGGGAGGAAACTGGAGGACCCGGAGAAAACCCACAAGGTTGGACAGGGGACCCTACTCCTTGTCACGTACAACCAGGGATTCGAAACCACGCGAGTTGACTCAATGACAGGCCGTATTCTGTAAACTTGAAAACGGATGATAGAGGGAATTAATATAAAAAGGGGGAACCACGCCGGACAGATGATAAGACGGAATTAATATAAAAAGGGGGTTTAACATTCTGTTTCACCAAATAGACTAATAAAGACGGGAAACGGACGGAGGTGACTACGTTATTAAACATGCTGATCAAACCCTACTTACTGATTTCCAGACAGAAACATTATCTTCAACAATACTAAATACTCTTTCTGATTTCTCTAGCGTTAACATATCAAACATGTCCGCTAACATTAAAAACGGTACTGTGGTTGTACATATATCTAGAAGAGAGAAAATGAAATGAAATGGGGTTTAACGTCCTACTGTTCTGTACTGACTAGGCTAATGAAGACGAGCATACGCCTACTCTTATATCAAATTCCAACTGCCAAGGGTTCTTTAACATGCATGCCAATGTGTATAAGGGACGTCGTTTTTTTTTGTCCCATCCAAATGACCATATATGTATCACTGACAAGAGTAAACCACACCCAAAAATCCTGATGAACTTTCTTGGTCAACACAGGGATTGAACACATGACCTCCAAGTAAGCAGGCGGACGTTTTACTCCCTGAGCAACCCAGATTCTCGATGGTGATTAACGTTCACTCAACTCAAACTGGACAATTTCGGGACTAACATATTATGGTACACATACAATCTTATTTCAATAATTTGCTTGCACGTAGGGGGCTTAAGTAGTGGGCGTAAACTGGAGGTTGGACAGGCAACCCTGTAGGCAACCCTACTCCTTGTCATGTACCTATACTGGACAGGCAATCCTACTCTTTGTCATGTACAAGTGTTGGATTGAAACCACACCACTTGACTCAATGACAGATCCTATGAGCTAAAGTACACATTAAACCAATTGGCTTTTTGTGAGATGCAGACAACAATTAAACATACATTATACAAAAGCTAGAGAGCAAGAGAGAGAGAAATGGGGTTTAACGTCCACTCGACACAGACTAGGTCATTTCGGGACTAACATATGGTTCAATTTTATTTCAATAATTCGCTTGCGCGTAGGGGTCTTTAGCAGTGGGAGGAAACCAGAGGATTCGGAGAAAACCCATGAGGCTGGACAGGCAACCCTACTCCTTGTCACATACAACCGGGGATTCGAAACCACACCAGTTAATTCAATGGCAGGCCTTATGATACAGCGCGCATGTGCTAACCATTCGGCCATCCAACCCCCCTAGGCAAGAGCTAAATCTGCCTATTGCAGGTCTTTCTTTAGGTCTGAAATGTTATCTAAAATTATAAATTAGACATTAATTAACTTATCCAGGCTATAATCAACTCTTGATGCCATCGCTAGCCTGCGATATTTAGTGGATTGAAATATATTTTTCGAAAAATAATTCAACGTAAAAGTTGGTAATCAAGACTTTGTTTGTATCGTACCGACTTTAGGAATGTTGATCAGGGCTAGCTTAAAATTCAAAAGCTAAAATCTTGGTTCAGAGTGGATCAATTTGACTGAAATCTTCAGCATACTCTATTTTTATACGTTATCTATTTTCTAACTATCATAGCGAGAACTGCCATCTCTTTATCTAATCTCCCATAATGTCTTTTTAAGAATGAAGTATGTACCTTTTATAGCGCCTTCCACAGCACATCCAATAACCAGTTTAAATGTTTCACATGGTGCATCAGAATCCTGTAATATATACATAATACCATATTTAGAAACAAATATAAACATACAATATAAACAAGAAACCTCTGATTCATGATGTCATCGATGCCATATTAGAATTAGACAGTCACATAAATATTAAAGTTGGTCAACAGATATCCAAGTTCCATTTCTTAAATTTAAGATAAATAACATTTAGAGGTATTTGTTGCCGAGAAGAAATAAAATGAAATGGGTTTTAACGTCCTACTGTTCTGCTCCGAACTGGGCTAATGAAGACGGTGTCCGAGAAGAGGATCTTGTAGTATGAGCTCATGTGACTTGTATGATTCCAGCCCTTTTCAAAAATGAGGAAAGAGCTCAGGTAAAAACCTCTTCTTGATTATATTGCAAGAGTCATTCTACATTTTCTTGAATTAAGGAGAGCTAAATTGTATTTAGGCTTTAGTCTTGTTTAATATTTAGTGAATATGATGGTGAATACAGTATGATAGCATTAAAATTATCATCATCGAAACTGATGGCTTGAACATATGCAGTTTAAAAATAAACAAAAACTGAAAGTAGTTTATTAATCTCAATATTGAGGCGCGATTTAGCTAATTTGCAGGAGCCATTAATGACTCCCACAAAGGAAAGTCAAGGTGCGTCGAGAGGATTAGGAGCAGGAGCGAAAGCACACCTTAAACGTGAAGGACTGATATTATATACTAAATGTCGAAGAATTTTTATACTTATATGGCAGAGATCTATAGTAGCCATGTTTGGAAATGGGATTTTGAAAAATAAGCTTGTTTTACAGCGTGTAAATTGACCAATTGGTCCTAAGACATTTTGGGCAATTTTTAATTCAAGCAATTATAATTGACTATATGGTCAAATTGGAATCTAGATATTGTACACAAAATGAACGATTACGAAATGAAGATAAATTTATCTTTTTCCCTAACTTACCACCAATTTCCTGATGACATCTCTAAGTGATTGATCTGTGACGAGTTTCTTTTCTCCCTCTCTACAAGTTAAACAGAATTAATTGAGATATTATACATACAAACAATATAAACTATTGACATAATTCAACTTTCAATGTGTACGTACAGGACCTTGGTTTTTCATCTACTCCGAACAACCAGCGACTGTCCTTGACAGGGCCGCCCGTCCTGCACAACTAACAAGGGAAGATCCTGAGAATTTTTTACGACTAACAGTGGGACTGAACACGGGCCCACCTGGTTATTGAGCAAGCATCTTAGTCACTGAGCCACTATGGCTCCCCTGCCCCATGTGCAGCAAAGTAAAGCCCATTTGATTTGCCCTCTCCTGGAGTAATTACTCACCCCCCATCTTCTTCTTGTATTTTTGTAACACATTCCTGTATGTTTCCACTTTTCACACTATTCTCAATGACATTCTGAAAAATAAGATAATACCATTATTGTCACATTACACTAGATCATATTGTGGATGCTGTATTTGAGAGATAGGCTAACTGTTTTAGCGGGTGCAGTTTACTGCAAGATCATCCAATCATAGGCGATCATGTTTGATCCGATTCCCTTTTCTATTTTCATCACTTTTACATTCCATAACTTTTACATTTTAGGGTTAGGGTTAGGGCCAGGTATTTAAGATTAAAACCAATGAGTAAGACAAAATCTTCAACAACAATGAAATATTGAGACACAAAAATGGGAGCCACATCAAACATGAATGCCCAATCGTATTCTACCATCCGGAAATCAACCCAAACTGCTTTTACACAGTAAAACATCGAATCAACCGAACCTGCTCTTTTCTTACAAAACATCAACTCAAACTGAGATTAGAGAAATGATTAGTGAAAACCTGGACCACAAATGAAACCGAAGGCCGACCAAGGATTGGAATTTATCATTTCTAAGTGACTCCTATCGTTTCGACTGATTTCCTTAAAGTTGTATAAGATGCAGAGAAAATGAATGAAATTGAAATACTATCCTCAGAAGATAGATATTTACCAAAAACTTGGTCCGAGTACGTTCAAAATCAAGCACCATGGACGCTGACATCTTGGAATTTCTACACGAAAACTGATGACGTAGATCACACCGGAAGTGCATAATACATTGGAAAAAGTAAGTTTGTTGTTGAAACGTGTAAGGGTTGTAACTTAACGTAAGAATTTTCTTTGGAGATTTTTCATTTTAAGTAACTTAATTACAAATAGAAAAGTAAGGCTTACCACTCAGAGTTAAATGCAATTCATTTTTGTTTTTCGAGAGGAAGAAATCTTGGTTCTTTTTGAAGACTGATTTTTTGTTTGCCTTTAGTTTAGGCAAGTTTAGCGTTAAAGTATTTCGGTCGGTTCACAACGTCAACAGCTTGTTTTGTAGATACTTAGCTCAGGACATGGGTGCCAAAATTGGCGAAAGCTTTGATTTGAAACTAAATTGTCTATACAGATTGCACGATACTAGATCTTTCTGATCTGAGAAATATCTTTCCGTGTTTATACCCACAATTCTAACCCTAACCCTTCAGAATAGTTTTAGCCACAATCCACCGTTGTTACAGCTTCAATTTGTACATTTGACATGTAATTTATAAAGCAAACCCTAACCCGAACCCTAACCCTAGAGAAAGATATTTCTCAGATCGTACAAAGATCTAGTATTGTCCATGTAGATTACCTGTTTATTTGGGTAAAATATTATTTGGCGTATATGTACATGGATCTGCCCTGGAAAGACCTTTTCAAATAATGTAAAATGAGACCTACTTGTACTGAATAATAGCTTCATCTCCAATTGATGAACATCCAAATCTGGTAATGTATGCGATAAACGACATTTCTCTTTATTTTCAGATTGAAATTAACAGGTGTGTAGTACTACTGCCATCATATTGAAATTAATAGGTGTGTAGTACTACTGCCATCAGATTCTGAACGGGAGGTGGAGAGAAAGACTAGTCAGGATAAGATGCAGAGGCAATTTTAAAATGTTTTCGTGATTATAAGATTAGCTTGGATTCGAATCAATCTCTAGTCTAGACTGTCGATATCTAAAATGTCACGATACAATTTACCACTACCACAGCATAGTTTACGCCAGAAAACGGCGTCCAGTTCGAATATCATCTCAATACCCATGATGTCTGCTTCAAGTCCAGATTCGATCCAACAGAAAAGTAGCGTCACCGTCTCATTGATGTGTTTTGATATAAGTCACACATCTACAACTGTTCAATTCTTACTCCTTACATCGGCTACTTTCTTCTTTTACCTTATTTATGGATATATGCAGGTAATCATTTCAATATATACATTTTTTTTATTTTTATTACTTATATTATATAATAAAGGCAGCCACGGTGGCCAAGTGGTAAGGTGTTGGCTCGCTAGACTGGAGGTTGTGTGTTCGATACCTGCATTTTCCAATGTGATTTCCCCTTGTCATTGGTGCAGGACGAAGGGCTTGACAAGTACAGCTGTCTAGTTGTTCAGATGGGACGAAAAACTGCGGCCCTGTGTATACATTGGCGTGCTCATAAAAGATCCCTTGGCAGTTGGAATTCAATATTAAAGTAGGCCCAGGAAAAATTACCCTCATAGTTCATTAGCCCAGTTCGGAGCAGAACAGTAGGACGTTAAACCCCATTTCATTTTATTTTATTATACTGGTAATCTTGTATTTCTATTTCTAGGAACTGATATTTCGCCTGGATGGTTTCCGTCCGTTTGGGATGTACCTGACGTTAATCCAGTTTGCTTGTTATGTGATATTTGGTGTTTTGGAACTCCAGTTTAAAGAAGACAAAACACGAAAGTAATTTATAATCACAGTTAAATTTACTCTTTGATTTGTTTTACTTACGGGGGTCATGGTGGATCTTTGGGTGTGGTGGATCTTTGGGTGTGGTGGATCGTTGGTTGTACTGGATTGTTGGGTGTGGTGGATCGTTGGGTGTGGTGGATTGTTGGGTGTGGTGGATGGTTGGGTGTGGTGGATTGTTGGGTGTGGTGGGTCCTTGGGTCTGGTGGATCTTTGGGTGTGGTGGATGGTTGGGTGTGGTGGATTGTTGGTTGTACTGGATTGTTGGGTTTGGTGGATCGTTGGGTGTGGTGGATTTTTGGGTGTGGTGGATGTTTGGGTGTGGTGGATTGTTGGGTGTGGTGGATCGTTAGGTGTGGTGGATCCTTGGGTCTGGTGGATTGTTGGCTGTGGTGAATCGTTAGGTGTGGTGGATCTTTGGCCATGGTAAATCGTTGGGTGTGGTGCTGAATCACATTATTTCCGCATTTTGAGAGAGAGAGAAATGTGGTTTCACGTCCACTCGACACAAATTAGATCATTTTTGGACTAACTGATGATCCAATTTTATTACAATAATTCATGTCGGGTTGGGGAAAACAATCTGATTAAAATACAGATCTATATTTCGTTTTTTTTTTTATACTTTCGATGGCCTAAACTACATGAAGATCTGACAAGTTATAGCGATAGGTCACGTCAGGGGTCAAAGACCGACTTATGACCCTATGATGTCAGACATTTGATTAACCAATCAACATAGATGTTACTAGTGGATTACACACAGTTCCGTGCAAAACACGCATTAAGCTCGCCGTGACAGACCGTTTCATTGGCTTATCCTCGACCCCATTCAGAACACGACTTAAATAACAACTCTTCCAGATCCAAGTGTAGTAAAGACAAGCTCTGAAAAAAACAATGCCACTCGAAGACAGACCTTATGATTTAAAGCAGTGATTCTCAGCCTTGTTTGGCCAACTGCACACCTTAGAACACATGAAAACATAGCGGCACACCTGGCTAAATATATATATGACAAATATTCAAATTTTACAAAATAAAAACATGGCAAGTCAAATGGAATACAACCGTAGACAGAGAGTAGTGAAAGAAATAATAGAATGGCTCAAACTAAATAAAGAAAAACACAGCTATGAACTTACCAGTAGACACCTGTGAATATTCAATTGGGATTGAATTTTCACATTTGCTTAGTGTGCCATTCAAAATTTCGCGGCACAATCTCGTGACACACCTGTGTGCCGCAGCACATTGGTTGAGAATCACTGATCTAAAGTAAACTTGTTAGACCACTTGACTCAATGACAGACCTGATGATAGGGAGATATGTTGGACCATCCGACCACTATCATTCTATTGAAAACTATTTTTTTTGTTTCAGAATACCAATAAAGACGTATTTCTTCCTAGCATTTTTAACCGTCAGCACAATGGGATTATCTAATACATCTGTTGGATATTTAAACTATGCCACTCAAGTTATATTTAAATGTTGTAAATTGATACCAGTTTTAATCGGTGGAATTTTGATACAAGGCAAGTGATTCTTAATCCATGGATGAGGGTGGCTAAGTGGGTAAGACGCTGGCTCGCTAGCCTGGAGGTCTGGTGTTTCGATCCCTGCATTGGCCGATAAAGTTCATCCAGATTTTCCGGCCCGGTTTCCCCTTGTCAGTGATGCAGGACGGAGGGCCTGACAAGGACAGCTGTCTAGTCCTTCGGATGATACGAAAACCCGAGGTCCCATGTATACATTAGAATACACGTAAAAGATCCCTTGGCAGTTGGAATTCAATATAAGAGTAGGCGATATTGCCGCTGCCCGGGCAAAATTTCCCTCATAGCACACTGTATGGCATATGCCCATCTTCATTAGCCCAGCATAGGAGCAGAACAGTAGGACGTTAAACCCCATTTCATTTCATTTCATTTCAAAACCCTTGACCTCATGAACCCTTGACCTCCTGAACCCTTGAACTCTTGATCGACCTCCTGTTCATTTCTGTTTATTTATTTTATTACAGGAAAGAAATTTAATATAATCGATGTATCAGCTTGTGTTTGTATGAGTTTAGGGCTAATATTATTTACGTTAGCGGATAGTACCGTCTCCCCGGAGTTTAATTTATATGGAATCATATTGATATCATTAGCCGTATGTGCAGATGGAGTTATAGGAAATGTCCAGGAGAAGACAATAAAACAGCACGGTGCCAGTAACTGTGAAGTGGTAAGCAAGATTTTGATCATAAGGCCTGTGGTTTTTATTCCCAGCTTGTATGCCAGTAACAGTGACATAGTTTTGTTCCCTAGTAATGAATTACAATTACAACACGCTCTGATAATTACTTATAGAGTTATTGCCCTTGAATAGGTTATAGAATCTTCACCAAATATTAAACAAGACTAAAACATAAATACAATTTGGTTCTCCTTATTCAAAAACATGTAGAATTAATTACTCTCGCAGTATAATGAAGAGTTTTTTATTGAAGTTTTTTTCTCATTTTTGAAATTGGCAGTAAGTTTTTATGGTTACCTCACAAGTTTTTAAACGTGAAGGACTGTTGAACCATATGTTAGTCCCGAAACAACCTGGTTTGTGTCAAGTATTATATTATATTTCAGGTATTATATTCATATGGTATAGGATTTCTGTATATATTAATATTTCTCATACCATCCGGTCAACTATTACCAGCTTTCAAGTTTTGTCAAAAGGTCAGTCAGTATTTTATATAATCATATTCTAACAGTATTGAGAGGGGAGGGGGGGGGGGAATGGATGGCCGAATGGTTAGCACGTGCGAGCTGTATCATACGGCCTGTCATTGAGTCAACTAGCGTGGTATCGAATCCCCGGTTGTACGTGACAAGGAGTAGGATCTCCTGTCCAACCTTGTAGGTTTTCTCCAGGTCCTCCCACTGCTAAAGACCCCGACGCGCAAGCGAATTATAGAAATAAAATTAAACCATATGTTAGTCCCGAAATGACCTAGTTTGTGTCGAGTGGATGTTAAACCCCATTTCTCTCTCTCTCTCTCTCTCTCTCTCTAACAGTATTAGGAGTGGGGGGGGAGGGGGTTGGGTGACAGAATTATTTAATATGTGTACTTTAGATGATAAGGTCTGTCATTGATTCTAGTCGCATGGTTTTGATTCCATGATTTTTGTCTGTTAGTCTCACAATGTCTGAAGTACGTCTTTGATGAGACTTCAAACTGTCAAATGGTATGCCGTAATAATATATTATATCTTCTAGCATCCTATAGAGACATATGGTTATGTTGTTATCTTCTAGCATCCTATAGAGACATATGGTTATATTGTTATATCTTCTAGCATCCTATAGAAACATATGGTTATATTGTTATAATTCTAGCATCCTATAGAGACATATGGTTATATTGTTATATCTTCTAGCATCCTATAGAAACATATGGTTATATTGTTATAATTCTAGCATCCTATAGAGACATATGGTTATATTGTTATATTTTCTAGCATCCTATAGAAACATATGGTTATTTTGTTATATTTTCTAGCATCCTATAGAGACATATGGTTATATTGTTATATTATCTAGCATCGTATAGAGACATATGGTCATGTTGTTAAATTTTCTAGCATCCTATAACATATGGTTATGTTATATTGATATATTTTCTAGCATCCTATAGAGACATATGGCTATGTTATATTTTGTAGCATCCTATAGAAACATATAGTTATGTTGTTATATTTTGTAGCATCCTATAGAGACATATAGTTATATGTTATATTGTTATATTTTCTAGCATCCTATAGAGACATATGGCTATGCTGTGATATTTTCTATAACTGGTTATATTGGTGTAAATATAGTTTTAACTTTAGTGAAGATATTCGGTGCTTTAACAGCTGTCACAGGTTTGTTCAAGCTTTTCTTCACAATTCTAATTATTTATGAGCCACAGTGCTTCAGTGAGTAAGGCACTGGTTCACTAACTCGCCTCGACAGAAACGCTGCAGCCAACTCTTATTTCAAATTTAAACTCTCATGGTTTCTTCTATCTACACTCTGACTTGTAAACAGGACTTGTTTTTCTATTCCATCCAGACGACTAGACGCTATCCTTGCCAGTTGCCAGGTCATCTGTCGTGCGCCACTGACGAGGGGAAACCATTACGCTGGAAAATCCAGGAGAACACTAGGATGGCCGCCAGACCTACTGGTTAGTGGGCTAGTACCTTACTCACTTTGCTACTTGTATGAAGGATTTCCAAGATATAAATATAATATTAGTTTATTGGTTATAATATATTAGTCCAGTATATTGTTTATACTATATTAGTATAATATAAGTCCAGTTTATCGGTTATAATATACTAGTCCGGTATATTGTTTATACTATATTGGTTATACTATGTTAGTATAATATTCGTCCAGTAAATTGGTTATACTATATTAATATAATATTAGTCCAGTAAATTGGTTATACTATATTAATATAATATTAGTCCAGTAAATTGGTTATACTATGTTAGTATAATATTAGTCCAGTATATTGGTTATACTATATTAGTCCTGTACATGTATATTGGTTATACTATTCTATTCAAAAAAAGTAGGGGATATTTGATTTTTAAGTGTTATTAAAGTCACCTAATGAAACTGACGAAGAAACAAATGACAAAATGAAATGAAGTTCACATTCATCGATTTATTCCAAATGATCGTTAGACTAAGTAAGGCACAGACTGACCATTCTAAGGGTAAAATGATACCCGGGGTCAAACAGCAAAGTTACCACAGCATCACAACCAAGTCAGTAACGGGTAAATCCTCCTCTGTTTGCCAAACAAGCATTGATCCAACGTGGCATACTCCTAATGAGACGTCTAAGGTCATTTTGGTCCAGATTGTCCCATTCCTGTTGCAACGCAGCAGCAAGTTCTTGGACATTGGCAGGACGTTGTTGACGTTGACGTAACCTCTGTCCAAGCATGTCCCAGACATGCTCGATGGGGGAGAGGTCGGGACTCAGTGCTGGCCAAGGTAATGTGGTGATGTTCTGTTGTTGGAGGTAACCTGTAACGATCCTGGCCCTGTGACATCTTGCGTTGTCATCCTGGAAGATGAAACGGCGGCCATGACGTCGTGCGAACGGCACAACATGGACTGCCAAGATGTTGTCCCGGTAGTACTGGCCTGTAACACGCCCTGCAACAACATGTAAAGCCGTTCTTCCAGCAACAGTGATGCCTCCCCACACCATAACAGAACCACCCCCAAATCGATCATGTCTGATGACGTTAACGTCTTGGAAGCGCTCGTTTCGACGACGCCACACCCTCCTACGTCTGTCCAAAAAATCAACAGTGAACCTTGACTCATCTGAAAACATCACATTGCTCCAGCGTCGATTATCCCAGTGTTGACGATCCCTACACCAACGACGTCTTGCCTGAATGTGATGATCTCTCAAACAAGGGATCACGCGAGGACGTCGGGCGCGAAGGTGACCCCTATGCAGTCGATTCCGAATCGTCTGGCCACTCACTCTCACACCAGTGTCTGTTTGAAGACGAGCGCTGATCTGATTTGCTGTGATGACACGATTTCTCAAGGCCAAGGTACGGATAAATCGATCCTGGGCTTGAGTTGTCGCCCTTGGTCGACCTGAGCGTGGTCTGTCCTGTACAGATTGTGTATCACGGTATCTGGACCATAGCCTGCTTATGACAGACTGAGAAACATTCATCGTACGCGCCACAACCGCCTGTGTTGTGCCGATCTGTAGCATGCCAAGGGCACGTAACCTTTCATTTTGGGTAAGCCGACGCATATCAAAATTTGTTTTCTGGTCACTAAAACAATTAAACTGATGTTTCCACCCTGGAATTCAATGCCACAATGACTGTAACATTCAAAGTCAGAGTCGTGCAAATCTTGGGTTGGACCCCCATGATGATCCCAAGCATCACCTGCATTCCATGCGGTAGCTATTGGTGCGTTTGGGCGTCACATGTAACTGGAAATGTTTCTTCTGTTAGGTTCTATAGTGACTTTTTTCGTAGTCATTTGCATATTTTAGTATTATGCCCACAAAATAAAATATCCCCTACTTTTTTTGAATAGTATATAATTATATAATATTAGTCCAGTAAATTGGTTATACTATATTAATATAATATTAGTCCAGTAAATTGGTTATACTATATTAATATAATATTAGTCCTGTATATTGGTTATACTATGTTAGTATAATATTCGTCCAGTATATTGGTTATACTATATTAATATAATATTAGTCCAGTAAATTGGTTATACTATATTAATATAATATTAGTCCAGTAAATTGGTTATACTATGTTAGTATAATATTAGTCCAGTATATTGGTTATACTATATTAGTATAATACGAGTACAGTATATTAGTTATAATATTTTATTACTTGATTGTTTGTTTTTCAGTGACAACATGTCGAAAAGCTATCACTATCATCTTATCTTTTCTATTCTTCACAAAACCTTTCACATTTCAGTAAGTATAAAACATTATATCTATCACATCTTATTAAGGGCTATACTATATACCGGAAAACTACTGAAAAACACCATGTTATACTGAATACTGGAAAAACACTAAATACTGGAAACACAAACTAAATACCGGAAAACACCCTAAATAGGTAACTTGGAGCCTGGTCCTCTGGAAAACACCGGAAAAACCTAACGCTAACCCTAATCCTAATCCTAACTCCCCGCAAACAGAGGACCAGGCTCTGGGTTACCTATTTAGGGTGTTTTCTGGTATTTAGGGTGTTTTCTGGTATTTAGTGTGTTCTCCGGTATTTAGTGTGTTTTCCGGTGTTCAGTATAACTTGGTGTTTTCCGGTATATAGTATTGCCGTTCATTAAGTATTATTCTATTTGTTTGAGTATAATGTTTTTGACTGTGTCTTTCGTCAAATGGTTGATTTTGTTGTCAACCAAGAGAATGTTATAATAGGGTTTAACTTCCTAAGTTTTTGCACCAACTATATACGGTGCTATGACTGGTGATGTGTTTGTATTCATGAAAATAAAAGGGTTTTTTATATTATAAAGAGAATGTATTTATGACTTAATTAGTGCTTCTTGTTTTGTAATTACTTTCAATGTAATGGGTAATGGTAATTAATTATATTGCTAAAAATGAAAAAGTAATTGTAATGATTACTTTCAAAAAGTGATAGTAATATAATTAATTACATGTCCAATGTAATGGCCCCAGCCCTGCAGCTTTCCATCGAATTCCAACAGTTATCTTGCACACAGGCAGAAAGATATGTGGAATTGAAAATTTGTCAAGATTTATCGTCCTCTGTAAGCATGGCTATAATTTGAAGAAGTTTGATTCCACAAAACCTTTAAATGTTAAAACTCTAAAACTGTTTCAGATATATCTGGTCTGGTTTAATCGTTCTACTGGGTATCTATTTAAATCTGTACAGTAAAAACCAGGCGGCATGGAATCAGTACTTCGTCAGACTTCTACACAGAATCGCAGAAAAAACTACCTCAAAATACATTGGTGCTGAAAGTATTGTTTGATGTGTGAAGAGAGGGATATTTTATAAAACTGACAGGGATTTCACTTCTCCCAACTGAATGCTTTGGATTAGTTGTGGCTCACAATTTCACAAATATACTATTTAACCTGAATGTGAAGTCTGCTTCTGACTGTAACATGCTACTGGGACTGTGCTACTTGTGGTGGAGATGTGCTACTGGTAGGGATGTGCTGCTTCTGTTGGAACTGTGCTACTGGTGGGACTGTCCTACTGGCAGGAATGTGCTGCTTCTGTTGGAACTGTGCTACTGGTGAGACTGTCCTACTGGTAGGGATGTGCTGCTACTGTTGGAACTGTGCTACTGGTGGGACTGTAATACTGGTAGGGGTGTGCTGCTTCTGTTGTAACTGTGCTACTGGTGGGACTGTCCTACTGGCAGGAATGTGCTGCTTCTGTTGGAACTGTGCTACTGGTGGGACTGTCCTACTGGTAGGGATGTGCTGCTTCTGTTGGAACTGTGCTACTGGTGGTACTGTCCTACTGGTAGGGATGTGCTGCTTCTGTTGCTGTGGCACACTTTACATTATATTGCTTTTGTTGCGAAGAATGTGCTACAATGAAATTAGTGTGAATTGAAGGACGTGAAAGAAATACATGACACCTTATAATTTTAACACACAAACATCAGAATAACATGTCTATTATAATCATGTGTTATAATGCCATTGGGGTAGAAGTCTTTGTGGTTATGCAGTGCCACATGTCCGTTGGGTTAGAAGTCTTTGTGGTTATGCGGTGCCACATGTCTGTTACTCGCTATAAGACATTCAGATTTATGATGATTTGGGTTTGTTCATCTAACCTAGTTTCTATGACAACTGTGTTCTACCATGATAGGTTCTATTTAAAATCTTTGTATCATACTCTAGCCTAGTTTCTATGACAACTGTGGTCTAACAGGAAAGATTCTATTTAACGTCATCCTAGTTTCTATGACAGCTGTGTTCTACCAGGATAGGTTCTCTTTAAACATCTTCCTATCATACTCTAGCCTAGTTTCTATGACAACTGTGTTCTAACATGTAAGGTTCTATTTAACATCATCCTAGTTTCTATGACAACTGTGTTCAACCCGAATGGGTTCTATTTAATGGGTCCTATCAAATTTACTGCTGGTGAGTGCATGATGATCAGGAGTCTAACAAGCACTATATTCCTGAAGCAATAGCCCAAGACATCCCTCTCTAATCAAATGTAATGCTGAGAGGATATTTAACAAGCACCTGTTAGATATGGTATTATTGGTATTACTGGGTATATATATATAATTGTGTGAGTATAATACCATCAAGCACCTGTTAGATGTGGTATTACTGAGTATATATATAATTGTGGGTTATAATACCATCAAACACCTGTTAGATGTGGTATTACTGAGTATACATGTATATATAATTGTGTGTGTATAATACCAACAACCACCTGTTAGATATGGCATTACTGAGAATATATATAATTGTGTGTGTATAATACCAACAACCACCTGTTAGATGGGTTAGGGTTAGGGTGGTATTACTGAGTACATGTATATATATAATTGTGGAGTATAGTACCATCGACCACCTGTTAGATATGGTATTACTGAGTATATATATAATTGTGGAGTATAGTACCATGACCACCTGTTAGATATGGTATTACTGAGTATATATATATATATATAATTGTGGGTTTTAATACTATCAACCACCTGTCATGTTTAGATATGGTTATTGTTTCTGTATAAAATTATGAGCTTTTATCAGAGAACAAATTTGGGAAGTTATTTATTTGAGTAAAATGGTTTTAACAAAATGTGTTTTCTTTAATTTTTTATTTGTTCCAGGTTTGCTGGATTCAAACTATGTGCACTACAGGTGCTATCAGGGCCCAAGTACTATTTTCAAAAGGAAAAGAAAAATTAAAGACAGTTTTGATTTATTTTAACACACTAATTTTTGGATTTGGATACGGGTCATTCCATGTCAAGTGGGGCAGGGGTGGGAAATCGCCCCCCTCGAAAAAATCTGGAAAAAATATATGTTATTGTACATATAAAAAGTAGAAACTGTGCAAAATTTGTGGTCTTTTGCTTGAAAATTGACTGGGATACAGGCATTTGAGTTTCATGAGTTACCGATGAGTTTTCGATCCCCGCATTGGCGTAGTCATTCAGATGGGACGAAAAACCGAGGTCCTATGTACACATTGGCATGCATGTAAAAGATCCCTTGGTGGTTGGAATTTGATACAAAAGCAGACCATAGAGCCACTGTCTGGGCAAAATTTTCCTCAAAGCACACTGTATGGCATATGCCCGTCTTTATTTCATTAGCACAGTCGGAGCAGAACAGTAGCGGGTTAAACCCTACGTCATTCATTTGTTTTGGTGTGATAAATAACTCAAGTTTTTGTGGTATTTTTTGTAATAGTTTATTAAAGATTGTCAACAGATAAATAGACACATCAAATTCTCAATAAAATTTATAAATACTGAATAAAATTTATAAATCATGCAAATAAATTTGGAATGTAGAAACTTTTTAAAAATGAAATAAAAGATAAAATAAAATGAAATAAAATATCTAGATAGGCCTCGGCTTTATACTCACTCGATAGGCCTAGGCTTTATACTCACTCGATGGGCCTAGGCTTTATACTCGATGGGTCTAGGCTTTATACTCGATAGGCCTAGACATTATACTATTTGATTGTAAAATATGGAAACTTAACAAACAAGCTACATTTTGTCGAAATACTTTAACACAAAATATCAGAATACCTTTGGACAAAATAGAAATACATGGTGCTATTGTATAGCTAGAATTAGAATAAAAATACATGGTGCCATTGTATAAAGTTAGAGTATACCATAAAAGTTAAAATAAAAGTAGAAGAGTACCATTAGTTAAAGTGAAAATAGACGAGTCCCATTTTAAAAGTGAAAGTTACGGTGATACCATGTCAAATCACCCAATGAGGTAAAGTGTACCCGTTCAATTTTCTTAAATTTGGTTTATATTCTCATTTTGGCCGGAAATACCTATGTTGGGCGCATTCTTCACCCCTCGGATAGATTGCAATCTAGCGCGCACCGATTGTAATTTGCGTGTATCAAACTGATGCGCAAATTGCTATTTATATACATCAACTGACTGAATTGCAAAAATATTTAGGCTGTAATTACCGTAAACTTCAAGTTATTTTTGTATAGTTGAATAAAATACATTTATAACAAACTGTTGACAGATTTTTAAATATTTTATCAAAGTGAAATGTACAAGTTTCTGAATTCTCGCTACAGCTTCTTCCTTTAAGGTAATCAACTGCGCGATCATACTTTACTTTCCTTATCGCCTTGCTAGTACTTGTACCAGTAAACTGACGGTTACAAAATTCATTAACCAGTGGTTGCCATGCAAGATATGCCCACATTTTGCAAGAGATGGATAGAGAACAAGCTAAAAAAAAAATAATTTTTTTTTTTATAGCCTACAATCGGGGGCCATTATTTTGCTTAGAGGTTGCATAAAATTTGCACATAAAATAATTTCAACCAAAATATAAAATAATGAAAAAAAATGTAGTCATAATTCATTTAAAGTGACAGAATGGAGATAATTTCAATATGCATGGAAGTTATAAGTAGAACTTGTGCAAAAAAATTCCAGTGAAAAGAAGAAAAATAATTCAAAGATACATTATACATCATTTGATTAAAAGTTTAGGAGAACATGCAAAAAGATAAATAAAATTATAATCTTATAACGTCCATGTTGGGAGCAAGCCTCGAAAATACCCAATCTAATTAAAATACAGATCTATATTTCGTTTCGTTGTTTTATACTTTCAATAGCCTACACTACATGAAGATCTGACAAGTTATAGTTGGGGTTCACGTCAGGGGTCAAACGAGCGGCTTTTGACCCTATGACATCAGACATTTGATTAACCAACCAGCATTGATGTTTCTAATCGATTGCCCACAGTTCCGATCGGTTGTAGCGATAGGTGGCGTCAGATGTGATACAAACGGCTTTGGCTCTATGACATCAGACATTTGATTAACCAACCAGCATTGATGTTTCTAATGGATTGCCCACAGTTCCGTGCAAAACACGCCTAAAGCTCGCCATAACAGACCGTTTCATTCCTCACACCATTCAGAACACGTCAATGATAACAACTCTTCCAGACCCTAGTGTAGTAAAGACAAGTAAAGCGAAATTTTGAACTATAAAAAACGAAACGAAATAGGATCTGTGTTTTAATCAGATTGGATAATACTAACAACTGGGAATTATAGACTCCATTCCTAAAGAACCCAACTTGATACAATTAAATTATTTATTGTTTTAATTCAAAAACCTCTACTTGGATTTTCTATTGTTTTAATTAATGAATACATATGAACATATGGTCCATGAGGTGATTTAACCTCAATAATAGGCTCATAATAAGATAAATTAAAAACAAAAAATATATAAATAGATCATTTAATAAATATTCTAGCCTAATACATATCTATTATAATATAATTTGAAACAACTCTTATTCACTTGTATCATACAAACTTTAACAATTGTATATACACATCACCACTGCATTGGCTGAATTCTATTATAGTGGGTAGCTATATATTGCTGTGCATGACTAATAAGGAATAACCAAGAACACATTCTGTCCCCGGTTATAAAAAAACATTCTCAGATTTAAGATAAGAATTTACTCAAAATTTTCCGCCTTAATTTAACTAAAATATAGCCCTTTATAAAACTATTGTTGTTTTAATGTATCAAATACATCAATAAGAAACTATGTGCATTTTATTGTGTTTCTGTATCAAAGATAATTCTCATAAACAGAGATTGAAAGTTGAGTAAATTCTTAAGTCGAACAATGCTTTGTGAAACCAGGGCCAGGTTCTTTTAAAAAGAAAGCATCACTTGGTTGCACCTTACCCAGGTAGTTATAATTAAAGTGGGGTGGGGGGGGGGTCACTAGGGTTCATGTTTTTCTCATATTTACCGGTCTTGGCTGACCGACTGGAGAACTTACAGGTCAGGCAATTTATATGTCATAAAATATATATTTCAAAGAATTTAACAATAAATCGCAATAAATTAAATTTATAGTTTCTATATTTAAAAACACTCACAAAGAGATTATAAAATGCCATAATCTTTGAAAAAACCATGTTGTTCCAAAATTAAACATAAAATGCAATAAACACAAATAAATTTATGGTCTCTATGGGTAAATAATATTTATATTAAATATGTGAATAATTGGCTGTCTGATAAAGGTCAGAATTAAAAGCCCTTTATTTGATTGTTGAGTATCCTGTGTGGTACACCACTATATTTAAAATATAGATGTGACATCACCGTTTGATGTTGGCGTACTGTTATTTCAAATAATCATGCAGGCAACTTGCCAATCATACATTATTTATACTAATGAAATATTGGACTCTTGTGACGTATTTCACTGTAAAAGCACGTGGGGAGTATTGTTTAATGGTCTCGAGCTTAAGATATTGCGTAATATATTGTAAAAACACTCGGGTCTACGGCCCTCTTGTTGTTACAATATATTACTTAATGTCTCGTTCTCGACCATTAAACCATACATATTGTTCACATCCTATGACTAAATTTTATCAACCATCATTCAAAATATTAGAGAGAGAGAGAGAGAGAGAAATGGGGTTTAACGTCCACTTGACACAAACTAGGTCATTTCGGGACTAACATATGGTTTAATTTTATTTCAATAATTCGCTTGCGCATAGGGGTCTTTAGCAGTGGGAGGAAACCGGAGGACCCAGAGAAAACCCATGAGGTTGGGCAGGCGACCCTATTCCTTGTCACGTCCAACCGGGGATTCGAAACCATGCCAGTCGACTCAATGACAGACTTTATGATACAGTGCGCGCATGCTAACCATTCAGCCATCCAACCCCCCTCAAAATATTAACACTGGAGTCCAAACTGATTGGGTGGGTTAACACTGGGTGGGTTAACACTGGGTGGGTGGGTGGGTGGGTTGAATGACACAGCAGAACTGGGTGGGTGGGTTGGTTGAATGACACAGCAGAACTGGGTGGTTGGGTTGGTTGAATGACACAGTGGAACTGGGTGGGTAGGTGTGTTATGGTTGAACAACACCATGGAACTGGGTGGGTGGGTTGAAGGACAATGTGGAACTGGGTGGGTGGATGTTATGGTTGAATGACACTGTGGAACTGGATGGGTAGGTTGAATGACACAGCGTTACTATGGGTGTTATGGTTGAATGACACGGCGTAACGGGATGGCTGTCTTGACACTGCAGATAGAAAATGATAAATTATATGTTGCTTGTCCACGAATATCCATCAGTGTCAACAATTGCTAACTACGTCGGTGTGGATGTGTACATAAGTGGTACATAGGCAGTTGGGTGGATGGGTTGAGATCCATGTGTTATTTTGTTTGGACCCTAGTTTTGAAATTTTGAGAAAATGGTACCTTAATTGTAACGACTACCGTATTAATCACTCATGTGTTACAATAATTTGATCCCATGCAAACAGAGAAACAGTATGACAGACTATTTTAAACTATCTTATAACTACAATGATTCAGTTTATCACAGATTCAATAAAATATCAACAGTGTACATAAACCATTATCACTCACAGTTCTCTAAAAAAATGTTCTAGTCAGCTGGGTAAATTAACAGGGTTATTAGAGAGCAACACAAACTAGGTCATTTTGGGACTAACACATGGTTTAATTTTATTTTGATCATTCGCTTGCTCAAAGGAGTCAATAGCAGTGGAAGGAAACCAAAGGGAGAGAGATAGAAATGGGGTTTAACATCCACTCGACACAAACTAGGTCATTTCGGGACTAACACGTGCTTCAATTTTATTTCAATAATTCGCTTGCGCGTAGGGGTCTTTAGCAGTGGGAGGAAACCGGAGGACCCGGAAAAAACCCATGAGGTTAGATAGGCGACCCTACTCCTTGTCACTTACAAGAGTGGTATCGAAAACCCAGTCACTTAACTCAATGACAGACCGTGCGATCTAAAGTGCATGCATAAGACCATTCGGCCATCCAACGTAACAACTGGGCTTAAATATTGTTGGTCTTGTCCTTTCAAGAGAACTGTATAAAAACCTTTGGTTTGCTGTAAAAAAAACCTTCCTAACCTGGGTCCCTTTTCTGTCTTTCATGATGTTTAAATTCCTAACCCTGTAATTTTATATATCCACATGCGGTCAGACTTCACGATTTAATCCACAGTGGAGGGCAGGTAGGTTTTCTTAAAAAAGAACAAAAACCCCCCTAAAAAACAAAAAATCCCACCGAAAAAACACTGAATTTTCAGATTAGGTATGTCTTAGGTTTTCAGAATAACAACATTTTGTGTGAATTGTGAGTCATAATGGTCTACAATAATTAAATAATTCACACCAATAATAAACAATTAAAATATACAAAGGCTTCAATAAATTATAATAAAAGTTGCATAATAATAATAAATATTAGTAAAGAAAAAAAAAAGAGTTGAAATCGGCACATTAGTGTTAATTTTGCGGACACAACATGTGACGTCACAGGTCATCTTAAAATCATGCAAGAAACAGTGTTGAAAACGGCAAATCAGTGTTAATTTTTTTAACACGATCATGTGACGTCACAGATCAAAATAAAGTAATATTACATAATTTTAATCTTGCTGTGCTGTGGTTTAATTGGGTGTATTGAGTATTAATATCACTATACAAGTCAAAGTGCTATGGAACACAATTACCGCTAGTGTTTATTACTGGGGGATTGGATCTAGTGGTTTAACACAATCATTGAGTCAAGTGGCATGTTTTCGATTCCTCTGTTGTACATGACAAGGAATAGCATTGCTTGTCCAACCTTGTGGGTTTTTTCTGGTTCCTCTGGTTTCCTTCCACTGCCAAGCTAAAGATCCATACGTGCATACAAGTTTTTGAAATAAAATTGAACCATGTTAGTCCAAAATAATCCTAGTGTTTGTGTCTGGTGGACATTAAACAGTAATCGTATTCCAAAGAATTGTGACCTGTATACTCCAATGATCATTTACTAAATACCATGGAAACAGATAAAGCACATGTTTAGATGTTTGATTATCACATTCTAATTAATAAACAAGATCTTTGACAGATATAAAGATACATTATGTAAGAACTACTGCAGGTCTTTATTTGGTTTAATCTCACTGTGCCCCCCAATCGATAACCCCCTTGCTTGATTAATCCCCCCATGAGAACAATTGCAGGGGGCACAGTGAGATGTCCCCCTTTATTTTGGATTCTAATGTTATATAAACTCTCTAAACCAACGAATTACTGAGATTCAAATAGATTGAAAAACGATCGCCATTTAATAAATACCAATCTATGCTACATCTTGTCAAAACATCAAACTATTATATATAACATCTTTAAAGTAATTAATTCTCATTTAAAATACATTATACAAGAGCTAAATCTGTCTATTGCAGGTCTTTCATTAGGCCTGAAATGTTATCTGAATTATTAATTAGACATTAATTAACTGATCCAGGTCATAATCAACTCTCGATGACATGGGATAGTCAAGATTTTAACTAAATTAGAATGGTTTGCCATTTAAAAATTTAATTTAAAAATGGGAAAGCGAAGCTAAGTCTTGAATATACCAGTGCCCTGGTTACCACAACGCACACATCTTGTCAAAATTACAAACCTTGATAACTTGGCTCAGAGTGAAGTAATCTGAATGAAATGTTCAATATTATCATTTTACATTATCTATTTTGAGCCATTATAGCAAGAATGGTCAGCTCTGTATCTAAATCTTACATAACGTATCTTTAAATACCAATATCAATATTAATATCAATATTAAATATCAATATTAAATATTGAATATCAATATTAAATATCAAATATCAATATTGAATATCAATATTAAATATCAATATTAAATATCAATATTAAATATCAAATATCAATATTGAATATCAATAATAAATATCAATATCTATATTAAATATTTTATGTACTGGAAGAAACTTGATGAAAGGCAACACAGCAAACTGTAAACAATAATTGAACTCCTATATTTCAAGTGTCTGCTCCATCTTATTATACAAAATAATATCCAATTTATAATGGTTATTCATGACTGCAACACATGTATGTACAATTTCGAGCTGGACAATAATTCAATTTAGAATACAGATGTGACGTCCGTACCATTATTTCATATAATGGTATGGGCAACTTGTCAAGCGTACATTATTTATACTAATATCGGTATTTCATTGAAATGAACATGCTGGATAGTTTCTGTATTTTAAGTTGTTTAATGGTCTTGTGGAAGACATTGTGAAATATATTGATATACCAGTAGCCTTTGTGCAATATCTATATATTTCTTAATGTCGGGCCCTCGCCCATTAAACCACACATATGGTCCAGCCCTAGTAGAAGGTACTATACACACAGTTACAATGTCGGCTCCTACTATACAAATAATATATACAATTGATAAACATCTGCTACACAGGAACGTCTTAATGCATGGGCATGGTGGGCAGTTACCCAGGGGCCCAACGACTATCAGACCCTTTTTTTTCTTTATTTTACTTAACACAAACATATGGTTCAATTTTATTTCAATAATTCGCTTGCGCATAGGGGCCTTTAAGCAGTCGAAGGAAACGAGAGGACCCAGAGAAAACCTACGAAGTTAGATAGGCGACCCTACTCTTTGTTACGTACATCCGGGGAATCAAAACCCCGCTAGTTGACTCAATGACAGACCTTATGATACAACGCACACACACTAACCATTCAGCCATCCCCCCACCCCTCTCTATAAGACCCTGTGGTAATCTATGTATGTTTGTGATTTGATGTTGAAACATTGATTTTATTGGAAGTACCAATACAATAAATATATCTATATTTTTATATATATATATTTTTATTCTTGTGAGTGGTTGTAGATAATTAAACCCAGTGCCCCCATGGGTTATAATCTTGTTAAGCCAACCCTATTACTAAACATGAACTAATCATAGCCACTTGGGAAAATCAAATCTGTCCACTCTATCACTCTCAATCCATCAGCAACATTAATCAATCTGTCCTCTCTATCAGTCTCAGTCCAACAGCAACATTAATCAATAAAGAGAGAGAAAGAAATGGGGTTTAACGTCCACTCAACACAAACTAGGTCATTTCGGGACTAACATATGGTTTAATTTTTATATCAATAATTTGCTTGCGCATAGGGGTCTTTAGCAGTTGGAGGAAACTGGAGGACCCGGAGGAAACCCACGAGGTTGGACAGGCGACCCCACTCCTTGTCACGTACAACTGGGGATTTGAAACCACACCAGTTGACTCAATGCCAGGCCGTACGATACAACGCGCACACGCTAACCAATTAGCCATCCAACCCCCCCATTAATCAATAAAACAGTTCTATAATTTTGAATTTAAATTTTTGAAAACTATTTATACAACAAAACACAATATATTTTTTCGATGTAATTCTCTATTCGATACATGTGATTTAGATCATTAGGTCTGTAACTGAAATGAAATGGGGTTTAACGTCCTACTGTTCGGCAGGTCTGATATTGAGTGTTGTGGAGTGTGTACAACAAAATAGTTGTGTATGGACAAGGTGGAGTTATTTCGAATAAATAATTCAGTCCTGATGGTATACAATACAATCCAGGAGCCCCCCCACCCACCACCCCACTGCATTCTCTAGACATAAAGAGTAGCTGTTGTGTAGAGTTCATGGACACAGATCATAAAAATAAATAATAATAAATTATAACAAGATAGAATCTGTAAAGAATTAAATTAATTAATTAAAACATTTGAAAATAATACTTCTCTAAATATTACACAATATTATTTAGCATTTTCAAAATCAATTATGTAATAGACAATTACACTCTAAAAACTAAATTAGCATTTTGAAAATTAATTTGTCCCAAGAAGATAAAAGAGGTCTCACCAAAATGATTGGGTAGTGAAAATAAAATGGTGGATTTTATTCTGATCGAACGAAAGGCTTGTACAAACCACCTGATGGTAGTTTTATTTCTATGGATACCAATCACAAAATGAAATTGGGTTTAAAGTCCTACTGCTCCGAATGTAAAATGGTGGATTTTATGCTGAATGAAAGACTCTTAACACCCTACTGAATCGTGCAAATAAAATGGGGTTTAACGTCCCACTGGTCATTCTCAAACATACCAATTATTTTTCATTTTGTAAATTTACATACTTGAAATCTTATTGAAAGGTCGTACACGTATCATATAGTGATTGCTATCCACTGGATAATCAAGTCTATATACTTGCCGTAATTATAGTAGTAATTCACCACTCACTCACTCAATTATTCTAAAACAATCTTTTTCAACAAATGTAAAATATATCTAAAGAAGTACATGATTATTAAAAATGTAAATTAGAACAGAAATAAAAGTTTGATCTGTGGGGTGTCAACTATATGACAGCCTATTAAAGATACATTCCTACGAAAGATAGAAAGATACATTCCTACGAAAGATACATTCCTATTAAAGATACATTCCTATTAAAGATACATTCCTATTAAAGATACATTCCTACGAAAGATAGAAAGATACATTCCTACGAAAGATAGAAAGATACATTCCTACGAAAGATAGAAAGATACATTCCTACGAAAGATACATTCCTACTAAAGATACATGCCTAATAAAGATAGAAAGATACATTCCTACGAAAAACACCCTATTAATATCCTGCCAACCACCCATTTTTAACGACCCCTTACTGTCAGTCATATAAATCATTCGATCTCAATAGTAAAACCCATCACTGTCCTTACAGTAATAAATTAAACAAAACAAATAATTAATATTATACCCAAGGAATATATTCGATAACCAAGCCTGGAAATAATCACCTGTCACAGACAATGTCAGGCAGCGATTCAGGCACCAAACTTCTGCTGCCTGTTATTTTGTCCGTCACTGATTTGTCTTTTTTATTGATATTATTAATACATGTCCGGCACTAAGTCGAAAATGTCAGGTACTATTTCATTAGTGCCTGACATTTTGTCAGGTACATCTAAAACTATTATTTCCAGGCCTAACGATAATCTGACTTCCAATGATTGAATTTGACTAGATCTCGAATATTAGTAGTAGAATAAGTTGACTTTGATTTTAAGAACAGTATATGCATCTCCGTCAAACCACCCACACTTTACTTATTTTACAGTATTTCATATACTTTAGTTGAGCTTTTCACATAAACAACAATATGATTATAATATCATAGATTTAAATAAGATTATCTCAAGTTAAAGATGCATTATGTAAGAGCTAAATTTATTTGTCTATTGAAGATTTTTATTTTAGTTTCAAATGTTATATAAACTATTTATTCACATGACAAGTCTATAATTTACTCTCTAGACCATCGGATGGCTGAGATTTAAATGGATTTAAACATAATCGCTATTTAATAAATCTTATTCAAAAATGGATAATCCAGACTTAGTCTCGATTGTCAAGTACCATTGCTACGATAATACACAATCTACGCTACATCTTGAAACACAATAAGATAATTTGAATGAAATTTTCCATATATTTCATTTTTTCATTATCTATTTTTTTTTTAACTATCATAGCGAGAACTGTCATCTCTCAAACTAATTAAAATACAGATCTATATTTTGTTTCATTTTTTTTTATACTTTTGATGGCCTACACTACATGAAGATCTGACTGGTTGTACTGAAAGGTTGTGTCAGGGGCCAAGAACACGTGGTAACAGACCGTTTCATTAGCTAATCCCTCACTTCAACCAGAACGCCGGCAATATAACAGCTCTACCAGATCCTAGTAGTGGAGTAAAAATAACATTTGACCTAGAATAAATTGCAAGAAATTGTTTTTTGTCATTTTTCGACTCTATGGGACTTGTAAGTCACAAATATGAAAATCGGACAAAATCGACTCTCAGATAAGTGTTCTACAGGTGTCAAAGTTCAAGGTCATGTCAAAATGAGGTAAAAATGAAAGAATTGTCATAAAATCCTTAATATTTGTCATAAAGTATCAAACTTAGTGTCAAACTATGGGTTTTCAGGGGTGCTGAATCCAATGCAACCATTATTTATGTTGTGTGACGTCGCTATGACGTCATGACGTCATTTGGGAATGACGTCATGACTTTTAATTCTGCGATTTATCATCATAATAGGGCCCTAATAGAGTATCGACACTTGACTTTATACATGGGGTTACCCAGAATATCTACTAAAACTCATCCACTGTAATTGCACGACAGGGTGTCAGCATACCAATTGCTCCTGTAGGAAATATGGTCTACCATGCCACGCTGGCTGCAGAAAATGCCAACAGGACCACTGTACGAACTGTATCCTACCTGAAACGGAGCAGGACAATGATGAAGATGAGGATGATATAGATTTGGATTTATTCTAAATTAAACTATAATACTTTTATTAGGGATTTTTAGGGATTTTTACAAATTAATAATTTTGTTTAAGTTAATTTATTTATGTTTCTCTGCTGTTGACAAATGCTATGTAACTATAAATCCTTGAAGTTGTTCTAAGGATCAGCCATTTACTGGACTTTCTTAGTGGAACAACTTCAAGATTGTTTGTATATAGTCAGTCGTATATCAGTCGCACTTTTTACTGCAGTTGCTACTGAGCCTTCCGTAAGGTATCACCGTGGGACATATGACTGGGTAACTCGGAGTTACCTTGTCCGGAGTTACCCGATCCCACCGTTTTTCCTATCCTCGAAAATCACTGAGTTTGGGCCCCGCCTGAGGTTAGACGCAAATGAGATTTCACCAGAATCCTTTTCAGCAGTGAAGTTTACGTTTTCATCTCTCATTTGAGTACAAATTCGACACAATGCGACTCTTGAAATACTACGAATAGAGTTGAAATTTTGACAAGGTATGCGACATTTTGGGTAACGCCATTTCTAGGATCGGGTAACTACCCAAAATATTGCATATTGTCAAGATTTCGTCTTTATTCATAGTTTTACCAAACTCCCAATCTGTCGAATTTATACTCGGTCGGGCGAATGACATGAAAACTTCACAGCAAATCGGAGATTTTCGAGGATCAGAAAAACGGCGGGATCGGGTAACTCCGGACAAGGTAACTCTGAGTTACCCAGTCATATGTCGCACGGTGAGGTATTAAAACCTAAGATAATATTGAAGTTTTTCGTTTAGAAATTATTTCTAGATTCTACAATCTATGTGAATATGTATAATCATTAAATTGTCTTGCATTTGCCCTTCATTTTTATTGATATTTTTAATTGTAATAAGAGAAAATATTGTTTATAATGAAAGCTATAGTTGTAATTCTTGAAACGAAATACCTAGTAGATCGGATTCTATTGAAATGGTCTCTCAAAAATACGTTTTGTCGCATTTTCTTTCCTTGATTGTCCATCCCCGATAACCCCATGTATAAAGTCAAGTGTCGATACTCTATTAGGGCCCTATAATGATGATAAATCGCGGAATTAAGAGTCATGATGTCATTCCCAAATGACGTCATGACGTCATAGCGACGTCGCGCGACATAAATAATGGTTGCATTGGATTCAGCACCCCTGAAAACCCATAGTTTGACACTAAGTTTGATACTTTATGACAAATATTAAGGATTTTATGACAATTCTTTCATTTTTACCTCATTTTGACATGACCTTGAACTTTGACCCCTGTAGAACACTTATCTGAGGGCCGATTTTGTCCGATTTTCATATTTGCGACTTACAAGTCCCATAGCGTTGAAAAATGACAAAAAACTATTTCTTGCAATTTATTCTCGGTCCATCACTATTTTCTGCTATTTTTACTCGACTGTAGTGTAGTAAAGACAAGTAAAACGAAATTTTGGACTATCAAAAACGAAACGAAAAAGGATCCGTGTTTTAATCAGATTGTTTCATATCTTTATCTTTCATGATGCATCTTTTAAACAAATCATAATTTTCATCTGTTTCTTCATCTTTTATTATTGAGTTGATGAAACTATATCTGTGAACATAATCTTAAAATTTAGGATTTATTATCCCACCTCCAGGCCGTATCTACAGCCCTGGAAATTATCGATGATCTACGGGGCTGTGTCTTCGCCTCCTGCATCAAATGATCCGCTAAATGAACCTGTTGGTGTACTTGGTGGAGGCGTGTCCTGCTTTTCTGTCGCGTTAAGCTGTAGTCGTATAGCGTGAATACGGAAATGTAGCCTTGATTCCAAGTGATAACCCTTATAGTTCTTTCTGTAAAAATAACATTGTAAAATTATTGAGAAGGTTAGATTAACCGAAGTGTAAAAAGAAAGTAAATCGCACTTTAATATCCTACTTTTCTGCATCAAGTGGCTAATAAAGATACAACTATGTCACACAGTGTGCTATGGACACACATATGTCATACAGTGTGCTATGGACACACATATGTCACACAGTGTGCTATGGACCCACATATGTCATACAGTGTGCTATGGACACACATATGTCATACAGTGTGCTATGGACACACATATGTCACACAGTGTGCTATGGACACACATATGTCATACAGTGTGCTATGGACACACATATGTCATACAGTGTGCTATGGACACACATATGTCACACAGTGTCCTATGGACACACATATGTCATACAGTGTGCTATGGACACACATATGTCATACAGTGTGCTATGGACACACATGAAACCATGAATCACCTAAATTGTTAATGTAGCATTTAGTCACTGAATATGAAATAAAATAAAATGAAATGGGGTTTAACGCCATACAGTGCGCTATGAGGAAAATGTTGCAAAGGGCAGCGGCACTATGACTTATTCTTATTTCGAATTCCAACTGTCAAGGGATCTTTTACGTGCATGCCAATGTATACACAGGACCTCGGTTTTTCGTCTCATCCGAATGACTAGACAGCTGTCCTTGTCAGACCCTCTGTCATCCTGCACCAAAGACAAAGCGGAAACCACGTCGGAAAAATCCCAATGAACTTTCTGGACCAATACAGGGACTAAACGGCTTAACCACTTAGCCACCATGGCTGGCTCCCTAACTGAATATGAACAACACATAACACAATTATATAATTGTATTTCTGGCGTCATTTTGACTAACATTCTCTCCTTTTGATTAAGTACTTACTTTGTTTTCCCCAGGATAGTTTTTGTTTCTTCAAATTCTTCATTTTTCAAACAAATTCTGGCCATTTCAACATGAGCGTACGGAATCAGGTACAGATCTTGTTTAATCTGTTTCTCACTAAAACAAACAAATAAAATGAAATATGGTTTAACGTCATCCATTGTTGTATCAACAAAGCTAAAGAGAAAAAAGGTTGCACGTCCACGACACAAACTACGTCATTTTGGGACTAAATGAAATGAAATGAAATGGGGTTTAACGTCCTACTCATGAGAGAGAAAAAAGGTTGTACGTCCACGACACAAACTACGTCATTTTGGGACTAAATGAAATGAAATGAAATGGGGTTTAACGTCCTACTCATTTCGGGACTAACTTATATCGTTTAAGGTCATCCATTGTTGTATCAACAAGGCTATTGAGAGAGAGAGATTTTAACATCCACTCGACACAATCTAGGTCATAAAATGAAATGTGGTTTAATAGGGTTGTACGTCCACAACACAAACTAGGTCATTCAGGGACTAACATATGGTTCAATTTTATTTCAATAATTCGATTGCGTGTAGGGGTCTGTAGCAGTGGGAGGAAACCTGTTGACCCAGAAAAAACCCACGATGTTGGATAGGCGACCTCACTCGTTGTCAGGTCACTTGACTCAATGACAGATCATATGATCCAATGTGCACACGTTAGCCATTAATATATAATAACTTACTATGTATTATAAAGATATGTAATATATGATAACTTACTATGTATTATAAAGATATGTAATATATAATAACTTACTATGTATTATAAAGATATGTAATATATGATAACTTACTATGTATTATAAAGATATGTAATATATGATAACTTACTATGCGAGAGAGAGAGAGAAATGGGGTTTAACGTCCACTCAACACAAACTAGGTCTTTTCGGGACTAACATATGGTTTAATTTTATTTCAATAATTCGCTTGCGCGTAGGGGTCTTTAGCAGTGGGAGGAAACCTGAGGACCCGGAGAAAACCCACGAGGTTGGACAGGCGACCCTACTCCTTGTCACGTACAACTGGGGAACTTACTATGCATTATATAGATATATAATATATAACAACTTACTATGTATTATTGAGATGTGTAATATATGATAACTTACTATGAAATAAGTTCTATAAAGCACTGATTAGCTTGAAACAGTTGTCCTCTATGATATAAACATACACCTTTTAATAACAGAGCTAATCCATAGTCATCATAGAAATATATATACTCGTCTACAAAATAAACATATTTACATTTATTACCGGTATCATAAACAGTAAACACTATCCAAATCAATCAGCACCGAATTAATCAACGCCGAATTACAGCCGAATGAGTGCACACATAAGGCAAATCCTTCGCTTGATCCACCAGTTGATTACATGAACTTTCACGTCACATGATTAAACATGGCAGCGACCATGTCTTCAAACAATCATGTGACTTCTCGATATTTGTGGTGATTAGCTAATAAATTCTACATTCAGGCAAATGCTTCAGTGAAGCGGACACACAAGGCAAATATAATTTGCCTGAATATATCAACCCTACTTATATTACAGACTTTATGATACAGTGGGCACACGCTAACCATTGAGCCACCCAACCAACCAACTAATCTATAAGACGTTGGTTTACAAGCGGTGCTCCCTAGGCACTGGGTCAGCATACCATTCGGCCACCCAACCCCCTAGCTACAAATGGACATGTTGTATTATTTATTTATTTACCTTTTTTATTTTGGAGTTGATTAATTGTTTGTTCTATAATAGTCAACATGGGATCCAACAGAGACATTTTCTGACCGATAATATTAAAACCATTCCATACATAGATTAATTCCTGAAAATAACAGACATTGGCTAAAACAAGGTCAACTGACACTGTAATCTGGGTGTCATTTAATCTTGTGTATGTAGCACTAATTTCTGTCACATTCGTTTAATATCAAATTTTTGTTAAAAATCACCAAAAATCATCTGATTTGTACTTGTGTCCAGTTTAAAGCTGACCATTCAATTTAAACAATTTGCAGTGATTTGATATTAAATGAATGTGAAAGAAATTAGTTCTAAATACACAAGATTAAATGATACCCGGGTTACAGTGATGACCCTCTGTCTCAGCTAGTTGCTACTGACTACAGGAAGAATTAAAGTTGACATGCATATACAGGTAGTGAAATATTGCATACTAAAGCCCATTTAATCTTCAAAATCGTTAAAAAGCAAATCTTTTTCCATTTAGAACAGAATGCCTGGGTTTATATAACTCACAGCGAATTGCAGGGTATATGGATCATTACTTGTCAAATCACGACATGCAGTTTACGGCCTTTTCATATTTTTGGGTGATTTGACATAGAGTGACCCATATGCCTGTCAGCAATAGAATGACCCAAGGTTCTGTTTACACACTGGTGTGCACGTAAAATATCCCTTAGCAGTTGGAATTCAATATAAGAGTAGCGCCGCTGTTTGGGCAAAATTTCCCTTATAGCATACTGTATGATGAATGCCTGTCTTCATTAGCCCAATCTGAACAGAACCAGAACAGTAGGACGTTAAATGTCATGTTGCTCCTATACTGGGCTAATGAAGGCAGGCATATGGCCTACTCTTATATCAAATTCCAACTGCCAAAGGATCTTTAACATGCAAGCCAATGAATAAACGAGACCTCGGTTTTTCGCTCCATCTGAACAACTAGACAGCTGTCCTTGTCAGGCCCTCCATCCAGCACCACTGACAAGGGGGAACCACGCCGGAAAATCAGGATGAATTTTTTCGGCCAATGCAGGGATCGAACACCCAACCTCCAGGTTAGCAAGCCAGCGTCTTACCCACTTAGTCACCGTGGCTCCCAGTAGGACGTTAAATCCCATTTCATTGGTCAATACACTTACTAGAGCTGGTAGTGTCAATCTTTCTTTCTGTTCAGCATATCTCAAAGTTTTGGCCACTGCAAATTTTTCGAATGGGAGGGACTTCCCTGCTATCCTCTGTTTCAAGTTTGGTACTTCACTTTAAAAAAATAAAAAAATCTAAATAAATATTTATAATTACAAAAGAACATGTTTTAGCTATGATAGGACAAGATAGGAAGAAGAGACATGTTTTAGCTATGATAGGATAGGATAGGAAGAACAAACATGTTTTAGTTATGATGAGAATAGATAGGCAGAACAAACATGTTTTAGTTATGATAGGATGAGATAGGAAGAACAAACTTGTTTTAGCTATGATTTGACAGTATTAAGATAGGACAGGATAGGAAGAAGAAACATGTTTTAGCTATGATAGGACAAGATAGGAATGTAGTTTAAGGGAGAATGTGTGTGTGTTGGGGGGGGGGGGGATTTTGTTTTCTCATATTCCTCATCGAATTCCATAGGAATAAATTTATTCTTAAGTTATGCAGGGAAATGTGGGTAAATTTATCTTTTATGGGACACCTGACTGAATGTTCGAGAATTTAATACTCTCAATCCCAAGAATAGTTATTTCCTACCTGAAGAGGTACGTTACATGTGCTATGGTATGTTCTGATTGGTCATCACACATCGTTAGAAAAGCTGCCTTTTGATAGGTGTACGTGGCTTTACTCCATCGACTCTCACGACATAATCGTTCAGCATATTTCATAGCTAATAACCAATCACCTTTAAAACTACAAAACAGATTTAAAAATGTCTGAATCTACAACCAACTCTCTAGACAATCAGATATTCAAGGGATTAGAACAGATGCAAAATTTAATAATCTAAATTGAAATGAAATGAAATGGGGTTTAACATCCTACTGTTCTGCTCCTGACTGGGCTAATGAAGATAGGTAAATGCCATACTGTGTGCTATGAGGGAAATTTTGCCCGGACAGCAGCACTACAGCCTACTCTTATATTGAATTCCAACTGTCAAGCGATCTTTAACGTGCATGCCAATGTGTAGACGTGACCTTGGTTTTTTGTCCCATCTGAAGGACTATACGTTGTCCCTTGCCAAGTCCTCTGTCCTGCATCACTGACAAGGGGGAACCACGCCGGAAAATCTGAATGAACTATTGTGGTTAATAATTTAAAAATAAAGACTTTGTTTATTTTAGCAGCAATATGGTACATTACAATCAAGACTATATTTTGAAAAATTCAAAGTGATTTGACTGAAATTTTCAATATATTAATTATGAAGCTGTTATAGATGTATCTTTTAAAACAAAATAATTACTGGTAATATTCTGTATAGGACATTTATAGATATATTTACATACTTCTATATATATACTATCTTCCAGATTTATTCATATACTATGCATGGCATTGATGGAAATCTAAATATCCTTTAGCAGTTGAAAATTGAATTAAGAGGAGGCTGTACTTCCTCTGTGTACAGTTCCAGATTTACCTATAGGTTTGGTAGGCTGAAACATACAGCCTCATGTTCTAGGGGACCCCAAGGAGAATGATATTTAGGCCACTGTCTTACAAGCACTGCAATCTTACAATCTTTCATCATCCTGGGATTTGTTAAATTGTGTTTACAACACACATAAGGGTGGGGGATGGGAGGGGGGTCATGACAAACAAGATGGTGTATACCTGTTTACATTAACCCCATTTTATCCAATTATTTCAGTTATGAATGTTAAGTATATCATACAGTAAACTGAGTAACACAGCGCCCCCATCACCTTTATATCAACCCTCCTCCCCACCCATCCCAGGATTATACATTGGCCCCGTCCCTCCCTCACCCCCCAACCCAGGATTATATGGTGAATTATACGTACCACTGACACCACATCAACCCCCATCCCCTCCTCTCTCCTCCCCTCCCCAAACCACCTCAGGATTATACGTACCAATGACACCACATCAACCCCCTTTCCCACCCACCCCACCACAGGATCATACGTACCAATGATACCACATCAACCCCCTTCCCCCCCCCTCAGGATTATACGTACCAATGACACCACATCAACTCCCTTCCCCTCCTCCTCACCCCAGGATTATACGTACCAATGACACAACATTAACTCCCCTCCTCCCCACCTCAGGATCATACGTACCAATGGCACCACATCAACTCCCCTCCTCCCCACCTCAGGATCATACGTACCAATGGCACCACATCAACTCCCTTCCCCTCCCCCCTCAGGATTATACGTACCAATGACACCACATCAACTCCCCTCCTCCCCACCTCAGGATCATACGTACCAATGGCACCACATCAACTCCCTTCCCCTCCCCCCTCAGGATTATACGTACCAATGACACCACATCAACTCCCCTCCTCCCCACCTCAGGATCATACGTACCAATGGCACCACATCAACTCCCTTCCCCTCCCCCCTCAGGATCATACGTACCAATGGCACCACATCAACTCCCCTCCTCCCCACCTCAGGATCATACGTACCAACGGCACCACATCAACTCCCCTCCTCCCCACCTTAGGATCATACGTACCAATGACACCACATCAACCCCCTTTCCCACCTACCCCACCATACGATTATACGTACCAATGGCACCACATCAACTCCCCTCCTCCCCACCTCAGGATCATACGTACCAACGGCACCACATCAACTCCCCTCCTCCCCACCTTAGGATCATACGTACCAATGACACCACATCAACCCCCTTTCCCACCTACCCCACCATACGATTATACGTACCAATGGCACCACATCAACCCCCTCCTCCCCACTCCAGGATTATACGTACCAATGGAACCACATAAACTCCCCTCCTCCCCACCTCAGGATCATACGTACCAATGACACCACATCAACCCCCTTTCCCACCTACCCCACCACAGGATTATACGTACCAATGGCACCACATCAACCCCCCTCCTCCCCATTCCAGGATCATACGTACCAATGGCACCACATCAACTCCCTTCCCCTCCCCCCTCCAGGATTATACGTACCAATGACACCACATCAACCCCCTTTCCCACCTACCCCACCACAGGATCATACGTACCAATGACACCACATCAACTCCCCTCCTCCCCACCTCAGGATCATACATACCAATGGCACCACATCATCCCATCCCCACCCCCCTCAGGATTATACGTACCAATGGCACCACATCAACTCCCAGAAACATAAATGATGAAACTGTCTCCATTCAGACTGGGAATCTATAGATTCTTCAAATTTATAAATAGCCTGAAATCATCAAAAATATCCAAATTTATAAATAGCCTGAAATTATCAAAAGTATCCAAATTTATAAATAGCCTGAAATCATCAAAAATATCCAAATTTATAAACAGCCTGAAATTATCAAAAGTATCCAAATTTATAAATAGCCTGAAATTATCAAAAATATCCAAATTTATAAATAGCCTGAAATCATCAAAAATATCCAAATTTATAAATAGCCTGAAATCATCAAAAATATCCAAATTTATAAATAGCCTGAAATCATCAAAAATATCCAAATTTATAAATAGCCTGAAATCATCAAAAATATCCAAAGTTATAGACAGCCTATAATTATCAAAATATACAAATCTTGGACAATCTGCTTAAAACACAGATCCTATATCGTTTCACAGAGATTTGTTGAAACAGTCTGCTAGTACAGTACTCTAGATGGTCCCTATTGGCGAATAATGTGGGATACGCTGCCTTGTTATTTGTTATATTTAACTAGCCATCACTGGAATGATGAAAGTTAAGTATCCTCCAGAAGCATAAAACACAGCAAATGACAACAAGATGACTAGTCATCAACATCCCGCGCCCTTGCACTTGTTTGGAAGAAATAAGGAAAAATAACTTGTTTATGCTATTGGTAATCAATATAAAAATGTATCAGATTTCGCAAACAGTGTCACTGGTCCTAATATTGTGGCCCTGTTTAGTAGATATTGCTCTCTATTTCTGAAAACTAATGACTGATTGATATTTACTAGAAGATTTGAGATAATTTATGACATTAAGCTCTGGTTTTAAAAATTAGACATAACTACATAGAAAATAGAGATATTTTGCAAGTGGAGGGAACTGGAACTTTAGACAAATCTCATATTCCGACACATGGAATATCAATTCACAGAATTTCATACTCTGATCACAGTAGCTCGGCAAGGCAGGGTCGCTACTCCCTGTAAGGTTTGCACAACAACCTTTGCCTACCTCAATTAGCTGCTGTATGTTAAACAATAAACTTATACATCAGAAAATAAAATACTATAATAGGTTAATGTTTGTACAAAGTTTTAAAAAGATTTCTTGAACAGATAATAAAATATGCTCCAGATACAAAATCAGGACGGAAGGCTGGATTTCAGAAAATAAAATAATGGGTAAAATTATTTTAAAGGTATCTTGAACAGTCAAATGTGTTTCCATGGATAAAATTATCAAATCTGAGAAATTCAAAATAAGTGCCATGAAGATATCTTGAACGATTTATGAGATATGCTCCAGAAACAAAATTGTACACCAAAAACTAAGTAAAATTTGTTTCCATGGAAACACACAAAATATCAATCCCAGGAATTCCTGTATAGCAAAAGGCACAACTACTGTAATGGACTGATGTGTGTGCAAAGTTTCAGAAAGATATCTTGAACCGTTTATGAGATATGCTCCGGAAACAAAATTGTACACCAAAAACTAAGTCAAATTTGTTTCCATGGAAACACAAAAAATATAAATCCAAGAAATTCCTAAATAGCAAAAGGCACAACTACTGTAATAGGTTGATGTGTGTGCAAAGTTTCAGAAAGATATCTTGAACCGTTTATGAGATATGCTCCGGAAACAAAATTGTACATCAAAAACTAAGTCATTTTTGTTTCCATGGAAATACAAAGAAATAAAAATCCCAGAAATTCCTAAATAGCAAAAGGCACAACTACTGTAATAGGTTGATATGTGTGCAAAGTTTCAGAAAGATATCTTGAATGGTTTATGAGATATGCTCCGGAAACGAAATCGGACGGACGAACCCCATTTCAATATCCCTCCCTAACTTCGTTCGGCGCGGGATAAAAACAATCCAAATAGTTGTTCAAGCAGCAAATATTGAGTTGTTTGTTATTCGTTTTTCACCTCTTTATTCAGGATTCACATACGAAGGTGTTCAGGTATCTTCAGGATTTAAATAAAAACGACAACTGGACAACAACAGATTGCAAGGTGTTCCCTAGCTGTAGAATAATACTGGATAAATGATGTATAGTCAGTAAATAAACCAGATTGTTGTTCAAGTGGTAAATAACGAATAAGGGGATATTAGAGGTGAATAACAAGAAGAGCCATCCTGTTATTCACCACTTGAACAACAATCAGGTTTATTTACTTACTACATGATCTTGATATTCTGGGTTGTTTATCTTCTATATCATTTAACTGGTTTCGCTGTCATATGGTACAGTATATATGTTGTGATATGGTACAGTATGCTGTGATATGGTACAGTATGTATGCTGTGATATGGTACAGTATGTATGCTGTGATATGGTATAGTATGTATTGTGATATGGTACAGTATGTATTGTGATTGGTACAGTATGTATGCTGTGATATAGTATGTATGCTGTGATGTGGTATAGAATGTATGTTGTGATATGGTACAGTATGTATATGCTGTGATACGGTACAGTATGCTAGAAAGGTCTACAACCCATCTTCAGATTTAACACCTAATAAAACTTACCTCATCAATGTTGCCCTTTACTTCTTCAATTCGACCAGCAAAAAACAAGAATAAAGCACCCTAAAAAAAACAATAAAATAATATATCAAATATATCACAGGTCTAACCAATATCACTCGGCTTTATGAGGTGCCCATACTGATATAGGCACGTTGATCGCTGACTTCGTATTACGCCCAGTGGAACAGGATTGTATCAAATCTAATCCACAAAATAGAAATGAATATAATGACTGAATATTATAGGATTAAACAGTCTTTATGGAGGACAATATGGATAATGCACGGAAATGGATTTTTGTACATATAAATGATTTAAATACCTTGCTAATTGTAGGAGTAATTAAAGTAATACATCAAATCACCAAAACACAAGACTTTTATACTAATAATTAATTTTAAATGAAATGAAATGGGGTTTAACACTGTTCAGGGCAAATGAAGACAGGCATACGCCATACATGTTATGAGTCAAATTTTGCCCGGACAGTAGCACTATGTCCTACTCTTATATCAAATTTGCCAGGCCTTCCATCCTACTCGCCGAGCCACTGTGGCCCTCGCAATGTTTCAACAATGATGATCTAGCTGTTATCAAGTAAAATATGAGTAATGTTTCAACAATAGTAGTTATCAAGCATAATATGGATATCATAAATGGATCTATATACATTTATGCTTAAGAACAATAGGAGAATACTTGTAACAGTGATTATATTCATATACATTATTTTGTGTTTTATAAACAAAGTTAATATGAAACATTATATATAGAAAGATTGTTTAATATGAAATATTAGATATAGAAATATTATTTAAACATACATTATGACGTCACATTAATAATGATGTCATTGTACTAATCATATGAAACATACATTATACAAGAGCTAAATCTGTCTATTGCAGCTCTTTCTTTAGGCCTGAAATGTTATCTAAATTATTAATTAGACATTAATTAACTTATCCAGGCCATAATCAACTCTAGATGGCATCGCTAGCATGTGATCTTTAGTGGATTATGAGCCGATTTACTGCATAAGGATTAAATGGATAATTGAGCCTATGATGTTTATCGTACTGACTTATCTAGTTTTTAACTATTATAGTGAGAACTGCCAACTCGTTATCGAATCTTCCATAATGTATCTTTAATTGGAAATATTAGATATAGAAACATTATTTAAAAGGAAATATTAGATATAGAAAAACTATTTAATAGGAAATATTAGATATAGAAAGATTATTTAATAAGAAACATTAGATATAGAAAGACTATTCAATAAGAAATATTAGATATAGAAACATTATTTAATAGGAAATATTAGATATAGAAACATTATTTAATAGGAAATATTAGATATAGAAACATTATTTAATAGGAAATATTAGATATAGAAAGATTATTTAATAGGAAATATTAGATATATAAAGATTATTCAATAGGAAATATTAGATATAGAAAAACTATTTAATAGGAAATATTAGATATAGAAAGATTTACCTTAGGATAATTCATTAAACATGGTTTTAATATTTCCGATGCTAATTCAATATCTCCATCACCCAGTCCTACAAGATATATTGATATATTATAAAAATATACAGAAGCTTGAATATAAGGTGCTGGTCGCTGACAATGTCAGGCACAAATTGAAGGCACCTGTCGCTGACGTGCATGTTATAGAATATTGACAGTTTGAAATTGATGAAGTCTAGGCCTTAATGCTATTGAGTAGGCAAGATTCCTCAGTCAGAAGTGACAGAGTTCACTGTATAACTGGACATTTATTAAAATATAAACACAGAAAAGAGAAATTTCTGTGTATAATAAAATAACAGACAACAGAAGATTTGTACCTGTTAAAAGTTTATGTTGAAATTTTTAATAAATGTCCAGTTATATATGTTAGGTACAGCTAGTAATCTGACTGGGTAATCTTGCCTATTCAGTGGTATTTATATATGTTAGGTACAGCTAGCAATCTGACTGGGTAATCTTGCCTATTCAGTGGTATTTATATATGTTAGGTACAGCTAGCAATCTGACTGGAGAATCTTGACTACTCGGTGATATTTATATATGTTAGGTACAGCTAGCAATCTGACTGGAGAATCTTGCCTACATTGTCGAGAGTTCTTAACGCTACCACTATAGAACAATACTTTACACTACAACGTGGGAATCGTGTAGTTGTGCTGTTTTAACAGGAGTTTCAAACCATTGTTGACAAATTGATCAAGTTTATTAAGAATCCCCCAAATATTGGGTTCGTAGATTAGATGTGTGTTGGGTTGACAACTGTTTACTTTCACTAACGGTGTCAATTAAAGCGAGAATTTCAAATTTTCTAAGAAAGTCAAAACATAACTATTTCTATGTCTTTTGCTCAATAGGTTTTCAAATCACTATTATACGATCATGGGCATTATTTCCCACCCTTAAAAATCTATGACACAGGAAATAACAACACAATTACCTCCTCTGTTTTGCTATTGACAACATAGGGCAGCCATTTTCCAACGTTGGAATTTGAAGTTAAAAATGATATTTTTGCCAATTTCTCAGCTGGCAATAGCGAATTACAGGATTAATAGGATTATTCTTTAACAAGGTAGGACTGTTTATAGATACCATCTATTTTAAGGCTTTATTTTAATACATTTTAAAAATATAACTTGAAAATTTGCAATTTCCGCTTTAATTAATCATTCTGTTGGGAAATTGTGTACTATAGAACAGAAAATGAAATGAAATGGGGTTTAACATCCTACTGTTCTGCTTCGACTGGCTAATGAAGAGGGGCATACGCCATACAGTGTGCTATGAGAGAAATTTTGCCTGGACAGTGGCACTATGGCCTACTCTTATATCGAACTCACACTGCCAAGGAATCTTTTACGTGCATGCCAATGTATACACAGGAGCTCGTTTTTTTGTCTCATCCAAATGACTAGACATTTGTCCTTGTCAGGCCCTCCATCCTGTACCACTGACAAGGGGAAACCACGTCGGAAAATCCTGATGAACTATCTCGGCCAATGCAGGGATCGAACACCCGACCTCCAGGCCAGCGAGCCAGCGTCCTACCCTCTTAGCCATCGTGGCTCCCGGTACTATAGAACAATACTTTACCTAGAACATATGTTACAACTGTATGATATGCCACCAGTACTATAGAACACAACGGTCCTCGTAAACTACTCTGCATCTTACAACCATTCTCTAATTCAGATAAACCTAATTGCTGAAAATATAACACAAAGTGGTGTAAAGTATTTTCGTGAATTACCATATAGCTCATGAATATGAGAGAAAGAGAGAGAGAGAGAGAGAGAGAGAGAGAGACTTACAAACTAGGTTATTTCAGGATGAGGAAATAACCCACAAGCTTGGACAGATGATCTACACCTTGTCAAGTACAGAGAGAGAGAAATGGGGTTTAATGTCCACACGACACAAACTAGGTCATTTCGGGACTAACATATGGTTAAATTTTATTTCAATAAGTCGCTTGCGCGTAGGGGTCTTTAGCAGTGGGAGGAAACCGGAGGACCCGGAGAAAACCCATGAGGTTGGATTGTCAAGTACAAGCCTGGAATCAAAACCAAACCACTTGACACAATGACAGACCTTGTGGTCAAATAAACACATCTTAGATCATTCGGTCAAACACCCCTCTGTAACAATATAAAGGTATTATGTTATTTCATTCGGTCACCCAACAACCTGTAACTACATCAAGGTATTATGACATAGATAGGCCAACATTTTCATTGATAATAAGGCAATGTGTAAAATATTGGTTTGTCAGATGAGACAACTTTTGGTCTTCGAAGGAATTATCAGTGAGCAGAAATTCGCCCAAGTATCTGTTATCGCTCGTTACTTCAGTCAGTTATAGGTTGGACAGGCGACCCTATACCTTGTCATGTACAAGCGGGGAATTGAAACCACATCACTTGACTCAATGACATACCTTATGGTTTCATGTGTACATGTTAAACCACTAGACCACCCAACAACCCTTTATGTAGAGAAGTCAGAACCACTTGACCAACTACCCAATTAATCTATCATAGAATTATTAATACTAACCTTGTTGCCAGAAAATCCTACAAATTCCAACAACTTCATAACTTTACCAGGTAATAATGAGATCATCTGTAATCATAATAATAATATATCTGTAATAACAAACTGTAATCATAATAATAATATTTCTACAATAACAAGCTGAAATCATATATCTACAATAACAAGCTGTAATCATATATCTATAATAACAAGCTGTAATCACATATCTATAATAACAAGCTGTAATCATATATCTACAATAATAAGCTGTAATCATATATCTATAATAACATACTGTAATCATATATCTATAATAACATACTGTAATCATATATCTATAATAACAGGCTATAATCATATATCTGTAATAACAAGCTGTAATCATATATCTATAATAACATACTGTAATCATATATCTGTAACAGACTGTAATAATATAACAATAATAACCAATAAGTCTAACAAAATAAAGACACCCACCATCCCCCATGCAATAAGCCTTCTAACAATTAAAGGCACCATGCTCCAATCCTAACAAATAAATCTACCAAATTAATAAGCCTTTTAACAATTAAAGGCACCATGCTCCAACCCTAACAAATAAACTTACCAAATTAAAGGCACCAACACCCATCCTTACTCCACTCTCAAAATGTAACCGATGTTCTTCATCCGTCCATTTCCTTGATTTTAATATTTTATTGCATTCTCTAAAATAATGAAATAAACATCAATTAAAAATATAAAATAATTCTAAGACTAACAGTAACAATACAATCTGAGTAAAACACAGATCATATTTCATTCCGTTTTTATAGTTCAAAATGGAAGAGTTGTTATCGTTGACGTGTTCTGAATGGTGTGAAGGCTTAGCCAATGAAATCAGGTTGAGTAACAATAGTGGGCTGAAGAATCCCTGGAATGGTGCAGGTCAGTGTGGATCTCAATGAATAATCCCAAAATAAACACTAACAAGACAGTGTAGACTATATAAAAGACAGTGTAGACTGTATAAAAGACGGTGTAGACTGTATAAAAGACAGTGTAGACAATATAAAAGACGGTGTAGACTATATAAAAGACAGTGTAGACTATATAAAAGACAGTGTAGACTATATAAAAGACGGTGTAGACTATATAAAAGACAGTGTAGACTATATAAAAGACGGTGTAGACTGTATAAAAGACAGTGTAGACTATATAAAAGACGGTGTAGACTATATAAAAGACAGTGTAGACTATATAAAAGACGGTGTAGACTATATAAAAGACAGTGTAGACTATATAAAAGACGGTGTAGACTGTATAAAAGACAGTGTAGACTATATAAAAGACGGTGTAGACTATATAAAAGACGGTGTAGACTGTATAAAAGACGGTGTAGACTATATAAAAGACAGTGTAGACTATATAAAAGACGGTGTAGACTGTATAAAAGACAGTGTAGACTATATAAAAGACAGTGTAGACTGTATAAAAGACAGTGTAGACTATATAAAAGACAGTGTAGACTATATAAAAGACAGTGTAGACTATATAAAAGACGGTGTAGACTATATAAAAGACAGTGTAGACTATATAAAAGACAGTGTAGACTATATAAAAGACGGTGTAGACTATATAAAAGACGGTGTAGACTGTATAAAAGACGGTGTAGACTATATAAAAGACAGTGTAGACTATATAAAAGACGGTGTAGACTGTATAAAAGACAGTGTAGACTATATAAAAGACAGTGTAGACTGTATAAAAGACAGTGTAGACTATATAAAAGACAGTGTAGACTATATAAAAGACAGTGTAGACTGTATAAAAGACAGTGTAGACTATATAAAAGACAGTGTAGACTGTATAAAAGACAGTGTAGACTATATAAAAGACAGTGTAGACTATATAAAAGACAGTGTAGACTATATAAAAGACAGTGTAGACTATATAAAAGACGGTGTAGACTATATAAAAGACAGTGTAGACTATATAAAAGACGGTGTAGACTGTATAAAAGACGGTGTAGACTATATAAAAGACAGTGTAGACTATATAAAAGACGGTGTAGACTGTATAAAAGACAGTGTAGACTATATAAAAGACAGTGTAGACTGTATAAAAGACAGTGTAGACTATATAAAAGACAGTGTAGACTATATAAAAGACAGTGTAGACTATATAAAAGACGGTGTAGACTGTATAAAAGACAGTGTAGACTATATAAAAGACAGTGTAGACTATATAAAAGACAGTGTAGACTATATAAAAGACAGTGTAGACTGTATAAAAGACAGTGTAGACTATATAAAAGACGGTGTAGACTATATAAAAGACAGTGTAGAAAAGACGGTGTAGACTGTATAAAAGACAGTGTAGACTATATAAAAGACGGTGTAGACTGTATAAAAGACAGTGTAGACTATATAAAAGACAGTGTAGACTATATAAAAGACAGTGTAGACTGTATAAAAGACGGTGTAGACTATATAAAAGACAGTGTAGACTATATAAAAGACGGTGTAGACTGTATAAAAGACAGTGTAGACTATATAAAAGACAGTGTAGACTATATAAAAGACGGTGAAGACTATATAAAAATGCGCTTCTGCCTATTCTTCATCGGATTACAACTGTAAAAGTTGGTTCGGTTGTACAGTGGGTCAGTGAGTAAGATGCTGGATCGCTAACTGTGGAGGCCCTGATGTTGAACTATCTGCATGTGAATGACATTTAGTTCAAAATGCGGTTGTGACCATCCGTACCATGCAGTGGGGATAGTTCAGAAATGGCCGACAAGACTGACACGTAAGTAGATTTGTTTGAAAACTATTATAAAATTGTTTCTTGCCGTTACACCAAGGTCCAACCGTATTATAGGGGCCATGATAACACCAAAAAGATAGTGAATGAGTGTTGGGGTATAGATCTTAACAAGTTTGATGTTTTGACAGACTAGGATCTTCTTATTCAAATTAAATATATATACTATTTAGGCCCACCACAAAAAACTTTGTGAAATGATCTTGAGTGACATAATTCCAATATTCTGATACTGACAGATGAAATTTAATATAAGAGTAGGCCGTAGTGCCGTTGTATGCCCGTCTTCATTAGCCCAGTAGGATGTTAAGTACTGTTTCATTTCATTTCAAATATATGTGAAAACTGATGAAATAAACTCTTTCCATTTTGGTAAACTTTCAAGATGTTATTCAGTACACTCAATACTACCAGAAACCAGCAAAAAACCTTGTTGTGTAATTTTTTAGGGATTGACACCTTTTTTTTTCTCTCATAAATTTCATGGTATAACGATCTGCCACAGTGACTCAGTGATTGTGGAGCTAGTTAAGTAACCAAGACGTCTTGTGGCAGTGAAATACTACCAGAAACCAGCAAAAAACATTATCGTGTAATTTTTTAGGTGTTGGCACCTTTTTTTTTCATAAATTTCATAGTATAACAAAATCTGCCACAGTGACTCAGTGATTGTGGAGCTGGCCATGAATTAACTAAATATTTCTACTTACTTATATATTTTATAACATTCACGTATTTTGAGTCCACCTTTAACAAAACTGATTAAATTCTCGTCTTGTATAAACGTGAGTAATGCACGTAACAACAGACATTCAGCATAACATATTTCAGCATGGATTTCCTCTAAAAAATATAACAAACATTTAAACATAATTATGTAAGATTTAGATAAAGACCTAGCCATTCTTGCTATAATAGTTTGAAAACAGATAATGTAAAATGAATAATTTGAAAATTTCATTCAAATTACTCTATTGCGAGCGAAGCTATTAGCCTTTGATGGTTTGACAAGACGTGTGCAATAATTTCAACCACCTTACTGGTTGTTCGAAGCTAAGTCTCGCTCCTCCATTTTTAAATTAAATTAACATATGGCTGAACCATTCTACTCTATTTAATATCAGAGGAATCTGATGCCATCAAGAGTTGATTATGATCTGGATAAGTTAATTAATGTCTAATTAATGTTTAATATATCCCTCTTTAAATCTTCCATTCAAAAGGATTTTTCGGAAATTTTTCATGGCCTTCTTTTTTATCCAAATGAATCCAAATCCTTGCAAATGGGAACAAAGATTGAAAATCTACGATGGTTCGTCTTGGCACAAACCCAAGACTTTCTGGTAGAGAGTCTGCTCGACTCCCGCAGCCTGCCAGCCCCACCCCCACCCTAGGATACAAGCCTGGGACATTCTAGTAGAGAGTCTACTCGACTACCTCAGCCCTCCCCTACCCCTTAAATTAATAAGGAAAAATTTACCTTCTGAAAGATCGTTGTAATTAACTTTGGTTAAAGATTTACGGAATGACCCCATGACGGTTGTTTTCCGTCGAAATCTGTTACAAACAGCAACAGATTTTTTAATGGTCTGTATAGCTGTTTCTATATCTGTCTGTAATAGAAAAGATATATAAACAATCACATAATACACAGGACAGAACAATCTAGGGTGTCTCCAGATATATAAACACTCACAGAATACACAGAGACACAACAATCGAGGTGTCTCCAGATATACAAACCACCACGCAATACACCACAGAGACAAAACAATCTAGGGCGTCTCCAGATATACAAACCATCACAGAATACACAGAGACACAACAATCTAGGTGTCTCCAATCACACAACATTATGACGAGACCATTATCAACTCTCGATGTCATCAGATGGCTCTTATTTTAAGTAGATTAGAACAGTTTGGCCATTTAATTTAAAAATGGAGCAGCGAGGCTTTGCCACAAACAACCAATACCATGGTTACAATCAATGCACACATCTTGACAAACCTTTAAAGGCTAATATCTTCAATCAGGATAAAGTAATTTGAATGAAATTTTCAATATATACATTTTGCATTATCTATTTTTTAACTATTATAACAAGAACGGCCAGGTCTTTGTCTAAATCTTGGGGGGTTGGATGGCCGAATGGTTAGCATGTGCGTGCTGTATCATACGACCTGTCATTGAGTCAACTGGCATGGTTTCGAATCCCCGGTTGTACGTGACAAGGAGTATGGTCGCCTGTCCAACCTCGTGGGTTTTCTCCGGGTCCTCCGGTTTCCTCCCACTGCTAAAGACCACTACGCGTAAGGGAATTATTGAAATAAAATTAAACCATATCTTAGTCCCGAAATGAATTAGTTTGTGTCGAGTGGACGTTAAACCACATTTCTCTCTCTCTCTTTGTCTAAATCCTACATTTGGTGCACTTATCCACCATTGCGGAGCCACGGTGGCTAGGTGGTTAAGACGCTGGCTCGCTAGCCAGGAGGTCGGGTGTTTGATCCCTGCATTGGCCGACAAAGTTCATCCAGATTTTCCGGTGTGGTTTTCCCTTGTCAGTGGAGCAGAACTGAGGTCCTGTGTATATATTGGAATGCACGTAAAAGATCCCCTGGCAGTTGGAATTCGATATAAGAGTAGGCGATAATGCTGCTGCCCATGCAAAATTTCCCTCATAGCACACTGTATGGCGTAGGCCCGTCTTCATTAGCCCAGTATAGGAGCAGAACAGTAGGACGTTAAACCCCATTTCATTTTATTTCATTTCATCCACCATGGCAGGTGTGTTAGCCCTCACAAAATGATGAAAGGATAATACTCTTACCATGTCAAATGTCATGACAGCTTGAAGATATAAAATGGTTCCATAACCTAAAGCAGGATACATACTCTTCAACGAACTACAAATATATAAATAGAATCACATGGAATACACAAATATATAAATAGAATCACATGGAATACACAAATATATAAATAGAATCACATGGAATACACAAATATATAAATAGAATCACATGGAATACACAAATATATAAATAGAATCACATGGAAGAGATAAATAGAATCACATGGAAGAGATAAATAGAGTCACGTGGAATACATGACTGGTTAAATAAACATTTTTACATTCATTAGTCAGACTTAGAATATGGAAGTTTGGGTGGCCATACAGTCTAATGCTAAGTTCCCATTGTCGTGCGATGCGTAAGATTAGGATTGTCCCTACCGAGCCAACGATCTGGTACGTGCAGATACGTTCTGGTACATTTCGATACCATCAGCACGATTGCTATGACCAACCTCAATATATGATAAGACCTGATAGGATCACCACGATTACTTCACTATTAAAACCACGATTTCAATCGTAGTGCGAATCGTGATAGTGGGAACCTAGCATTCCATGTCATGTGACATGGTTGCCTGTCCAACCTTGTGGATTTTCTCCGGGACCTTCAGTTTCCTGCAACTGCTAAAGGCTCATATGTCAAAGCGAATTGTCCGGGAATTAGTTGTCAGGAGACAAGTTGCCAGGGGACGAATTGTCCCGTACCTGCGCCACGGCGTACTCTTATATCAAATTCCAACTCTCATTGGTTTACGTGCACACCAATGTGTACACAGGACCTTAATTGGTTTTCGACTCATCGGGATGACTACATGCTGTAACTTGCCAGGCTCTACACCCTGCACAATAATATTTTTATTTTTAATAAGATGAAACTATAAACAAGACTTACTGTGGTTCCATTCTCTCCTTCGCATCCGTAAATTTGTTATTAAGGAATAACTTAAGGGCAATACTTGTCTCTGATATGGACGTTGCCAAGTCCATATCACTTGGCCTGTAATATATGATGTGATAAGGTTTGATGTGACAGTATAGATTTCGACGAGAGTGTTTCGATAATCGGAACACAGAGGTGACTATATTGTATTAGTAAGTGCAGGAGGACTGCACTAAGTGCAAAACAAATCAAACCTGCGAACACGACAAAACACAAAGACATTGCAAGAAATAAACAGCAAATATCAAAACAAGTGAATGGATCTGGGGACTAGCCATAAGCATCAACTGTGATGTACAGTCCTGGGCCTGTAATTTGACTCTTTTTTAAGGACCGAGGTCAGATTGTAGTCTGTTAAGAAACTGAATGAGTAGGTCTATCATACTTTGGTGGTGTATCTTTGTTGACCTGGTGGTTCCATTTAAAGAGAAGGACTTTGGACCGGTTTCGTATCGCTTGGAAAATCCAATGCTCTAAATTTAATATAAAGGTAAATAACTTTGTGTAGAATATCTTCCGTCAAAGAAATATATCCCACTAATGTAGAAGTAATCTATTATTATCCATTACTAATGATAAAAGTAATCTATTATTATCCATCACTAATGATAGCAGTGATCTATTTACCATCACTAATGATAGAAGTAATCTATTATTATCCATCACTAATGATAGAAGTAATCTATTATCCATCACTAATGATAGAAGTAATCTATCATCCATCACTAATGATAGCAGTAATCTATTTACCATCACTAATGATAGAAGTAATCTATTATTATCCATCACTAATGATAGCAGTAATCTATTATCCATCACTAATGATAGAAGTAATCTATTATTCATCACTAATGATAGAAGTAATCTATTATCCATCACTAATGACAGAGGTAATCTATTATCCATCACTAATGATAGAAGTAATCTATTATTATTCATCACTAATGATAGAAGTAATCTATCATCCATCACTAATGATAGCAGTAATCTATTATCCATCACTAATGATAGAAGTAATCTATTATCCATCACTAATGATAGAAAAGTAATATATTATTATCCATCACTAATGATAGCAGTAATCTATTATCCACCACTAATGATAGCAGTAATCTATTTACCATCACTAATGACAGAGGTAATCTATTATCCATCACTAATGATAGAAGTAATCTATTATTATTAAGTATCACTAATGATAGAAGTAATCTATCATCCATCACTAATGATAGCAGGAATCTATTATCCATCGACTAATGATAGAAGTAATCTATTATCCATCACTAATGATAGCAGTAATCTATTATCCATCACTAATGATAGCAGTAATCTATTATCCATCACTAATGATAGAAAAGTAATATATTATTATCCATCACTAATGATAGCAGTAATCTATTATCCACCACTAATGATAGAAGTAATCTATTACCTATCACTAATGGTAGAAGACAGTAATCCATTACCTATCACTAATGGTAGAAGTAATCTATTATCCATCACTAATGATAGAATAGGCCTAATCTATTATCCATCACTAATGATAGAACTAATCTGTTATAATCCATATCTACTTACAGATTAATCTTTTCTGCAGCATCTTCAAACTCCTGAAAAGATAAACAAATAAAGAAAAAAAACCCAGTCTATTAAAGGCAATGGTTCAATTCCACCACAGAGACTTTATTTAAGCTTTTCAGGGATGTACACTCCAGTCCATTTCAGTATGTGTCGCCAAAGAAGATACGTGGCCGCAACAGTACACTTCACAGCAAATCGGGGAAATTGTATAAAATTTCCAAATGTGTGATAAAAATACAAAACTTAAACCTTTCAGCCAGGAAATTATAGCCTACTTAGAAAAAAATCATCTACCAATCCTGTACAAAACTATTGTCATGTGAAAAAAACTACAGAATGAATTTGTTTTCCTGTTGCATTCTATAGCATTCTATAGAATCCAACAAAATTCCATAGGGGTCTACAATTTTTCTATAGGATTTTTTCATACGCCTTAGCCTTAAAGGAGCTAAATCGCTAACATTTAGGACCTAGAAATTGACACAAGTGGGTCGCAACTCATATAATACTGTAATATGAATGTATGATATACATTCAATGGTTTCCGTTTTTACTCTAATTTCAAATCAGTTATGTTTCACGAAATAAGCCCGCAGTCTCAATTGAATGCAAATTTCTAGCACCTGGTTATTCCAGTCTACATACGCCGTTTGGTTTGGTGCAATATGCCTAGCCTCGTTCCCAGAGTCTCTTGCTAGAACTGAGGCTGAAACACATTATGGTACACGATTCGTGTACCAATGGCAAAATGTTTATTTTGTCTTAAATATTGGATATCAGAAGCCCATCTTTTTCCGGTAAGATCACAGCATCAATGTACATTTAAATTGACAAATAATTTGTGTTTTCAATGTTGAAGATTTTGGATGATATTGAGTTAGAGACTTAGCTACTTTAATAAGAAGGGTCCGCTGCAGGAGGACGTAGCCATATTTATTACAATTAGGTAAAATTTAATTGTATTATTTGTGTATAATCCATTAAATGTTCTAGATTTAAAATAAAGAAAGTCGTAGCATTTCTATTATGGGTTGTTTTTATTTTTTTTCTGAAGGTATCTATTGGTCATTGAATCATGAATGGTGTTCGTGTACATGTTTTGGTGATATTCGTTCAAAAGCCATAAGGGCAATGGTAATCCTGTTCAACAAACCTCGTCATCGTCTTGTTTCTCCAATTCGGCTCGTAATTCTTGTTCGTCCATCTGAAGATTAAGACATATGGAGGAATTAAATTATGTTTATGTAATCTAACAACTTTATCATTAATTACATTTATTAAATACTAATTTTTATGAGCAGACGAAATCGGAAGTTCGCTGAGAGTTACCTATTTTTGCTACTTCCTGTTAAAGAAGACAACTTCCGGTGGAAATTTGACTCGTGTCGGTGAGAAAGTCAACGTTGAAGAAGTTCAATTCTTTTGATATTCCTGTTCCAGTATCTTAAAAATATGTCGAACGAGGCGAAAAACAACGTGAACGACCCAAGGCGTCCAAATAAAATTATTCGGTTAGTAAAAGAAATAACGTACTAGTTTATATTCTACTTCTAGTTTTAGGAACGGTCACAAAATTCTGCTACAATGTTGATAATGAATTAGGCCTATTATAAATTTGTGTCAGATATGGCGAGAAATGATTTTCATATTGCAGCTTAAAGGAGCTAAATCGCTAATATTTGGGACCTAGAAATTGACCCAAATGGGTCGAAACGGATATAATAATCTAATCTGATTGTATATAAACTGATTTACATTCAATTGTTTCCTTTTTGACTCTAATTTCAAATCAGTTATATCCAGCGAAAAACAGCATGTGTCTCAACCCTATAGCAATTTTTAGCGTCTGGTTATTCCAGTCTATTAAGCAGGCTCTCCAGCTGAATATGTCTAGCCTCGTTCTTTCTGGTCACTTGTTGCAAATGACGCTAAAACGCACTATGGTACACGATTCGTGTACCAATGGTAAAATGTTTATTTTGTCTTACATGTAAATATTGGATATCAGAAGCCTGCCTTTTCCTGGTAAGATCACAACATCAGTGTTGATTTGAATTGACAAATAATTTGTATTTTCAACGTGTAAGACTTTGGATGATATTGACTTAGAGACTTAGCTACTTTAATAGGAACAGTGATAGGACACCGTCTGATCAGACACTCTTCCGAATGGAACTAGTCCAGAATTAGTTACTATACTTGTAACGTTAAACGCAAGTTCAAATAGGTTCAAACGCACAATTGTCAACACAGTGACATATCATAGGACATACAGTTTGTATTGGAATAAGTAATTCTATGACAAATAGTGAAGACTGGACCACTAAAATGGTTACTGAACAGTTTTTCTTTGTGGTTATGCGTTCTACATTTGCATAGCGATGTTTCTTGTAATGCCGTATTACTCAAGCCGCCATGACACCGGCCAGTTGAAATTTCGCGTAGCAGTTGGGTTTCATCAAATCATATAATTATGCGGTAAGGCTTCACATTTATTTCAATGGGAATTGATTTATTATATGTTAAGCTATGTGCAGTACTGTTTTGGGTCAGTTTATGTGTAAATTAAAGGAGCTAAATCGCTAACATTTGGGACCTAGAAATTGACAAAAGTGGGTCCCAACACATATAATACTGTAGTATGAATGTATATAAACTGATTTACATTCAATGGTTTCCGTTTTTACTCCAATTTCAAATCATTTATGTTCGGCGAAATAAGCCAGCAGTCTCAAGCGAGTGCAAATTTCTAGCGTCTGGTTATTCCAGTCTACATAAGCCGTTTGATTTGGTGCAATGTGTCTAGCCTCGTCCCTCGAGTCTCTTGATACAACTGGGGCTGAAGCGCATTATGGTACACGATTCGTGTACCAATGGTAAAATGTTTATTTTGTCTTAAATATTGGATATCAAAAGCCCATCTTTTTCCGGTAAGATCACAACATGAATGTTGATTTAATTTGACAAATAAATCGCGTTTTCAATGTTGAAGATTTTGGATGATATTGAGTTAGAGACTTAGCTACTTAAAGGGAGCTATAGGCCAGTAACCTTTTTGTAGTCATTTGACTAAAAAACTTGCGCAATGGAACTCTGTAGAACGAGCCACTACTGTGGCTGGAGTAAGGCGGAAGACATCAGTAGTGGTACCATTTCTAGTTCAGAATGGCATTTAAAGCTACAATTTCATATTTTTAAGTTATATTTTTAAAATGTATTAAAATAAAGCCTTCAAATCGACGCTATGTATAAACAGTCCTACCTTGATAAAGAATAATCCTATAATTCACTATTGCCAGTTAAGAAATTGGCAAAAATATCATTTTCAACTTCAAATTCAAATGTTTGAAGATAGCTATTCCATGGTAGGGAATAGAAAAACAAGGGAGGGAATTGTGTTATTTCCGGTGTGAAACATTTTTAAGTGTGAGAATGATACCTATGATACCTATGTCTGCGATATCACCTCGGTAGAAGCGGACGTAAAATACAACTAACTAACTAACTAACCTATGATCGTATAATAGTGAGTTGACAACCTATTGAGCAAAAGACATAGAAATAATTATGTTTTGACTTTCTTAGAAAATATGAAATTCTCGCTTTAACACGTTCTACACTGCGACACCTGAGCAGAATCAAAGTTTTCAATCTTTTTGAGAGGCTAGACTGTTTTATCAACCAGGGATACATGTATGTGTCTATTGGCTAGAAACTTTTTTAAAAAATGCGAGTTTTGGATGCATTTAGCCATCCGAAAAATTAACATTGTATATTTATGTTTTTATAGATGGGTTTTTTTTATTATTTTTCTGTTGATTTTTGTACATATATCAATTGAAAATAAAACTTGGTGACTTGGTGTAGCTGTTTCTTTAGTGAATGCTATAACAGAGTTTGGTGACAAGCATAGGTCTATCCTATTCAGCTTGGGCTTAGAGAAACAGTTATTTTGATTTGTTGATGCTTTGTATATAAACTTCATTACATAAAACCTTGATTAATTTTCGTCATCTACTTCTCGGGTTTAAAGCAGAGTGATTAGAATTTTTATGAGACAATAATTTTGTCAATTCTGATAAAGAAAACTGTTATATTCTTGTTTTTCTACTGTAGGTACAAGGCACCAGCACAAGGAACACCATCAGATGACCCTACACCAGATTATATGAATTTATTAGGAATGATCTTTAGTATGTGTGGTCTAATGATGAAGGTACGTAAAATTGTTTTGATTCCCCGGTTGTACATTGTACGTGACAAGGAGTAGGGTCGCCTGTCCAACCTCGTGGATTTTATCAGAGTCCTCTGGTTTCCTTCCACTACTAAAGACCCATGCGCGCAAGCGAATTATTGAAATAATATTGAACCATATGTTAGTCCCGAAATGACCTGGTTTGTGTCAAGTGGAGGTTAAACTCTCTCTCTCTCTCTCTCTTCCGGTTTCCTCCCACTGCTAAAGACCCCTACGCGCAAGCGAAATATTGAAATAAAATTAAACTATATGTTAGTCCCGAAATGCCCTAGTTTGTGTCAAGTGGACGTTAAACCCCATTTCTCTCTCTCTCTATTTCTCTCTCTCTAAACGCAGGGGGAGGAGGAGGGGGTTGGATGGCCGAATGGTTAGCGTGTGCATGCTATGTCATAAGGTCTGTCATTGAGTCAACTGGCATGGTTTCAATCCACCTGTACATGTAGGTGACATGGAGTAGGGTAGTCTGTTCAACCTCGTGGGTTTTCTTCGAGTCCTCCGGTTTCCTCCCACTACTAAAGACCCAGGGGGTTGGATGGCCGAATGGTTAACACGCGCGTGCTGTATCATGCGGTCTGTCATTGAGTCAACTGGCAGGGTTTCGTTTCCCCGGTTGTACGTGACAAGGAGAAGGGTCGCCTGTCCAACCTCGTGGGTTTTCACTAGGTCCTTCGGTTTCCTCCCACTGCTAAAGACCCCTACACGCAAACGAATTATTCAAATAAAAAAAATTAAACCATATGATAGTCCCGAAATGACCTAGTTTGTGTTGAGTGGACGTTAAACCCCATTTCTCTCTCTCTCTCACTAAAGACACATGCGCGCAACCAAATTATTGAATTAAAATTGAACCATGACCCAGTTTGTGTTGAGTGGACATTGAGTAGGTAAGACGCTGGCTTGCTAGCCTAAAGGTCGGGTGTTCGATCCCTACATTGGCAGAGAAAGTTCATCCAGATTTTCCTTTTCCCGCATGGTTCTCCCTTGTCAGTGATGCAAGACAGAGGGTCTGACAAGAACAGCTATCTAGTCATTTCGATGGGACGAAAAACCGTGGTCTCGTGTACAAATTGGCATGCACGTAAAAGACCCGATATGGATTTCGATATAAGAGTAGGCCATAGTGCCGCTGCCCGGGAAAAATTTCCCTCATAACACACTGTATGGCGTATGCCCGTCTTCATTAGCCCAGTTTGGAGCAGAACAGTAGGACGTTAAACCCTATTTCATTTCATTTAATATTCATTGTGTTTTTGACGTGATGTTGTGTTTTAATATTCATTGTTTTTTTTAATTATAGTTAAAATGGTGTGCATGGGTGGCAGTTTATTGCTCTTTCATAAGCTTTGCAAATTCAAGAACCTCAGAAGATACGAAACAAATGCTCAGTAGTTTTATGTAAGTTACCCTTTCATGTGTTGATATGAATATGAAGAGGGGGGTTGGATGGCTGAATGGTTAGCGTGTGCACGCTGTATCATAACGTCTGTCATTGAGTCAACTGGCGTTGTACGTGACAAGGAATAGGGTCGTCTGTCCAACCTCGTGGGTTTTCTCAGGGTTCTCCAGTTTCCTTCCCCTGCTAAAGACCCCTATGTGCACGCGAATTATTGAAATAAAATGACTTAGTTTGTGTCAAGTGAACGTTAAACCCTATTTCTCTCTCTCATAAATATGAAGAATGTGGGGCTCTTCGGGACTAAATCTTATGAAATTGTATGGTCATTCGTCGCGAAAGTTCCTAAGTATGAATCCATTTTGATTTAAAATGGTTCAAATATAATCCAACATGAGATGTCAGTTATGTCTCATTCGGGATCAGTCATGAAAAGCCCAATTATTTGTATCGTAATATTTCTACGCGCATCAGCCTTCTAAATGATGTGATTGACTTTTTTCCTGTTTTCAGAGAGGGTACGGCATCAATCTGGTTAAAACACAGATCCTATTTCGTTTTCGTTTTATAGTTCAAAATTTCGTTTTACTTGTCTTTACTACACTTGGATCTGGAAGAGTTGTTATTTAACTCGTGTTCTGAATGGTGACAGGGATAAGCCAACGAAACGGTCTGTTACGGTGAGCTTTAGGCTTGTTTTTCATGGAACTGTGGGTAATCCACTAGTAACATCAATGCTGATTGGTTAATCAAATGTTTGACGTCATAGGGTCATAAGTCGGTCTTTTGACCCCTGACGTGACCTATCGCTATAACTTGTCAGATCTTCATGCAGAGCTAGAAATTCACGCGAATCTCCGAATCTAATTCGCGCTGGGATTCTCGCAAGAGGTTACGATGCGAATCTATAAGGATTCGCGTAAAACTTTTGTATATAAAAAAAAACAAACTAAAATCTAGGAGAATTGTCGAGTCCGACCGACTATTGAATGTCAGTCAGTCAATTTGTATGACTTACTTTATAGCATACTATATGTATAATAAAATAAAATAATTGTTGTGTTTTTGTTTTACTGTTTACTTCTAACTTATAATTTTGACGAGTTTCTGGCTGGTTGTTGTCTTTTTGTTATGTAATAAATTTTATGGAAAATTCCCCGATCATGACACAGCGACTGCTTTTAGAAGTAGAGTATTTATGCATATTTCAGTTACGATAAAAATTTATTTGTTTCCTAATTATTTATTTTAATCCTTCTTAAAAAATATTTAGCATGCCAACCTTGAAACGAAATAGTTTGGGTTCCACGATTTTATCCTTTCGAGCGGCAATTTGATTCCCCACAGGGGTTAAATTGGGTCATTCCAATTCTATTTTGTCACTGTCAAGGTCGGTCACATGTTTTTTTCGTCCACTGTCGTTTGTGCGGACAACGTATTTATCAAACTTTTTTAGGACAATGACATGGCTTCTGGAAGCAAAATTAAAGCTGTATATATACAGTAATTATTCATTATATTAAATATGTTCAGTAAAATAATTAATAAGCCACGACCTCGGCATGGTTTGCGAATCGTGCGTCTTCCACACTCCGTCCGTCCGTGTGAATTCTGGATATTATTTTTAAAAAATATAACTGGATCATACATTGATGAATTCCTTGACCAGTAAGTTAATTTTAAATCTTCATTGAATATAATCCCCGGATAGAACACCGAATACACAGAGAGAGAAACAGTGGATATTTTCCCGACGGAATCTCAATGTCGAATTCCAATAACACGTGACATCTTGGTTGGAATTAGGTCAAAATTTGCGTGTACCGTTATGATTATTTTATTTTATACTATATACATGCTGACAGATGCTAAATTTTAAAAATAGTATTGAAATGAAGGATATACATGTATCCTAGTCGTACTGAATTTTATTTTATAGCAATTTTATAGCAATGAGAGACTATTAAATGTTTCTGTATCTATATTATTTGTATATTCAATAGGTTATCGATATCAGCAGTAGTCATGTCATATCTCCAGAATCCACAACCAATGCAGCCACCATGGTAATATGTAGTGATCTGATATCATCCATACAAAAATTTTATACACAATAATTGCCAGTTTATTATACGTCCACATTCATAATGTGAACGTATTATGCCGTCGCCCCTGTCTGTGTGTGTGTGTGTGTGTGTGTGTGTGTGTGTGTGTGTGTGTCTGTGGTTCGCCTACAGGGCGCAATTCTTCATGGATTTTCTTCAAACTTGGTATACTTATTCCTTATACCCCAAGGAAGATCCCTATTGTTTTTGGTGCATGCCCGACCCCCCGGGGCAGAGCCACGCCCATTTCTAGTATTTGTTTGTTTGTCGTCTACAGGCCACATTTCTTAACTAATAATCTTGAAACTTTGCATACACATTCTTTGTACCCTAAGGAACATCCCTATCGTTTGGGGTGCATGCCCAACCCCCAGGGGCAGAGCCACGCCCATTTTCTTTTCGTGTGTCTTTGTGTCGCCTACAGGGCGCAATTCTTACTGGATTTTCTTCAAACTTGGTATACTTATTCCTTATACCCCAAGGAAGATCCCTATTGTTTTTGGTGCATGCCCGACCCCCAGGGGCAGAGCCACGCCCATTTCTAGTTTGTATTTGTTTGTTTGTCGTCTGCAGACCGCATTTCTTAACATACCATTTTGAAACTTTGCATACTTATTCTTTGTACCCTAAGGAACATCCCTATCATTTTGGGGTGCATACCCAACCCCCAGGGGCAGAGTCATGCCCATTTTCTTTTTTTTTGTGTCTGTGTGTCGCCTACAGGCCACAATTCTGAGAGATCATCTTGAATCTTTACATACTTATTCCTTATACCCTAAGGATGCCTCCAATTGTTTTTGGTGCATGCCCGATCCCTAGGGGGCAGAGCCACGCCCCTTTCTTGTATTTGTTTGTTTGTCGTCTACAGGCCGCATTTCTTAACTTATCATCTCGAAACTTTGCATACTTCTTTGTACCCTAAGGAACATCCCTATCATTTGGGGTGCATGCCCAACCCCCAGGGGCAGAGCCACACCCATTTTCATTTTTTGGGTCTGTGTGTCGCCTACAGGCCACAATTCTTAATTAATAGTCTTGAAAAAATTTCATATGAATTCCTTATACCCTAAGGATGATCCCTATTGTTTTTGGTGCATGCCCGACCCCCAGTGGCAGAGCCACGCCCATTTCTTGTATTCATTGTTTGTCATCTACAGACCGCATTTCTTAACGTATCACCTTGAAACTTTGCATACTTACTCCTTCTATCCTAAGGAACATCCCTGTGGTGAATGCCAAGCCCCGGGGACAGAGCCGCTCCCATTTTTTTTTTGTGTGTCTGTATGTCACAGCCTGCAATGCTTAATCATCTTGAAAACTTTTTTATACTTATTCCTTATACCCTAAGGCTGACCTCTATTATTTTTTGTGCATGCCCGACCCCCTGGGACAGAGCCACGCCCAATGTTTGTGTGCCTTTTGTGTCGCCTACAGGCCGCAATTCTTAACAGATCCTTTTGAAACTTTGCATACCTATTCCTTATACCCTAAGGATGCCCCCTGTTGTTTTTCGGTGATTGCCCAACCCCCAGGGTCAGAGCCATGCACAATTTTTGCCTCGAGAGCCCAAAGGCCACAATTCTGAATGGATTATCTTGGAACTTGGTATCCTTATTCCTTATACCCTAAGGACGGCAACTATTGATGTTGTCATTTCAATAACAGGGTGGTACCTATTTATATTGTTTCCATATCCAACCCCCAAGGGCAGAGCCATGGAACTTGGTATACCTATTCCTTATACCCTAAGGACGGTAACTATTGATGTTGACATTTTGATAACAGGGTGGTACCTATTTATATTGTTTCCATATCCAACCCCCATACGGGCAGAGCCGCGCCCATTTTTTGTATTTATCGTCTACAGGCTGCAATTCTGAATGGATCATCTTGGAACTTTGCATATTTATTCCTTATACCGTAAAGACGGCAACTATTTATTTTGATGCTTGCCCCGACCTCCTGGGGCAGTGTCACACCCACTTTCTTGTAGTATTTTGTCTGTAAATTTGGCAAAACAACCCCAACGCCTAGCCTTCTTTGCCTCTGGTCATATTACAGCCATTTCATATTTCATTCTCTTAATTTTAAAAAGTACCATATCAATCAAAGCTGGAATGTGGACGTATATTGCAGCGTTAGCGATGCTCTTGTATAGAAATAATCGTGTAAATTATATAAAGTAATTAAAAACTGATTACGCAAGACTGATGTACATCATAATATATATGTTTCAATGTTTAATATATCATTATGTCATCTGGGAAGATATGTATGTATTGAAAAGTATAATTTTTTTAAACTTAAGTTCTTGTATGTAATATGTAAATATTTATATGTGTGTTGTGTATGAGGGCAGAGTGTACGAGTACATATTGTATGGAGTATTGTAAGGTACAACTTTGTAATGTTTGATATTGTAGTAAGGTACAGCCTTGTAATGTTTAATATTGCAGTAAGGTACAACTTTGTAGTGTAAATATTGCTGTAAGGTACAACTTTGTAATGTTTCATATTGTAGTAAGGTACAACCTTGTAATGTTTCATATTGCAGTAAGGTACAACTTTGTAATATTTGATATTGCAGTAGGGTACAGCTATGTAATGTTTATATTGCTCTAAGGTACAACTTTTTAAAATTGTAGAAAGGTACAACTTTGTAATGTTTAATATTGCAGAAAGGTACAGCCTTGTAATGTTTGTGGAAAGAGAGAAATGTAACATATGTCTGTACAATTTTAAATTAAAACTTTTATTATAGAAAAATGAGTTTTATTTTAGAGAGGACGGAGGCCTGACAAGGACAGCTGTTGTGCCGTTCCGATGGGACGAAAAACCGAGGTCCCTTGTACATATTGGCGAACTCGTAAAAGATCCCTTGGCAGTTGGAATTCGATATAAGAGTAGGCCGTAGCGCTGCTGCCCGGGCAAAATTTCCCTCATAGCGCACTGTAAGGCGTATGCCCTTCTTCATTACCCCAGTTTAGGAGCAGAACAGTAGGACGTTAAACCCCATTTCATTTCATTTATTTTAGAGGAGCTGCCATGGCTCATTGAGTAAGATGCATACAAGCAACTGGGTGAGTTCGGTTTCGTTTCCCGTGTTGTCGAGAAAGGTCCAAAGGATTTACTGATGTAGTTTCCCCTTATCAGTGGTGCATAATGGGGGAATCTGACAAGCAAAAGTGCCTAGTCTTTTGGATGGTATGAAAAATCGTGAAGTCCCCTGAACACATTGGCCTGTCCAACCTTGTGGGTTTTCTCCAGGTCCTCCGGTTTTCTCCCACTGCTAAAGACCCCTATGGGCAAGCGAATTGTTGAAATAAAATTAAACCATATGTTAGTCCCGAAATGACCTAGTTTGTGTCCAGTGGACGTTAAACCCCATTTTTCTCTCTCTCTCTGTGAACACATTGGTTTAGCAGAACAGTAGGACGTTAAAACAGATTTCATTTCCTTTTTAACGAGGAAGGATCACTAATTGTATGAATGATCTCACATTTCCAGAGGAAGCGTCTACTAGAAACATGTAGATGTTTACCAGCAGAGTCAAAATACCCTTTTTGGTGTAACAGAGTACCTTATCAATGTAACAGCTAGAAATAAAATTGAGGGTCCCCGACAGTGTACAGAATTGAGTCCAAGAGTATGACATTCATATTTTCACATCTGCAAGTCTTCATCCAATGGAATCTTTGATCTTGAACTCAAACCCAAAGTCCAGTATCTAGTGGAACTCTTGTGGTGAAAAACACCACAGACCCAAAACACTCTATGAAAATCTTGGGGAATATGGTACCACATAGGCATATAGGGGGTCGGAGGTTTTTTATTTTTTTTATCTATGTCCAGTTTCTTGTGAAAGTTTTGTGGTGAAAAACACCACAGACTCAAAATACTATCGAAAATCTTGTGGAATGTGGTACCACACAGGCACATAGGGGTTCTGAGCAGAAATATTTGAAAGAAAAAAAAAATTCTAATTCTAATATATTGTGGAACTCTTGTGGTGAAAAACACCACATGATAAAATTTTGTAGAATATATTTTCCCCTTATTTTACAAGATAATAGGATAAACTATTATTGTTCTAGCAAAATAAAAAGAAAATGTTTCATACATTTTTCATGGTCCACTTTTCCAAACGCCCCCAAACCTTTAATAGGGGAATATAAATACTTCAGATTAGCTTTAATATGGGAATATAAAATACTACAGATTAACTTTATTATAACTTTAATAGGTGAATGTAAAATACTACAGAATATAATATTTATTTTCATTCCATAGCAAAAATATCCGAATACTACCATTAAGCAAAATAAGCACATGCTTACGGCATCCCTGGAGGCGAGGCATTCCAGAATTTCTGCTTTGTTACATGTCGAATCAATAATATTTAATTTAAAAATTCATTGATTAGTTTTTCACTATTATTTATTTTTTTTATTTTTTTACTGTTACCTTATTTGTTTCAATATACTGACGTGTATAAAATCCTCAGAAAAACTCTAACCACGTGCTTGGTGTAATGTTTATGGTGTATTTTGTTTGAATATACTGATGTCCAAAACAAAGTATACACACTAAAAGTATGACTAAGTTTTGTTTGGATTAAAAACATTTGATAAAGCATTACTGAGTTTGTCTCTTGCGTCAAAACTCAACATTTTTAAGCAAAATAAAAATGTGAAACAAATTGACATTCTACCCAAATACCGTATACCATGGAAAAACGACTTTGGTTGATGCAGCACAAAATGCACAGTGTAAACTTTCTTTTGGACATTAGTATAGTTAACTATATGGCATCTTCAATAGAAAACTTGACCTTCCTTTAACTATTCCGGCGTGGTTTCCCCTTGTCAGTGATGCAGGACGGAGGGCCTGACAAGGACAGTTGTCTAGTCATTCGGATGAGACGAAAAACCGAGGTCCCGTGTACACATTGGCGTGCACGTAAAATATCCCTTGACAGTTGGAATTCGATATAAGAGTAGGCCGTAGTGCCGCTGTCCGGGCAAAATTTCCCTCATAGCACACTGTATGGCGTATGCCCGTCTTCATTAGCCCACGTTAGGAGCAGATCAGAAGGACGTTAAACCCCATTTCATTTCATTTCATTTCATTACCTCCTGCGATGTTCCTTACATTCAATTGCACGAACAGAAACCATAGACAAATTACAACACGATTTTAAAAATATAAACTGTCTTTTATTCGGCTCCACAGCCTACAGTCTTGATGTTAATTCTAATATTTTTAATCAGGTCCATAAATTTATAGATATATCAAACAGATTCTAATCTCATCTCACATATTATCAAGATCTTGTAAAACCTACAATCATTGCTTCAGGAACATGACTATATGGGGGGCGCCAAAATCTTCCAAGTGCTTCGGGTTTCAACAGGTTTTAATCTGGGCCTGGCTAATACGAAGAAAACAATTAAACCTGCGTCTGTTAATAAACCAGCGCATCTATATATATAGTAAGGAATGTACCCTTCGCGTTGTTGTGGGAGATATTATCCAGATCGTAGTCGTTGTTGTGGGAGATATTATCCAGATCGTAGTCGTTGTTGTGGGAGATATTATCCAGATCGTAGTCGTTGTTGTGGGAGATACTATCCAGATCGTAGTCGTTGTTGTGGGAGATAAACTCCAGATCGTAGTCGTTGTTGTGGTAGATACTATCCAGATCGTAGTCGTTGTTGTGGCAGTAACTATCCAGATCGTTGGTGTGGGAGTAACTGTCCAGATCGTAGTCGTTGGTGTGATAGTAACCATCCAGATCGTAGTCGTTGTTGTGGTAGTAACTGTCCAGATCGTAATCGTTGTTGTGGGAGTAACTGTCCAGATCGTAGTCGTTGTTGTGGGAGATACTATTCAGATCGTAGCCGTTGTTGTGGTAGTAACTATCCAGATCGTTGGTGTGGGAGTAACTGTCCAGATCGTAGTCGTTGTTGTGGGAGTAACTATCCAGATCTTAGTCGTTGTTGTGGGAGTAACCATCCAGATCATAGTCGTAGTTGTGGGAGTAACCATCCAGATCGTAGTCGTTGTTGTGGGAGTAACTATCCGGGTCGTAGTCGTTGTTGTGGGAGTAACTGTCCAGGACCCGGTTGCTCAAAACTAAGTTATTTTAACGATCCATTAAACTCTAACTTTCATTATCCGTTAGCTAACGGATTCATTAAAGTTAATCCGAGAGAATACTGTTTGTTCATTGGCTGAATTTTAAATTCAATGTACATGTATAACAACTTCATAGAAGTTAGTATTAACAAGAAACTGAAGACAGTGAGACAACTGTGCAGTCTGTTCACAAAACTTGATTAAAGACAAAAACATAACTGTAGAATTTACTAGAAAAAAACCTATAAAAAAAAACTATAGAATACTTTATTTTTTTCTTTAGAAATTTTAGCATAAATCTGTAGGAAAAATTATGGGATTTGCACTACAGAATTATGCGGCCATTATTTCCTACAGGCCACCAAAATTCTGTAAAATAGTATAGAATTTCACCCTATAGAAAATGGAATTGGCCCGCATCGCCCAACTCTCTAGAATGTTCTATAGAAAATTACATATATAGGTAATCTATGACTTTTTGCTACAGCCAACTAATGCCATCATTAAACAGATAAAGGAGCTTAACACCTCCATTAAATATAACGCCAAGTTAACATCACGTTAAAGTTAACGGGGCTTCCAGCAACAACCTTTCTCTCCGTTAAAGTTAACTATCCGTTAACTCCATGTTAACGGATCGTTAAAAGATAACAGAGCTTTGAGCAACCGGCCCCAGATCGTTGGTGTGGGAGTAACTGTTCAGATCGTAGTCGTTGTTGTGGGAGTAACTATCCAGGTCGTAGTCGTTGTTGTGGTAGTAACTATCCAGATCGTAGTTGTTGATTCTTTATTACGTTCGCTTGGTCACGTCATGTAACAAAGGTATTGAATTCTCAATCGGTGTGAAAAATTCCGACTGCCTCGGCCCAGTCTATGCCACACAATAAAATGACGAAAGCAGATAATTTGTATTTCCATAGACTGGAGAGCAGTCCTCGTATGGTTAGGGTTAGGGTTAGGGTTAGGGTTAGTCATGCAACTGGCACTGTAAGGTAGTTAGAATCCGACTCCAGGTGTTTAATCCCCACAGATATTCTAGTAGGTACGTGTTGTCGAAAGTTGTCTAAAACACGAGAGAGACTGCCTCTAGCCTCCAACAACTTGGCGTCAGGGTAATGTCGAGTAGCACCTGGTCGTAAAACACGCTCATCATTCAGCGAAACTTGGCTTGAACTTTCCACCGTAACAGTGATAGAGGGCGTGGTAAGCGGGTCTGGTATTATGACTAAAGCCGATTTTAAAAGCCGTTCTGCTGTCGAACCTCGGTCACTTTCGTTGATACCAACTCTGTTTCTCGTTAGCAGACTTTTACACCTGACCAAACATGTCACCTCATCAGGTGTTGTTCTAGTAAAAAACATTTTATCGTCAGCAGGTATATATTGAATAGCTTGCATCTAAATACAACACCTGGATATTGAATATTATATGAAAATGCTCGGTTGTTTTTCGGTAAGAATCCGAAAGTTTTAAAAACGATTTATTAAGATCAATCAATTTCCAGCGCACCAGATGGAATACGGGATATTTTTTCTCTTTCCTTCTCGTGACACCCTTTTTATGATGCAGAGTTCAGAAGAGCTACACAGCCAGCTTGGGTGCGTTTTTGTGCTTTCCAAAAATGTGTACCACTAACTTCAGTTTGTAATTTCAACCACGTTCAGGGTTTCGTCGCAACCAAATACGCGTTTTTGTGCTTTCCAAAAATGTGTACCACTAACTTCAGTTTGTAATTTCAACCACGTTCAGGGTTTCGTCCCAACCAAATACGGGTCTTAGTTCTAACCAAATTCCGTTTTTCGTTCCTCGTTCCAACCAGATTCAGTTCTTATGATTAGGTTTAGCCACGTTCAGTTCTCAGTTACAGCTAAGTTTGGTTCTCAGTTACATCCACGTTCGGTTCTCAGTTACAGCCACGTTTAGTTCTCAGTTACAGCCACGTTTAGTTCTCAGTTACGTTTAGTTCCAAATTCAGTTCCTAGTTGAAGGAAATGTAGTTCTGCTCTCCAGCCGATCGTGTTCACGTGTCTCCGTCGTTTTGAATATCTCTCAATATATACAAGACAACTATATACGTCAGCCTCATTATAGCATGGATACAGAACGCCTTCCTACACAATGAGAACAGGTGCGTCATATTGTTAATTTAGGTGGGATCCACATGCTAGGGGTAACTAGATGGGAGGGTCATTATCACATTTTCACGAGGCATTAATACATGCTAGTGGTGAAAAGACGTGGGGGCGGGGCAATTATACGGTGAACATATCATTGATAAACGAAGTGAAATGGGGTTTAACGTCCTACTGTTCTGTTCCTATACTGGGCTAATGAAGTGTGCTATGAGGGAAATTTTGCACGGACAGCGAAATTCCAGCCTACTCTTTTATCAAATTCCAACTGTTATGGGTTCTTTTGCGTGTACGCCATTGTGTAGACCACATCTCATTCCAGTCTAAATACCATTCCAGTCCGAACACCAATTCCAGTCCAAATATACTATTCTATTCCGAACACCAATGTACTTTCTAAAGATCCCGAACCTAATAAAAAAAGGGGCCATGATGTTTAGGCTCCCAAAGATGATAGACCCTTTCCTGGGAGATATTTTGTATCCGCTATGTAAGTAAACTACGCAATAGCAGATCAGCTTAACATGTGGTTTTCAGCTTATTAGCGAATAATTAATGTAATTTATTTCTGGCTTCACAGTTGTCGCAATTTGATCTATATACGGTTTTGATGACGTCAAGTGTACAAAGACACAATTTTGTGTTCCACGTGACTGTACCTACTCACTATATTATTTATGTTCCATACTAGTGATATGTCGCATTTGGCTTTTATAGGCACGTGCCATGCAAAGATATTTCGTAGATTTTCGTGAAGAAATGAAATGGGGTTTAACGTCCTACTGTTCTGCTCCCATATTGGGCTAATGAAGACGGACATAAGCCATACAGTGTGCTATGTGGGAAATTTTGCACGGGATTCGGCACTATGGCCTAATATTATATCGAATTCCAATTGCCAAGGGATCTTTTACGTGCACCCCAATGTAAATATGGCGCCTCTTTTGTTTTCGTACCATCCGAACGACTAGACAGCTGTCCTTGTCAGGCCCTCCGTCCTGCACCACTGACAAGAGGAACCAGGGATCGAACACGCGACCTCCAGACTAACGAGCGGAGCTAGCGTCTTACCCACTTAGCCACCGTGGCTCACTTTTCGTGAAGAAGAGTCTATAATCGTAAAGTACATGTAGACTGAACCTATTATTATTATTATTATTATTATTATTACACAGCATAAGAAAAACCAAAATAAAAGAAACGCCAGCTACAAGCACTATTAAAGGTCATTAACTTGGGCTTTGCGTCTATTGACCATGACGTCATACAATGAGATAACTGAATCAGGCAGTAGATCGAATGGCACCTACAGGCCAAGTAGCATTAACGTGAAATGAAATAAAATAGGGTTTGACGTCCTGTGTTTTTTCTTCGACTGGATAACCATGCCTACTCATACCCTATTTCTAAATCCAACTTTTCTACCTATCTAGTCTAATATTTGTGACTGTCGTTAGTTTGTCTGTCTGTCTGTCCGTCCGTATGTCTGTCTGTCTGTCTTTTCAGGGTTGGCGGTTACACTAGGGCTGTCCCGAGTCTGGGTAGCTCGGACCGGGGCGTAACATAGACGTGGTGGCGATGGACAATTACCCCGGGACGAAGAGAGAGAGAGAGAGAGAGAGAGATTTAGCGTCCACTCGACACAAACTAGGTCATTTCGGGACTAACAGATGGTTCAATTTTCTTTCAATAATTCGCTTGCGCATAGGGGTCCTTAGCAGTGAGGGGAGACCAGAGGACCCGGAGAAAACCCACGAGGTTGGACAGGCGACCCTACTCCTTGTCACGTACAACCACGCCAATTGACTCAATGACAGACCTTATGATACAGCGTGCACGTGCTAACCATTCGGCCATACCTCCCCGTAACGTTTAACGAATAGATATAGTAGACCACTGAATGAATCATTGGCTTGTCATGTGAATAAAAGTGTAATTAATAATTTATATAACATCGGAAGCCGGAACAAGATCTAAATTTAAATAGTCTCATATCTTTCATTTTGTTTACCTAGAATAATAAATTACCGTAGTATGTTTTCATTGCAAAAAAATATAAAAAAAATGAATTGGCTGTCAAATTCTCTTAACACTAGCCATTAATATAACTTACAATAAATATGTTTCCCTGTTTTTTAAATGTTTCATTGGTTAGACAAGATTTTTAACTATTTAGCCTAGATTTACGTAATTCGTCTAGTTGTCTATAAATACTTTACGTCACTAAATCTGGAGTCAGTGGTCGATCTTACCTTTGACGAATTTCAACAACGACAACAGGTAAGTCATTAACTTATTCTATGCACGTGCATTTAAAACTTTGGCAGTAATATACTTTGATCTTTATATATAGAAATGAAATGACCAGTTATCTGCACCTGCTTGTTTCTGCACCGACCGGGATATTGAAGACGGCTATAAGGGACATTTGGACACAACATTGGCACTATGGCTTACTCTTATTTCATATGTGTAACGGGTCCTTGATTTACCGTACCATCCGAAAGACCAGACACTGTATTTGCCTGGTCTCGTCCCGCTACATTGACAAGGGAAACCCGCTCTCCAGAAAATCCCGAGGAACTTTGTCCAACTTTGGAGTTCAAAATCCAAATTTCCATGTGATAACCCAGAGATTATAAGTTAGATTTGAAAATATGAATGGTACTTTTATGTGCAGGCCAATGGGTACACGGGACCACGCCTTTTCCTCCCCCGAGAACGAGGTAAACTTTTTGGGCCAACACCGAGATCGAACTAAACTAAACTAGACTTTAAATTAGTAGAACGATTTTACTAAAATATGGCCAAAATCTTGAGTTTATCTCCAAATCAGTAAACAATGCACACTGATTTGTATATTAGTTATGATATAACATACATATTTGTTTTTCTTATTAATAAGATCTTCTTTAATTCCTGGGTACTGGTAACATATGATTAGACAAAAATTATTGTTTCCTTCATTTGGGTACTTATTAGCATACATTAGAATATTCGATCTCCTAATGAAATTAATTGAGCCATTTAATACGGTATTTTACGGGACATTTCTCAATGAAAACAGTTGGAATCATTGCTTTTGAAATTTGTGTTGAAGAGCTTATTTCACTCGTCTAATGTGGAAACACAAAATAGATGATACAGGTTTCCAACCCATACATAATTGTTGTGTTTAGTTACAGATTTAATAAATCCCACAAGTTATTGACAATGTCATGCGACTTATACCGGTCATACGATAATTATGTGGTATATAAAAAAAACTCCACATATAATAATGATGACCTTGTGTTCTGAGACTCAGTTCCTTATAAGATGTTCGTATCAACTTTCCTCATTGTTGAAAGATATATAACCACGCGTTTGTCGAGAGAGTTAGAGCTTAGAGGAGTGGAGACGATCTAAGGCGAGCTTATGGACATACCCGAGTCCAGTTGCTGCCTTGGCAGAGGGGAGGAATCGTTGTGTTAAAATACTGATGTACCGTGTTTATGTTATTTGTTAAGTTCCTGGGTTTTTTTATGTTCCTGTTTTATGCATGTTCATGTTTAGTTCCCGGTCGAGAGAGAGAGAGAGAGAGAGAGAGAGTTTAACGTCCACTCGGCACAAACTAGGTCATTAAGGGACTAACATAGAGAAAACCGGAGGACCCGGAGAATACCCATGAGGCTGGACAGGCGACCCTACTCCTTGCAACGCACAACCAGGGGATTCGAAAGAATACCTTCCAAAACCTTAAAGATACATTATGGGAGATATTTATAGAGAGTTGGTCATTCTTGCTATAACAGTTCAAAGGTAGATGATGAAAGAAGAATATATTGAAAAATTCAGTCAAATTACTTTATTCTGAACATAGTTATCATCGTTGTAATATTTGCCTAGAAATGGTAGCGAAATGTGTCTTCACCGTCGCCGAACCACACTGATCCGCAGTGAATATTTGCTTGGCCGCGACAATCACTGATAAGGATGACATTGATGCGGCTTAATGAGCTAGAAATATTAACTTTTTTCCTGCGACAAATTAAATTCTAAAACTTTTTTTTGTATATATTGGAAAAATAAATAAAGGCGTTTGACGTAATTGTAGGTAAAAATTATTTCCTATTTAGTATAAATGGGTATTAAAATGACTAAAATGCAGCATTCTCTCCGAAGCAGTTATGTCTTATGTAAACAATGCACGCGTCATTCAGCCAATGATTCACACCGCGTGCTGTGACAGCACGTGTTAAGGCAGTCATCTATGACAGAGGTGTTATACGAGACTCGTAATTCTCTATGAAACAGATTGTCGCCGAACGTTTGATTGACAGGCGTTAACTCCACCTACATATCTCGATTATCAATTTAAGTTTTCAATGGCATACGGAAACGCTTTACAGCGGCCTCGCTAAGTACACTCTATCATTTAGCCTCGATCTAACTGACGTATTTTCATCAGGTTGCCCCTTATCTGATTTAATCAATTAGTGAAATCCTATTTAAATCCGAGCTGTAGCCGAGCCATCCGTGGGTCTACAGAGTTGATTTTGGTCTTGTTGTTTAAATAAAGATCTAATTTATAATTTCTATAACATCTGATTTAGCTCTCATTTAAAATCAGATTTAGCTCTTGCATAATGCATGTTTAAATAACTAAACATCCAATTCGGTCACTACCACTATATTCAGATAGGAGTGTTTCGATACTTGTTTCTCTGTGTATATGATCAAAATATTTAAAAGTCAAATTCATAATAAATATCCGTTTCAAAAGTCTAAAAGTCTAGCATATTTTCATATAAACGCAAATAATTTGTTTAAATGTCAGTCACGTAATTTTCTAGTGGTAGGGGGGGGGGGTCAACATAAACTAGGTTATTTCGGGTAGGTATATTGAGGTCTTTAGCTGTGGGAGGAAACCGTGGGACCCACGAGGTTAGAAAGGTGGAGAATCGAAACTTGACGCATTAGCAGACCGTATATGATCTAAGACGCACGCATTAGACCGTGGAAGAGGCCTAAACCATAAATATTTCAACCACCGATTCCAGACATTGAGCGTTTTCTTTTCTTTTTCAGTATCTAGACAAAGAATGGTGGATAGAAAACTATTGAGTGCGACGATGGTGTTTCTGTTGGTGGCAGTTTTAACCACGGCACCACCAACAGAAGGACAGATTCTGGGATGTTACAAGACATGGAGTAGATGCAGTCGCTGGAGTTCTTTTCTAACTGGAATAGGCTGGCTTAGTTGCAAAGACCGGTGTAAACAACTAGGCAAAAGGAGCGGACGGTGTGTTTTAAGAAATGCGCCTGAGTGCGGATTCACAAAAAAAGCCTTCCAATGTCAGTGTCGTTGAAAGAAGATGGATATTCGCGAAAATATGAATTGATATTAAAATAGAATTGAAAGCACAGAATTGAGTTTGTCTTGTAAAATCTCCAGTAAAATCACGTGACCATTAACGCCGATATTCCGTATCTCCAGTCGTATCGTTCCGTCCAATCATCTTTTTTTTGTTCACGAATTCAAGTTTAAATCTGTCGAACCAATCAAAAATAGTTCACACAACAGTCTTTATAGCGTCATTATTTACGTTTACTGCAATACAACAACTTGAACGCTCGATTATGAGAAGGTTCGCAAGAAATTTAATATCAAAGAAATGTCAAGCACACAAAACAATGTCCTAAAATATTTTCACAAAGTTTTCTACAACGATTCAGCGATCATAGTTGGACTCGGACTACCAATTATTTGCCCATTGACTTCAATGTTAAATGGCTGTAACATCACAGGCTGTAACTTTTTGCTCAACATTCCGTTGGTTCCAATCTTTATAGGAACAATGGGGTCCACATTTTGCAATCTCCTCATCATAATTTTGTAGGGGGTTGACCGTTTAGATTTTTTGCCACGGGGATTTGATGTTGACTGGGGTTAAAATCTCACTTCCGACACAATGATTGCTCTGCAGAAAGACACTTTACACCCCCTATCCCTCCACTGTAAAATCATTTGTATTACCCAAAACTGCTATGAAATTGCAAATTTGATCCCTTTTTTCCAATTCTAGACCAAAAAGTCAACCTAAAAATGCAGGAAGAGGGGAGAAAAACATTAAGGGAAAAATTGTCTATTTATAAATCGCACTCCCTTCACTTGCTATTGATGGAAATTTTTGATCGGTTGATACAAAATAGTACCGTTATCAAGCGTGTCCGAAAATGGTAAATGCTAGGGAAATCGCCGTTTTACGTCATTTGTTCTAAGTTGCATGTAGCATTGGTAATAAATTACTGATTTTAAATCATGTCTATATAAATAATTTTGGTGATTTAAAGGAGCTAAATCGCTAATATTTGGGACCTAGAAATTGACACAAATGGGTCGCAACGCATACAATAATGTAATATGAATGTATATAAATTGATTTACATTCAGTCATTTCTTTTTTTACTGTAATTTCTAATCAGTTAGGTTTGGCGACATACGCCAGTATTCTCAATATATCTAGCTTCTGGTTATTCAAGTCTACGCCGATAGTATTTATTGGGCATGCTCTCCAGATAAGAATATAGCGTCACCGTTTGACATGACTTGTGGAATATGCCTAGCCTCGTTTTTCGAGTCCCTTATTAAAAATAGCGCTGAAACGCATTATGGTACACGATTCGTGTACCAATAGTAAAATGCTTATTTTGTCTTAAATATTGGATATCAGAAGGCCATCTTTTCCCGGTAAGATCACAACATCAATGTTGATTTAAACCGACAAATAAATCGTGTTTTCAATGTCGAAGATTTTGGATGATATTGAGTTAGAGATTTAGCTCCTTTAATGACGATATACTGTGCTGTAGCAGACGATATATTAACCAGCCGACAGCTCTATGCATAAACCAAGCTGCATTGCTGTATAAATGAAATGACATGAAATGGGGTTTAACGTCCGAACTAGGCTAATGAAGACGGGTACACGCCATAGAATGTGCTTTGAGGGAAATTTGGCAATGTGGCGTATTCTTACATGTATATAGAATTCCAACTGCCAAGGGTCTTTTATGTGCGCCAATGTAAACACGGGACCTCGGTTTTTCGGAACCATCCGAACGACTAGGGGTGCGCGCTGTATCATAAGGTCAACTGGCGTGGTTTCGATTTCCCGGTTGCACGTGACAAGGAGTCAGGTCGTCTGTCCAGTCTCGAGGGTTTTCCCCGGGTTCTCCGGTTTCCTCCCACTGCTAAAGTGAATTATTGAAATAAAATTGAACCATATGTTAGTCCGAAATGACCTAGTTTGTGTCGAGTGGATGTTACCCCCCCCCTCTCTCTCCCTCTTTAGCTATGAGAAGGGCTATGAGGGAAATTTTGCCCGGGCGGCGGCGCGCTATGGCCTTCTCTTATATCGAGTTCCAACTGCCAAGGGATCTTTTACGTACGCACCAATGCATACTGTCCTGCATCACTGAAAAGGGGAAACCACGCCGGAAAATCTGGATGAACTTTCTCGGCGAATACAGGGATCGAACACCCGACCTCCAGGCTAGCGAACCAGCGTCTTACTGATCACTTAGCTACCTATAACACTGACAAGAGGAAACCACGTCGGAAAATTCAGATGAACTTTCTCGGCCAATGCAGGGATCGAACACGCGACCTCCAGGCTAGCGAACCAGCGTCTTACCCACGTAGCCACAACATCTCTAATTACAATAATCATTGTTCTGTGTAAAACACAACACCATTGTATGATTCTATTGAATGATGCCATTGTTGATAATGATGGCAGTGTATCTTAATTAACAGTATTTACGAATTCAAATAAAGCTGATAACTATATATATAATTTAATCTTTTAACTTCATCTATAAACCAGAACATCAGTTCATTAAAAAAGAAAAATAAAACCCAAGCAACTAGAAGAGTCTTTATAAATGAAATGGGGTTTAACGTCCTACTGTTCTGCTCCGAACTGGGCTACTGAAGACGGGCATACGCCATACAGTGTGTTATGAGGGAAATTTTTCCCGGGCAGCGGCGCTACGGTCTACTCTTATATCGAATTCCAACTGCCAAGGGATCTTTTACCTGCACGCCAATGTATACACGGAACACCCGACCTCCAGGCTAGCGAGCCAGCGTCTTACCCACTTAGCCACCCATGAGTCGTTATAGACATGCTTACTGGAAAGAAGTTATTAGTACCAATTAAAAATATTGTCTTCCATTCCATTAAGAGAACGTATTATGGATTTACTTGAGATGGTGGTCTCAACACAATCTCTCAAAAAGTTAAAACCCCATCCACTCCCACTGAATTTGTACAATGTGTACTAATGAAGTGGTCGCCTGTCCAACCTCGTGGGTTTTCTTCTGGTCCTCCGGTTTCCCCCCACTGCTAAAGTCCCCTACGCGCAAGCGAATTATTGAAATAAAATTGAACCATATGTTAGTCCCGAAATGACCTAGTTTGTGTCGAGTGGACGTTAAACCCCATTTCTCTCTCTCTCTCTCACTAGAGTGCAATCGGTAAAAAAACGACAATTTGAAATATTCAACGTGCACGGTAATTGCTTGTTACTCTGGTGTTTTAATGACAACATTGACACGCAAAACAATGAATGACATTTTAAACATACATTATGCAAGCGCTAAATCTGCCTATTGCAAGTTTTTATTTAGGCTTCATATGTTCAAGAAATTATTAATTGGACCGTTATTTACACGACAAGCTCAAAATCAACTCACGGATGACTTGCATACAGTTTGGATTTAACGGTCGTCCAAGCAGTAGTAAGAAGTTTTTGCATTATCCTTACTATCGCCGCAGTTTGTCCGTCACCACTACTCACCCGTTCTCTCTTACTACTCTCAGGCCATATCGAACCCAACCCAGGCCCAAATACACAAAACAATAACCGAGTCTCAGTAGTGCATTTGAATGTAAGGTGCCTTAAAAATAAACTTGATTTGATAACTGCAGAATTAACTAGCTATGATATAATAACATTAAGTGAACGTGGCTTAACAAAAACATCACATCTGGGTCTATAGCTTTATCTAACTACTATCTGCTTGTCAGGAAAGATAGAAATAACCGCGGGGGTGGGGTGATTATTTATGTTCGTAATTCCATATCATTCAAACGTAGAAATGACTTAGAAAATGAACCCATTGAATCTATCTGGATAGAAAATAACTCTGATCATAACAAGTTCCGCTTGGTACCTACTACAGACCACCCTCATCAACATCGAATATCAATCAACAGATTTTTAATTCTTTTCAACAAGCTATTACTGATCCAATTGATAAGTGCATAATCTTAGGAGATTTTAATATTGATCTGCATAGAAAAACAACTAGCTTTATCCACGATGCAAAAAACTTATTAGACCTGACTCAGTTAATAAATATATCAAACCATTATAGCAAAACCGGTACACAAAATTCTCTACTAGACCTGATGTTAATAACTTCAACCCTACGCTCAGTTGAATGTGATGTGTTAGATAATTTCTGCAGTGCCATTGCCCAGTCTTTTGTAAGCTCTCTTTTACTGTTCCTAAACAAAAATGCTTCAAACGAATGATATGGAATTACAAAAATACAAACCTTGAGGGTATACCCACAGAAACAATAAACACCAATTGGTACAATCTTGTTGATCGCTCTGATATTGATGCATTCTGTGTCCAATTTACTAGCAAATTGATGAAAATAGCAAGAAATAAGATATACCTAACAAATAAGTAACAATTAGGAAAAACGATAAACTTTGGATGAGAGAAAGAGAGAGAAATGGGGTTTAACGTCTACTCGACACAAACTAGGTTATTTCGGGACTAACATATGGTTTAATTTTATTTCAATAATTCGCTTGCGCATAGGGGTCTTTAGCAGTGGGAGGAAACCGGAGGCCCCGGAGACAACTCACGAGGTTGGAAACTTTGGATGAATAACAGCATTAGAAGAATGAAAAAAATAGACTACATAAGAGAGCAGTAAAAAGAAATTTGGAAACTGATTGGCAAAATTTTCGTAAAATAAGAAATGACTACATAAATCTGATAAGGAAATGCAAAAAAGAATACTTTGAGAAATTTGACACAAAAATTAATGATAAAGAAAATTTTGGCACTAAAAAATGGTGGAATCTAATTAACGCATACACCAAGACACAGGCTGTATCCTCAAACGAGCCCCCACCACTAAATGTTGGACATGATACAATGTTTACGCCCACCGATAAAGCAAATGCCCTTAATAATTATTTCATTCAACAAACTGAACTGTTCAGTAGTAACAAAACTTTTCCACTCCTCCAAATGAATACTAATAGCTTAGACTCATTGTACCAACCCCGGGATAAGTTAAGGACATAATAAATAGCCTAGATACATCAAAAGCTTCAGGTCCAGATGAAACAAGTTCAAAATTCTTAAAATATATCGTTAATGAACTTAGTAATTCCTTATGCCAACTTTTTCGTTTTTCACTAGGTACACACACTGATATTTAACCCCCTCAAGACAGAAATTTTGACCTTCACAACTAAACGCAGTATTGTAAAACCACCCCTTCTAATGAACTCAACAGGAATAAAGGAAGTAACTGAACATAAACACCTCGGACTTATCTTTCAAAGCAATTGTAAATGGAACAGCCACATTGATAGCATAATTAGCAAAGTATCAACATTAGTAAACAGTCTTCGCTCCTTGAAATGTCGTCTAAATAGAAAATCGCTACACACCCAATATTCTTCCTTCATTCTGCCACACTTTGATTATGCCGATGTTATCTTGGACGGATGCACTGACTTCTTATGTAATAATTTTGAATACCTTCAGTTTGACGCACTACGCACTATTTGCGGGGCAGTTAAGGGTACTAGCCATGCTTCCCTCTACGCAGAAACTGGTTTTATTCCACTCAAAAAAAGACGAAATCGACATAAATTAAAACTACTTTACAAAATCATCAATAACCTAACCCCTCCTTATCTTAAGAATCTCATAAATCTAACACCTGCAAACAAATTAAAAGAAACTCGCTGTCGTACTGAAATTTTTGCTAAATCATTTATCCCATCCAGTATAAGGGAGTGGAATAAACTCAGTACCCCTGCGAGGAATTCTAGATCTCTGAAAATTTTCTCCGATCATCTATCGAAATCTGATATCAAAGTTCCTTCGTTTTATTATAACGGTCAGCGGAAACCTCAAATAATCCATTGTAAATTACGACTTCGATGCTCTGACCTGCAGGGTCACAAATTCCTACGACATATTGCCGACAGTCCCGCGTGCCTCTGCGGTCATATATTTGAAGATCCCGATCATTACCTCCTGGTTGGGGGATCACGTGGCTAAGTGGGTAAGACGCTAGCTCGCTAGCTTGGAGGTCGGGTGTTCGATCCCTGCATTGGCCGAGAAAGTTCATCCAGATTTTCCGGCGTGGTTCTCCCTTGTCAGTGATGCAGGACGGAGGGGCTGACAAGGAAAGCTGTCTAGTCGTTCGGATTGGACGAAAAACCGAGGTCCCGTGTACACATTGGCGTGCACGTAAAAAATCCCTTGGCAGTTGGAATTCGATATAAGAGTAGGCCGTAGTGCCGCTGTCCGGGCAAAATTTCCCTCATAGCACACTGTATGGCGTATGCCCGTCTTCATTAGCCCAGGTTAGGAGCAGAACAGTAGGACGTTAAACCCCATTTCATTTCATTTCATTTCATTACCTCCTGCGATGCTCCTTACATTCAATTGCACGAACAGAAACCATAGACAAATTACAACACGATTTTAAAAATATAAACTGTCTTTTATTCGGCTCCACAGTCTACAGTCTTGATGTTAATTCTAATATTTTCAATCAGGTCCATAAATTTATAGATATATCAAACAGATGCTAATCTCATCTCGATCAAATAATGTTTTATTTTCTCTTTTATGTATGTATAGTCTCTCTAATGCTGATTATTATTAAAAGATTCTTACTGTACTTGCATATGTATAAATATTAACTACTATATATACTGTACATTTTCACCCATTTTATTACATCTATATAATATGTATGTGTTTGCCATTTTAACTATGTATATACACCCTTTTTGTATTAATAATATATATGTATATACAAATTATTTAGGGAGAGGGGTCTTACATAGGCTAAGCCTGTTCCTCAATCCCATTCAGTAAACCTGAATAAAAATATGGTTTAAAAAAAAGTGCCTGTGGTTGACGGTTAATAGACTTGAAGGACATTCCAGCAGATGTAAATTATCTGCCCTCGTTGCACCTCTGACTATATCCTTTTCAACATCTTCACAGACAATTAGTCAATGTTCGAAGAGACCGATTTTAAGACTCCGTATATATCCTGTTTAGGTCAGTGTCCATATTTAATTTAAGGCGGGGGTATGGTTTATGTTGTCGGTGCTTGCTGTTGCAACATCGTAGTCAACCATGATTGATGAACCTTTTACATGGAAGATCATTATTATATAAGCCATCTATACTAATATTTGTGAAGTTTGTCTGTTTGTCTGTCTGTTCGGGGTTGGCGGCTACACTAGGTCTTCCCCGAGTCTGAAATTTGGGGTATAGGGGTAGCTCGGACCGGGGAGTAACATAGGCCAGGTGGCGTTAGTCTACCACTTCCGGTTTCGGGGTTATGACCCCCGAGCGAAGCCGGGCATTCTTCTAGTCATTAATATAAATTGAGTTAAACTGATTTACATTCCATCGTTTCCGTTTTTACGCTGATTCAAATCAGTTATGTTCGGCGAAATAAGCCAGAAGTCTCAATCGAATGGCAATCTCTAGCGTATGGTTATTCCAGTCTACACCCATAGTACTTATTGCACATGCTCTGACATGACTTGTGGAATATGTCTAGCCTCGTTCTGCGAGTCCCGTGTGACAAATGTTGCTGAAACACATTATGTATACCTGTGTATACCAATAGTAAAATGTTTATTTTGTCTTAAATATTGGATATCAGAAGCCCATCTTTTCCCGGTAAGATCACAGCATCAATGTTGATTTAAACTGACAAATAATTCGTGTTTTCAATATCGAAGGCTTTGGATGATACTGAGTTAGAGACTGTGCTACTTTAAAATGAAATGACATGAAATGAAATGGGGTTTAACGTCCTACTGTTTTGGTCCTAAACTGGGCTAATGAAGACGGCTGTGCTACTTTAAGAAAAACGCGTTCTGCCTATGACGTCAGCATACTAATACACGTAACCTAATGTAACAATCATAGGTTTTAATAATAAAAGATTTTCATAGGATTTTTTGCCGAGCGCCCTGCCAATCGATCAATGATAAGCTCTGCTTAATTACCGAGACTAATTAACGTCTTCGATATACTACTTGAGATTTCAATTATTTTTGGTATTATTCTTATACAGAGTTGGTTCTGATAAGCTGCGTGCACCACGTCTTGAACACAACTATTGAAAATTACCCGTGATGTTTATGCAGTTGTTTATTATATGTTTTATGGTTCTACAAACAGTCGCCACATTTTTACCAGGCACTGATATAAAATATACCCTCCTGCACCAAGATAAAACAGGATCAACACCATCCAATACATTAACAGTTGATGATGTGCTTTCATGTACTATTATGTGTGAAGATGATCCACTCTGTGTAATTTTCTCTTTTCATGCCGGTAGACAACAATGTTATATTTATCACCGACTAATAACAGATTCAGAACTTCAACCTGATGCTGGGATGAGAATGTTCAAAATAGAAAATATTGGTAAGTTAGCATTAAAATGATTAAAAAAGATATTATTAAATGTTACTTTTTGGGACATTGCTGCTTAGCGACCACTATGCTTGAATTTGTATTAATTTACGCGTATCAGTTCTGTTTGTCCTATAAAATAGCAACAAGTCCAAGCAAACAAGATTCATTTTATCAATAAGATTTTAATCAGGCGCAACGTTAAACACGATTTTGAAAATTGCAACAGTTTAAACTTCGGTGCTACCAGTATTCTGGAATAATATTCATTGTTAACCTCTCCACAAGGTCACTTACATGTACTCTAACCAAATTCAGATATGATAGCCTATTAATTTCTAAACTGGAGTTTTAGCAATGTCGGGATTAAACAGAGATTGAATGAGTTTGTTACTTTGAACACCACTCAGAGCTAATTATTAAAAGTAATTTTGTGTATATCCTATAATTGATCTGGAATTAAGTGTCTCGTCACACCATACACTGGAATCATTAGTCTGTGTTTCGTCTACATGTGCGCTACTGTCAGATAGTCTATCGTCAACAATGGCATTGTTTGTTGTTTATTACAAATTTAACGTCCAATACTTAGTACACTGCATTCTTTAAATTACATCAACTGGATAATATTAAACAGTTCCTATTTACCGATAATCTGAAGCCACTCGTTCAATCCCTAGTCATGTCTAAACTTAGTCTCTATCATCCAGAAAAATATGGACCGGTTGTCAACATTTGAGAAAAATTGGCTAGATAATCCGGTCTTTCACATTATCATAAACAATGTCTAAGGGAGGTAACTCCTCTTAAAACAAGATGTTTACGCCCATGAAATTAATATAAGAATGTCATTTCAAAAAATCCATTTGATTGCATGCGAGTTCAATATCTAACACACTTAAATTTTTATTGTAAAATTTCTCTCTTCATGGGCCATATCTATGCTTTTAAAATTAATCCTAATTCGTCGTCACGATTCATGTTTGTTTATATTAATGCAAGAATTATGGGATTTATTGTGGGAAGGGGCGCAACTCTTACTTGACTTCGCTAAAGAGACTGGATAATCAACCACATTAAAAACCAAACTCCCGGTTACGCATGGGCAATGGACTTTACGTCAAATATTGACAACCTTCCCAGACCCTCCGTATGTTTAAGACTAGGAGGTTCTGGGTGACCGAGACTAGTCTAAACTCGACTACCACAACGCCGTCCTTTCCGGCGTTGCAGACTGCCACCTACCAGACTGCCACCTACCAAAGCTTCAACATCTTCAGAATGCTGCAGCACGGTTGATCAAAGGCACCAGGAAAGGGAATCATATAACTCCAGTATTGCACGAGCTTCACTGGCTTCTAGTTATATTACCAGGGCCGTAACTAGCTCAGAGCAACGAAGGGGGCGGGAAGTGTTCTCGGGGGTGCTGTAATATTGACGGACAATGTATATCTATTTTTTGTATGGTCGAAAATCTTTTCACAGCAGGGGCGAAACTTTTTGCAAAGACACCCCCCCCCCCCGACCCCTAGTTACGGGCCTGATTAATCAAAATCATTATCTATAGTTAGTCTAAACAGACAATGTTAACGATCGAACTCAGTTTCACCACTCTCCATAAGTAAGACTAAAAGTTATCTTGTCCCAAAACATCTACCAATGAAATTGCTTAGCTCTGTTTAGCTGTAGAGGAAAATGTTAACCATTGAACTCAGTAAAGACATTATCCTAATAAACACCTACACTAAGTTTGAACATTCTAGCTCATTTAGAAGGAGAGTCCCAAGTGTGACAGATAGACAGCCAGACGGACCGACCGACGGAGAGACGGGAGAATAGACGGACCTATTTTAATAGTCCCGTGGCGAGGTTCAATAAAATTATTGATATATAAAGGAGTAGTTCGGCGCCGACAAACCGTCTGGGTTGTTAAATATATTCCCAAATATACGCCTTGATAACCGAGTTAGTTTATTTAGGCCTTTGGTGGGGGGGGGCGAATGGTTAGCGCGTTTGTGCTGTATGATAAGGTTTGTCATTGGGTCATCTCACGAGGTTTCGATTCCCCGGTTGTACGTGGCAAGGAGTAGGGTCGCCTGTCTACCATCGTGGGGTTTCTCCGGGTCCCCCGATTTCCTCCCAATCGCAATCGAATTGTTGAAATAAAAAAATGAAATTGAACCATATGTTAATCCCAAAATGACTTCGTTTGTGTCGAGTGAACGTTATCCCCCCCCCTCTCTCCCTCTCTCTCTCTCTCTCTCTCTCTCTTCTGTATGAGTATGATCGAACGCTTAAATATGTTTTTCAGGTTACAACATAGCCTACCAGAAGCCGACTTATAAGAGTTCTATGAATGGAAGATTTGAAAGTAGTTTGGCTGTTGATGGTGACACCATGTCTACATGTTTCATAACAAGAGAGGGTGATTTCAGTCCATACTTAATGGTGGATTTATCCGATATATATCATGTATTATATGTCACCTTACATAATACCCTCGATTCAGATAATTACCGTGAGTAAAACATTATATTATTTACAACTAAACTGGTTTAAAGTAGCTAAGTCTCTAACTCAATATCATCCAAAATCTACAACATTGAAAACACGATTTATTTGTCAAATTAAATCAACTTTCATGTTGTGATCTTACCGGAAAAAGATGGGCTTTTGATATCCAATATTTAAGATAAAATAAACATTTTACCATTGGTACACGAATCATGTACCATAATGCGCTTCAGCCCCAGTTGTATCAAGAGACTCGAGGGAAGAGGCTAGACACATTGCACCAAATCAAACGGCGCATGTAGACTGGAATAACCAGACGCTAGAAATTTGCACTCGCTTGAGACTGCTGGCTTATTTCGCCGAACATAATTGATTTGAAATTGGAGTAAAACGGAAACCATTGAATGTAAATCAGTTTATATACATTCATATTACAGTATTATATGCGTTGCGACCCACTTTTGTCAATTTCTAGGTCCCAAATGTTAGCGATTTAGCTCCTTTAAAACAGAATTAAAATCAAAAGTAAATAAAAGAGATATTGGTTTTTAAACAAACCTATAAAAAAATCACCCGGCCTGTAAATTGCTAGGGGGGATGGGTGGCCGAATGGTTAGCACGTGTGTGCTGTATCATACGACCTGTCATTGAGTCAACTGGCGTGGTTTCGAATCCCCGGTTGTACGTGACAAGGAGTAGGGTCGCCTGTCCAACCTCGTGGGTTTTCTCCGGGTCCTCCGGTTTCCTCCCACTGCTAAAGACCCCTACGCACAAGAGAATTATTGAAATAAAATTAAACCATATGTTAGTCCCGAAATGACATAGTTTGTGTCGAGTGGACGTTAAACCCCATTTCTCTCTCTGTAAATTGCTATAAGGAATACCCTTGTTTTCCGAGGGTTAGCTCTCATATTCTCTGCTAGGTCCTTGCTTTAAGAATCAGATAAGTATTACAGGATCGCTGGTAATTCTGTTTTTCATCATGTGCTAACAATATTGTTTGTGCTTTAAAGAAATAAATCGTATAATCTAGTCATCACGCGGATATCACCAAGATATAGCATAGAATGGACGGATTCAGTTCGAGCTGAACACAAGGCTATAGGAACAAACGAACGAACAGGACATTGACACACTTACTTGTTTGCTACATAAGAACGACTTTCTCATTAGCATCTCTTGTCTGCGATAACACCTCGGTGAAAGCGGACGTTAAATAAAGCAATTTCACACACATTAGTATCCTCGTATTGTTTACAAGTCGACCTAATGTCTTTTTGCTGTATACCATTATGAGGATATCTACCGAAACGTTGTGCTTATATACTACGCCAGTTTATGTGATATCATTTAAACTCTACATTTATTATTTACTAAAAGAATGCCCGGATTCGCTCGGGGGTCATAACCCCGAAACCGGAAGTGGTAGACTAACGCCACCTGGCCTATGTTACTCCCCGGTCCGAGCTACCCCTATACCCCAAATTTCAGACTCGGGGCAGACCTAGTGCAGCCGCCAACCCCGAACAGACAGACAAACGACAGACACAAATATTAGTATAGATTTGTTCTGACGTGTTGGTATGGATACCACAAGTAAACAATGCATTGTTAATGTTTATAATGTTACAGTTGACTTATTTCATTCAAATCGTTCTTAACGAAGTCAACAACATAGCTTCGTTAACTTTTAATTAGATTAACTATTCAAAAGAGTGTGTTTGTAGAATGATCACGCCTGAATGACAAATAATTATAATTGTCCCGCAAGAATCTGTGATTTTTATAATGATGATTTTATCCACGGATATTTAATTATTTTAATTATTTTAATTATTTTATGACACAGAGGAGAGAGAGAGAGAGAGAGAGAGAGAGAGAGAGAGAGAGAGCGAAAGAGAGTTTTAACGTCCACCCAACACAAACTAGGTCATTTCGGGACTAACACATGGTTCGGGCGACCCTACTCCTTGTCACGCACAAACACGTCAGTTGACTCAATGACAGACCTTATGATACAGCGCACACGTGCTAACCATTCGGCCATCCAGCCCCCCAACGTTTAACGAAGATATGGGAGAGAGAGAGAGAGAGAGAGAGAGAGAGAGAGAGAGTACAACCTAGGTCATTTTGGGACTAACATGGCTCAATATTATTTCAATAGTTCAATTGCGCGTAAAATGGGAGAGAACGGGTGCCCATGAAGTAATCCCATGAAAGTCGAACAGGCGACCCTGATCCTTGTCTCATACAAGCTGGAAATCAAAACTACGCCACTCTGGACTCAATACCACCAGACCTTATAATCTCTATAGGGGATCACGTGGCTAAGTGGGTAAGACGCTGGCTCGTTAGCCTGGAAGTCGGGTGTTCAATCCCTGCATTGGCCGGGAAAGTTCATCCGGATTTTCCGGCTTGGTTTTCCCTTGTCAGTGATGCAGGACGGAGGGCCTGACAAGGGCAGCTGTCTAGTCGTTCGGATGGGACGAAAAACCGAGGTCCCGTATATACATTGGTGTGCACGTAAAAGAACCCTTGGCAGTTGGAATTCGATATAAGAGTAGGCCGTAGCGCCACTTCCCGGGCAAAATTTCCCACATAGCACACTGTATGGCGTATGCCCGTCTTCCTTAGCCCAGTTTAGGAGCAGAACAGTAGGACGTTAACCTCCATTACATTCATAATCTCTATAATATTTTTTTTAGCTGAACGTTTACATGATGTGAACATCGAACTGTACAACTATAACCCTTTGATGTATACTGGAGTAGATACTCCTAACTGTTGTGGCTTCATACCTGGACTTCTACCAACCGGACCAACCCTAATCGAATGTCAACATGGGGTTATGGGGCGATTTGTTAAAATTTTTATTGAGAAATCAGAGTTTATGACTTTATGTGAAGTTGAGATAACCGGTCATAAAGGTGGGTAACATTATTTTTATAGATATATTCAACATCATTGAAACAAGCAAAATAGCCATGAAATTATTTTTTAATTCCAGCTACAAAATCATTTTGGTTTGGCCTGTTAGAAGGGAAATAATGAGAAAATAATGCTTCACAAAAAAGCGCTTAAAACATATATGAATGCTCAATCGCTCAATGGACAAAATCAATTTGGTTTTGCCCGTTTGAAATGAAATGGGGTTTAACGTCCTACTGTTCTGCTCCTATACTGGGCTAATGAAGACGGGCATACGCCATACAGTGTGCTATGAGGGAAATTTTGCCCGGGCAGCGGCACTACGACCTACTCTTATATCGAATTTCAACTGCCAGGGGATCTTTTACGTACATTCCAATGTATACACGGGACCTCGGTTTTTCGTCTCATCCGAATGACTAGACAGCTGTCCTTGTCAAGCCCTCCGTTCTGCACCACTGACAAGGGGGAGGGAAAATAAAGAAGTAATAATGATCCACAAAAAAGTGTTTAAAACGACATGAATGATCAGTCACTTAATGGATAAGTTATGTGGTTTGTATGTCACTAAAAACAAACCACAAGATGTGACACTATTGACCCGTTTTGGGCGGCAGTGTGTCACGTCGTCGAACAATTATTATGATACTATGCGGTGTCCTTCGTCACTTTGGGGATCACGGTGGCTAAGTAGGTAAGACGCTGGCTCGCTAGCATGGAGGTCGGGTGTTCGATCCCTGCATTGTCCGAGAAAGTTCATCCAGATTTTCCGTCGGTGGTGTAGGACGGAGTACCTGACAAGGAGCGTTGTTTAGTCATTCGCATGGGACGAAAACCCGAGGTCCCGTGTATACATTGACGTGCACGTAAAAGATCCTTGTCAGTGGTATAGGTAGGAGGACCTGACAAGGACAGCTGTCTAGTCGTTCGGATGGGACGAGAAACCGAGGTCCCGTGTACACATTGGCATGCACGTAAAAGATCCCTTTACAGTTGGAATTCGATATAAGAGTAGGCCTAGGCCGTAGTGCCGCTGTTCGGTCAAAATTTACCTCATAGCACACTCTATGGCGTATGCCCGACTTCATTAGCCCAGTTCGGAGCAGAACAGTAGGACGTTAAACCCGATTTTATTTCATTTCATTTCCCTTCGTCACTTTGGACTTCTCTACGGACTTCACGTTGTTTGGACTTTACTATTTTACTTATCTGACAGGCAAAACTCGGAAAACATGTGCCGGCCTCGGTTTTTCTTTTTCTCGGGTTATTTTCTTCAGTCTTTCTTTCCACAGCATAACCTCAGTCTCGTGCTTTATACTACACATAATCCCCGATACGCATGAATGCTCTGTCTCCAGCAATTACACATGGATTGAATAACCTATCGCCCCCAATAGTGTTATACATGTTTATCACCCAATAATACATCCTACAGTAGATATCGCTTGTGTGATAAATTTCATAATCTACTGCTTTACATGAATTTGATTGGTCAGTTAAAAAAGTACTACCTTTTTGTAGTTTCAAAGAACAGTTCATTTTTTATTAAAAGAAACTCCTTTTTTTTTAAAAAAAAAAATGAATTATTTTTATTTAATTGAATAAAGGACTTTGCAATGGTTGAATTGCTGTCAAAAAATGATGTATCACTACGCCGTAATGTAATCAGGTTCAGTAAAAGTGGAGTCTATAGCAAAGAATTATATTTATTTATTTGTGCACGTAAGAAAGGATTGGGTGATAAATAAAATCTCCTACTCGTATTTCTTGATGTCAAAAAATATCGACACTCGTTGATAAAGTCAAAAACAATCGGCAGAGCCTCGTTTTTTGTTACTTTATCAACTTGTGTTGATATTTTTTGATATCAAAAAAGACTTGTAGGAGTTTCTCTATTTGATATAATTTAACTACAATATCAATAAACATTTTCTCTTATTTATAAATATATTTATAAACACTTGCTCTTATTTATTATCCGACTGTTTTTGTTCATACACCGTGTACAATTTCCACTTCAAAATAACGATTATTTTATCTTTTAGTGGACAACTTATCTGGTCAGCAGAACACGTATAATGTGAACGGATGTAAGAGACTTCCAAGTAAGTTAGGAAATTATGTCACCGGTTTTTATCCATTTAATATTATAATTATAGGGTCGATTCGTATCATTTTCTGTTTTATCACAACTGTAAATACCCCCTTGGTTTCAAAACTATTTCTCACATCTGTGAACACAGACAGGCCCTGTTTGTGAAACATGGGATAATTTTGGTTTTCTGTCTAGAGCATTTACAGTTATGGAGACGTTCTGACGAAGGTGGTATTGCTAGACAAGAATGGAAGTACATCATTTAACGAGAAATTTACAGTAATTTGTATTTGATTAATAAAGTGTGTCACGTGAGGAGTTGTGCCTAGACAACTGCCAATCAACACGTACCCTGCTTGGACTTCCAACTACCTCATGTACCCTTTCAAGTTTTACACCGAACCGCGGTTTGTCGTCTCAACCGAACGTATAGACATAGTTTTCTACAATCACCTTTATGAGAAATATCGAAAATCAGAAATTCACGAGCTGCAACCCTAATTTGCAAATTTTGTTTAAATTGATAGACATTGCAACAGACTATCCTTTAGGTTCAATGCTTATTGTCCATACCCATCTTATCTGTTATACATAAACATAAGACTAGGCTCGGCAAACAGCTTTTGTTAAAGTAGCCTTTAAATTCGACCCATTTTCGTCTACTAAAAGGGTGGGTTGGGTGGCCGAATGGTTAGCGCGTGCGCGCTGTGTCATAAGGTCTGTCACTGAGTCATCTGGCGTGGTTTTGATTCCCCGGTTTTATCCGGGTCCCCCGGTTTCCTCCCAATGCTAAAGACCCGAGTCAACCGGCGTGGTTTTGATTCCCCGGTTGTACGTGCCAAGGAGTAGGATCGCCGACCCAGTCCCATGGGTTTTCTCCGGGTCCCCCGGTTTCCCCCAACGGCTAAAGACCCCTACGCGCAAGCAAATTATTGAAATAAAATTGAACCATGTGTTAGTCCCGAATTGACCTAGTTTGTCTCGAGTGGACGTTAAACCGCATCTCTCTCTCTCTCTCTCTCTCTCTCTACCTCTCTCTCTCTCTCTCTACCTCTCTCTCTCTCTCTCTCTCTCTCTCTCTCGTCTAGTAAAGGTTTCATAGATTATGCAATATATCAATATCTATAATTTCAGATGGACCGAATATTGCCTTGCGTAAACCTACTCTACAAAGTTCAACTTTAGAAAATCCAAATGGGTTGTGGTCATCATCACTGGCTGTCGATGGTAATAGAAATGGCGATTCACACGAGTTAAGCTGCAGCCATACTGGCGGTAACGATGATAACCCATGGTTACAAGTTGATCTTGAACATATATATAACATTACTAGTGTTACCATAGTGAATCGTAGAGATCATCGAGAATGTAAGTTCATCATAATAGTTCTGTGTCCTCAAACCGTTATCAAATTACTGTGGCTAAGTGGGTAAGACGCTGGCTCGTTAGCCTGGAGGTCGGGTGTTCGATCCCTACATTGGCCGAGAAATTTCATCCAGATTTTCCGGCGTGGTTCCCCCTTGTCAGTGATGCAGAACGGAGGGCCTGACAAGGACAGCTGTCTAGTCTTTCGGATGGGACGAAAAATCGAGGTGTGCACGTAAAAGATCCCTTGGCCTCACCATGCAACATCTATATATTCATCCTAAGTTTACTAAATGTCATTGTGCTTGATAACGATAAGAGAGACAGAGAGAGAGAGAGAGAGACATAGAGAGAGAGAGAGAGAAAGAGAGAGAGAGAGAGTAGAGAGAGAGAGAGAGAGAGAGAGAGGGGGAGAGTAGAGAGAAATGGGGTTTAACGTCCACTCGACACAAACCAGGTCATTTCGGGACTAACATATGGTTTAATTTTATTTCAATAATTCGCTTGCGCGTAGGGGTCTTTAGCAGTGGGAGGAAACCGGAGGACCCGGAGAAAACCCACGAGGTTGAACAGGCGACCCTACGCACGATAACGATAAGAAGATACTTGTCGAAACTTTGTGCTTTTAGAATAAACCAGTGATTTTTTCCCATAAAAATTGTGTTCTGTTAATTTGTTATGTCTACTATGTATTTCACAGATATTTATAACAGAATGGTTGATACAAGTATAATGGTTTATAAGTCTGATCCAACTACTCCAACAACCACGCCTATCATCTGTAAATTCATACCGGGAATATTCGGTATGACTTCTCGGACATTTGAATGTGATGACGTCACTATAGGACGTTACGTCAGAGTAACTAAAGATAACATATATTTAGATGTTTGTGAATTGGAAGTGACAGGAAACTTGATGTAGATAAATACATTTAGTTATAGTAATTGCACTGTATTAAACCCTATCTTATAGTAATTGAACTGTATTATAACCACACCTTATAGTAATTGTATTGTATTATAACCCTACCTTATAGTAATTGTATTGTATTAAAATCTCACCTTATAGTAATTGTACTGTATTCACACCTTACCTTATAGTAATTGCACTGTATTAAAACCCCGCCTTATAGTAATTGCACTGTATTAAAACCTTACCTTATAGTAATTGTACTGTATTAAAACCTTACCTTATAGTAATTGCACTGTATTAAAACTTTACCTTATAGTAATTGCACTGTATTAAAACCTTACCTTATAGTAATTGCACTGTATTAAAACCTTACCTTATAGTAATTGCACTGTATTAAAACCTTACCTTATAGTAATTGCACTGTATTAAAACCTTACCTTATAGTAATTATATTGTATTATAGTCATTGTATTGTATTAAACCTTACCTTATAGTAATTGTATTGTATTAAACCCTACCTTATAGTAATTGTATTGTATTATGACCCCACCATATAGTAATTATACTCCATTATAAACCCATCTTTTAGTAATTGTATTGTATTAAACCCTACCTTATAGAAATTGTATTGTATTAAAACATTTCCTTACAGTAATTGTATTGTAATAAAACCCTACCTTATAGTAATTGTATGGTATTATAACCCCACCTTATAGTAATTGCATTGTATTATAACCCCACCGTATAGTAATTGTATTGTATTAAAAACTTACCTTATAGTAATTGTATTGTATTAAACTCCGCCTTATTGTAATTGTATTGTATTAAAATCCCACCTTATAGTAATTGTATTGTATTAAAAACTTACCTTATAGTAATTGTATTGTATTAAACTCCGCCTTATTGTAATTGTATTGTATTAAAATCCCACCTTATAGTAATTGTATGGTATTAAAATCCCACCTTATAGTAATTGTATGGTATTATAACCCCACCTTATAGTAATTGTATTGTATTAAACTCCGCCTTATTGTATTTGTATTGTATTAAAATCCCACCTTATAGTAATTGTATGGTATTAAAATCCCACCTTATAGTAATTGTATGGTATTATAACCCCACCTTATAGTAATTGTATTGTATTAAACCCTACCTTATAGAAATTATACTGCATTATAAACCCACCTTATAGTAATTGTACTGTTGGCTAGTCTGATAACATTACACTGCATTATATATTTCCTACACGTTTCTACCTCCAGTTCCTATGATTCCTTCCTGGATTTTTATTTTCAGGTGGGCCTATTCTTAATTTAACATATATTAATCCCTCTTGAATCCTTTATCCGCTGTTGTTACTATACTATGTGTTATTATAATTAAATCTGAGTATAATTACTTTAGTTTGTGTACTGAGATGAATTTATTTATTTCTTCGAGTTTTAACCATATTAGGGAGCCAAGGTGGGTAAGACGCTGGTTCGCTAACCTGGAGGTCGGGTGTTCAATCCCTGTATTGGCCAAAACATTTATCGGGATTTTCCGACGTGGTTTCCCCTTGTCAGTGGTGCAGGACGAAGGGCCTAACAAGGAGAGTCGTCTAGTCGTTCTGATGGTACGAAAAACCGAGGTCCAGTATACACATTGGCGTGCACGTAAAAGAGCCCTGGACAGTTATAAGAGTAGGCCACAGTGCGATGTTTAGGTGCGGCAAGGAACACAAAAGGTTGGAGACCACTGGCTTGGTTACAACGACCGATGTAAACAGCTGGGCAAGAAGGCGGATGGTATGTTGTAAGAAATGCTCCCGAGACCCGAGTGCCGATTCACAAAAACGCCTACGAATGTCCGTGTTGTTGGAAGAAGACGGATTCAGTAACGTCTTATGTAAACAATGCACGCGCCATTCAGCCAATGATTGACGTCGCGTGTTGTGATGTCACGTGTTGAAGGCAGTCATCTTTTACAGAGATATTAGAAGACTTTCGTAATCCTCTGTGAAACAGATGGGTGATATCTGTGTTACACAATGGTACAGGGAGATAACTACAGTTATCATTAGGATACAGACCACCATTAATTTCCCCATTGACTTCAATGTTAATTCTGGTCTTTTTGCACACCTCCAATTTTTCCCCAAATTTTCGTTGTGCTGATTGCTTTTCACTACAGACAGAGGAACAAATGGTCATGTCTTTCCACTAAAAATTTTATGAGGTTGACCACCCAAATTTTGAGACACACAAACTTGAAGAGGCATACTAAAAACATGTAACTATTTGCCGTACATATCACCGTAGCCAACCTGGTAACCCCGTTATGCTTACGTATCAAAATCATGAATATTTACCAAGACCTGGCAGAAATTCAAACCCTCTTCGTCCATTCTAGACCAAAACTGAAACAAAAATGGGCATGCATAAGGGGAGAAAAGAGACAGAGAGAGAATTGCTATAAATAGACGAACTACAATTTAATGGTGGTCTGCCTCCATTAGGGGCTACAGACCATAATTAATTTACATAGACTTTATCCCTGGCCTTTCTTGTCCCATTAACGCTGTCTTGGTAGTTGTAGGAAATCAATTTGATCCGAAGAAGACCCACGAAGTTCGGGAGGCGACCCTAATCTTTGTCACGTACAAGTGTGAGTTCAAATCCAGACAACTTGACGCAGTAACAGACCTTACGACTTCAAAGCCACGTGTTAGACCCCACCCACCCCCTTTTCTTTTATATTATTATTGAAGCACATGTGTGCGTCACTATGCTGTGTAACCTTTTCTTATATTACTTATATAATATAAATAACCTATTTGTATTTAATACAGGAGTAATTGTTACTCCTTAAAACTAGTTGCCTTTCTTTCTGGTCAGAGATAAATGGTTATAACCGGATTAACCGTACCTACTAATCCTATTGTTAGATTTAATCCCTTAATTCTCATCTTCGTTTTTCGGTTTTAGACCTTATCGGCATCCCAAGCGATATTGTTTCGTTCTATACAACAAACACAGAATGATACCACTGGGATATCGAGGATGGGTTTTACACTACGACTTCAAGCGAAATAACTAAATCATATATTTGACGGCAATTATCAACACGGTGTGTAGTAAACACGCAGACTAGAACTTTAATCGGATCACGCATTCACGCGCAACTATAATTAAACACTGTATGTTATTAAAGATACAGTATGTAAGATTTAGATAAAGACCTGATCTGATATAATAGTTCACATAAAGATAATGTAAAATGGATAATTATTATTTAAAATGTCATTCAAATTCTTATTGTAGGTGAAAGTAGTCGTCGTTGTTTTAGTAATTAGGCTATTCAGATTTTATATTACTCAAATGACAACGCAGTTTCTTCCCTTATATGGTCGCTCTCTTAAAATGTACACAGTTGGCATGTGTTCATAGGCATGTGTTGGAAGGTGCCGCCTTAGTACTGGCCTTGGTGTCTTCGTTTTCAAAATTGCCAATGTTTATACTGAGAATTAAAACAGTTCCTAAACCGTATACTGTATTATACGTTACCACCACCCTCTACCATTACACACATGACCATAGTAAACTGTGTTTACATTATCCCCCGGCCCCCTACCATTGCACACATGACCATAGTAAACATAGTTTACATTATCTTCCCGCCCCCTACCATTGCACACATGACCATAGTAAACATAGTTTACATTATCCCTTGGCCCCCTACCAATGCACACATGACCATAGTAAACATAGATTACAATACCCCCCTCCACCATTACACACATGATCATAGTAAACAGGACTGTAGACAGATAAATTAGAAGGAGTGGTTGGATATTTCGAAATAATAATTACTGAGGTCAGGAGAAAGAACTCTGAGTGCCCCCCAAGTCGGCGCTGTGGTTGGGTTTATGCGGAATCTGACTTAAGTGAAATCAAGGCCTATTTTGCATATCTTAAAAAAGAATAGTAATCAAGACGAACAAGAATCACCATATGACCTTTAATACTAAATACAAATTTGACGGCATTTTGTCCAGATCAATATTCGTGTTAGTTGAAGGGGAGACAATCTGGGCTAGAGTGCTAGACTATTTCCTTTCCCTAGCTGGTCCATAGAGTCATGTAGTTGGAATTCTTGGCTTGTCACACTTGTCAATTGGTCAATGTGTTTACTGGACGTCAACCATAGACGTTTCTGTTCTTTAATTTACATACATAGATCAGGTATATAGAAACTAAAATTATAAACAAACACAATTCAAACTTTCTATTGTTTTAATTTACATACATGCATTACAAGGTAGATGTTTATATACTATAATTTGCGGGAAAACCAACAATAGACGTTTCTATTCTTTAATATACATACATAGATCAGATATATAGAACTAGAATTTATATATATATAAACAAATACAATTACAACTTTCTATTCTTTAATCTAGACATACAATAGATATACACTGTATCCATTACAATAGACAATAGATAATAGGTATACATTGTATCCATTACAATAGACAATAGATATAGCTTGTATCCATTACAATAGACAATATATATACCTTGTATCCATTACAATAGACAACAGACAATAGATATACATTGTATCCATTACAATAGACAACAGACAATATGTATACATTGTATCCATTACAATAAATCATGCAGTGACTTTACAAGGTAGATGTTATTATCACAATTTACATATAATTAAAAATTATTATTCTTAAATTTACGCACACGTACACTAGGTATATAGTATAATGTATCCATTACAAGGTAGCTGTTATTATAATTTACATACATACATCAGGTATATAGTTTAACCATTTAGGATATAAACACTTCCTATTTTGCATTTAGAGAGGTGTTGTTGTGCATTAGAACCCAAGACGCGGGTTATAATGAAAAATACCCCTCTAAATGCGAAACAGGACGTGTTTATTGGCATTGTAACATGCTATTATTTAGAATTATAAAAGAACTTATTTTATTATGTAAACTTCAAACTTCGTCATCAAACTGCAAATCGGTTCCTAGCGCGAGCTGGCCGCCCTTCTACAACCAAAGCATCGCAACGTCGATCGCGACTCCGTGACCAGGTCCTTTTCGATTGCGGATAAACAGATAATAACTCAATTTGAAAACAAAAACAAAAAGATAGACTGGCACTGCCAGGCAGGATACGCCCACATTTTCGAGAGATGGATAGAGAACAATTAATACTGAAATTGATTTTTCCTACAATCAAAGGCAATAATTCATTAAGTTACAATTTGATATGGGCAAATATCGATAGGAACCAAGATCTTTGGGTTATAAACACGCATGTCAAGTTTCATCAATATCGGTTCAACATTGTGACCTCTATAGGGTCCACAAGCCTAAAAACGTGATTTTTCGTACAATCAGGGGCCATAATCCATGAAGTTTCGCTCCGATACATGCCAATATCGAAAGCAGCCGAGATCTTTTGGGGATAAACCTATATTTTTAAGTTTCGTCAAAATCGGATAACAATTGTGACCTGTAGAGAGTCCACAAACATTGTGGACGGACGAACGGACGGACAGGGGCGACGGCATAATACGTCCACATGAAAATGTGGGCGTATAACAACACCAAGGTGGTAACATTTGATCCGACAACAGATCCGATTGATACTATCATAGAAATAATATGTACATGAAACTCATGGAATATTTAGTAAATATATATATAAACAAATAACACGACACACTCGAATAGTAGTGGTCTGAATTATCAGCGGGTAACATATATACATGTGGTCAGTCATGTCAGTTTCAGACCCTCAACACAATTTTGTTGCTAGTTCTTTGTCTGACAAGAACAATTCGTGCTTAAACATCCCAAAATAACCAAAAAAACTACGTGATGCCTAGGATTCTAGCGGTTGCTATGTATATCGTTATGACGTGTTGTTAATCAGTGTCAATTTAAGCATAATTCTGGTTTATTTCAGCTGCTATGTCTACTCCCTTATCATAATGTACATACAAGCATAACATATATATTAGATTATGTATATAGTGTATCCATTACAAGGTAGATGCTTATATACTAGAATTGAAATACAACCAATCCCCTTTTGGTTATGTTAGTTAGTATAAATATACATACAAGACGTTACTTTGTGTATATAGACATACAAACATGCATTAGGTATACATTGCATCCATTACAAGGTAGATGTTACTATACTATAATTTACATACAAGAATATTAGGTATATAGTGCATATGTATATCCATTACTATACTATAATACTATATATTAGACCATAATTTACATACAGGAATATTATTTACGATGTTATTATAATATAATTTATTTGTATATAAACAAATGGTTTCAATACACATATTGTTTCTTTTTAATACTGTATTATATAGTTAGTTATACTGTGTATAAATCTGCTATAACAGCTGTCATACATTACATTAATCAACAATATATTAATGAACTGAAACACACATACTTATCTATTTGGACATCAAGATGATACAGTAATACACAAATATGTAGAAAACCCTTCAAAACTCCCCCACCCCTCAAAAAAACAAAAATAAATAAATAACTGCTTTCATTAGTTATAGTGTATTGCTCTATGCAGTAATTTCTACATGAAATCAACATTATGGTGACTTTAAAAACAATTCGCGCTTTAGCGTGTACTCGGAAATATGAACGGGCGACAACATATTCAGATACAGACGAAATATCCTGGTTTCTACGAAATCACCACCTGTTCACCATTAGGAAATTTCTGGGTTTTTAGGAAATCTTGTCTTAGTTCATAATCTGTATTGAGAGTAAAATACTGGTAGTTATATTGCCTATATCCAAAATCTCTATCTCTATCTATATCATAACCATCATAATCATCATCATCATCAAAATCATTACAACCATCATCAATATTATCTATGTAGTAATCTTGTGGATGAAGAACATCTTTTAGTAGAAGAAAATCATTTAATCCATATGGTAATTCTAGATCATTAACCTGTTCCTTTATTCCCAATCCCAACTTCTGTCTAATGATTCTTCTACACATGGACATGAGAGATATATTACTACAGAATCTAATAAATTTTTCTGTGCCCCGCGAGTGAAAGGTGCCTTTGTCTTCTTCATATGGTTTATTTTCCTCATCCAAATTTAATGTTGTCATTATTTCATGCCCTTCGGCGCCACTAAGATATAACAGTTTCCTCAGTTTATCTCTTTCTGGAAGACTTAACTCAATAAGATCAAATTGGTTATAGTTACTTTTAGCTGAAGATGTTACGAGATTCTTAATACAACAGTTTTCAGCAATTAGATATCTAATGAAACAAATGACGTGACGTGGTTCCCAGAAGAAGGGGAAACATAAGACCGTTTGGATAATCGTGTTACCACCCAGACAGGGTAAATTGAGAAGACCAGTATTACCATTAGATAGAAGTAATTTAAAACAAGTCAAATCAAATACACTATGATAAATATTAAGATATTGTAGAGCAGATCTTCCCGAATAGTCTAACATGGTAACTATGGCACCAGCTTGGAGTAGTTTCCTTATAAGAACTCTGTCGTTTTTCATTGCAGCCATCATTAAACTAGTTCTACCGACATTATCAGGAATATTTACATCTATTCCATCAACACCAAGTAAAATATCAATACAGGCCATGTATATTGGATATATCTGTCTACAATAATTCTTAACAACATCATTTACCTGTCTCTTGTTCAAACCATCTTTAAACATAGTAAATCCAAGGATGCATAGATGAAGGGCTGTATGGCCCTGGTTATTCTGTGCATTGATCTCTAGTCTAGGATGAAGTGTCAACAGTTCTAAATATTTACTGTTTAATAAAAAGGCAGCTATCATAGTAGGTGTGTTGGTTTTAGAACATTGATGGTTGATGTCTAGTTCGTTATTTAACAACCATTTAAACTTGTTTAGGGAATAATCATAGTTAACACCAGCTAAAAGATGGAGCATATTTTCTCCTTCAGCTGTAAGACCTTTAACAATCAACCTTCGCCCAATATAGTAATTGAACAACTCTAATCTCTTACAATTCAAAATCTTATGATATAACTTAACTCCGTTGTTAGGTGATATCAGATCTGAACCCGAATCTACAAAAAGTTTAAAGATGTTTGTAGAATTAATCATGTGATATTGAACACAATAACATAAAGCTGTATAACCATAAATATCAGCCAAACTTAGATCAGAATGTTGAATCAACAGTTTCAATATACTGGCATCAGCTTGTTGTTCTAAATGATGCATTAAAGCCGTTCGGCCCTTCTTGTTTCGATGGTTTACATTACAATCGGCTCCTAATAAACTGTTAATCAACTTACATTTCAATTGAACATGTGTGTCCTTTCCTCTCTGTAGTTTGAATTTTATTCCGTAAAGTTTAGACATATGGAACGGGGGCTTATCGTCAAGGGGAGGTCCGTTTACATGGAAATAGAACAACGGGGTGTTACCTTCATAGTTAGGTTGGTTTACATTTATTCCCAGGTTAATTAAGGTATTAACGAGCTGTATATATTTCTCTTCATATTTTAGGCAAGGATACATAAAACATAAAACATAGTGAAGGATGTTGCATTTATATATATCAACATAATGTACATCAACACCGTGTTCTAACAGATATATCCCAGCCTCATACAACCCTCCTCCTACGGCTATTAATATAGGTGTATATTTATGTGCATCCAACTTGTTTACGTCTACACCTGCATCAACTATTTTAACTACACATTTTAATAACAAATCATGTCTACCTGTATTGCCATGTCTGTTATAGCTATCCAAAACTATGTGTAACACATTTTTATGGCGCTCATCAACATAATGTTTATTAAACCCATGTTCTAACATATATAACACAACTTCATACAACCCTTTTATGGCAGCTCTACATATAGGTGTCTCTTTCACTGCATTCAACTGGTTGACGTCCACACCAGTATCAACTACCTTAACCAAACATTGTAGTAACATATCACGTTTACCTGTACCGTCATGGCTCTCATAGCTATCTAAAAGTATGTGTAGTAGATTGTTATGGCGCTCATCAACATAACGTTTATTAAACCCATATTCTAACATATATAACACAGCTTCATACAACCCTTTTCTGGTATCTCTACGTATAGGTGTCTCTTTCACTAAAGCCAACTTGTTGACGTCCGCACCATTATCAACTACGTCAACCAAACATTCTAGTAACACATCACGTCTACCCGTATTGTCCTGCCTCTCATAGTTATCTAAAAGTATGCGTAGTAGACTGTCATGGTGCTCATCAACATAATGTTTATTAAAACCATGTTCTAACATATATAACACCTCTTCATACCACCCTCTTCTAGCCGCTAAGTTTATATGCTCCTTTTCCATGTTGATGTCTAGATCAGCATCAATTACTTTAACCAAACATTGTAATAACAAATCACGTCTATCTGTATTGTCATAGATCTCATAGCTATTTAACAGTATGTGTAGTAGATTATTGTGGCGCCCACCTATAACATAATGTATATTATACCAATGTTCTAACATATATAACACAGCTTCGTATACATCTGCAAATAATAAGGTATATAATAAAGTAATTCCAATATTCATAACGTTTAGTTTGTGTGTTATTAGAATCTGTCCACCCATCTATAGCTGGTGCACACAATATACAGAAATGAAATGAAATGAAATGGGGTTGTTCTGCTCCGACTGGGCTAACGAAGACGAGAAAACGCCATGCAGTGTGTTATGGCCTACTCTTATATCGAATTCTAACTGCCAAGATATATATTGCTTTTTTTCCTATTTTATTTTTAAAAAAAAAAAACCTTTTTAACAATAACCATTCGTATACAATACAGTTCAGCAGGAATATATACCGAAAACGTACAAATAATGATGATAGTTTTCTTCTATTGAACAGAACTTGCACAGATTACTATCGCTAATCTTCCATTTGCATCTAAATATTTTTAGGTCAAATTTCCGTTGCACGCCAATGTATACATGGGACCTCGGTTTTTCGTCCCATCCGAACGACTAGACAGTTCTCCTTTTCAGACATCCCGTACTACACCATTGACAAGGGGAAAATACGTCTGGAAATCCCCATGAACTTTCTCGGCCAATGCAGGGATCTAGAAAGAGAGAGAGAGAGAGAGAGAGAGAGAGAGAGAGAGAGAGAGAGAGATGGGGTTTAACGTCCACTCGACACAAACTAAGGTCATTTCGGGACTAACGCATGGATCAATTTTTCCTTAATAATTCGCATGCGCATAGGGGTCTTTAGCAGTGGGAGGACCCGGAGAAAACCCACGAGGTTGCAGGGATCGAACACGCGACCTGATTGATAGCGAGTCCGCCCGCGTCTTACCCACTTAGCCAGAATAGCCTATTTAACATACGAACCTGTCACCGTGTGGCGACTCATCAACCATCCTGTTTATCTGTTATCTTTATGTAATATGTTTGCTTGTTGCCTATTCTCCATGCAGCATAACAAGTATTCCTCTTGTTAAACTGTTTTCTTTATGCGCATTAACTTCCTTTTTCCTTAGGTAATAGGTTTACGTGTTGGTTCAACCTCCATGTAGTTGCAGTATTCGTATCTGTTATGTAGGTGTGATTTTATTGCCTATAAATAAATAGTAAATACATATCACTAAAATGTTTCATTATAGGAGTGCTGTATGGAAAAATCATTTAATCCTTCCATTTTACTTATACCAAGGTCATTGTCGATTGATTTTGTACCGAGCCAAACAGCATCTCCAGAAAAGGATAACCAAGAACGATGTGCTTTGAAGACGTTTGACTATGCAGTTACATGAGGAATGTTGGATAACCAAGAATTAAACGCTCATACATCGTGCCGGTTAGATTGTATCCAAAATCTGAGAAATGAAATGAAATGGGGTTTAACGTCCTACTGCTCTGCTCCTATCCTGGACTAATGAAGACGGGCATGCGCCATACGGTGTGCTATGAGGGAAATTTTGCCCGGGCAGCGGCGCTACGACCTACTCTTATATCGAATTCAAACTGCCAAGGGATCTTTTACGTGCACACCAATGTTTACACGGGGCCTCGTTTTTTCGTCCCATCCGAACGACTAGACAATTGTCCTTGTCGGGCCCTCTTTCTTGCATCATTGACATGGGGAAACCACGCCGGAAAATCTGGATGAACTTTCTCGACCAATGCAGGGTTCCAACACCCGACCTCCAGGCTAGCGAGCCAGCGTCTTAACCACTTTGCCTCATCGTGATCCCCAAAAAATCTGAGAGAGAGAGAGATAGAGAGAAATGGGGTTTAACGTCCACTCGACACAAACTAGGTCATTTCGGGACTAACATGGTTTAATTTTATTTCAATAATTCGCTTCCGCGTAGGGGTCTTTAGCAGTGGGAGGAAATCGGAGAAAACCCACGAGGTTGGACAGGCGACCCTACTCCTTGTCACGTACAACCGGGGATTCGAAACCACGTGAGTTGACTCAATCACAGGCTTTATGATACAGCGCGCACGTGCTAACCATCCAACCCCCCACCCCCACAAAAAAAAATCTGAGACAAATGTGTCAAACTATTGATATGAAATGAAACGGGGTTTAACGTTCTACTGATCTGCACCGAAAGGATTATAAAAGACGGGCATACTCTATACAGTGTCCTACACGAGAAATTTTGTCCGCACAACGGCATTACAACCTACTCTCGTTTCGAATTGAAACTGTCAAGGATTATTTTACGTGCTTGCCAAGGGGCCTCTAGATCAACTATATACCATTCCTTGACATGGAATGCCCCATTTAAGTAATTATCACAATTCATTGGAATTTGTTTGGATTCTAGTTCTCCCTACACCAACGGAGACATATTTAAAGAAGCTAAGTCTCAATATCATCCAAAATCTTCGATATTGAAAACACAAATTATTTGTCAATTTAAATCAACATTGATGTTGTGATCTTACAGGGAAAAGATGTGCTTGTAATATCCAATATTTAAGACAAAATAAACATTTTACCATTGGTACACGAATCGTGTACCATAATGCGTTTCAGCGTCATTTGGAACAAGGGACTCAAAGAACGAGGCTAGACATATTCCACAAGTCATGTCAAATGGTGACGTTATATTCTTATCTGGAGAGCATGCGCAATAAATACCATCGGTGTAGACTGGAATAACCAGGCGCTAAAGATTACCATTCAACTGAGACTTCTGGCGTATTTCGCCGAACATAACTGATTAGAAATTACAGTAAAAACGGCAACGAATGAATGTAAATCAGTTTATATAAATTCATATTACATTATTATATGTGTTGCGACCCATTTGTGCCAATTTCTAGGTCCCAAATATTAGCGATTTAGCTCCTTTAATATCAAGAACCATAACTCCGAAAATCGTTGACAATCACAGCCCTCTTCGTCTCATGATCTTTAAAGTCAATCGGATATTATCTTTAGCCTCTATGGCGATCACGGGCCATAACTCCTTCAGTGATAATCGGAAATCGTTAATAATAAATAGGAATCCTCATCTCAGGATATTCGGTCGGTGTAGCCGCTAGAGCGGACGCAGGATATTTCATAACTTTGGCAGTAATTATCGGAAATAATTGAAAATGAATAGGATTCTTTGTGTAAAGATCTTAAACACTGTGTATTTAAATTTAAAGCTAATCGGATATTAACTTTAACCTCTAAAAGCAAGACCGACGGGTGGACCGACAGACGGGGGCGACAACAATATTCGACCCCATTTTAATGTGGGAATATAAAAAATTCAATTATCCCGAAAACAAATAGAGGTCCGTCCTTGACATAATAAATCTCCCCTACGTTTCAGAAAAGTCCGATAAGCAGGTAAATGTCATCTAATAAAGAAGGATAATTGGAAAGATAGAATAATACAAGCCAACAGTGAGGCCTATACCTTCCCCCACCCCCCACACAATATAGATGACACGTGTATCTTTTTGTAAAGCATGGAGAAAACAAACTTAACCTAAACAGAATGGTGATAATATAGTACAAACACTGTCGTTTAAAATCACAGGTGCTTGGCTTCCGTGTCATCTCCACCAGGTATAACTTTTGATGTCAGGAAGTCGCGGTGGTGATTTGTTTGTACGATGACAGTCACAAATTTAAATCGATTATTAAAACGAGTGTTGAGATTTAAGCCTCTACGTGGTCTACTGTCGACACAAAAAGCCACAAATTAAACTAGAATTAGTAAACAAAATGATTCTAGCCTAAATATGCATTATGTAAGAGTTTTATCTGCCTATCGTCGGTCTTTTGCATGTCTTCATTCATAATCAACTTGGCAACAAGAAATTTTTGCGCTCGAATACCTGCGTACGTTTAACCCAGTGATTCTCAACCAGTGTGCCGCGAAATTTTGAGCGGCACACTAAGAAAATATGAGAAAACACGTGATCCCAATAGAGTAGTCAATGGTGTCTACTGCTAAGTTCATAGCTGTGTTTTTATTCATTTAGTTTGATTCATTCTATATGTCTATGACTAGGGTTGTATTCCGTCTGACTTCCCATGTTTTTATTTTGCAAAATTCAGACATTTTTCATACATATTTAGTCAGGTGTACCACTATTTTTCGTGTGTTCCAAGGTGTGCCGTTATCAAAAAAAGGTTGAGAACCGCTGGCTTAACCGAAAATTCAGGAATTTGTAAATCCATAACTCTGTTCTATCGTTCAAATATGAAGGTGTTGACTAGTGGTTTGTTTGGCATATAAAACCAAGGTCTTCCCGTGTTTATATTACCCCCACCCATATTACCATTACACACATGACCATAGTAAACGGCTGTTTACATTACCCTCCCTACCATTACACACGTGACCGTGTTTACATTATCCCCCCTCTACCATTACACACATGACCGTGTTTACATTACCCCCCCACCATTACACACATGACCGTGTTTACATTACCCCCCCCCCCCACACACACACACACCATTACACACATGACCATAGTAAACAGTTTACATTATCCCCCTTACCATTTCACACATGACCGTGTTTAACTTACCCCCTCCTCCCCTACCGTTATACAAATGACCGTGTTTACATCCACCACCCCCCACCATTACACACATGACTGTATTTACATTACTCCCCCCCTACCATTACACACATGACCATAATAAACCTGACAGTAGAAGATCAATTAGAAGGAGAGGTGGTATATTTCGAGATGGGATATTGCCAGGTCTTGAAAAAGGCAGCTGTCTCCCAGTTGGGTTAGGCGGTATTAAACTTATGTAAACTGTTGACTCATTTTGCATATTTTTAAAAAGAATAGTAATGCATGTTGTAAGCCATTTGTCATGTTGCGTAGTTGAGGCATTGATTCCTTTATTTATTTTGTGTCTGTTAGTTTAGAATTTCGCCTCGCCTTATGTGACTAGGTTTATTAATAAGTCTCATTACATCCATACATCTCGTAGACTGGATATTTTTTTATTCTGGCTCAAGAAGTGTTTTTGTCAGCGTTTGTACGAAATGTTTTACTTTTACTTAGCCTTTACGTAGAATGGATATTTTTATCCTGGCTCAAGAAACGTTTCCGAAGAAAATGTTTTTAGCAGCGTTTTGAGAAAGTGTTTTGTAAGTGTTTATTATTACATAGTTAGAGACGACCACAAATCATTCCGGGACCACGTAAATCCGGATACCTGAATTTGACTTAGCCATCCCCAACCAAAAATTATATGTATCATAAATGTCTTTCCATTCTTATTAAAGCCTTTTTAACTTCCTGATATTATAGTTTTGTTTAATTTATTTAACTAACAGTGTGCGGGTAACATTATTAACTTTACCCTCTAAAAGCATGTGGACGCAAGACCGACGGACAAAAGGACGGACGGATGGACCGACCGACGGGGGCGACAACAGTATTCGACCCCATTTTAATGTGGGCGTATAATATTATTATTATTATTGTAAACAAATAATAATAAATGTTCCCGAAACGTCCGATAGAAACTGTGGGCATTCTTGCAGGAGGCGAAAAGAAATACCGATCCGCGTCGCCTCAGAATAGTTTACTAAATGTTTGAGAAAACTCCGATGACAAAGTGTGGACGGACCGACGGAACGAAGAAAAAGGTGATTACAATATACGTCCACATTAAAATGTAGGCGTATAGAAACCCGTTTTCATAATGATTCTGTATTCTAGTGGTACATTTTGTTCCTCAGTTTACAATATTAACTTGTGAAAGATGTAATATTTTGAAACTTAATTTATAGTGTAAATGATATGCGATTGATATATTTCTGGTTTTGCAAAGTCCTTAATCAAGAGTATGTCATTTTAAATAAAATGAAATCGGGTTTAACGTCCTACACTGATACTCGGCTAATGAAGACGGGCATACGCCATACAGTGTGCTATGAGGGAAATTTTGCCCGGACAGGGCCACTAAGGCCTACTCGTATATCGAATTCCAACTATCAAGGGTTCTTTTACGAATCCCCCGTTGTACGCGACAAGGATTAGGGTTGCCTGTCCAACCTCGTGGGTTTTCTCCGGGTCCTCCGGTTTCCTCCCACTGCTAAAGACCCTTACGCGCAAGCGAATTATTGAAATAAAATTAAACCATATGTTAGTCCCGAAATGACCTAGTCTGAGTCGAGTGAACGTTAAACTCCATTTCTCTCTCTCTCTCTCTTTACCTTCATACGTAAGACAAGTAATTCCATTTTATTCCATACTAACATGAAGTTCTCACAAGCCATGTTTCCGATAGATGGATGCCCCCACCCCCCAACGGCAAGAATTCACTGAAAGGCCCTAAAATAGGCACGGCAGTTTAAAGAAGCGGATATGGCCGAATACATTAAACTCAATAGCCTACATGAGTACACCTCCCCCCCCCCCAATCTTCCAAACACGATAAAATATAAAAAACACTCTACAATGCACAATATTGAAGCAAAATTTATCCATTCTGAACCAAAAAGCAAACAATAATTGTCATGTAAAAGGGGAAATATGGCCGAATACATTAAACTCAATAGCCTACATGAGTACCCCCCCCCCCCCCAATCTTCCAAACACGATAAAATATAAAAAACACTCTACAATGCACAATATTGAAGCAAAATTTATCCATTCTGAACCAAAAAGCAAACAATAATTGTCATGTAAAAGGGGAAAATGCTACACTGAAAAAAAACTCTTGTGTTGGATCTAAACACAAGGACTTGTGACAGTGTTACATAATGACAGATGTTATACACGCTTCGTGCCATCTTGACACGTGAAAGCGGAACTGATTTTATATCAACCTGTCTGCTATCGTCACCCATGGTGGTCCTGATGGCATTCAGTAGTCATTTCCATAATATAAGCTTATGGTTGGTCTGTTTTATTTAATTTCCTTTGACTTTTAAGCAAACTATACTGAATGTTAAATCTGATATGACGCAGTAGCCAGATGTGTAATGGGATCCTTTGTCTAGAAGGGTTTATAAACCCAGAGATGAGACGAGACGGAGGGCAGACTAGGCGAGGGCGTCTAGAAGTTAACCTTGGACCAGACAGCGGCCATGTAAGTTAGTCGGGAATTGGCACCCAAGGGACCATGGCTCTCTCAACACCAGCTAATTACGGAGTCTTAAGTTTTGTACATGATACGTTTGAGAGAGAGAGAAATGGGGTTTAACGTCCACTCGGAACAAACTAGGTCATTTCGGGACCAATATATGGTTTAATTTTTTTCAATAATTCGCTTGCGCGAAGGGGTGTTTAGCAGTGGGAGGAAACTGGAGGACCCGGAGAAAACCCACGAGGTTGGACAGGCGACCCCACTCCTTGTCACGTACAACCGGGGATTCGAAACCACGACAGTTGACTCAATGGCAGGCCTTATGATACAGCACGCACGTGCTAACCATTCGGCCATCCAACCCCCCTGATACGTTTGAAGAAGGATAAAAGTAGTATAAGATGTTAAGCCAGTGTTGTCCCCAAGAACATGAATTGACAAAATACTGTAACATCTCGTATTAAAATTATTCTACACAAGCTTGTCTAGATTTATAAAAAAAAAATTCATGTAACTAATTACGTCGAATTTTAAGATAACATTTATTCTGTTACATTATTATCCGTGACAATATGATTTCTTTTTTAAAAACAAACATTATTTTAATTGAGAAAATCGGAATAGGGTTGGGGAACTGGCTTAACCTATGTAAAACCTTTCTTCCTGAATTTGAATGTTGAGGAATTCATTCCAAACGTCAGGTACAGATCTCCATGCTACTTATCAGTGTATGTATAGTGCTATACCTGCAATATCTCCTACAACAACGTATTTTATAATAGTATACTGATATATTTATTTAATTAGACATAAAAGATTATTCTGATTATAATAATAATAATTGATTTATATAGTGCCAATAATTCAACTCAGTGAGCTGCTCTCGGGCACTTTACATAAGTACAACTAATATAAAATTACAACAATCACACGATATTAATCTATAAAAAAAGACAAACAAAAACAGGAAAAATCTGACACAAACTCAGCTAGAACCGTATTCCTTTGTTTATTTTTACATCTTGTCTCATGCAAATTATTACAATGTCTGCACTTGTAAAAGACTGATTGATATTCACCCAATAAACTTGATACATCAACGAAAATTCTCGGATGATGTAAAAATTAGAACAATAGTGTTATATTTAGGTTTAGAAAATGTCTGAATGGGCATGGAAAAAGCTGAGTTAATCTTTTCATTTAATTTTATTGGTACATTAATCGAAATTGGAAATTTATTGCTTACCTGTAAAAAAAAAACCAATCAAAATAAATTACTCTAAAACAAAAGTAAGAAATATTTATTTCAGTATTTTGCGATATCACTGTGGAAGCGAGCATTAACCCCTACTGTACTACAACAAGCCAACCGTGTCCTTAAGCAATGCTGGATTAGTATGGATTAATTACATAGCCCAGCGACACTGTTAGAACCAACCCCAACAGTGATATATTTTTGAACAAAGTATACAGAGAAAACAAGAATATCAGGTTTGTGATTTGTTGTTAATGCCATGTATTTGTAATGCAAATTTAGGAGTAATATTTTTCTTTTCGGTTAAAACCCCAAGCAGCTACACTAATTTTAATTTGCCGAAGGGCGTATGGCTTTGGCGGGCAAACTGATGATCAAACAGTATATTTCCAGGTATATAAGGTAGGCTAATTCAATATTCTATCATATCCTAATATTCATAATTGTTTTTCATTATGATTAATTATTCAAATAATCATTCTTAGGATGCACCCTCGACTCCAGGCAGTCCTAAATTGCAATGTTTGTTTTGTGTTCTGTTGTTTTCTGGGCGCCATTTTGAAAAACAGACATGATATACATACACGTAGATAGTTGATAAAAAACTGATTGACTTCCATTTTTCAGATTGCAGAAGATTTTAGTAATATAATTCAGTAGTAGTGCAGTCTAATTGCTTTAAAAGTAAATTTGAATTCGGACAAGGATCTGCAATAAAATTCAGTTGAATTGCATAATAATAAAAACTTATTTCTTCAGACCAAGAACATGCCAAATTGGTTATTGCCTTGTATCACTGCAACTATAAGGTACAGACAGTCCTGAGCAAAAATAATAATAAAATATATTATAGAAGAAGTGCACGTATAGGTTTAATATGGTTCTCAGATATGTAACTATGTAAAGACGGTGGAAACACTTGCTATTGGGCTATCTTTCTCACAGTGAAGCGGGTGTGTAATCATCACAAACTTCAAATGCGCATAGCTATTTGGACAATTGGCATATAATGCCACCAAAGTGCTCATTTGGTTCAATGTGCAAATTGGTGATGCATGTAAAAGATTACACAGCACTTTCAGTTTGAAGGGGGAGTAAGCAGTAATGTATTTAGTAAATACGAAAGAAAGATATCAACCCTACATTCCCATCAAATTCTCTTATAGATATATTGGCGGAAACCCAACAGTTATTTTGTCACAATTTGTTCTTAATGTCACATACCACACCCTCTTTAAATATTGTTTGTATATAGACTGCAGTGTAATCCTAAACACTAAGTATTGTGCTTGAAAACTTATTTTTCTTTTCAAAACTACAATTAATTTTCCTGTACCTTATCTATTCTCTTTTATGTACTGTATAATTATTTTTGTTAAATGTATACTCTTTTAAAGGGAATATTTCTTTTACTATCTTCCTTGTGTTACTATCTTCTTAAAGTGCATGTATGAGCAGAACAGTGTCGTAATTCCTGGAAATCTTGATGACTCTACTCTCAATTCAAACATAATGTTTACTCTTTGGTATTTACTTTTTAACGCTTTTAATCACTGAACCAATGTCGTCTCATCCCGTTGCTTAAGATTTGTATTTAAATATTTTGTAGATATTATTCAATGAGCGCCCCTTTTATGTACAAATGTTTTATTTTATGACAAAAGAGTTCTATACCCTTTTATAACTTCTGCATATATCTTTGGTTAGTTGTTCTGTGTATGCCTTTCAACACTATAAATATGTTGTAAATTTCTCTTATATTCCCTTTCAGTTTTGAAAGTATTTCAATTTAGTGCATACATAATCTTAATAGTGCATGCTTGGTTATTATTAACGATATTTAAATTATTTCTCTCTGGGGGTTGAAGTAGGGATATTGTATATACATCTATTGTATTTCCAGTGCTTGTTTTAGGGGTACTTAAATCCCTGTCTTTGTGATTGGGATGGTGGGGGGTCATTATATAACACAAGTTTATTAATATTGGAATTAACTTTGTTTATTAACATTCCACGTGTCTATTTAGTGTTGATTTCGCAGTATTATGTTCATTTTCTTATAATTAAATTGATAAATACTAATTCAACAAACAAATTTATTATTATGTCATTTATCAAACATTACAGTTTAAACAGAACAAAAGGAAGGGAGCTGCAGGAAAGGTTGCTATACTGGAAATAAATTGAGAAAATACAACACAAATTTTTGTTTGTGGCTATATATGAAACAACGCATGTTTCATAAATTACAACACAAGTTTCATAAATTTTAACACAGGTTTGATCAATTATAACACAAGTGATGTGTAGATTTTCACACAAGTTTCAACACAAGTCTGTGTTGTTTGATAAATTTTAACACAAGTTTTGTGTTGTTTAAAAAATTAACACAAGTTTTGTGTTGTTTCAACACAAGTTTGTGTTGATAAAAAGGAACACCTAACACAAGGTTTTTTTCCGCGTACATAACGGTTTCATGTTGACACATCGATCAATTGGGAAAACCCGGAAACATACCCCCGTCCACACACCCATCCGAAAAACAAAATAAAAACCAAAACAAACGTTAATAAAAAACACAAATACCCCAAAAACAAACGAAGATCTATAAAATATAAAATGATAAAAGATATAAAAAAAGAGAACAGAATCAATTAATAGTGCGGCAATTCGCGACAAATTACAATAACAACTGTACCTGCAATATCGATTAAAGATAACTTCAGTTTACATTACAATAACTTTACCTTGAATAACTGCACCTTAAATTATTTGTTTCGACAAGCTCTGATTACAAAGTGAATTGATACAATGTACATGTACAGAAATAAAGGACTTGATAGCTTAAAGGGCAATTCCCGATTATAATTTGGTGAAAAAAACTGCTTAATTTTGTGTTAAAAACCCATAATGCTCTACCTAGAGCCGAACAACTAACTCAATATATGTGATACATTTTCAAACACCTTAAACCTAAGCTGTATTATACTGTGTCTGGATAAAACAGGCTTTTAATTTTAAAAATAAGGTGTAGGTGAAATTTACAGTTCGTTATCAAATACAGCACATGGCCACCCAACGAAAAAAATGACCCGAAATCTTAAAATGGTTAGGTGTCCGTATAAGCGGTTTTCACGTTCACGTCCAAACGACTAAATATTTTTAGCTGAAATTTTGAGACAAGGTACATACACCATTTCTCTATATTTTGGCGGTTAAATTTCATATGTACACGGAATTTCATTTTTGAGCCTCTGTTCAAATCGGTATAGTCCCTTTAACAGTTAGTTTTCCCGTTACGATGAATAGGTATTGAGTCACGCGTCAGGAGTTCCAAGCGGTATAAAGATAGCTTGATTGATACGAATCTAGTGTCCAATGAATGTAGAATTTACCTGTTCAACCCGTTTTACACGTGTATAACGTTTCGAGTTCTTGTTGTAGTGTCACAATGATGGGATCGATATAGAAACTGTTCTAGTAGTTATTTAGGTTATATTTACCCCAGTTGCCATCGTCTTCTGTATGAGACAGAGCAGGTGCCCTGTTTGAATTACCCCTGGTACCACTTCTCATTTGGACTCACATGGCAGATAATTTGTTTTTACTTTAGTTGATAGAAAACAAGTTGTATTGGTATGTTTTAATTAAACGATACGAATGTATCAATATACCTTGATATTCTGTTTGACGTCACTACAGACTTTTAACATAACATAACAACTCACCTATATACTTGAACAATCCTGTAGTTGCCTGATGAAATATTTCTTTCCCTCTTTTAATGGCGATTTCAGAAGCAAATTGTCTTCCGTGTTTGGTTTATGCAAGGCAGATTATTCTATTTGAATGCTCGTGCACCCAGACTAGCAATTGTGTTCCCATTGACGTAAATCTGTTTTAAGAAATGAAAATGAAAATTAAATAGGGCTTAAAGTCGTAATGTTATGTTCTGGCTGGGTTAATGAAGACGATAATACGTCATACAGTGTGCTATGGGGTCATGTTACCCAGGTAGCGACACTATGGCCTACCGTTATTTCGATGATCTTATTCGTTATAAACACAAAGACCGCAACATAACAATCATTTAATCTATAGGCTGTTTACTTACTGATCCTTCCACATCTAAATCTCGAATATCCATCAAATCCTGACAGAAAAAGTAAATTCAAACACTCTTCTGTTGTATTTCAACTTAAGTTACTACGTAGATCGGAGAATATAATAACATATTGGTAAAGTATATGATTATTGTATTATTGTTATCCATGTAACATAATATCATATGCGTATAGTATATATTCAATTAAATACGTGAATATCTGCGTCATGCCCAACTAATTTAACACAAGTATAGGCCTATACAAGTCAAGAGGGTATTTTATTACATAATATATATTATAATTATGGTCCTTGTCAAACCAACAGTTAAAGGACAATGTTGGTGTCAGCCATTATTAAATATTTGATAGAACTGGTTAAACACGTTCCAAATATAATTTTAACACAGCGATCATTGCTACCATAGATGGGTAACGAAGATTTGAAGAAACGGAAGTGAAGAAAGCAGACGGAAAACACGAGTTATCCTTCTGACTGAAGTAACGAGTGATAACATGGGGGAATTTCTGCCGACTGATGATTCGGTTGAAGAGGAAAGATTGTTATATGAGACTGTGAGGATATCTGACATGAGAGTCGTTTAATCTGGGGTCTTCCCTGAAACTTTGGACAGTGATTTAAAGTATTAAAAACGGTGGAAAGTATGTTCGACTCCAAACAGTATTGTTTACATTGTATCCGTTTTGATAGCCTCGTTTGTCACGCAATCAGTTTTTCTACAATATTCTGCTATGCGCTGGTTAATTGGGCGTAAATTTCGTGAGTCATGGCATAACGTTATGTAAACATATTTGGTCCAATTTGGAGCTCTGTTTAAAGCCTAATGAAATTGTTACGAAGTTAGCTATTGGTTGTTAATCGACCAGTCATAATTTGGAACAGATACTTGCTTCCATTACAGCAGTGTTAAATAGGATTAGGTCTAATAAAACGAAACACTGCGAGTATGATTCACTCTATACTTAATAAAAACATGGTAATGTACGGACTTTTTCTATTTGTTTCGTTTTCTCTTATTAGTGACAGTTAATTCATTTTATAAATTGTCAAATATCCTCTCACAGTCTCATATAACAACTTCTGGTCTTCGAAGGAATTATTAGTGAACAGAAATTCGCGCGTGTATCTGTTATCGCTCGTTACTTCTGTGATGATCCGAAATTTCTGTTCTACGACTGTCTGTTGCAAGAAATCCCCGGCTCTAAAATTCCTAACCATTTCTTCAGCTTTTGAATTAAACGGCCAAAACTTGGTGACATACCTGAAATGTCACTCGTTGCTTTTGTCGTCGAGCCTTAACGCCTAGAAGTTCGATAAAATTCACTATTCCCTTGTAAATTTCACATTTTTTGACATTGTTTTATTCTCAGAACGTAAACATTACGAGTGCGTCTGCGTAAAATGGGAAACCAGCATTTCGCGTAAAGGGTAAACCGGAATCTCCAAATCGGGTACATTCGATTAAAAATGTTTAGTGAAATAAAATTCTCCGGTTTGTTTTGCGGTAGTAATACTTATTAGCGTTTGACTTGTTGGTCGGATTAATATTATGTTGTGTTTCAACTTGCTTATTTCGTAGAAATTCTCATTTACCCGTTTGGTTTTGGAGAGCGTGGTCTGGAAATGTGAATTTGTATAAACCGTTTATTAATTTTCCAAAGTATATAGGTTCTGATCAGCTGTAAATAAATATTACAAAATATTTATCGAGTTATCTCCCTTTGGCGATACAGTTTTTAGCGTATAAAATAATTATTCGATTGAGACAGAATCAACGGCATAATATACACGATGACGATAGGTATAAACATTATTAATACCTGATATTATTTTATCTCAATTTAGCTGATATATATCTGGATAGCTCTCGTAAATAAGCTGAGCAAATCGGGAATCGATTGTCGTACCCCGTTTTCCCGCAATTGTTATTTAACTTTTTCATATTTTAATATTTGTATTCTAAACATTTATATATACACGTAACGAAAATCCGTGTATCATTTTGAATTTTTGCCATTTCCAAGACTGACTAGCGGTACCATACCATAGAGCACGGTCGGGTTAATTCAAAGATGACTGATAAGACTGATACGTGAGTAGATTTGTATGAAAACTATTAACATATTGCCGATTGCCATTTCACCATGGACCGTCCATTTTATAGGGCCAGGTTAAATAAGCTAAATCGGTAATATGTGTGACCTAGAAATGGAAACAAATGGGTAGCAACGCATATAAAAATAATAGACCGCAAAATTTTGCTATTGAAAAGTTTGGTCTGGTTTTGTGCCCCCAGCACTGAGCCTCCAGACTATAATGTAATAGGAATGTATATAAACTGGATTACATTCATTCGTCTTTTATTTTACTATAATTTCTAATCAGTTATGTTTGGCGAAATGCGCCAGAAGTCTCAATCGAATGGCAATCTCTAGGGCAGTGGTTCTCAACTTTTTTTTGCCAACGGCACACCTTAGAACCAATGAAAATATAGCGGCACACCGGGCCAAATATATATGAAAACATATTTGAATTTTTCAAAATTAAAACATGGTAAGTCAGACGACATACAACTGTAGACAGAGATTAGTCATAGACACATAGAAAGTCTCAAACTAAATAGCGAAAAATAAACCCCACAGCTATGAACATCAGTGAATACTCAATTGGGAACACACGGTTTTTCGCATTTTCTTAGTGTGCTGTTCAAAATTTCGCGGCACACTTTGGAAGATCTCACGGCACACCTGTGTGCCACGGCACACTGGTTGAGAATCACTGCTCTAGGGCCTTGTTATTCCAGTCTACTCCGATAGTATTTATTAAGCATGCTCTCCAGGTAAGATTATAGCGTCACCTTTTGACATGACTTGTGAAAATATGTCTAGCCTCGTTCGTCTAGTCTCTTATTACAATGTTTATTTTGTCTTAAATATTGGATATCAGAAGCTAAACTTTTCCCGGTAAGATCACAACATCAGTGTTGATTTAAATTGACAACTCATTCGTGTTTCAATGTAGAAGACTTTGGATGATATTTTAACACCAAATAGGTAGTGAATGAGAGTTGGGGTATGAATGAGAACAACTTTGATTTTTTTCGTATTTTCTTGATAAATTTGACAGATTGTAGTAATATGGATGGCAGGAATTTGTGTTAAAAAACACATGTAGAATAATATTATGGTTTTGATTAATTATTCTCCATTGCCAAAATATTAGCTATGGTATAGGTTTATTTTGAAACGCAAATTAAATTGTTTATGAAATATTGTGAAAATAACAGGACATGGGGGCTAAAGATTAGGAATAGAGAAGAAATATGATGGCTGAAACAATATCGTTATCTTTAAAAATTATTGATTCTAAGTTCATAACCCAAAATATAGAAAGTATGCTGGTTATATAGATACGGTAACGCAGCCATAGTTTACTAAACAAGTCGGTCATTTGCATTTTTCAAGGATAAATTAGTATTGTTTGAAATACACGTGAGTGGAAAATTACTAATTAGCCCACACCATTCGGCACCTATAAGAGAGAGCGGGACTAGAATAGTTTTTTTTAGATTCGAATTGGATTCTTTAAAGATCAGACACGCATTGGGTTTTTTAAACGACCATTTTACGATGTAGTGGTTTCCTGAGTCTAGCCACGCTGGTTAGACTTTTACAGGAGTGGGGTTGAGAGAAAGAGATGTTAATTTTAAATATTGTAAGGCAGACTACTGTGTTACTGTTGTGACATTAAAAACACTATCGTTGTTCCTGTTACTTATTTGATTTCGGAATCGTAAGAAAAAGCAACGGTGAAGTCCTACAAGAAGAAAGATGCAACAGTAGCCAGGCCAGAGCCAAGCAACACCTAGACGATCAAGGGCTGTTCGTAAATATGTAGTACGAAACGATGCATGGGTTATACGTCGGATGTAGCAACCGGGTTTAGCGTCGACCTCTCTCCACGTCTGACAGACGACCCATGGTGTTACATATTTGATTTGGTAGCCGTAAGAGGATTCGACCTGGGTAAATACATTTTTTCAAAAAATTGAACATGTTTAAATTTGTTTAACAGACCAAATAATGCGCAGTAAAATTTTAATTATTAAATAAGGGTTATAACTTTATGCGTAGGAATATGATATATAATGAAGCGTGACCTGCAGGTTAATATAATTTCTGTAATATGATTACCTGTAGGAATGTCATATTGGAGTTATCTTAACTTAAAGTGGGCCTATAGGGAGTAGGTTACTAAATTTTAAGGGAAACGGAATAGGAATTAAAATAAAGAATTAATGGTGTCTCCGTATCAGAGAGAGAGAGAGATGGGGTTAAACGTCCACTCGACACAAACTAGGTCATTTCGGGACTAACATATGGTTCAAGTTTATTTCATTAATTCACTTGTGCGTAGGGGTCTTTAGCAGTGGGATTGGAAACCAGAGGACCCGGAGAAACCCCACGAGGTTGGACAGGCGACCCTACTCCTTGTCACGTACAACCGGGGAATCGAAACCCCGCCAGTTGACCCAATGACAGACCGCATGATACAGCGCGCACATGCTAACCATTCGGCCATCCAACCCCCCGTATCAGAGTAGAAAGACGGCAGAGTGGATGATAGAGTTGGCTGTGTTTCTGCTTTGATTCGTTAACATCTCTGTGTGTCTTGTTCATTATAATATGTATTTGGCTAATTAATTATAACTAAGATGATTTTGAGACCCTAGTCTAAGTCCAAAATCATGATGGTAGCCAGGTACGGCGAAAAATAAGTACAATGTAATTTAATCTTTGAGATTATCGAGCGAGTCAGTGGTTTAGTCTATAATGAGTTCGTATATTGTTGCTTTAAAATGTATAATCCTATACAACTGCAAGCGTTATGTATGTTATTTTGTGTCATTAAGTTTTGCTTTAAATAGTTCACGCGAGGTGATTAAAAATATGCAATTCATAGTATGTTGTCTGCTCTTCAGGGTGTGCAAGTCACGTGATGAAAAATCTGATAAGAAATTTATTAATGGGTGGTTGGAATAAATAATGAGTTAAAACTTAACACATGTTTGGGTTTAGATAAATATATAGACTGTTGTTCGGGTGAATAAAACTGCAACCATTCGCTTGGGACATATTTCTAGTTAAATTGAATAAAACGGGATGTCATTCAGATAGTGGCCATGTTTGCGTGGCATTCTTGCACATGTAACATTAAGATGGAATAGGTAACCGTGGGCCCGTTTCATGCATTGGTGTCGTATTTGTATTTGTTTTAGCTCACATACAAAATTAATGAAGGTAGGTCAAAAAGGTGAGATTACCGGTAGTAGATGTTTGTGTAACATGGATAATGTTTATACAAATTTGGATAACGTAATCCTGATGTTGAAATGTTAAAATAACATTGTAATTGCTTTGGCGGAATTATAAAGCAAATGAAATGAAATGAAATGGGGTTTAACGTCCTACTGTTCTGCTCCTATAATGGGCTAATGAAGACGGGCATACGCCATACAGTGTGCTATGAGGGAAATTTTGCCCGGGCAGCGGCACTATCGCCTACTCTTATATCGAATTCCAACTGCCAAGGGATCTTTAACGTGCTTTCCAATGTTTACACGGGACCTCGGTTTTTCGTCTCATCCGAAAGACTAGACAGCTGTCCTGGTCAGGCCCTACGTCCTGCATCACTGACAAGGGGAAACCACGTCGGAAAATCGGGATGAACTTTCTCGGCCAATGCAGGGATCGAACACCCGACCTCCAGGCTGGCGAGCCAGCGCCTTACCCACCAAGCCACCGTGGCTCCCGAATTATAAAGCAAAAACGAAATTATAAAATTGTAGATTACTGAGTTAAAGTCAAGACGTCAAACATAGTTTGTAGATTTATAATTTAATACTTTGTTAGCATTCTGATGATTAAAGAGACACATCAGAGTTTATTAATAATTGAATGAAGGTTTACTTTTAAGTTAACAGTATGAGTAAATAATAAGATTTAAGAATAATAATGTTAGGATAATATTAAAATTACGTTTAAAATTAAGAATAATTAATTCTTGATCGTATGGCAATGACATGTTTTGATTTGACAGATGAAATGTCCTAACCATTCATCACAAAAAAGTGAAGAATGTTCTTGGAAGTCTGAAGACTTGTGTCTAACGAGATAACTTCTGCTTCAAGAAAAGAAAAGACTCATTGTTGAGAAATGTGATAGCTGAAATAGACCAATAGAAATCCAAGAAGAAGAATGGTTTACCAATTTATCAAATTGAGATTTTCTGTGACAGAAGTCAAAGTGAAACTGAACTTTATAAATATTAAGCGTAAAGTTATAATGTTTTGGAATTGGGACATATCAAAAGAACCAAGAAACCTTTTAGTTATGTTTTTCTGTGTTTAATTAAAGATAATTATTATAGGACTCTGGAATTGCGGTGATGAACTTTTGGAGAGCGATTGCATGCGACTTTTGATTTTTGATATAATTGTTGGCCATATTTAATATTGGGTGTTAATCGTATATATATGCATGTTTGCATGAATAATTATATAATTATATGGATGCTGGGTTAGAAGAATGGAAAGTTTTCAAGGGTTTTCCTAACTAATAAGTAGCACAAATCCTAAAGCAGGGGAGGTAATGTAGTAACATGGATGGTAGGAATTTGTGCTAAAGAACACATATGTTGAATCATATTATGGTTTTGATTAATTATTCTCCATTGCCAAAATATTAGCTATGGTATAAGTTTATTTTGAAATGCAAATTAAATTGTTTATGAAATATTGTGACAATAACAGGACATGGGGGCTAAAGATTAGGAATAGAGAAGAAATATGGTGCCTGAAACAATATCATTAACTTTACAAATTATTGATTCTAAGTTTATAACCAAAAATATAGAAAGTATGCTGGTTATTTAGATACGGTAACCCAGTTATAGTTTAGTAAACATGTTGGCCATTTGCATTTTTCAAGGATAAATTGTTCCTGTTTAAAATACACGTGAGTGGAAAATTACTTATTAGCCCACGAGAAAAGGCGCGCCTCGTAATGGATCAGCCATAGTAGGTCAGATCACGTGTGCGCTGATTATATATTCGTATTTTATCAATAAACCAGTATCGCATACATCGAAATGTTCGTACAAAACTTGTCAAAAGCTTAGAAAGGAATAGTACATACATCAGTTTTATCATGGACAGTTATGTCACAAGATCGTTAAAATTAACGTTTTATTGTCAAAATAACAAGACAGGAAGATATTGATATGCATAAAGATATTGTTAATGAACAGAGAAACGGTGATAAAAAATATGATCCAAAGGTACATTGAGATTATTGACAGATTTAAACAGCTTGTCTCAACAAGTAAATATTCCCTTTGTCAATCATCTTTATAATGTCGACATCACGACACATATCACGAGTGCGAGGACTTCGATGTGGCTATCAGGTATTTTCCAGTCACCAGTTTACAGATTTTTTTCAGAATGTTGTCAAGAAAATTAAAAAGGTAGTTTATATTCAATATGAGTAGCATTGGGTACAGTAATGGCGTTATTTCATTAAATTTCTCAACATTTAGAATTTAGTTGCAGATTAAAACAACTACCTGGAATTAAATGAAATAGGGCTAAACGTTCTACTGGTTTAAAGGACAATATTGGTGCCAGTCATTATCACATATGTGATAGAACTGGTTAAAAACGTTCCAAATATTATTTTATCCCAGTGATCATTGCTACGGATAGATGTGTAATCAAAGCCTCAACAATCGGAAGTGACGAACACAAAAGTTATCCCTCTATATAACTGACTCATGTGACGAGTGATAACAGATACATGGGCGAATTTCTGCTCAATAATTCTTTCGAAGACCAAAAGTTGTTATATGAGACTGTAAGAGTATATCTGACAATTCAAAATAGTAATTGAATGTCATTAGATAAGAGAACACGAGAAAAATAGAAGCAATCCGTACATTCACATGTGTTTATTCATTCTATCCTTATAAAAACATGGTAATGCATGGACTTTATCTAGTGACATTCCATTTTTTTTATGAATTGTCAGATATCCTTTCACAGTCTCACACAACAACTTTTGGTCTTCGAAGGAATTATTAGTGAGCAGAAATTCGCCCATGTATCTGGGCTAACCAATGCTATCACATATGTGACAATGACTGGCACCAATATTGTCCTTTAATGATTACGGGCGTACAGTGTGCTACTAGGGAAATTTTGACCGGATATCAGCACTTCTGTCTAGCCTACTACATGCACACCAATGTGTAAGGGGTTTGGATGGCCGAATGGTACACGCTGTATCATAAGGTCTGTCATTGAGTCAACTGGTGTGGTTTCGATTCATCGATTGTACGTGACAAGGAGTAGGGTCGCCTGTCCACCCTCGTCGGTTTTCTCCGGGCCCTCCAGTTTTTTCCCACTGCTAAAGACCCCTACGCCAATCAAATTGCTTATCGCTCTGCTTACCCTGAGCAGAAAATGCTCATTATCGAACTTAGTCAAGGTATTGATGTAATGAAACGATACACCAAGTTTCATCACTCTGACTTAATTAGAACTAAAGTTATCGTGTCCCAAATCATCAACCAATCAAATTGCTTATCTCTGCTTACCCTAAGCCGAAAATGCTCATCTTCGAACTCCATCAAGGCATTGACCTAATAAACACCTACACCAAGTTTGAACATTCTAGCTCAATTAGAAGGAGAGTTATTGTGTCCCAAAAAGTGTGATGGACAGACAGACGGACGCACAGACAGACAGACGGACGAACCCATTTTAATAATCCCCTGCTTTCTTTGAAAGGCGGTGGACAAAAAACAAAACAGAAAATAAAATTAATAGTGTGGCCATTCGCCCCTCCCAGAACCCCGCCAAGGCCACGCCAATACCACACACCTTGTAAGAAAGCGTATGACAATAAAAGTTGTATGACAATAAAAGCTGTATCTGATGACCCAAGCAAATCAATAAATACATGTGTAATCATTTCATTAAAATATATTTAAAGCACATATATTGATATCGTGTCTGAATAACTGTGGGTTAAATTACATTGTTTACACAAGCGATATTATCTGAATTACAATACCTGTAATAGTTGCAGTTTAAATTACTTGTATCGGTGGGTTATTGGATGGCCGAATGGTCAATGGTCAACGGTCTGGCGGGGTTTCGATTCCCCGGTTGTACGTGACAAGGAGAAGGGTCGCCTGTCCTACCTCGTGGGTTTTCTAAGGGTCCTCCGGTTTCCTCCCGCTGCTAAAGCCCCCCACGCGCAAGCGATTTATTGAAATAAAATTGAACCATGTGTTAGCCCCGAAATGACCTAGTTTGTGTCGAGTGGACGTTAAACCCCATTTTTCTCTCTCTCTCACTTGTATCGGTATAAACATAATGTTTCTACAAGTCCCTACCCGCATATACACATGTACACAGATAAAGGTCTTGATAATGATAGCTTAACAACAGGTTTTCCACTTACCATAAATAGATATTGAGTCACACACCAGGCGTTTCATTCGATATAAAGGGAAACTGATTGATACGAATCTAATAGATATAAAATGTACGTATTTAAACTGTTTAGTTTAACAATCAGAATAGACTTTAGAGTCTGTCCTCAAACCACATCATCTGTTTTACACGTGTATAACGTTTCGAGTTCCTGTTGTAGTGTCACAATGATGGGATCGATATAGAAACTGGTCTACTAGTTATTTAGGTTATATTTACCCCAGTTGCCATCGTCTTCTGTATCAGACAGAGCAGGTGCCCTGTTTGAATAACATCTGGTACCACTTCTCAATTGGACTCACATGGCAGATAATTTGCTTTTACTTTAGTTGATAGAAAACGAGTTGTATTGGTATGTTTTAATTAAACGATTCGAATGTGTAAGTTCTAGGTCATATCAGAAACATACAACAATATATTAATACATTCTGTTTGACGTCTCTACAGACTTTTATCATAAGAACTCACCTATTTACTTGAATAATCTTTTAGTTGTCTGGTGAAATATTTCTTCTTCTCTATAAATAAATGGCGATTTCTTCCTTGTTTCGGTTTATGCAAGGGAGATAAATCTATTCCAATGCATGTGGTCTCAGGCCAGTTATTCTTCCCTTTTAATCTACAAGAAAGCCAACATATCGCAATCATCGAATCAAAATAATGTATCGTTGACAATCGATCACACCTAAAGCATGAATATTTTAAGCTTCATTAAAATCAGATACAAATTTGTGACTTCTAGAGTACCCACAACGTGGGTAGCCTATTACGTGCTTATTATACTATTTGAATAAATGAGTCGGTCATTATGGTGTAAAGGTTATATTGTTGAAGAGTTTTTAAAATCAAATAAACAATGTGACATCCAGAGGCCCACAAGCTAACAACGTGATTTTTCGAACGATCAGGGGTCATAAGCCAGGACATTGCAATCCGATATGCGCTAATATAGACAGAAACCGAGTTTTGGAGAGTATTTTTAAATTTTAAAAAACCCGGAAACAATTGTGACCTCTAGAGTGTCCACAACCGTGACATTCCAAGAATTATATGCTTCAACACCACTTGCGTAAATAATGCTAGAGTCATATAATTTGCAATTTTAAATAAGTCTGTATGTACTATAACATATTTTTTTTGATAGTTTTCTGAGGTGGTCACCTGACAACATTCTGAGTATTTGGTCCACTTGACATGGAATGCCCCATTTAAGTAATTATCACAAATCATTGGAATTTGTTTGGATTCTAGTGCTCCCTACACTAACGGAGACAAATATTTAATATCAAGCACCATAACTCCGAAAATCGTTAACAATCACAGGCCTCTTCGTCTAATGATCTTTAAAGTCAATCGGATATTATCTTTAGCCTCTAGGGCGATCATGGGCCATAACTCTGGCAGTAATAATCGGAAATCGTTAAAGGGGAAGACCAACGATTTTCAATAAGGTTTCCATAAATAATAAATATATATTTAGAAATAATCCCTCCTATAACATATGCAAAAAATAATTTGTAAGCGAGAAATTAATTTTTATTAATACTGGAAGTGACGTAGTTGGTTCGACACGCTCACTGGTCACTATAGTAAACATACAAATTTGGAGCAAGTTTAGCGCTGTATTTTGTGATCGTTTCGCCGTTTGGCAGAAAATCTGATGAAAGGTAATCTTTATTAGGATATTAAGAACAAGAACTTACGGTGTTTTGAAGGTATAATATACAACGCGTTTGTGTAAATTAAGTTTCTAAACTGGACACTGTGACACAATTTAAACCACATGGCTAATTGTTTACATCACGTGATAGCTGGCACGTGACAGATATTAACCGAACACAAATTGGCGACCTATTCGGCTAGCGACCTATTCGACCGATCCAGCTGGCAACCTGTTCGTTGGCAACCTATTCAGAATGAGAGCGCACCCCTTTAATATGATTGTTCCACCTTTTACTAATAATATTTCGAAAGCTTATTTAATCAGCTTTCGGAATATATTTAGTTGGATGTCCAGAATTTTGTAAGATAATGCGAAATTACATCTCTATTCTGAGCTAAAGGAATGGATAAATGATAATATATTCTACTTTCATTTGATAGACGTTACGTTGGATTTTATTGGTTGATAAAAATAGATGAGTATGGTAGCTATTGTATGGCAGCTTGATCTCGGCGATTTCTTCCTTGTTTCGGTTTATGCAAGGGAGATAATTCTATTTCAACGCACATGGTCTCAGGCCAGTAATTCTTCCCTTTTAATCTGCAAGAAAGCCAACATATCGCAATCATCTAATCAAAATATTGACGGGGTGGGTTAGATTTCGATTTTTTTTGCAAGTCTTATCAAAATAATCTATCGTTGACAATCGATCACACCTAAAGCATGAATATTTGCTCAAACCTGGCAGGAAATGTAAATTTTGAACACTCTTATTATAATTTATACTCAGAATCAACAAGAATTGAAATGCAAGGAACATCATGTAGTCCGGGGAAACACTTAGTAGTCTAGTTCTAATCCATAATTCAAATACATATCACATGAACGGCCACTTATGTGTCCAGGGGGCGGGCACTCTACATTGTAATATAACTCCAAATGCCTTTCCTACAATTTTAAAGGGGTTGGTTGGCCCTAATGGTTAACGCGTGCTTGTGAAATCACAAGGTCTGTCATTGAGTCAAGTGACGTTGTCTCGATTCCCTGCTTGTACGTGACAAGCAGTAGGACAGCCTGTCTAACCTCGTGGGTTTTCTCGTGTCTTCTGATTTTCGTCCACAGATAAAGACCCCTGCGCGCAAGTGAATTATTGAAAGAAACTTGAACGATGTGTTAGTCCCGAAATAACATAGTTTATGTTGAGTGGACGTTAACCCCCCCCCCCCCTCTCCCTCTCTCGCTCCCACTCCCTCTCTCTGTTACCAAGCTCATAAGTATGTGGTATGGTTTAAGCCTGGGCAATTACTAAATTCCTCTCAACGTAAACGATTACAACGTATATTTGAAATTCATATTAGCGACGTCGATAACAATTTCACATTCATTTGGTTGTTTTGATAGGAAGTCTATTACTGTAGGTGTATTGTTGACTTACTTGAATTTATTTCTTGGTTATGGTATTTATTAGAATAGAAATTAAAATTAAAGCACTTTTAAATAGGCACGGATATGTAAATGGCGGATCAAGGCCTTCATGGATTACTCAGGTTTTTTTTTAATGAAAACTGTCATATACGTTGCCAGACGAAAATGGTAATTTTACCAGATAGTTATCTGATGGATGCAATCTTAAAATAGTTTTAATTCAATAAGTTGCAAGTGAACTTTGCCTCTGTCCAGACTATAACGGTCTAGATAATAGCAATTTTCACCAAATAATACATTCTACATGTACAACAGTTCATTTCTTATTAAAAGTAACTTTTTTAAAATTAAAATGAACTATTGTTATTCAATTGACCGTGATGGAAACACTCGGTCAATATAAAGGTCTTTGAAATGTTTGATACAAAAAAAGACTGGTAGGAGATTCTCTATTTATGCACGTAATTGCTGTGTGTGAAATAGCTTTATTTAACGTCCGCTTCCATCGAGGTGATATTGAGTCAAACGTAAATGCTGTTTATTTGGGGTAGATATACCGTGTGTGTGTGTGTGGGGGGGGGTAGAATATAGAAAACAATCTTAATCCTGCCAAACACCAGTGACAAAACTGTTTAACAACTTATACATATCCATTCTACATCTAACTGATTCCTGACTGATGTTTATTTTATATCAAGACAGGGTTTAGTTGCTTGTCCAATTGACGATGTTACGACATATACACTGTACAACGTAATGTGAGCCTCGCACGCGTTAAACTATTCGCCCCGCCCCCTGTTTATTACACTGTGATTGTTTGTGCTGACATGTATAAACGTGATTGTGATTGGTTGGACTTCTTTCGAGAAGAGGTGCGCCTTGAAATAGATCCACCATAGTAGGTTAGATCACGTGTGCGCTGATTATATATTGTTATTTTATCAATAATCCAGTTTCACATATATCAGAATGGTCGTGAAAAATTATACATACATGCATATTTACTCCTAGCAAGCGATCAGTTTTATCATGGACAGTTATGTCACAAGATCGTTAAAATTAACGTTTTATTGTCAAAATAACAAGACAGGAAGATATTGATATGCATAAAGATATTGTTAATGAACAGAGAAACGTTGATAAAAATATAATCCAAAGGTACATTGAGATTATTGACTGATTAAAACAGCTTGTCTCAACAAATAAATACTCCCTTTGTCAATCATCACGACATATTACGAGTGCGAGAATTTCGATTAGGCTATCATGTATATATTTTACAGAGTTTTTCAGAATGTTGCAAAGAAAATTAAAATATTAGTTTATATTCAATATGGCGTTATTTCATTAAATGACTCACCATTTAGAATTTAGTTGGAGATTAAAACAATTACCTGGGGCCTGTTTCACGAAATTTTAACTAAGATAGAAACCAGCTTTTAGTATTTGATTGGATAATATTAGATTGATTTTAGTGCTTAGTCAATCAAAACTGAAGTATCTACTAAAATTTGGATTTTATCTTTTGTTAAAATTTCGTGAAACGGGGCCCTGGAATTAAATGAAATGAAATCGGGTTAGACGTTCTACTGGGTTAATGAAGATGGGCGTACATGAGCTATTAGGGACTTTTTGACCGGATATCAGCACTTCTGCCTACCTTACTTGTCAAGGTTTTTTGGTTTTGTTTTACATGCACACCAATGTGTAAAGGGGTTGGATGACCGAATGGTTAGCGCGTGTGCGCTGTATCATAATGTCTGTCATTGAGTCAACAGGCGTGGTTTCGATTCCTCGGTTGTACGTGACAAGGGGTAGTGTCGCTTGTCCACTCTCTTGGGTTTTCTTCTGGTCCTCCAGTTTCCCCACCACTACCGAAGACCCCTACGCACAAGCAAATTATTGAAATAAAATTGAACCATGTGTTAATCCCGAAATGACCTAGTTTATGTCGAGTGGACGCTAAACTCCATTTCGCACTCCCTCTCTCTCTACACCAATGTGTACTCGAGACCTCGTTTTTTTGTCCCATCTGACAGCTATATGTTATCCATTGCCAGGTCCCCTGTCCTGCACCACGGGACCTCTAGATTAGCAAACATCGTCTTACTCACTGGGCCATTGCGTATCCTATAACCTAGTGGATTTACATTTCTAAGATGAACCGTTATGTCAGATCTTATACATAATATGATGCCGACTTGTCTATAAGCAAATTGATGACATCTTAAATACTGCTATATCGCCACTTAAACATGTATTATATAAGATCCAGATAAGCAGTTGGTCATTCTTATTTACTATAATGATATAAACATAGATAATGAAAATAAATATATTAAAAATTTTACTCAAATAACTTTATTCTGAGAGAAGTTATGGGTGTTAGATTGTTTATTATCGTAGCAATAGTACTGGACATTCGAAACATAATTTTGTTAATCCATTTTATCTTCAAATTTTAAATTTCTCTGGCATCCTAATCCATTGAAATTTCTGCCATATAATATAATAGTTTATAGAACATTTGAAACCACAATATAGACATGCAACAGGCAGATACATACGCTTGAATGTGATAGTCAGTTACTAGGATAGTGATTATATTTCAGGAAGTGGCCCGATTTTCCTTGTTATAGTTATAGGATTTTTAAATTTTGGTTACCCCCCCTCCCTCCCCTTTTAGAATCTTTAACCCACCGAGTTTTACTAGACCCTGATTATTTTACACATGGTCGTTAATGTACATTTAGTTAACAATTAGAGCCGAGTCCAATGGTCTGCCAAATCGTGGAACGGGAAGGGGATTTGTTATAAGAAAGGATGAGTTACCAGGTGTTTCAGAAAGGTCATGTCAAATATTTATAGTGTTCATATCAAACTGGCATTAGACAGCCTGTCAGTTAAACAACATATTATTTCAGGTTTTCATAAACTTTGAACATGTCAAGAGACAGATGTTGTTATCAAAATATACTATAAATAATCTAGGCCTGGATAGCCATATTCATTCCTGTCTGATCACCAGTATTTTATACTTACAGCATTTCTGATCAGTGATGAAAATGGTCTGTTATTTTATTATTTCTAATATCTTATACAGACAGCATTTGCAAGTCTAGTAATTTAAATACTTTAGGTGCCACGGTGGCTAAGTGAGTAAGACGCTGACTCGCTAGAGGTCGCGGGTTTGATCCCGGTGTTGGGTGAGGAAGTTCACTGGGAATTTCCAGCGTGGTTTTCCCTTGTCAGTGGTGCAGGACGGATAGTCTGGCAAGGACAGCAGTCTAGTCTTTCTAATGGGACGAAAAATCGAGGTCCCGTGTACACATTGGCATGCACGTAAAAGAACCCTCGGCAGTTAGAATTCGATATAAGAGAAGGTCGTAGCGTGGTTACCTGACCAAATTGCTCTCATAGTACACTGTATGCCCGTATTTGTCTTATTTGTAACAGTTTTAATGTTGTTTCAGGCACGTTTAATATGGCGACTTATGGGTCTTCGCCCTATGGGTAACAGGTTTAATTTTGTTTCAGTTAGTGTCTGGTATTAACACTGCGTTGTTGGTCTTCGCCCTATGGGTAACTGTTTTAATCTTGTTTCAGGTCGCACCTGGTATTAGCACTGCGTTGTTGGTCTTCGTCCTATGGGTAAATGTTTCACATGGAGTGGAAGTTGTTGTTGAAAGTAAGTCTTACGGATCATTTTCACAATATATCAAAGAAAGACATGAAATATTGTGGCAAATGTCTTCAGCTCAATCCGAAGCAATATTTGTGTTCATTTCGCGAAGCATTTCTCGCACGAAGCTTTTATAGAATCTAATTGTGTTAACAAAGTTGTCAAAAGAGTCAATTTCAGTTTTGTAAAAGTTAATTGTCTTCTCCCAATACATCTAAAACGAGAAACCAAACTATATAATTTATAAATATTAATTGCCGTCTCCCTATACATCTGAAAGGGGAAGTTTGTTGGCTATAGGAAACCAAATGGTATAATTTATAATAATAATTGTACAATAACTTCATATCAACCAGTTTTTACTAGGAATTCCATGATACTATTTATATTGTAATTGATGCAGTATTTCATGATACTGTTTATTGTCTAATTTTTGATGTTAGAAGGAAAGAGGTAAACTCTAAAGACTTATTTGTCATCCGTACAACACCAGGTAACGTACAACACCAGGTAACGTACAGCCACGGGTAACGTACAACACCAGGTAACGTATAGCCCCAGGTAACGTACAACATCAGGTAACGTACAACACCAGGTAACGTACAGCCCCAGGTAACGTACTACACCAGGTGACGTACATCCCCAGGTAACGTACAGCACCAGGTGACGTACAGACCCAGGTAACGTACAGCTAATAAAGAAAGACACGGTTTATCAAAATCAAGAATTATTTTATTTCAGTAACATGTAATAAAGCTTGTCTAAACGGTGGTCAGTGTGTGTTATTACCGGATCCATATTCAGGTTTTAAACAAACATGTACCTGTCCACTCTATTATACTGGTGTATTCTGTGAAAAGTTCGCACTCAGAGGTAAGCTACATGTGTCATGGTACCCACGGTCTGAATTATTGGAAAAAATTTCGTAATCGGATTATCTTGATTGTTTTTCCACACTTACTTGTATTTTCAAAAGAAAGTTCCCCTTGAAATATTTTAATATAAACGAATTCTGGGGGAATATTCCTGGATGATTATAAAATAGGAACTCAAAGATATTGATTACACTACATAAACCGATAGCCGCGTAATGTTTCCAAACACAAATTTTATAGTTTAAAAATTGTCCAAATAATACACGCTATCAACCCAATTATATACTTTATTCTTGCTTATATATCCCGGAAGGTTTGAATCTTTAATGGTTCAGTTCCTCGGAATTTTATGGCGCGTGGTGGAGGGCAGAGGGCTTCTTCACAAGTACAGTGTTTTGTCGTTGGAATGGGACGAAAAACCCAGTATCCGTGTACACATTGGCATGCACCTAAATGAAGAATTGAAAGTTGGAATTCGAAATTCGACTTTACCCGGATTAAATTTTCCTATTAGCACACTTTGTGTTATATTCCCGTCGTCATTATTTGACTGGATTCAGATAGGTAGGGAGTCAAACCCCAATTAATTTTATTTGCCCTAGGCCATAGTGACAACGATAAATATTCTATAATTTCGAAATGATCATAGGTTATATACATTCCATTAAATGTCATATTATTTCACGTTTTTACATTACAGTTAATTGTGATAAAGCTTGTGAGAATGGCGGTCAGTGTGTTGTCAACGTAACGGAAAATACCTATACACTTGTTAACAATACCTGTGTCTGCCTACAAAACTATCATGGAGATTTGTGTCAAACATTTGTCCGTAAGTGTTTACTGACATATTGATGAGCTACAATTTAAAGTGTCAGTGAATAAATATCACAATCGTTTGTATCTGAAGAGTTTAGAAATATTGCAACATTTTCATTATATGTCACAGGATAGCGTTGTGCTTGGTTCGCAAGGATTAACAAATCACTTAAATAACGTCCAGAGTTTTTAATGATCACCTGAAAAGGTTACAATAGGTTCGCTTTTTTTCAGCAATATGACCATCATATCAACTTATAAAATCAGATACGTGTGAATTGGTAAATCCCATCATTTCGTATTGGAAATTGTGTATAGATTGCAGTATATGGCGCCATATACGTCATTACAGTATACGTTTTCATTATCATATATAACACAAGACAACTATTGCTCAATTTGTTTTTAGCGTCAACAACTACAACTTCTACGGCGTCAACAACTACAACGTCTACGGCGTCAACAACTATGGCTTCTACAGCGTCATCAAGTATAGCTCCGTCACCAAATGTAAATTCTATGACGTCTACAGCTATGGCTTCTACGGCTGTATGTGATCCTCCGTGTACAGCGGGTCATGGTGAGTGTGTTGTCCTACGAAATTCACAGTTAGCACCTCACTTGACTGACCAAGCCTACTGCAACTGCTCAACGTCAGCAACAGGATATTACTATGGGAAACAATGCGAACATTACCAACAAAATAGTAAGTTGTAATTGAACATTGATTTATTGTACTGTATTTATAGTACTGACTTTACATATCTATTTGTAGATTTTAAATAGAGCTAACCTTTAAAGCTGCTTGAGCAATGCACTTTTCCGGTAACACGAGGGGTGTAACGAAACCAAATACACTGTGAAATGCTAATGTCATCTTAGTCAGAAATTAATTTTCGCAAAATTCTTAAAAATAATTATTATACAATTTAAGTCAAAAACTGTAGTGTAATATGTGGCACATATTTAGTAGTTTTACAGTAAGTGCTTCAAACTTGCCTTTAAAGTCACTTGATTTTGCATTCCTGTCTTGTCACATTCTGTAACTGATCTCAGATATTCTCTAATAAAATTCATATTTGTCTTACCATAAACTCTTTGTTTTATGAGCAATACACCACAAAATCAATTTGGAATTTCGAATGAAACGAAATTATTTAATATTGTTTGATATATTACAAAATTGTTTCTCGTTATCTCTAAAAGGATGATTAAAGTAGAATTGGTGAGATTAAAGTAGAATTCGTTGATTAGATGAATAGAAATGGTACAATGATGCTTAAAGACACGTTATGCGAGATACGATAAAGAGCTGGCAGGCCTCACTATAATAGTTAAAATAGTTAAAGGCAAAAAACCTAGATAGTTGAAAGGCAATTTGCTGAAAATTTCAGTCAAATTGATCCACTATGGATAGAGAATTAAGCGATTGAAATTTCGGCCTAGTCTCGATCATCATTACTAAAGTCTGTACGATAAAAAACCATAGTCTCGATCATCCATTTCATGATTAAAGTCGAGCAGCAGATGGGATCATAATCCAATAAATATCGTAGGCGAGCGATACCATCGAGGGTTGATTATGGTCTGGATAAGTTAATTACTGTCTAATTAATAATTTAGATAACATTTCATGCCTAAAGAAAGACCTGCAATAAGCAGATTTAGCTCTTGCATAATGTATGTATATTGTATATTTTAGTTTTTATATTTTGTATAGGCCTATTTTTTAGGTAAAGGTTTATACAAAACTCAGTTTAATTTTGCTGTTTGATATATTTTGTCAACAGTAACCTGTGAACCATCATGTAAAAATGGCGGTGAGTGTAGTGTTACTGGTCGGTGTAATTGTATAGGAACCGCTAATGGGTACGATCCAGGTGATTGCAGTAGGTTTTCCGCAGGTAAGTTAGATTATTCTACGATCACATTTCTGTTCCCGACCTCTGTCCTTTAAGTGAAAGGGTGGCTAATTGAACAAGACGCTGACTCTCAAACCTGGGGGGCGCCGGTTCGCTCCCGGTATTGGTCTTGAAGGTTCAGGGGATTTTCCAGCGTGGTTTCCCCTTGTCATTGGTGCAGGATGGAGGGCCTGGCAAGGATGGGACTGGGACGAAAAACCGAGGTCCCATGTACAAATTGGCGCACAGTAAAAGATCCCCTGACAGTTGAACTTCGATATAGGAGTATCATTTATTTTCGTCACCTGAGTCCTTTCACTGGAGGAGCGTCACTTTGTATCATTTTTGTTCGTCATCTGTGTCCTATCATTGGAGGGGGGTCAATCAACCCAGTTAGTATGGCGTTGGCTGACATCCGGTGGTGACTGATAAATTCCTGTAGAAGTTTCCTGCTTGGTTTCGCCTTGTTTGGCAAGGGAATGCCATTATTTTAAAAGTGGGCAATCTAGACATTGCATATTATCGTAACAATGGTCCTACACAATGCATTATTAAGGAAAATGCTTAGTGATTTTTCGGGGATGGGGCTATTCTGAAGTATTCAGTTTGGATCTAAAATGTTAGAAAAGTGTGACCTTGGAGCTGGTCTGTTTGAGCTATTCAGTCTCTAGACCCCCCGCCACCCCAGCCCAACGCCCACCCCAACTATAGTCATTCTCTCAATTTACATCGGAGCCACGGTGGCTCAATGAGTATGATGCTGTCTTGCTAACCTGGAAGTCCCGTCCCGTGTTCGATTCCGGTGTTAGTTCATTCGGCGTAGTTCCTCCTTGTCAGTGGCTTAGAAAGGGGACATGGCGGGACAGGTGGGACGAAAAACCGGGGTCCCATGTACACATTGTCGTGCAGGACAAAAAACCTGGACAAAGTAAGCCATAGCAACGATTTCCCTAATAACACACTACACGAAGTTTACCCGTTTTCATTGGCCCAGTCGTAGAAGAAGCATTGGAAGTTAAACGCCATTTCATTTAGTTTATTACTTTCTAGTGTCATCTTGTATTTTAGAGCCATGTAATCCTGCTTGTGAGAATGGTGGATCCTGTCTGGGTGGCGTCTGTCAATGTAAATCCACGAACGAATGGGATTACAGCGGTTCGCATTGTGAACAGGCTGGTGAGTCATTAATTAAATTCATTTTTCTTTGTGAATTTTAAAAGGATGCTAAAAGATGCAAAACGAAAAACCTTAAGTTTTCAAACCTCAAGAAAGGATATGTTTATTTTATATTTTCATCTCACTATTTATAGTTCAATGTATCCCAGCTTGTGTTGATGGAGAGTGTCGTAGCTTTGGTTATAACTCTACTTATTGCAGCTGTAATTCAAATTCAACAGGATATTATGAAGGACCGACTTGTGATACCTTTACACCTTATAGTGAGTTATCAAATTTAATTATATTCACACAGAAACTAAAATGGAGATTTATTTCGATTTTGCGCACCCGACTGTGTGGTGTGTGTTTAATCGAACCATGGGCTGCATGAAAAAGTTACCATGAGCGATCATGCAATGGTGGCATCGGGTTGTACTCAACATGCGTCCCCTTAAGGTTCCAGTTGTAAGTAGGTGCATGTACTAAATGACGGCACACGCGGTTGGAATCGGTTTCACAGAGACAATGCGAAAGCCTTCTAACTTGTGTAAGATGGCTGACATTTATAAAATATAACACCTTCTACACGAGACGTCACATCGCATGACATCGATAATGGCTCTATGGCGCATGTCTTGTTTTACAGAAGACGTCGTCGCGTAAACTGGTCCTGGCAAGAATGCTACCTTTTACTCATAGTGTATATCCATTTACACTAAATAGGAATTATTTCTTATCCTGATATACTCCAAACACCTTTATTTATTTTTCTAGTACAGTACTTAAAAATATGTTCTAAAATATAATTTACAGAAGGAAAAATGTTAATATCGTAAACTTATTAACCCACAACGATGCCACCCCCTCTCGGCGATTGTAGCGTCCCAGGATATAGGTAATTGTAGCGGCCTAGGAAATATATACTGCTGATAAATATAAAGCGGCCGCACACAATCAAATCGCAAGGGCGACAATTATTATATGTAACATCTTTATTTTACAAAATGATATCTCTGTATAACTTATCCAAATTGGTGTTATAATTTTTTAGCAGTTAATGACGTCACAGGTAAGCCGTTTATCAGTAATATCTTGGAATAGATTGTATTTCCGAGAACCTTGGTTACGGTCATAATCAAAACAATATATAACGCTATTTCCTAGTTACTTTATAAGCTGGTTTGAGATCGGGAAATAATAATAATAATAAAACTGTACATTTTTAAGAGCGCCAAATCAGTGAGAAAATAGTTATATACATGGTGAACAGAAAGTCTAATTCTCATAACGTTCCCGAAGTAACTGAGTCTTCAACTGTAATTTGAAAGTAGTCAAAGTTTCACAGTTTCTAAATTTCATAATTTAAGACCAACTAGCCTGAAACTTGTCAACAATTTCGACTCTGGAACGACATGAGTGTTCTGGTAATAACATAGCTAGGCACAAGATTTTATAGACACTAGTATATGTGAGGCACGGGACCTTTAAGTCAATGCGAGCGGGAATTGGGAGCAAATGTAAATATTTTAGAATAGGTGTTATGTGAGACGATGCTTTGGATTGTGATATTTGTATGGCTGCAGTATTGTGTATTCTCTGTAGCTTGTAGAGACTGGTCTGATTAATCTCGATAATGACGTCACCGCCCACGTCATAGATCCACTGACGTGGGAAATGGTGTTCTCTTTATATCTGTTTTATCGATAAATTTTTTAAATCTCGCGTGTTTGCCAATCCATTTAAATCTCAGCAATCCGATGGTCTAGATGGATGATTTGAGGTTTGACATGTAAATAAATGCTTAAATGTTATTTTATATAATACATTTAAATCCAAAATAAAGACCCGCAAAGGACAAATTTAACTCATATATAAAGCATATTTAATAGTATAATGTTTAGGTCAAATATTTAAGGACAGCTGTCCAGTCGTTCGGAAGGGAGGAAAAACCGAGGTCCCGTGTACACATTGGCGTGTACGTAAAAGATTCCTTGCCGGTTGGAATGGCACACTGTATGGCGTATGCCCGTCTTCATTAGCCCAGTTGGAGCAGAACAGTAGGACGTTAAACCCCATTTCATTTCATTTCTGTATGTCCGTCTTCATTAGACCAGTTGGAGCAGAACAGTAGGACGTTAAACCCCATTTCATTTCATTTCAAATATTTCAATAAGAGTATTAACCTATTATTTAACGTTCTTGATATTAATATAGTATAATGTTTAGATCAAATATTTCAATAAGGTATTAACCTTTGCTTTAACGTTGCTGACCTATTTAACATAACGTTTTAGATACATGTAGTGAGCCTTGTGAAAATGGCGGGACGTGTGGAGTATATAGTAATAAGTGTCGGTGTAAATCCAATGGAACCCATTATACCTCGGGACCGACTTGTTCACAGGTGCAAGGTACTAGTATGATATTCATTAAAAGGGTCGAGCAAGATGTTAAATAATTATTATCGATTTCCAGTGATTTTGTTAACTGTAATATTTGAGATTAATTACGTGCTACAGTCTGAAATAACGTTGAAGGACTTTCGTGGGAACTGTGCTGCTCTAAATTGGCCAGGACGGAAATTAGTGGTTCACTTAAATCTCAGCGTAAGGTCCACTCTCGGCGTTTCCACGACCGTTTGTAATGCAAATGCAATTGGACCGTTTCTATGTAATTGGCGATAACGTGTACCAAAAGGCGGTAAAACGCGTATATGGATAACAGACTTCAGACTTAAGTGCATACATACATTGTCACACGTAAGATAAGTGTTCTTATGTGTTGGTAAGCATTTATTGCCACTTTCACCATAGGCTGGAAAGATTGTTGCGTGCGTCAACTTGTATCTATGAGGAGCCAATGTCTCCCCTTTTTACTAGGCGTAGGGCCTACCTAGTTGTTCGGATGGGACATAAAAACGAGGTCTTCATTAGACCGGTCAGTGCAGAAAAGTATGACGTTAAATTTCATTTCATTTGCATCAACGGTATTTCAGTATGTGCTTTGTGATACTCGGATATGAGTGAACAATACAATCTGTTTCACGGAGGTACTGTGAAAGCCTTCTTATACCCCCCACCCCCTGCTTAGCTACATAATTGTTTTTGTTAAACAACCTTTTTTATGAGAAAAGTGTCATAATTGTGCTTTATCCTTTATCGTCAGATGGTGCGACAGGATGGGTACTCAAAGCGCGAGATAATGATATAGACATATGTGATATCACAATTAATGCTTTGCATCAATAAAATTGAATCACAATGTCATCGTATTAATTCATAATAAAAATTGACGCCAAACAGCATGTTGGATATCTCTGTTTAAAAAGCTCAATGTGTATGTATATACGCCAAAATGACGATAGAGACCATGTATTTCTCAAAAAATTTCAAACCCCCTCCTGCAAAAATTCCTGGATCCGCCCCTGCGAATGTAACTTATATCATTGTTATTATTTATAATTTATTAGAATGTATCGGTGGTTGTTTAAATGGGGGTGTTTGTGGAAATGGAAGTACGTGTCTATGTACCCAAGAATACACTGGAGCATACTGTGAAACATACATAGGTAACGTATGGAATTTTCTTCTTGATCCGAGTATGCTGTCATGATTTCGATCCAAGGCTTCTACCTGACATGGAGTAAGGTCACCTGCCTTACCACGTTGCGTTTGTGTTGTTTCTCTATTAAAACTCTATTTCATGATCCGTCTACATTAGCATAGCCAGATCAGAACAGTAGGCCGTTAAACCCCATTTCATTTCCTGGCATTTAGTCAAATACACCTGCTCGTGTGAGCCAGTAAGATACCCAGTCAGCAGTAAGAATTCCTACTGAGAGAATCTCGATATTAAATCAACCACTCACTCCCTCAGCACAACATAAAGTCATATACAAACACAAACCGAAACCGAAGGTTAGAAATGTTACCTCTCTCTCTCTCTCTCTCCCGTCACAAAGGCGTGCCGCGCACGACACTTGGACACCCAACATTAAACTGATATAATTTTTATTTTATATAACATTTGCATTCATTCATATAGGTTGTCCTTGCCAGAATAACGGAACGTGTTTTGGTAAATACTGTGGTTGTCCATCAAACAGCACGGGACATTACTATGGACAAATATGTGAGCAATTCGCATTTGAACGTAAGTATAGTTCAGGTCAATCTAAAAATAGCAGATGATAGATGGCACCACGTTAAAGACCGAAACTTTCAATAGAATTGAACACGTCTTCATTATCTCAGTCGGAGCAGAACAGTAGGACGTTAAACCCTATTTCATTTCATTTCATAAAATTGAAAACTGTCCATCATTTGATGATCCTTGACGAAATCCCGCATCAATCAACAAGTCGTTATCGTGAAATGTATACTACATAGGCTGGTGGCTCAAGATATAACTAATGTCTTTTTCAAACAGGGGGGTTGGATGGACGAATGGTTAGCACGCGCGCGCTGTATCATAAGGCCTGTCATTGATCAACTGGCGTTGTTTCGAATCCCCGGTTGTACGTGACAAGGAGTAGGGTCGCCTGCCCAACCTCGTGGGTTTTCTCCGGCCTCGGCTTCTTCACACTGCTAAAGACCTCTACGCGCAACCGAATTGTTGAAATAAAAATTTAAACCATATGTTAGTCCCATAGTTTGTGTCAAGTGGACATTAAACCCCATCTCTCTCTCTCTCGCTCTCTCTCTCTCTCTCAAACATACGTGTCATGTGATCTTGAGGACATGTAGGAGCGATGCGGACTGAATGATAAGTATGACATGCAACTATAGAGCAGGTATTACATTAGCTTTAATATATAAAATATATGTGCGATATGATGATGTGCTAATAACGTATACACAGGTGTGTATCTGTTTAACAAGTATAGCCACCCGATAAGAGAATGTGTGAAACCAAGTTTTTGTAAAGTATTTTTGCGGAGGTTTCGGCTTTGGGTGGTGATCACTTGTGGGGGGGGGGGGAGGACTTTTCTGAGATACCTAATGCCTACAATTTGGTGGAAATGTGTTATTGTTGATATCGATCTTCTTTTGGATTAGTGTAACATTAATATATATATATACTACCACTGGCCCATCGGGCTTCATTCGAGTAGCAACAAAGTGAAATGAACTTCATGAAATGAAATATTGTTTAATGGAACGTCAACTCCAACCGGGCTATATTGAGCCAAACATATGATGATGTTACTTGAGACAAACTAGACACGAATAATCAATATATATATATATATATATATATATATATATATATATATATATATATACATAAATAAAAACAAATATCACAAACTTTATGTGTAAATATTTAAAATATGAAATAGAAAATGAAATATATACAATTAACAATTTTTCCTTTTTAAAAACATCTACCACTTTACAATTTTGACCCGTCTGGGCAAACACTTGATGTGGGGACTAGCAACGATAATATCTAAGGCACCTGAATGTCAACACTGTCAAATCAACATGACAGTGTTCACATTTTGGCTGAGGCTCTCGAGTTAAGATAAAAATGTGTGTTAAAAACGTATGACCTGTGCGAGAGTGACACAAAACAACCCCATTCTTTCTGTTGGACCTATAGGAGTTTGACCACCTTCCTAAGAGAGGCTTAATATGATGAAGTTTGTTTTTGCCTGCAAAGTCCCATGACCGTTGCCAGCGGACATACATAAATGTGTTTATGATGGAGTTAAAAATTCGGATATGGAAAGATCTAAAGCAGACTTGCAGTCGAGCCAGTTCTATCATTAATATGACTGGGGAGCCAGCAAAGGACAATGTCCATGCTGATGAACTCGTATGATAGTAGGAGACAATAAACATCTGCTATATGGGTGATCAGACTGTGTGTTATTTATTGTTTGTAATGAGGACAAAGAATCAGTAAAAATTATATATTTTAAATTAGATGATGATTGTTCGGTACAGAACAGTAGGATGTTAAACCCCATTTGATTAACCTACTGATTCGTTTTCTCCACAGCGCCATGTTACCCGTCGGTTCTCAATGGTGGATTGTGTTTTCATCAAAGTTCTGCTTGCCCATATGACGACATAGGTTATTTCCATGGTGACCAATGTGAGCAGTACAGTAAACACAGTTAGTAATATATATTATTGAAAAGGCCATAGTTAGGCAGTTTAGCAATTAATGTGGACATTCTGGACAAAGTCACCACTTTCTTCTCAAATTCTACAAATTACCCTAGCTTATCAAATTTTGCTAAATTAATATGCACAAATTCCTCCAAATATATTATGGTGGCCATTTTGGATTTTTAAGGCTTCTGATATGCAAAAACCCATGTCTGCCAAAATCTCATCTTCTAAACATTTAATACCGTTATATCATCTAGAAAAGCACCACTTCCCTCAAAATTAAGATTGTGACCCTGAGTTTTTTAGAAGCTGAAATACAGACATCTTAAAGATACAAGATGGCCGTCATACCATATTTGGAAGAAGTGGTGTCTATCAACGTAGTAGATAGCCTTTAATGGCCGCCATACCATATTTGAAGGAATTAGTGCCTATCAACGGAGTGGGTAGCATTTATGGCAAAAATTTGGCGCTTTTGTCCGTAACGTTCATATCAATTCTCAAATCTGCTCTATTACTGCTTGATTACCAGATATTGCTCTAGGTCTGTAGATAATTCGAACCTAGATATGTATGTTTTATGTGTTAAGGATCAAAAGATCGTGGATGAGTTCAATTGTTTTTGTGCGCACTGTACCTTCTGAACCGTAGTTATGCCCCCTGCCTTTTCCGCAAAATGTGAAATATGTGGACCCTTCAGAGGCGACGATTTTTTTCCGATTCGGATGAAACTTGAAATATATGTTAAGGATCATTGGGTCTTGGCTTACTTCGATTTTGGTACGCATCAAAACTCAACTCTAATTATGTGTGAAGCATTGTGACAATGAGAGGACGAATGATGTTGGATTTCCAGGGGGTTGGATGGCCGAATGGTTAGCACGTGCGTGCTGTATCATAAGGCCTGCCATTGAGTCAATTGGCGTGGTTTCGAATCCTCGGTTGTACGTGACAAGGAGTAGGGTCGCCTGTCCAACCTCGTGGGTTTACTCCGGGTCCTCCGGTTTCCTCCCACTGCTAAAGACCCCTATGCGCAAGCGAATTGTGGAAATAAAATTGAACCATATGTTAGTCCCGAAATGACCTAGTTTATGTCGAGTGGACGTTAAACCCCATTTCTCTCTCCCTCTCTCTCTCTCCCTCCCTCTCTATCTCCCTCTTTCTCCCTCTCTCTCTCCCTCTCTCTCTCTCTCCCTCTCTCTCCCTCCCTCTCTCTCTCTCCCTCTCTCTCCCTCCCTCTCTGGATTTTCCTGTTCCTCATCTCTTACAAAATGTAAGCATGGCAACTCCTTGTTTAAATTTTGTCGAAGAAATATTCGAAGTAACATGGGGACTGGCGGTATAAGAATATTTCTCAAGGGATGGCCCGTGACAGTGTGTATTTTATGTAACTGCTTGTTGCAGAATAGTTAGATATTTAAACCCATTTCAGGTCATATTACTGTCGAGATTTATTGAAGGGGAGTAACTCGGCTAGTTGACCGCCCTTGTTTAAAGCTTCGCGTGAGCCCCCAAACAACATCAAATTGTGGGCCACGATTCGATAACCATTGCAATGTTTTAACTGTTAGCATTCTCAATGGTTATGTTTTATCGTCACACGGTGACTCAGTGAGTAAGACGTTAGCTCGCTTACCTGGAGGTTCCGTGTTCGATCCCTGTGTTGGCCGAGAAATATTTTCCAGCTACCACGACCCACACATCCATTTCGGGGTTATTTAACAAGAAATGCAATGTTATAGTGGGATACATTGGTATGTGTTTTGTATTATGTAGATTGCAGCAGTATTTGTGTAGAGCCCTACGTGTGTGTAGCGAAGTATTGTACGTGTCCATATAATCTGGCAGAAGGTTATTCGTATTATGATGTCTTTGGTTCTGTTGAAAAATGCAGTGGTAAATATTATCTGTAAGTATGAATTTGTTAGCATTTTGAAGGGATAAAACAAAATTATATAAGTGAAAGCATCGGGTAGTAATATAGTTCCTGTTCGGGGTATATATTTGGAAATATAGAAATATAATGAAAGTCACAACAGGGAAACTACACTGTACAATCGTGTCGGGCAATGTTACCCCTTTTCTTATATTGGAGTTAGTGTTTGCTTGTTCTAGAAGTTTTTTCATATTATTGTCACTTTAATTCTGTATGTAATCATATAGAACGTGGATGACGTCTTTAAGGGTTGTTAGCCATATGTTGGTGTATTATAAATACCGATTTGTACATTCATAAAGCATTCAGGATTTCCTCCCGTTTCCAGCACAGTTACTCTGCTTGTCGTCACGATTTAATCTTTTACTGTAATAAATAGTTTAGTTACCGAATATTATCACTTCTACATAGAGTGGGAGCCCAGGGGGTTAACCTAGCTGTACCAATTTTCTCCTATATGGTATCAATGTATGTATATCACTACAAATATCTGGTAATTACATAGCTCTGTCAGGGGTACCCCACCACTAGAAATGTCTGTCAGAGTGTTTTTGTAATACCTGAAGATGTACGACACCTTGCTGTGCGATTTTCATGTGGTACACTTTTGACCTAATCTAGCCTAGTCGGGGGTCACGGCATTTAGGGCGTGGAATACCACACCCACCACCAGAAACCCGACAGACTTACATTCTGATGATACCAGATATACATACATTGATACCATATAGGAGAAAATTGGCACACTTTTCAGCTAGGCTGACCCCCTGGGCTCCCGGTCTATACAACCGCTTGGATAAACTATAGATTCATATATGATAATCACTGCATTTCATCATGTATTTACTCTGTATTTTCTAAATTTTGTAATTTATTTTTTCAGGTGGTACGAAATCTAAAGTAAAAGACGAGAAATTCGTGGAGTTTTCAAAATAAATATTAATTGACCAAACAATTGGTTGTGTTTTCTTATTTTTATTGAATTGAAACAAAGATTATCCACGCTTGATCATAAACACATACTCAATGTTAATCCAAATAGCAGGAAAACTGAAGTCAGTATAGTTTACCTTTATCAAGGGGGGTTGATATGGAATGACGATTGTAACAAAGTGCTCTATAACTTTCATCAAATTGAACGATCAATTAGGTGCATAGAACTTCTGGATTGGTTTTTGATAATATATGATATTGACTTTTCAACTCTGTATATACTTCTGTTAAGGCACGAATTGGCTATGTTATAATCAAACATGTAATTAATGCCATATGTCATTTACAAGCTACACGTGACCTGTGTACAAGCTCCGCGTGCCGTCAAAAGAAATAAGCATCGGTCAGTTAATCATACCATGTTTTGGTAATAGAAAATTCCATGTATGATCATGACTCTTATCTATGGCGAAAGTCTGCATGGTACATGAAGTTTGGGAACTTTTTCGATCCCAAGGTCAAAGGTCAGATCAAAGGTCAAGGTCTCATTTGAAAGGTGAGTGAGGTGTCCATGTAAGGTCATGACTTTTGACTTTCTGCGTGGCCCAGGGCCCTTGACCCTTTCAGATGACCTTGATTGTAACTTAAAATTTGACCTTAACTTAAGATAAGTCATATTCACCAAACTCATTTTCCAAAGATTTTAAGTTATAATCGATTTTAAGTTAAGTCACCTAATACCCTGTCTTAACTTAAAATCACAACAAAATGGCTGCCAACTTCATCAGACGCCATTTTGTTCCTGGGCCTGAAAGAATTATAAGAGACAAAACAAACCCATTATAATTACTAAATCCTGTAGAAATTCGCTTCCGCTATCGTTTTTTTCCCGAAACCATCTTTAATTAGACCAACCATCGGTCGTCGCCCCTGCCGGTGTTACTACAACTTTTGGTTGCCCTGAGATTTGTTGCTACTGGCAGCTATCAGGTAGTTATTTCCGACACACTAAATATATCAAAACCCACTGTAAGCCGGACTGTCCGCAGGGTCAGGGTGACAATTGCCCTTAAACAAATTTCCAACTGGGTAATACAATTTCCAACCGAACGAGAAGAAGCAGACGTTTCTCGGCGTTTTTTCAACATTGCAGGTAAGTTGTGAAGTCATAAAGTCAAATAAACTTTATAAGTTTTAGATATCTCTTATTAGTATTCAGATTTGAGGATTGATATGAACGTTACGGACAAAAGCACCAAATTTGCCATAAATGCTACTTACCATCTTGATAAGCACCGCGGTCGGGCCATAATATACCCCATAGATCACAATATATCGATAGGAGTAAATTACCAACGCAACAGAAAGTCGGATGTGGGATGGGATAAAAACAAAAGCTCTGAGGATTCCCCACCCCTTTTAAATATACGTATTGATTAGCCAGTCCCTTTATACAACCAATACTGATTACCCAGGATCCCTGCCCCTTTAAACAGACGCCCAGTACAGATTATTATCCAAATCATCCAGGCTGGTGTGTTGGCGGGACCACAGAGTCTGTTAATCGCCATCAATAAAAAATCAGACAACACAGTGAATATTTGGTCGTTTGATTTTAATTTTGGTTTCAGCTGAAATGTTAAGAAATAAAACAATTAGGCAATTTAGTTATAAAATGGCGTCTATTTAAATCTAGTTCTATGTACACAGAAAAAAGGCCTGACAGTTTGGATTGGATTAGATATCTCGAGTAGCATATCGTTTTTCATTAGTCCAGTTGGTGCAGAAATATAAACCTCATTTCATTTAATTAGCCCAGTTGGTTCAAAACAAGTAGCATGTTTCTTTTCATAAGGCTAACAGCACGGCATTGTATGCATCCCTGACCCTAGGTCGGACAGGCGGCGGACCCTAAGGCCCAACTAACGGTCAACCCTAAATTTAACTACCATACCTAATATTGTAGCATTTATGTTAAAGCAGGCCAGACTGCGCACCCATTCTTTCTTTGGATGACATTCGCCTTAGGCGCTTCCCTACAAAGACATTTTGTTTTACCCCAAAAAGATGCATCAAGCCTATTTTGTGTCTTCCTCTGGCAAGTTCTTAGGAAACACTTGTCTACGATATCACCCTTGGTGGAAGTTGACATAAAACCCAGGAACGAACGAAGAAAATCTCATTGGAATTTATTTATTCCGACTTGGGGCTTATCTGCGTTGTGAGCACGATTGAAGTCATGAAGACCAATTTCTCAAAAGGTACGGATACTGATTTTCGTTTTCGCATACCTCTTGTTTAGCACACCATTAAAAAGTCACTAATATCCTGGAGTTAGGTTCGTTGTCCGAAAAATGCTATAAATACCCATTTTCACCTACAGATATCGTGTTCCATTACATCTGCCATTTTCATTTGTATAGGTGAGGTAACGCTCTGTTGTGTTGTACGGACAGCTACAACCCTCCTCTAAACACACTTCTGGCTCTAGACAACTACTGCCACAGTCTACATAATATAATTTGATACAGGTGTTAAATGGTATACCGTCTAGGTGTTTATTAGAATACAGTACAGGTGTTAAATAGAATGCAGTACAGGTGTTAATTAGAATACAGTATAGGTGTTAACTGATTTGTGAAAAACATGTAAATACAAGCTATAATATTTGCAACGACTGATGTATCCAGTTAATAAATTGCTCTAATTGTGTCGGCGATGAACGCCATTTCTCTCCCGGAAGTTAAAGTACTATGCCTAAGTAAAACACAAATAAAAATAATCTGCTACGTGTCTTGTTAAAATACACACCATGTGTAATTGTTTCAGTGGTAGAAGCCACGGTGGCTAAGTGGGTAAGTCGCTGGCTCACAAAGCTTGAGGTCGCGTGTTCGATCCCACAATTGGTCGGGAACGTTAATGGGGATTTCGCGACGTGGTTTCCCGTTGGCAGTGGTGTAGGGCAGAGGGCCTGGAATTTGCAGTTGGAATTCGATATAAGAGTAGGCCATAGTCAAGAGCAGAACAGTAGGACGTTAAATCCCATTTCATTTCTGTTTCGGGGGATGAAAGCAATTTCTCAGAAGGGAGGTAACTCGCATTTTATTGCTACTAAGATTATTGGGGTGAAACCCCTGGAGTTGAGCCCCTAAGAAATTCTGAAAAATGGCCATTATTTGGTGTATTTTGGCACATATCTGAGAAGATGGCGAGACAAACTTGTTTTACTGTACTTTTGAAATCATTGATCACATCACTTTTTTGTCACAGCTGGTCTATCGTTATATAAGCCTCTCACGTGACGTTCTGGACTACACCCACACCTTGTAGCCTCGTGTCATTAATTTGCTCATCCCGCTGCTAAAAAAATCCCACTATGTAACGTAGTTTACTAGTTAAATGGAGCCGTGGGTGAACGTAAACAATGACACTAAGGCTGGTATGTAAACTGGTTTTGATTGGTTCGTTGAATCAAGTTACCATCAAGGACAGGTAATTTGAATTTGAGAAAACCCCGTGGATGGACCCAGAGGTTAGATCAGTAGAACGGAACGACACCACTGGAGTTGCCGAGAATGCTGTAGATTGTGCCGCCGTATGCGCACGGAAGACATTTCATATCAACTATTGACGACATTGAACTCTGTCCATGATAATTTACAGGGTTATCCCCCTTTAATATCGACTGTATTTATTACAATTACCTTTTAAACTGTACTTCTCACATTGATCACCATGGAAATACCGTCGTAGGGATAGTAAATAGTACCCGCTGAACACAATTCACCATTCAGAACTGACGGGTAACACGGATCTGTGGATAAAATTAAACAACATCTGAACTATTAAATAGAACAACGAAGATTTCAGATCGAATATATCAGAATATAATTTTGAGAAGTCTTCTCATTGCCGCTTAAACACTGTGTCTGAGATGATCCCAATTTAAAAACTTGATAGAAAATTAATATCTGAAACTGCCCAAGAACCGAGTATGAGATTAAGATATTTGTATATTTGATTATGGACTTTCCTTGGCGTCCTGCTCTGACGGTGAAGATATTAATCAATGCTACATTGTTAAATATGTTGAGTGTCGCTGTGGCGTACAACAGGGGTATATTTTAAGCTCAATGTTTTTTCTGTTTGAGTATAAAAAAATTGTGATAAACAGTATGTAAAAAGCTAATACGATCAGAATGTAGACGACACTAATCGTTACTACATGTTATCATCAGAGAAAAGAATGAATGAATGAATGAAATGGGGTTTAACGTCCTACTGTTCTGCTACTAAACTGGGCTAATGAAGACAGGCATACATCATACAGTGTGCTGTGAGGGAAATTTTGCCCGGGCAGCGGCGCTACGGCCTACTCTTATATCGAATTCCAACTGCCAAGGGATCTTTTACGTGCACGCCAATGTGTACACGGGACCTCGGTTTTTCGTCCCATCCGAACGACTAGACAGCTGTCCTTGTCAGGCCCTCCGTCCTGCAACACTGACAAGGGGAAACCACGCCGGAAACATCAGAGAAACATCAAATGTTATTCAGAATCTAATTTAATATATCAAAAATTGTCTGTACGTTAACAAATTTGGTACTTTTAAATGTTGAAACATTTTACAAATAACCTGGGACCTGTTTCAAGAAATTTTAACTAAGATAAAATCCAATTTTTAGTAATTTGATTGGATAATATTAGATTGATTTTGGTGCTTAGCCAATCAAAATTGAAGTAATTACTAAATTTTGGATTTTATCTTTAGTTAAAATTTCGTGAAACAGGGCCCTGATACATAGAATAAGATAACTTACAATAAAAGGTGAAGTTACTACAAAGGTTTCCCATGAATTTTCCAGTTTCATTTGTCGCACATTGACACTCGTCATCAACGCACCGTCCGTTATTTAGACATGGACACTCTGTATGAAACCAATTTGTATAATTTGAATGTGTTACTATAACAAGTCCGTTATTTATATTATTTGTATCATTCTCGTGTGTTATCATGTTTGTGATTGTTGGTTTACACTGTAATAAACCATGTGTTAACACGCTTGTGATTGTTGTTATACACTGTAATAAATCATATGTTACCATGTTTATGATTGTTGTTTCACAATGTAATAAACCATGTGTTACCATGTTTGTCATCATTGTTTTACACAGTAATAAATTATGTTATTAATTGTTCATTGGCGTTTTCTATAATTGCTGCTGTTCCGGCGAATTGTATATTGATATAAAAGACACAATAACGCTAATTAAATTCTGGATTTGACCAAATAGATAATTTACCTGTATATGTTTCACAATTGACACCTGTGTATTCCATTAGGCATTTACATTTACCTCTATAATCACATGTACCTCCATTTAAACAGCCACCCACGCATTCTGGTAAAATGTAATTACAACATGAGTTACATTATGCTTTGGATTCTGTACTCCTTTAATCTAAGCAGTAATCCGTTCTGCCGCCTGTATAGGTCCACATGATATAAATTCTTGGGGAACAGTCTAGCATTAATAGATAAACTCTGTTTAGCTGACCGACTAGTCAAACTTACGATTATTTCACGAAACGCTATTAATACACCCTTTTGGGGTGCGGGGGGGGGGGGAATAGCGGTTACGTTTCAGATCACAAGGTCTGTCAATGAGTCAAGTGGTGAGGTTCCGATTCCCAGCGTGTACGTTATAAGGAGTGGGGTCGCCTATCCCACCGCGTAGGTTTTCGCCGGGTCCTCCGGTTTCCCCCCACAACGCGCAAACGAATTATTGAATAAAAATTTAACCATATATATATATGGTCCGAAATTACTTAATTGTGTTGAGTGGACGTTATACCCCAGTTCTCTATCCATATTATGACGTCATCAACTAAGCTGAATCTACATAGATTAGGATAATATAAAATAAATCATACCTTCCACGGTAAAACAATTCGAACCATTTACATTACATTGACAGGAACCATCTAGACACACACTGCCATTTTCACCTGGGGGACTACATACACCTATAATTGAAAATACACAAATAATATGAAAAACCTGACTCAAAATTACACATCCGGACCCACTCACAATAATGTAGTTAATCCCGAAAGAGAAACATTTAATTTCCATTTAATATCCCGGCGATCCGAGAGACTGTTATTTGAATAAATGGCTAAATAATACTTCATATAACATTTGAAGCCCGACAAAAAACCTGAATCAGGCAGATTTAGCCAAATGCGTCTTTAAAATTAGAATGTGTTTGCTAGCACTTCACACGATATAACCGTAAACTGTAATTAAATAAGTAGATTAAAGTGGGAGATATACGGTAAAGATACCTGGCGTATGTCTGTTGATCCATGTAGTAATGTCGCGTGGACCAACAGATATGTACTGGTAGTAATAAGTCTAAGGTTTAAACCGCTATTAAAATACATTTACAATATTTATAGGGCAGTTACATTCAAACATGTATGTCAAATTTGGTATGAAAACTAGAGGCACCCAGTTTTACTAGAAAATACTGGAGTCCATGAAAAATACCCACTAGGCGCGTATAGGAGAAAACTGTAAGAGGGTCACCAACTGACAGACTGTTCACTGTCCGTTTGCTTGAATAACAAAAATGAGATACCTCTGACTAAAGTCCGGTACCTAAGGTACAAAGCTATGATAGCTGAAAAAATTTCCATTCAAATCAATAGACTTCCTCCAACAGTTGCCGCGGCCGAGCAGCATGCTCACCGCGTTCATGTTCAGGTTAGAATTTGGGATGAACTAGACGATGGCGTCGATCCTGTGAATTGGGGTTGGCAAGTGATAGAGAATAGATACGTTCTCATCGCGACTGTTCTTCCATCAGCACCAGACAACGTTCTGAATTTCATCCGGTGTAAATCGTTGAAAAAACAATGCTCGCCATGTTCTTGTACACAGAATGGTTTGAAATGTGTTGAAGGATGTGGAGGATGTCACAGGGAGGGTTGTCTGAATAGCGAACAAATCAGCATTGATTTAGAAGATGAATTTGGTACGGGGTAGAACAAATCAGAACTGAAGAATATTTTGATTATTTTATTGCTGATGATCCGAATGAATATTTTATGGTGTCCAGAATGTTCCTCATGTCTATTTGCTTGCTGTTGTTGCTTTATTCACAACACGTCTCCGCCATTTTGAATTTTGACACCACAGTGACGTCATAGTTCCGCCATTTTGTATTCTGACGTCATGGTGACGTTGGACGTTACTTTTGACTTCATTTCGGGATTGCTTGGTATCACTTTCCTATATGTAGATAATACATTTCTAGGCTGTAAAATTGATATTTTTGAAGTTATAAATGGTTTTCAGTTTCATTATGTTGACCCAGGGGGGGCAAAATTTCAAAATGCTGTAAAAAAATTTGCTCAACTCTGATCGGCGGGGAAAATTTTTCTGGAACTCTAGGGACATAGTTGTTTCAGAAAATGAAGAAATCTTTTGGGTAGGAATTTCTTCCCACAAAGCTGGATTTGTCACCTTCTCCAACCAACCTAGTTCTACATTTGAAAGGCGCGGCATTTTCTAACAAAGATGAAAATAACAAATTTAATTTCTTTTTCCAGTTCAAGTTACGTGTGCGTGTTCAGTTTAAGCAAACTTGCATCGATTGACCTCACGCGTTTTTCAGGTTTTTCATCTTTATACGTCAAAAGTCACGTGATGCACGTGACTTTACAATTTTATGAAATTAAGGGCTTCTTACTACTTACTATCGTTAGAAACACTTTAACTTTAAAATTTATTTGATTTACCAGAAAAAAAAATTTGTTGAAATTCATCAATGTCAAGTTTTTAATTTGGCTGAGTATATAAAGTAAAAGTCTCTTTTAAAATTTATAGTAAAAGTCTATTTTAAAATTTATAGTAAAAGTCTATTTTAGAAAGTCTAGCAGTTTGTCATATAAACCCGGTTGTTCAAAGATTGGCAACGGTAATGTATTTCGAATATCCTTAAAATACTCGTACTCGGATTAAAATGGGCTTAACATCCCCAGTCCTTCTGTTCGACCTACAGGAGTTTGGCCGGCGCACGTGTATAAAATGATTGATTGAAGATTTAAAATCAGAAAATGGTAATAGAAAGTTTGGTATTGGAAGATCTAAAGCAGACTTGGCAGCTAAGTCTTTCTGGTCTTTCCATTTAATATCAACATGACTGGGGCGCCAGCAAACGACAGTGTTCTTGCCGTCAACTGGTGTGATAGTAGGAGACAATAAACATCTGCTGTGTTTTGCTTATTGCTCGAAGTCAGGACAAAGGATCGGTAAATATGGCCTGTTTTAAATATGGAGAGGATTCAATGAACTCCAATGGTCTGGAGCTCAGCACTAAATATGGAAGCAGCAGTTGGACGTCTGACAGTGGCTGAAGCTACTCGATCCCCATCTTTGGAACCATATGTGTAAATGGGAGCATAATCACCATAATTAGACCTTAAATCGCGAAGGGGAGACTGAAAATCGTGGAACTAGTATCATTTTTTGGTAGATCTAAATCGATCTTGGGGGTACATATAGCCCATGGCGGTGTCCCAAAGAAAGGGGTATTCGCAATACTTTCATGACTGATGCCAGCCTCAGACAAAAGGGGTTGAGCGCGAATACCGAATGATGGAACAACGTTAGTTTTCAGCAATAATGAGAATGATGCGCCTCGACGTATAAACCATGCACTGGATATGTACGGAATGCTCCTAAACTGATTCCAAGTCCTTGGTTGTGTATGGTGTCAAATTCTTTGTGATAAGTTTCGAGGGCCAACCAATACACAATACACCCATAATCAAGTTTTAATCTTGTTAATGCCCGATATAATCTGAGCAAGACCTTACGGTCTGCTCCACAGTCAGTATTTGACAGGACTCTCAATATGTTGATGACTTTCAGACATTTCTGCTTGAGGGTTTTTATATGGGGGGGGGGGGTAATTTATTATTAAATATCAAACCAAGAATTGCGTTTCATCTACAACTGGAATGGGATTACCATTCAGTGTAAGCTCCGGATCAGGATGCAAACCTTTCTATCGCCAAACAGACTTATATTTCGAAAATCGAAATCCATTGTCAGCTGCTTATCGTTGAATAGCATTCAACCAAAGTTGCAACTGACATTCGATTGTTTGCATACTTGTCGATGTGTAAAACATCTGAAAGTCATCAACTTAAAGAGAACCGTCGACCACACGTCGCACATGATACCATATTTCCGTGTGGTATCATAAACTTTCTCCAGATCGAACAATATAGCAACTAAATGTTGTTTCTGGATGAAAGCATCCCTGACAAACGTTTCAAATCTAACGAGAGGGATCCTTTGTAACCGAAATCCACACTGGAAGGTTGCAATGAGGTTGTTGGACCCAAGGTACCAAAGAAGCCTTCGATCAAACTCTCCATGGTTTTACACATGTAGCTAGATAAAGCGGTCGGACGCTAATTGGTAGGATCCGTAGGGAGAGTTTGGATAACGTCGCCACTACCACAATACTGTAAGGGCGTGATCTTTATCATACTATTAGTAAGAACTGAAAGAAATGATTTTTATAGCACTACGTTTGAATGTCAAATATTAGCACGTGAGATCGGACTTGAAGATGCCTTTCCACATACAAACCGTGTGATTTGATGATGTATTTGGACTAGAACATATACATACATATTTAATAGGGTGCTTAAAATCCCCCTCAAAACATTTTATTCGCTAGAAAACTACCCCATGATGTACAAATCTATTTTAAGAAGCCGTGATTCATTGTCACGTGACGTGATTGAGAGGATGGTACAATTTGAACTTGTATTTGTCGTTTTCGCTGTTCATTTAAGATAAAAAAATCGAAGCCTAATATTTATCCTCTGTCAACAGTTAGTGACCCACTTATACAATTTTTTCTTGTGCGAAACCCATGGGTATTTTTCATGGAATCCAGTATTTTCCCTTCTTTCATATATACCAAATGTGCCCTACTTTTCGGAAGTAAGTACTTTCTTTGGAATGTTGCACCATTATAATAAATGTCAATTTCTATAGCGCCACAATTCCACAAAAAATATGCATGTAGCACTTGATATAACATATTTACTGGAAGTGTCTGGCTCTCAGAGGTCACGATGGCTAAGTGTTCGATCCCTGCATTGCCCGAGAAAGTTCATCCACATTTTCCGGCGTGCTTTCCCCTTGTCAGTGATGCAAGACGGGGCTTGACAAGGACAGCTGTCTAGTCGTTCGGATGGGGCGAAAAATCGAGGTCCCTTGTACACATTGGCGTGGACGTAAAAAATCTCTTGACAGTTGGAATTCAATATAAGAGTAGACCGTAGTGACGAAGTCCGGGCCAAATTTCCCTCATAGCACACTGTATGGCGTATGCCCGTAATCATTAGTCCAGTTCGGAGCAGAACAGTAGGACGTTAAACCTCATTTCATTTCTTTGACTCTCAGCTAGAACTTCATTTTTTAAATGAGTTTTTAAATGTTTCTTGAATGAGGATAAAGATGTGCATTGACGTTTTAGTAGTAGCTATACTTCAACCGGACGATAACCAAAAGACAACCTGTAGTTTGATATAATCAGAGATTCCGATCGCAGATCGTTTGATGTAAGGTGCGATTCTACAAGATCACAAAAATATCTAGGAGGGGTATGATTTACACATTTGAAAGTCAGGGTAAGGAATTTAAAATCCATTGGGGCAGAAACAATGACCCAGTGGAAAGCGTTTGGATGGAGCTGTAATGTGGATTGATTTAGGTGATTGCGTCACCATCCTGGCAGACGCTGAAGTTGGCTTTGCGGATGATCTAAAAGAAGACCGTTGCAGTAGTCTAGACGAGACAGAATTAAGGATCGGTCCAGGAATGAATTCCAAGTTAGGTAGTTTCTGATGTTACAGATTTTTCTCAAATGGAACAAACAATTTTTTTTTATTTGACAATCGAAACTACCTACACCAAATCTTTTCTAATTCTCAAACACTCATAACTTTGCCAAGAATAAAGTAATTTGATGAAAAGTTTCAATATATTCACTTTCATTATCTATTTTCAAACTATTATAGTAAGAATTGTCAACTCTGTATCTAAACAAAAATGATGCTTCTAAAGTGGTGGACACCTTAGCCGAATGATTCGGTCGAATCAATCGGCGTCGGATTTCTATTCGGCCGAATAATTATCTCGAATCAAACATGTTTGATATATTCGGCCGTATAATATTCGCCTAAATTGACCGCTTCGCCGAAGCATTCGCCCGAATGTAGAATTCATTAGCCAATCACTACTCATCATCCACTCATATCGAGAAGTCACGTGATTGTGTGAAGTCTTGGTTGCCGCGATGTTTAATCATGAGACGTGGAAGGTGATACAATCGACTGGTGAATGGGGCGAAGCATTCGCCTAGCGAGTCAACCCATTAGACAGAATAACATTCGGCGCCGATTAATTCGGCCTTACAATTCGGCCGAATGATTCGGCTAATGTGTCCAAGGCTTTAAAGAAGGCCAAATATATTTAATTCGTGTTGTTGGTGGTGTCGGGGTGAAGAAAATGTTGAGCTTTCAGGATTAACGACATTCTTCTGGCTTAGCGTCAAGATTTGTAAAATTGGGTAAAAATTAGGTTATTCTTAATAGTTGGGGTATTTACAATTATAGGTATATGTAGGCCACCCTGTGAAGATGGCAGTGTTTGTCGATATAGAAGTTCCTGTCAATGCATCTCAAATGCTACCCAGTATAAATCTGGTTCCGGTTGTTCTAAAGTGACAGGTATTGTATACCCTATATTTTCTGTTGATAAGTTGATGACGTCATGATAATGATAATGTGTATTAGTAGAGAGAGCAAGAAATGAGGTTTAACGTCCACTGGACACAAACTAGGTAATATCGGGACTACTATAGGGTTCAATTGTATTCATTAATTCGCTTGAGCGTAGGGGTCTTTAGCAGTGTGTGTGTGTGTGTGGGGGGGGGGGGGTCCGAACAAAACCCACGAGGTTTAACAGGCGAACCTACCCGTTGTCAATTACAGCTGTGAGTTGAAACTACGCCGCTTAGCTCAATGACAGATCTTATGAGCTATAGCGCACGGGTTAACCTCTCTCCCCCACCAAGCCCAATTTTCGTGAAATAATCGTAGGTTTGACTAGTCAGCCTCTTATTGTAGATATAACAGATTTTATCTATTTACGTTGGACTGTTCTCTAAGATCTTATATCATGGATACAGGCGACAGAACGGATTACCGCTTAGATTCAAGTACATAATTAACAGATATCGTAATATATGCTAATGTTTAAATTACATTTCATTTTACCAGAATGCGTGGGTGGCTGTTTAAATGGAGGTACATGTGATTATAGAGGTAAATGTAGATGCCTAAAGGAATACACAGGTGTCAACTGTGAAACATATACAGGTAAGTCATGTGTTTGGTCAAATCCAGTATTTAATTAGCTTTATTGCATCTTCTATATCAATATACAATACACCGGGGCAGCAGAACTTGTAGAAAACGTCAATCACAAACATGATAGCATTAATTAATCATATGGTTTATTACAGTGTAAAACAACAAACATGGTAACACACGAGAATGATACAAATAACATAAATAACGGACTTGTTATAATAACACATTCAAATTATACAAATTGGTTTTATACAGGGTGTCCATGTCTGAATAACGGACGATGCGTTAATGACGAATGTCAATGTGCAACAAATGAAACTGGAAAATTCATTGGAAACCTTTGTAGAAAATTCTCCTTTTATTGTAAGTTATCTTATTCTATGTATCAGGTTATTTGTAAAGTGTTTCAAAATTATTAACATACAACCAATTGTTGATTATTAAATTAGATTCTGAATAATATTTGTTTAATAATATGCTGATGTTTCTCTGACGATAAGCAACGTAGTAACATGTAGTAACACTAGGTTGACGATAAGCAACGTAGTAACAATAGACGTCTTCTACATTCTGATCGTATTAGTATCCTACATACTGATTATCACTACTGATTTATAATCAGACAGAATAACAATGAGTTTAAAACATACCCCAGCTGTACGCCACAGCGACACTCAAAATATTTAACTATGTATCATTGATTAATATCTTCACCTTCAGACAATTCCTGTGATCTACAGAACTATACATTTTAGCCAGGTAATCTAGGAGGGCAATTCATATGGTTTGGAGCAGCCCAAGGAAAGTCCATAATCAAATATACAAATATCCTAACCTCAGACTCTGTAATTGAACAGTTTCAGATATTAATTTTCTATTAAGTTATAAAATCGTCGTCTCAGACCCAGTGTTAATTAAATTGCTTCATTCCCACCTAACGAAAAGTCAAAGAGACAATGACTTAAGATTCCTTTAAAATATATTCTGATATATTCTATTGTGAAATCTTCGTTGTTCTGTTTAATAGGTCAGATGTTGTTTAATTTTATCCACAGATCCGTGTTACCCGTCAGTTCTGAATGGTGGGTTGTGTTCAGTGGGTACTATTTACTGTCCCTACGACGATATAGGGTATTTCCATGGTGACCAATGTGAGAAGTATAGACTAAAAGGTAATTGTAGTAAATACATTTGATATTAAAGGGGAATAACCCTATAAACTATCATGGACATGGTTCAATTTCGCCAATAGTTGATATGAAATGTCTGTCACGCGCATGCGGCGCAATCTACAGCATTCTCGGCATTCCCAGTGGTATCGTTCCGTTTTACTCCACCGAAACAAGTACCTTTAAAGTCTGGGAGAGAAGTTGCGTTCATTGCCGACACGGTTAGAGCCACTATTTTGTTAACTAAATACATCAGTCGTTGCAATTATACTCTTCAAAAAAGTAGGGGATATTGAAATGCAAATACCTATGCAGGTTGTGATATGATAAATAGTCATGGACACTTGACATGCTTTGAGAGTATGTTCACAGGTGAAGAACTTATCGCCCCAACACTGCCACTGAGCTGCACACGCGACACGCAATATAGCGCCATACACGTGGGAGGGGTGCATTGCCAAATTTGACAGTTCACGGAAGGGTTGGTGAAAACTGCCCCTTGCTGGTTTATCCTATCCATGTTTGCTTTCCTATCGGTTCTTGCATAAGATTTACTGTTTGGCATATCTTTGCTTTAGTGTATTACGTTTAATTTGATCGGGATATGTGTTCGTCGACGTCAACCTCAACCGACAACACTGCAAGAATTAGCCGTGGCACTGCAAGAGGAGTGGGTCAGATTGCCTCAAATCGTGATTGGACGGTTGATTAGGAGCATGTCACGACGAATTGCTGAATATCTGAGGATTGGTGAAGCAATTACTCATTATTAAGACAAAAATCAAAAACGTCCATTTTCACTTTTAACAGTGTATCTCTTTGCGAGTCAAATGGGGCCGTCAGATAAGCCGCCCATATGAACTGTTTATGTTCATTTGTAGGCAATTGGCCTGTTATTAACATACACTGGTAACCTCTAATAAAACCAGCAGTGCGTTTCCGCAGTTTTGTATTGTTTCTGAATATCCCCTACCTTTTTTTAAGAGTATATCACAGCTTGTATTAGGACATCATTAACAAATCACTGAACAAGTTAAAACCTGTACTGCATTCTATTTAACACCTGTACTGTATTCTAATTAACACCTAGACGGTATACCATTTAACACCTGTATCAAATTATATTATGTAGACTGTGGCAGTAGTTGTGTAGAGCCAGAAGTGTGTGTAGAGGAGGGTTGTAGCTGTCCGTACAACGCAACAGAGCGTTACTCCACCTATACAAATGAAAATGGCAGATGTAAAGGAAAACGGTATCTGTAAGTGAAAATGGGTATTTATAGCATTTTTCGGACAAAGAACCGAGCTCCGGGATATTAGTGACTTTTTAATGGTGTGTTAAACAAGAGGTATGCGAAAACGAAAATCAGAAATTGGTCTTCATGACTTCAATGTGCTCAGAACGCAGATAAGCCCCGATTCGGAATAAATCAATTCAAATGAGATTTCCTTTGTTCGTTCCTGGGTTTTATGTCAACTTCCACCAAGGGTGATATCGTAGACAAGTGTTTCCTAAGACACTTGCCAGAGGAAGGCACAAAATAGGCTTGATGCAGCTCTCTTGGGTAAGACCCAGCGTCTATGTAGGGAAGCGCCTGAGATGAATATAACCCAAAGGAGAATATCCGGGTGTAAGAAAAGAAAGAATGGGTGAGCAGTCTGACCCGCTTTACCTATAAATGCTACGATCTCAGGTATAGTAGGTAAATTTAGGTTTGACTGTCAGTCGGGCCCTAGGGTCCGCCGCCTGTCCGATCTAGGGTCAGGGATGCAAGCAATGTGGTGCTGTTAGCCTTATGAAAAGAAACACGCTACTGGTTTTGAACCAACTGGGCTAATTAAATGAAATGAGGTTTATATTTCTGCACCAACTGGACTAATGAAAAACGATATGCTACTGGAGATATCTAATCCAATCCAAAATGTCATTGCCTTTTTATGTGTACATGGAACCTCAGTTTCTAGTAATATTCATAGAACTGTATTTTAATAGACCCATGTTATAACTAAATTGTCTAATTGTTTAATATCTTAATATTTCAGCTGAAACCAAAATTAAAATCAAACGACCAAATATTCATTTTGTTGTCTTATTTTTAATTGATGGCGATGGGTAACCAGTATTCGTTGTATAAAGGGACTGGGTAATCAGTACTAGTTTTATATTTAAAGGGGTTGGGGGTCCTCAGAGATTTTGTTTTTATCCTATCTGACATCTGACTTTCTGTTGATTGGTAATTTACTCATGTCGATATATTGTGATTTATGGGGTATATTACGGCCAGACCGCGGTGCTTCAGCCTACTCCTCCACGTCGGTTTTCAAAGAATCGGCAGATAAGATTACATTAATCTAAGCTACAAAATACATATAACAAAATAAAAACAACCGCATGCATTAATTATTTAATGTATGATAAATGTTCAGTCTATGTATTCTACTGTCCTAAAACAATTCATTCAAACTAGACACGGAAAACATAAAAGATGGTGATTGTCGGTAATTATTAATGACAGTTTAAAAATGACATTGGATACGTAATATAAGTCTAGATGTCGCTAACGTTGTGGCCTGGATACAGGACTGCTAATGAACTGACTTGAACCGAATATGGAAAACACAAATCATTGCGGAACAACTAAAAGACGACATGAATCAATATAATCTACTAGAAACATATCAGTCTATTTGCAGAAATCGGCACAGTACAGTGACAGTCCTAACAAAGTTTCAAAGTGATATTCTTTGTGGACAAAAAAATATTATTCTATTGTATTATTGGACTTATCTGCCGCATTTGACACCATAGATCACCAACGTCTCCTGCAGCGCTTAAATCAAAGGATAAATATATCAGAATCGTCATTGGAACATATAAGATCCTAATGAAATTGTAGACCGCAATTATAGTTTGTGTTGCGGGTGAAAAATGACAACCAACAGTATCACAGTATGGAATTCCCCACGGATCAGACCTCGCTCCAATTCTTTCGATAATTTTCACGCTTGTTTTGGTGATGTTATCAGGGGATGTGATGCGAACTTTCACCTCTTTACTAACGATACGCCGTTGTATCCCAGTGACCCAACTAGTGTCGCCCAGAGAATACAACTCCAAGTGGATTGAAAAATTCGGCGTGTGGATACATGAAAAAAAAACCCAAAAAACTTGAAACTTATTTCAAAAATTTCTTTCAATCTTTAGACCGACCATACAAATCTCCGTAGCAGATTCAAATATAAGTCAAATATCTATTGGAGATTGTGTAATCCTTGTTGTCAATCAGCTAGAAATCTAGGTCTTATTTTCGAACTTTTAATTAACACATTTCTTCTATAACTTAATTCTGTTTCCTTGAGCTGCGCCAAATAAGTAAAATTTTAAAAATATCTTGATGTGGATTCAACCCAAACTCTTGTCAATGCCTCCATAACTTCTCGTCTGGACTATTATAACTCGTTACTATTATAACTCGTCTCCCAACAACTTCTTTAAATCGTCTACGGAAGATTCAAAACACAGCCGCGCGAATTATTACTAAAACGAAACTTCAAGATATATTTCATCCATTCTAAGACAGCTTGATTTGGCTACCCGTGAGGAAAGTGTAAAATATAAGATTTTTCTATTGACGTACAAGTCTCTTCATGCCGCAGCTACGAGCTATCTTCGGAGCTTAATTCCAGTAACAACCAGATCGTCAAATAAACAATATCCATTAAATATTTAGTAATTAGTACAGTGGTCAGCAAATTGGGCGCTTGCCTTTTTAAAGAGACGGCGGGACTATCAGGGAAGACATATCGAAGCCGGATACCATTCTTGATAGCGGGGGAGAATTGTGGCTAACATTCGGTCTTAACCTACGAATGCATTTCGAAGGAACCTGAATTATAGTAGTTTGTGTTGTGGTAGGTCACAGGAAGACTATCCATTATATTAACATGGCCAGATGAAGCTCAAGAGAACTGAAAATGTTAGATAAAAACATGTTTATTTCTTTTTCCACGTAGAAGTTACGATTGATTCACTAGTAACGCCTAATAAAGAATATGTTCCTGACAATAACAGCCAGAAACATTGACACAGAGAATCCAGTTATCAGGTGGGCGCATGCGTTGATTTAACTGAACAAGAAAATAAGATATCAGCCTTACTAGATATACTGTTCCTGTTTCTTCTACATAGAAAACTCTAGAGAGAGATGGGGGGGGGGGCACCCGCGACACAATCTAACTCATTTCGGGACTAACACATGGTTCAAATTTAATAGGGGTCTTTAACTGTGAGAGGAGAGGTCCCGGAAGAAGCTCACGAGATTAGACAATGGACAAGCGACCCTACTCCTTGCCACGTACAAGCGGGGAATCGAAATCACACCACTTGACTCAATAACAGTACTTATGATTTCACTACACCACCCAACCTCTGGAATAAAACAAAACTAAATTTTTATGGGATTACCCTAACGTTTCGACAATTATCCTCGGATCAGTATCAACCACAATTATGACGATCCGTTAATGATGACAATTTTGATGAGTTACTTCTTGAAAGGGAAGAACATATATAATATGCACATCTGGATTGGGAAGAATTATTGCCGCTTTAATCCTATAGCCGCTGTTTACTTTCTTACGTTATAAAAGGGGACATGATGACATAGCTAGACATAGACGGGTTTTTGTCAGGAACAGCGTCTAGTCGTTAGTATGGAACGAAAACACGCAGGATCCGCACCCCTTTAGATACAAAACCAATACACATAAGTTAGATATGATTAAGGAAGAAATTACCCACGACATAAAAACACATGGTCTATACACTCAGTACTGATTGCCCAACGTACCCAGGGGTCCCCACCCCTTGAATATACAATTAGTACTGTTTTCCCCAACGTACCCAGGAGTCCCCACCCCTTAAATATACAATCAGTATTGATTACCCAACGTACACAGAGGCCCCCACCCCTTAAATATACAAACAGTACTGGTTAGCCAGGATAATCAGGATTCCCAACCCTTTACATATATAGCCGGTACTGATTACTCGGGGTAATCAGGGTCCCCACTCCTTAAATATACAAACGGTACTGATTACCCACGGTAAACAGGACCCCCCCCCCCCCCTTTAAATATACAGCTGGTACTGCTTATCACGGATACCCAGACTGGGCTGTTAAAGAATATAATGCTGGCAAGGTAAAAGAATCTATGTATCTTCATTAATAAAAAAAAACAAATTAAACAATAAAATGGATGTTTGATCATTTATCTTTAATTTTGGTTTCAGCTGAAATAAAAAGATATTAAACAATAAGACATTTAAATCATGAAATGTGTCTATTAAAATCTAGCGGTTCATATATGGCGAAAAACGTTGACGTGTACATAAAACACAACCTTGCCAGTTTGGATTCGATGAGATTTCCCTCGTAGCATAACCAGTTGATACAGAAACAAAGGGTGTCAAACCTCATTTTATTTCATTTGTCCCGAATTGAGATCATCAATGTCACTCAGTCAATTTCTCAAAATGAACAGATTACTGCTCCGCGCTGTTGTCTTTGTTTTCACACATCTCTTATAAAGCGCACCATTACAACAGTCAGTAATATTCTGGAACTCTCGTCAACGCCCCAATAATTTTATAGATACCGATGTTTACTTACTAATAAAGTGTTCCCTGGCATCTGCCATTTGCATTTGTAAAGGTAAAGGAACGCTCTGTCAAATTGTACGGACAGGTACAACCGTAACTTGAACACACTTCTGGCTCTATACAACTACCGTTACAACCTACATAATACAGTACAGGTGATAATTAGAACATGTGTTAATTAGAATACAATACAGGTGTTAAATAGAATAAAATACGGGTGTTAATTAGAACACTGTACTGGTGTTAATTAGAAAACAGCACAGGTGTTAATTAGAATACAGCACAGGTGTTAATTAGAATACAGTACAGGTGTTAATTAGAATACAGTACGGGTGTTAATTAGAATATAGCACATGTGTTCATTAGAATACAGATGTTAATTAGAATACCGTACCTGTCTTAATTAGAATACAATACGGGTGTTAATTAGAATGCAATACAGGTGTTAATTAGAATACCGTACTTGTGTTAATTAGAATACAGTACAGGTGTTAATTAGAATACAATACGGGTGTTAATTTGAATACTTGGACATCGCAGGTCTAAGCATCACGCAACATTCAAAATCGTTTGAGAGAGAGGGGGATATCATACCGATTTTAAACACTACACATATGTTGCCTAGTGTGGTTAATTTGTTCATCGCCCTGTAAACTAGTAAAAGTTCAAAGAGGCCCCGTGTGAACGTAAAAAATGACACTAAGGCTGGTATGTAAACTGATTTTGATTGGTTCGTAGAATCAAGTTAGATCAAGAACAGGTAATTTGAATTTGAGAAAACCCCGTGGATGGACCCAGAGGTAAATGGAGTACAACGGAACGACACCACTGGGAATGCCAAGAATACTGTAGATTGCGCCGCATGCGCGTGAAAGACATTTCATACCATCTACCAACTATTGACGACATTGAACTCTGTCCATGGCAATTTACAGGGTTATGCCCCTTTAATATCGACTGTAGTTACTACAATTACTTTTTAAACTGTACTTCTCACATTGGTCACCATGGAAATATCCCACATCGTCGTAGGGGCATAAAGTAGTACCCGCTACACACCATCCACCATTCAGAACTGACGGGTAACACGGATCTGTTGATAAAATTAAACAACTTCTGAGCTATCAAAACGAACAACGAAGATTTCACGATCGAAAATATCAGAATATAATTTTGAGAAGTCTTCTTATCTCAGAACAAGAAAACCAGGAAGATCCTAGAAGCTATTCACCTGAACTTAATAGGGACTTGGGGCTTTACATCCCCAGGGCATATGATGATGTTATTAATCTGCATAACCGTGGTAATTTAGCATCCTTGGTCGAATTAAAATCCCCCCCCCCCTTTTTGATTAAGTTTTCGCTATTATAGATTATCCCAAACCTGACCATGATGTGTGTATTGTTATATTTGTATTTATAAATCCATGTCATATTTAATTCCATGCATATATGGCCTCACTATCTGTGTCTAATCAGCTTTACCCTGTTTATTCATAGCCCCCTTTGAAGGGCTTCATACTAGTTAATTGTATTAGAGTTTATTCAGTCGGCTAATTAGCTTGTTGTGCTTGTTAAATATCCTTTACCTCTTATATTCTTTTTGTTGCTGTTATTTTAATCCATGTTGATGGTTTCACTATGAATTTTGTATATATTGACCTCAAGTTTACTAAATGTCATTGTGCTTGAAAACAATAAGAGTATACTTGTCGAAACGTCGTGCTTTTAGAATAAAACTAGTGATTGTATCCCATAAAAACTGTGTTCTGTTCTTATCTCATTGCCGATTTAGGTTTTAGTCGGGTAGGAAGCAACATGTATTATAGCTGAATCTGAGATCGTCCAACATGACTCTTTAATAACTTTATAGAAAATTAATATTTGAAACTGCCCAATTCCAGTGTCTGGAGTTAGGTTTATGATATAATAATAATTTATTTGTATATTTAATTATTTACAATTTACATTTAAAAAACTAGCTGGATGTGAGATGATCAAAGACAATGATTTAATACCTTGATAGACAGTTTATTGTTACTGTATGTGTCCATATGTCTGAGTTGGTTGTCGTCAGCGAAAAATCAACATATTAATTATTACCCAAATGCTATTCAGGATCTTCTCAATAATGACAAATTTCACAAATAACCCGATACATATTAGATATTTTACAAAATCAATATACTTTCAACAGGAGTAAAGATATAAAAGAAAATGTCAAAATAGATGCACTACCTTACATTTATTCTATACCTAAATTCCATAAAAACATAATATCCTCCAGCATCTGTCAAACAAAACCTTTAGTTAAAACTATTGCCAAAGGACGCAACATGTAATTTGTTGCAGAACATTCCGTAGCTATACTGGAATTAATAGTTTTTTCATAATTGATAAAAAATAAACCCATAGTAGATACCTTAGATAAAAGTAATTTCGAAACTTCCGTTTCTTCAACATACCAAGTTTGACATTTCTTATAAGTATGTAACGGACTACATATTGGATAATGATCCAATTTAATATTTATTTTAAATTTTCTGTAGTTACCTAATCCTATCTGGATTATCGCTCTTATATTATGCCTTTATAAATACACTTACATAGTACGATTTCTTCAGCATACCTGTTTTGTATATCTTATGTGGGGTAATACGTATTATATTTTGTGCAATTACATAACTTAATAATTCCGATTAGTTGCAAAATTGATAGGTTTTTTAAACCTTTTGGCGTTATTTTATCTGGATTATCGCCCTTTTTATTGTGGTGTTTTTATCACCAAAACATTCTGACGTCATTAGCAACTGCCTTTTTTACGTCATGTCATTCAGTCAGCAGACGGCTGTCTATCGAGACGGTCTACATTTTCTCATTTGCTTCTTTGTATTCAGTTTTGTTTGTTTTTTGCGCTGTTTTTGTGGTGGGTGGATGTACCCTAACTGTATATTCAATATGCCTGATTCTATTTAGGAGATAAACACCTCCTGTTTCGCATTTAGAGGGGTGTTATTGTCCAATAGACATGTCCTGAGATCATTAGGACCCAAGACACAAAAAAAACCTAAAATTCTCACTTCATTTTTTAAAAAGTACTTTTTGAAATAAAATTTATGTTTTTGTAATAGATTTTTGAATATTTTGTTGTTTGTAGCTATTACCTGACAAGGGGGTGGCGTTTCAAGTTCACCTTCGGACATATCTCCAAATATTTCATCTAATGTACCGAGATCAAAATTGAGTGTCTCCATTGTAGTTATTTCCATTAAAGTAGTACGCATAATATTAATACGCCGTGATTTTTCTAATTTAGAGGGGTGTTATTGTCCAATAGACGGTGTCTAATCGACCAATCAAAACGCAAGATTCACCCTTAAGCATATTACAATGAATACTAAAACATCGAGCATTTAGTTTTAGACTACCTTTTTTTTTATACATTTCACAGATGTGGTTACTTGTATAGTTAAAATTTACTACAATATGTTTACATTTATATTTCTTGTAACATATAGCAGATCCTGATGGTTTTCTCTGGGTTATATTCAAGATTATTTTCAAATTTGTATAGTTAAATTTTACTACAATATGCTTACATTCATATTTCTTGTAACATATAGCAGATCGTGACTCATGCTGGTATTACACAATGGTTTCTCTGGGTTTTATTCATGATTGTTTTCAAATTTGAGTGAAGTCTGTGTCACTAAAGGCCCGGGACTGTACAGGTCAGTGGAAGCTTACGGCTAGCCCCCGGATCTGTCTTGTTTTTGTGTAAATTATGTGTGGTGCAGTCCCCCTGCACGTACTAATAGAATAAGGTTACTTACAAAGAAAGGTGAACTCTGTACAAAGGTCTCCGGTGAATGCTCCTGTTTCATTTATTGTACATTGACACACGTCATCAGAGCACCGTCCGTTATTCAGACATGGACACCCTATACAAAAATGAAATAAAATGGAGTTTAACGTCCCACTTTTCCACTCTGACAGGCCATACGATGTCCTATGTGTGTAATTTAGACAAGACAGCGTCGCTACTCTTATATCAAATTCTAACTGTCCATGGTACATGCAATCTCGGTTTTTTGTACCATCCGAACGACGAAGCACTATCCTGTCCGGAGCCAGCGTCTTATCCAGTGAGCCATCGCTACTCCACCATGTAAAAAACCAATCTGCATAATTTTCAGGTGTTACTATGTGTTAATATAGCAAGCCCATTTATTTATGTTATTTGTATGATTCTGGTGTGTTACCATGTTTGTGATTGTTGTTTTACAATGTAATAAACCATGTGTTACCATGTGTGTGATGTTGTTTTACATTGTAATAAACCATGTGTTACCATGTTTGTGATTGTTGTTTTACACTGTAATAAACCATGTGCTACCATATTTGTGATTGTTGTTTTACACTGTAATAAATCATGTTATTAATTGTACATTGACTTTTTCTATAATTTCTGCTGTCCCGGCGTATTGTATATTGATATAGCAGATGCAATAAAGCTAATTAAATACTAGATTTGACCAAATAGATAATTTACCTGTATATGTTTCACAGTTGACACCTGTGTATTCCATTAGGCATTTACATTTACCTCTATAATCACATGTACCTCCATTTAAACAGCCACCCACGCATTCTGGTAAAATGTAATTACAACATGAGTTACACTATGCTTTGGATTCTGTACTCCTTTAATCTAAGCAGTAATCCGTTCTGCCGCCTGTATAGGTCCACATGATATAAATTCTTGGGGAACAGTCTAGCATTAATAGATAAACTCTGTTTAGCTGACCGACTAGTCAAATTTACGATTATTTCACGAAACGCTATTAATACACCCTTTTGGGGTGCGGGGGGGGGGGGAATAGCGGTTACGTTTCAGATCACAAGGTCTGTCAATGAGTCAAGTGGTGAGGTTCCGATTCCCAGCGTGTACGTTATAAGGAGTGGGGTCGCCTATCCCACCGCGTAGGTTTTCGCCGGGTCCTCCGGTTTCCTCCCACTACGCGCAAGCGAATTATTGAATAAAAATTTAACCATATATATATATGGTCCGAAATTACTTAATTGTGTTGAGTGGACGTTATACCCCAGTTCTCTTTCCATATTATGACGTCATCAACTAACCTGAATCAACATAGATAATATAAAATATAACATACCTTCCACGGTAGAACAATTCGAACCATTTACATTGCATTGACAAGTACCATCTCGACACACACTGCCATTTTCACAAGGGGGACTACATCCTCCTATAATTGAAATGCACAAATAATATGAAAAACCTACTAATTTTGACTCAAAATTACACATCCGGACTCACTCACAATAATGTAGTGAATCCCGAAAGAGAAACATTTAATTTCCATTTAATATCCCGGCGATCCGAGAGACTGTTATTTGAATAAATGGCTAAATAATACTTCATATAACATTTGAAGGCAGACAAAAAACCTGAATCAGGCAGATTTAGCCAAATGCGTCTTTAAAATTAGAATGTGTTTACTAGCACTTCACACGATATAACCGTAACTAAAGCAATGAAAACTGTAGTTAAATAAGTAGAATAAAGTGGGAGATATACGGTAACGATACCTGGCGTATGTGTGTTGATCCATGTAGTAATGTCGCGAGGACCAACAGATATGTACTGGTAGTAATAAGTCTAAGGTTTAAACCGCTATTAAAATACATTTAGAATATTTATAGGGCAGTTACATCCCAACATGTATGTCAAATTTGGTATGAACACTAGAGGCATCCAGTCTTACTAGAAAATACTTGAGTCCATGAAAAATACCTACTAGGCGCGTATGGGACAAAACTGTAAGAGGGTCACCAACTGACAGACTGTTCACTGTCCGTTTGCTTGAATAACGTGAGGACGTAATTTTTTTAGTGGGATTTGAGGCACACGTAATGTTGTGGAAGTTGTGATTTTATTTCCAGTCTACAGAAGACACACCCACTAGCTGTGTCGACGTCCGCGGGTTATGATGTTTAATCACAGCAAGTTCACACTCGTCACAATGTTTCGTTTTATTAGACCTAATCCTACTCAAACACTGCTGGATTGACTGATGATTCCTGTCGCAGATTATGATTGGTTGATGGTCAGATTAACAACCAGTCGAATGCAATGGCTAGAGAGTGATTTCTCGTACCATTGCTTCAGAAATAAATGGTGCTCTGTTCTGCTCCGACTGGGCTAATGAAGACGGCCATTGCTTCAGGAATTTGCAACAAGTTTTACTGTCGATGGCATGAATATGTGGTTATATACATCAAATTTTAATAGAGATAACAACATACTTAGTAAGATTTTAAACTTTTCACATGCAGAGCCGTAATAATACCCCTGAGCTGTAATTGTACATTGACAGTAACCTCTATAACATTTTCCACCATTCTGACAGGCAGGTTTACATACTATGTAAAAATAAAATATATTAAACTTTTATTGTTACTTTACTGTTAAGACTGCACCCGCGAGGGGACCAGAAAAACATAGGGAAAGGTGCAAAGTTGGGGGATGGAGGTTTTGAATCTGACAATAATATGTCGGCCATACTTATTTTTATTCTAATGGTTATAGGATTTCTAAATAATAACATGGGTAAATAGAGGTTTTATATTGTAGATACTGGATACAGATATTATATATTACATGTATCAAACCTGATTACTAGGATAGTAAGTGATCTATTATTGGTGTTGGTTTGTGCTCGGGGGGAGCGAGGGGGGGTGGGTGATTAGTGGATCTTACCATAACAGATTAGTAGGATAATCAGTGGTATATTATTTACCATAACAGATTACTACTAGGGTAGTCAATGGTATATTATTTACCATAACAGATTACTATGATAGACAGTGGTATATTATTATACCATAACAGATTACTAGGATAGTTAGTGGTGTATTATTTACCATAACAGATTACTGGGATAGTTAGTGGTATGTTATTTACCATAACAGATTACTAGGATAGTTAGTGGTATATTATTTACCATAACAGATTACTAGGGTAGTGTCTGTATAAATACAAATAAATACATTTAAATTAGTACTTACAGTCAACATGTTCACATGCAGAGCCGTAATAATACCCTTGATCTGTAGGTGTACATTGACAAGAACCTCTGTTACACGTTCCACCATTCTGACAGGCAGGATTACATACTGTATAAAAAAACTATCACTGTAAACTTCTACAGGAACGACAACAATGCTTCACATCCTTCAAAATTGAAATTTATTTTTCGAATTCCAATAAATTTGAAGATTTTTGATGACACGAATATGTAGTTGTATAAAAAATATACTTACTGTTGCTTTGAAACTGTTCACATGCGGAGCCGTTATAATACCCTTGATCTGTACTTGTACATCCACAAGAACCGTAATAACATGTTCCACCATTCTGACAGGCAGGATTACATACTATAAAACAAACACATCACAATAAATTTACAGGTAAAGGTTGACAACAATGCTGTCAGTACATCGTATACCATTTCCAATTTCAGATGTCTCATACCTAACAAACGTTTAGAAAATCATTTCGATCGAAATTTGTAGAATGAAGCAAGCGATAAATGAAACATCCAACTTCAGGGATGTAATGGATATAGTTTAAATACTAACACAACATAATTTCTGTTTCAGAAACCATAAATCTATGCACAAGCAGAGGTTAATCCTAAAGATGCGAAGGTAATTGGTTATGTGTGGTGCGGTCCTCCTGCATTTACTAATAATATTCAATAACTATGTTTCCCTGGTGACCATTGGGGACCAGCACATATTGTGAACATGACATTATAGTATACGAACCTGGGTCAAATTCCCTGCAATCCCTTGAATATCCTTTTGGGTCTTGTGGACAAATACACATACCCCTGTAATTACATTCCCCTCCATTGCGACATGGCGGGTTACACAATCCTGTTGTAATAAATACAATAATTACATTTTAAACATATATGAGAGAAGAAATGAAGTTGGATCACTGGGTTATAGGTTTCCTCCACGATAAGAATTATCTACTGTTTAGTCTAGATGGTATTTTAACCTAATACCCCATTATTATAATGATGGTAGATATTCTTAGGACACACAAGAATCGAGAATTTTAATACGTCCAAAAAATTAATTTGAATCGTGTGTAATTGGCCAGATTTTACTGAACAATGAAGCAAAACTTTGATCTTGACCCCAGGCGAAATATCGACCCCTTCTTGGACCTGATGCTAGCTAAAACTTGTTTATATTCTTGCTGTAACCTTATTATATATGTACTTTAATACTCCATATACATGTATATTGATAATTATAATATATGTTTATATCATGTATGTTGATTATATTCTTCCTGTAATCTTATTATATATGTACTTCAATACTCCATATACATGTATATTGATAATTATAATATATGTTTATATCATGTATGTTGATTATATTCTTCCTGTAATCTTATTATATATGTACTTTAATACTCCATATACATGTATATTGATAATTATAATATATGTTTATATCATGTATGTATCTTGCTTTTGGGAAGCCGATTTATACAACTTTGGAGATGTCTGATACATAGACTTAACCTAATGTAGCTGAATATTTCTGTTAATCTAAATAAAATTTTGGAAGTTATTCGATTTTTATTGATGAACGTTTTTTTTTGTGTCACCCTGTATAAGCCTTTGGCTTGTTTCGGTAACCCGTGAATAAAATATTGTTTTTTAAAAAAATATAATTATTGGCGATACTCGTAGATAACCAATACTAATAATCAGAAAAGGAATTATAAATGAAATCGGAAGGTTCAGACGAATTTGATCATATCCACGAGACAAAAACATTCAGTCAGCTCAAGCACCTGAAACTTTGGCGCGTTTAATATGGAAACACTTACCTTTTTCTTGATAATGTTGACATTGGTTTCCATAGTAATATCCGGTAGCCGACATTGAACAGTTACAGTAGGCTCGATCAGTCAAGTGAGGTGCTAACTGTGAATTTCGTAGGACAACACATTCGCCCTGACCTGCTGTGCATGGAGGATCACATATAGCTGTAAAAAGGTGACAATTGAATGTCAGTTTCTTTTAAAACAATTTAAACTATATCAAACATTAGCACATCTCCAATCAGCAATTGTATTCAAGGGGACATTTTAGTTCCTCCCCCTGATCTGTTCACAAGATAACTGACTAGAGCGACTGATACCAACATTGACCAGATTACTACTAGATACAGGGTTTGAAGAATCTCGATGGTGTTTTATATACATATATAGGCCTGTATTGGGAAGATTGGTGGTAACACAGCGTGTATGTTTAATGTATAGTGCTGCATTTGGCCGTCAATTAGTAAATTGTTAAGATTCCCATCATATACTTACGATCAGTTCTAAAAATGTCGCACAAATCTCCATAATAGTATTTGGGGCACACGCAAGATGAGTAAGCAGTTGTACATCCGTCATATTTAAAATTAACCACACATCGACCGCCATTCTGACAAAGTTTATCACATTCCACTGTAATTAATAAAAGATATAGTGTATTACTATATTACTTCGTTGACGGGGTGGATTCTTTAGCAGTGGCAGTCATACTAACAGGGAATCCTGAAGGAAAGAACACAACGAAAAAGCGCGGTTACAAAGTCGACCCAAGTCTATGCGTCGCTGACACATCTTGTGATTTGCGTTAGAATCGTCACCTTCAACCCATTCTAAATTCCAGATTGTCTCTGGAGTGTATGCACAAGACAACCAACAGTGCAGTAACGCGTGGTCAAATGTAATTCAACTCACCTTTGATGAGGACATTCTCACAGAATTCTCCTGTGTAAGATGATGGACAGTTACATATTTGTTTATAACCCGAACCTGAACACGTTGGATCTGGAGTTATATCACACCGACCGCCGTGTAAACACGTTTTATTGCATGGTACTGAAATATGTACACAGACTTTATTACATGTTACTAATAAAATAAAACCAAGTACGAACAATCCAAACCACTGGACAACCGCTATTTATTACATGGAACTAAAATATAAACAATATTTATTACATGGAACTACGTGTAAACCCGCTTTATTACACGATACGGGAATATAAACGATACATAATACATACATCCTAAGAAAAACAATTTTACATAATATTATCATTTACATAATAGTTTTAAGTTTTCACTTACTCGCTAGTTGAACTTCAACTCCATCTAAAACTGATATCCACCCAGGTATGATAAATAACACCACTACAATATTACACGTGACCTGAAACTGCATGTATAATATAAGGTAAAATAACACCACTATAATACTAGTAACCTGAAACTGTACAATACAAGGTAAAATAACACCACTATAATATTACACGTGACCTGAAACTGCATGCACAATACAAGGTATAATAACACCACTATACAACAACAGGTACTATACTAAAACGGTAACATACAACACAAAGGCACTGTACAAGAAAAACAATAGACACACTCTACAACAATTGATATAATATAATAGTGAATTACTCAGAAATAAATATTACCTACCAGAATCTGTGATATTGCCGTATCAAATACACATGATAGAGTCAAACAGTATTCACAGAAATAAATCTTTATAATAACTATAGGGACCACCACAATAATAATATATCTTTATACCAATATTTACAGTGATGACAGCCACCATGCGATGAAATATAGCATGGCTTTGGAACAAACTTACCATTTTGAAAACTTCTTGTCAAAAGCTGAAAACTGATTTCCAGGGTTGTATTATATACAAAAATATTTTGCATTAAAGGTACTCTTCCTATATTTGTTGCCAGATAAATTATAACGATTGTTCTTTGTTGTTACCTGGTTCAGATTTTTGAAACTGTTAAATATACCTTTAACTTGTTTATAGCTATGACGTCCGCTGTTCAATAAATGAATTTTACACTAAAATCGACTACACGTGTTGCAAAATGATACCTTAACTTGTTTATTTCCGTGACAACCACACGTGTTGCAAAATGATACCTTAACTTGTTTATTTCTGTGACAACTACGCGTGTTGCAAAATGTGGTTATAGTTGATAAATATTCTGATATGCATGAACTAAGTCATCCATAATCTGGAAGTCACGCTGTTCTTTACACGGATCAGACATTTGTTCAGGATGCGATTGGTAGAGAACAGACCACGAACAAACTGATACTGTATCCATCAACAATAATAGTTAATAACGTAACATGAACGGATAGTCAAGTCCCCTTATGTTCAAGGCCCCATATGTTACATTGCCAGCACGTTAAAGCTCCCCGACATGGGGGGTCGACTATGGTGCAGAAAGGTATAGCTTTAAACATCATTTCATTTCTTTTATCATTGGACCACTACCACAATGCACTAGTTACCGTCGGCCGAATGTTTCACACATTTTTCATATTTAAACAATACTCCATTGTCATGTATTAATAGATTTATTTCAAGAACTCTGGGAAGCAAATTGCAGACATGTGATCTAATTCATCTACCTACAGTGCATTGGATTGCAGGCATAGAGTAATGTATTTAAAAAGGTATCAGGGCTAGGGGGGCAGCATTACCCTCTTGGTCGGATGAGCTAAGAATAATATCGATTTTAAATATGACAATGATTAATTGCACGGCAATAAGACTTGGAAAATATGCACCATGAAATAACACTTGTTGGGTTATTTATGAGTTATGTCGTCGTGATTGCCTATCATATATGTAATAGAGTTGGTTATTTATAAGCAATGTCGCCCTGATTGCCATTTCTCATAGTTAAATATATCTACGTCAAGAATTAGTAAGATAGGAAATTATTTAAGAAAAGATTAGCACTGAATTAGTCAAAGGCTGATAAATTATATGGTGGATGCATTGAACTTAACAGGGAAAGACAACCCATAGAGAACAATATGCTCGTCTCAGATATTCTGTCGCAGCAAACCAAAATAATTGTCAAAATGTTTGTCCAACTTTGTAAAAATATGGAAAATTATTTTACTAAATAACTTATTTGGTTGTAATTGTTCAACTTTGTAAAAATGTGGAAAATTATTTTCCTAACTGGAAGAATCGTTCAAATATGAAAGTTTACTAATTAACATATTTGGGTGTAATTGTTCTAAGAAGAACAAATGTTCACAGTCAAGTAGGGACATTATGTACAAGAAAGTTAGCATCGTTTGAATTATTTCATTAAGTTTTTAACAATTAAATTATTTATTGAAAAGGGTGTTTAAATGAAATGAAATGGGGTTTAAAGTCCTACTGTTCTGCTCCTACTGGGCTAATGTAGACGGACATACGCCTTACAGTGTGCTATAAGGGGACATTTTGCCCGGGTAGAGGCACTGTGCTCTACTCTTATATCGACCTCCAGGCTAGCGAGCCAGCGTCTTACTCACTTATCCACCGTGGCTCCCTGAAACAGATGCTTAAAGATGCGTTCTTGGTTCAAATATTAGAATAACCCTTGTGTTGTCTTTAGTTTGTGTGAAAACACCGTAAAAAAATATGATATGTTATTACGTCATTTTGTTCAAACTTCATAATCTTTAAACCACGACTGATCTCAATACGCTAAAGTTTATTTAATGTCTAAAGGCCGGTATTAATTACTTATTAATATTATGTAATTAAGTAACTGTATTGTGTTTTGATCACCGGAAGGCCTCACACAAAGCATTTCTGTCAGATCCGTCTTTTAAAAGTATTTTTGATTTCAGTTTTTGTACAACAAATCTGACCAGTATTTCATGTCTTTTCTTAGATTGCGGTTTAGAGTACATATTTCATATAAAATTTTAATGTGTCTATTTAACCAAAAATAAAATGGATTTTTTTATTTATAGAATATATTTGATTGGGGGGGGGGATTTTTTGGTTATTTCACTGGGGATAACCATATAAACATCTACAGTTAGGACATATTTCACCAAAAATAAAATTCATATGTTTACTTATAGAAAATATTTGATTGGTGTGTGTGTGTGGGTGGGTGGGGTTCTTTACACTAATTCAATAATAACTGTTTCAGTCACTTAAAGAAGTTTATTGACAGAGAGACAGAGAGGTGGCGGAAATGGGTTTAACATCGACTCGACACCAACTGGGTCATTTCGGGATTAACAAATGGTTCAAGTTTATTTCAATAATTCGCTTGCGCGTGTAGGGTCTTCGGCAGTGGGAGGAAACCGGAGGCCCGGAGAAAACCCAAGAGGTTGGACAAGCGACCATACTGCTTGTCACGTACAACCAGGGAATGGACACCACGTCACTTGACTCAATGACAGACCGTATGATCTAACGCACATGCGTTAAACTATTCAGTAACCCCTCCCCCATTTTTTCTCGTGTTTATCTTTAGTCAGTAATTGTAATTTCATAATGAATTCATCTCGTCGCCCGTCTTAGCCTTTAAACCCGTATTACTGATTCCTTATGTGGTTTCCGAGATGAAATGGAGGTTAAAGTCCAACTGTTCTGCCCCGACTGGGATAATTAATACGGGCATATGCCATACCTTGTGCTATGGGGGAAATTGTGCCCAATCGCCCACTCTTATACCGAATTCTAACTGCCACGTGTTATTTTACGTGCACGTCAATGTCCTCACGGTACTTCGGTTTTTCGTACGATCCGAAAGACTATACGTTGTCTCTTTCCACCCCCACCCCCCGTCTTCTACCTCTGATAAGGGGAGACCACGCCGGAAAAGCCGAACACTTCCTGTCGACACACGGATCACCAGGTTAGCGATCCACCGTTTACTCACGGAGCCAACATGACCCTCTTTGACGCAATACATATCGGCAATTGATCTGTAGTTTATAGTTACAATATAAATAATCAACTTATTAGTACAAACAATTCACGTATTTATGACTGTGTAATATCATATAAACATATACATTTAAGGTGTATTTCATTGGATAATACCATATAAACATGTACAATTGGGGTGTATTTCATTGGGGATTACCATATAAACATCTACAGTTAGGACATATTGCATTGTGTAATACCATATACACATGCGTAGCATTATTACAGTCCTCTAGACAGGAGCGCAGATCGCCAAAAATTATTGGTGGGGACAGTCCATGTGCGGGCGACTAATGGTAAAGAGGGGGGTGGGGGGTCCTCCCCCGAAATTTTTTGAAAACTAGACGCTCTCAAACGCACTCAGTGGGTATTTTCAGCATCATTTTCTGGCATCAAATGATACAAAATATAACCGAACGCCACTGGCGTGAGCTGCTAGGGGTTGGGGAGGGGGGCTTTTACATTTTTTTAAATTTTTGTTACAAAATGGTATCTATATATGCATTCTCAGCTATTCTGAGGCGTTTTTACCAATAACAAAATAGTTCAGAGAGCAATTTTTTAATCGAAAAAAAATTCCAATAAAGTGTTTAATATATTTAATGCTAAAGAACAGTACACCTTTATCCACTCTGCCCGTTTATTTTCCCTTTGTCTTCTTTCTGGACGGCCCATGACAGGTTTTAAAAAATGCCTTTCCGATATATGTATTTCCTAAATTTCTAAACCATCTTCAAAACAGCAAAATGTAATAATAAGTACACGATTCTTGGCTCAGCTTACTGTACTCCAACAAATAGAGGGCTCGAGTCTTAAATTTTAGATTTAATTGCCTATATTCCACAGAGATAGATGGAAACCAGTCTTTACAAATACGTTTATTTAGTATGGCAGCAAATCTAGCACTGAAGGGTTCCCCTGATATACAAACTAAATCCTTTAGTTAGGTGATTTATCATCCAGTATACCAGATAAAAAAAAATCTCAGTTACCCAGCGTATCAGATATGCACACCTCCATGGAATATTTCAATTATTTACTGTTATAATATGAATTTACTGTTATAATATGAATTATCACTTATTCCCTGTTAAATAAAAATCGGTCACCGGGTTCAGCTGTACAACTTCAAGGACCCTGGCCTCAAGTGCCTGGGGCCAACTCTACACTTTCTGAAATGTCAATAAAAGCTCTGGAATGATTTCAATTTAAAAAAATAAACAGTAAAAAAAACATCGGAAATAAGTGGTGGGGACACAGTATATCATGTCCCCACCACTAAAAATTGGTGGGGACGCGTCCCGGTGTCCCCACCGGGATCTTCGCCCATGCCTCTAGAGAAGTCCCCTCTCCTAGTAAAGCTATTATTGAAATTGAGATATGTCGACCATAGTTACAACGAAAGTATATAGATCATGTGATGAACACGTGACGTGACACGTGTTATTTAATTATTCAAGATGAATAGCGTTTTTGTTGAATAATTTGTTTAACAGTTGATGGCGGAACATCCGTGTTATGTCTCCAACACTGTCACTGAGATAAACAATTTTTGTTTTGAATAATGGTGGTAAAATATTTATTTTCAATGATTTTCTTTTTTTATTCTATTCTATTTGGGAAGATATTTGGGACGAATTGTGACTCAAGGTGAATAGCTTTAACACCCTACTGCCATTTGGCACAAAACCTTACATGATCAGCCTGCACCTGCATACCATTACTTTATCTAAGGTGCTTGCACCTTAATATGGATCAGCCCTCTCTAGATCGAAGCTAGGATGGCAACGCGGGTCAAGCGGCACCGAATACAACCGCGTTCTTACCTTTAATGCGCCGGTAGCCTGGGTTAACGCGTGTGTAGTGGTTTATAAATGTTTTTTTAACAGCAACACTGGACAGGGTATCTCAAATATGATTCCGCCAGTATACAAGGAAATGGGGTCGTTATTAAAGTTTTAAACTCTCCCACCTATGCTAGACTGGCATCTAATTTAGGACCTGCTCTTCGTTCATTTCATTTTCCCAGGAAACCATTGCCTGCCTTAAAAGCCTCGGTGGAAGCGATCGTAAACCCCATGAAAGTTGAATAATGCACAAAGGTCTGAACTAATTTGCATCCTTGAAGTGGCGATTCATTCTACCTATGCGCAAGCAATTCAAAGAGTTACGTTCCTCTTCGAATTAGTGTAGATGCCGGGAAACAAGTTCCTAGAGTTTAGACTCCAACCAGGCTATACGGTGTTACACGGCGGCCATTTGGGATGCTAAAATTAGGAGAAATAAGCAACTGCGCCGAGTGACGCATCTGTTTTCGAGGAAATGACATGAATCTGAAATCCCGGGACTTGGAACAGCAAAACCATAAATTAAACGTTAATTTTAACGATCTTGTGACAGTCAGTCGATGATAAAATAGATTGTGAGTCAGAGGTACATACAGCTGTAAATATTTGTATGATATATGTATGATATATTGTTTTCTATACATTTCAATTTTCTGGAGATCATAAATCACTATAATTGTGTTTGGAGTTTGATTTATTCTTGTTTATTTTTAAATGAATGTTCGGTTCAATTTAGAATCAAATTTAGAATGAAAACAGGACGAAACGGTAGACAAAATACACAGCTATACCCATTCGCTATTTCTGTCTGAATTCCAACTGCAAAGTGTTATTTTACGTGCACGCCAATGTCCACACCGTACTTCGGTTTTTCGTACGATCCGAAAGACTATACGTTGTCTCTTTCCAGCGCACCCCCCCCCCCCCCGTCTTCTACCTCTGATAAGGGAAGACCACGCCGGAAAAGCCGAAGACTTCCGGTCGACACACAGATCACCAGGTTAGCGATCCACTGTTTACTCACGGAGCCAACATGACTCTCTTTGATCTGTAGTTGAGTTACAATATAAATAATTAACTTATTAGTACAAACAATTCACGTATTTATGACTGTGTAATACCATATAAACATGCACATTTAAGGTGTATTTCATTGGATAATACCATATAAACATGTACATTTGGGGGTGTATTACATTGGGGATTACCATATAAACATCTACAGTTTGCAGGCGCGGATCCCTGCTCAGCTACATTGCATTATGTTCGCCCACCTGTATGCATGTATTAAAATATTATGTTAGACCATATGTATACATGTATTGAAATATGTTAGACCACCTCTATACATGTATTGAACTTTTCTGTTCACGGATTAAATGGTTTCAAGTATAACTCTAGCGTGTATTTATTACTTGAGAATATCAATTCTACAGTTGGTGGAGTTCCTTGCAGGGTAAAATCTCGAAACATCTTGCACACGAGTTACAAGAATGGGTCAGAAGGAACGATTCGTTTCTTTTTTTTTCAGTTTTTAGTTTTATACGCCCAAATTGTTATGTGAACGCATTGTGTTGTAGCCCCTGTCCGCCGGTTCGTTGATCTGTCCGTTCAAATTTAATTGTTTTATCTGATTTTGACGAAACTTCCAATAATAAAAGTTTGTATCTCAAAGATCTCGGTTCTTGTTGATATTGGTACGCATTGAAATGAATGAATGAAATGGAGTTTTATGGCACGTCAGCTCCAACCGGACTATATGGTGCCAAACACATGTTAATTCGGCCGTAACTGCATGGGTGATTGTCTCTGATTGTACGAAATATCGCGTTTGTAGCTTGCGAGCATTATACAGGTCACAATTTATATTTGTTAATATCCCAACGATCTCTTGCAAATTGTCACCCAGTTATCCAGGACAACTTATCTTGGCAGCCATGTTCATTTAAAGACCTAATCAATATGAAATAAAATGAGTTTTAACATCCTACTCTTCGGCTCCGACGATTAGGAGTGTCTGCACGCGTGACGTCAAAGGTCGCACGCGGAGATTGAGCGCTTGATGTACATGTTGATAAACTTTATGAAGAGTTAGACGGACAACCACGGGGAAAAACGTGGGCAGTGGATAATACGAGAATTTAATTAGGTTTCGATATTTGTAATAAATAGTTAGCTATTAAATATTGTGTGCAATGAAATCTGAGAGAGTAAGTCACGTGACACAAACATGACTTCTTTTGATAGATTTTTTTATAGTAAGAGTATTCTTTGGCAATTGCAATACCACTTTTCAGCCAAATTAAGGTCAAATTAATACGATGGACGTATTTGTCCGGGAGGCCATTCAGAAGTGCCTTGGTTCGATGTGACTCCGATCGTTTTTACATGAAATTGATTGTTCCACAGAAAGCTTATACAATTTGCTACCAGATGGCGCCATTAACTGGGGTTCGTTAAAAAAGTGACTTAGATCATTCTTCCTCGGGGCTCTTCATATGTAAATTACGTTTTAATTATTATTTTTTCTGTCTATATAAATTACCTTTTATTCATCTATATATAAATCCGAACGACAAACCCTGTACACATTGGCGTGCACGTGCTATATCCCTTGGCAGTTGGAATTCGATATAAGAGTAGGCGTATGCCCGTCTTCATTAATCCAGTCGGAGCAGAACAGTAGGACGTTAAACCCCATTTCATTTCATTTTTTTGTTGTTATAGGCTGTAGTCGAAAGGTGATGTTTTTATCGAAGAATCTATTTTAGCTATAGAGATGGTATCTAAGCAGGGATAAGCTGTGATCGAAAGATGATGTTTTTATGGAAGGATTTATTTTAGCTATAGAGTGGTATATAAGTAGGGATACTACATCACTATATATTTACAGGTAAAGTTTGACAACCATGCTGTCAGAACATCGTATACCATTTTCCATTCCAGGTGTCACATAGCTAACAAACTTATATGAAGAAAATCATTTCGATTTATTCAATTTGTAGAATGAAGCAATCCATAAATGAAACATCCAACTCCAGAGAAGTAATGGATATAGTTTAAACACTAACACAAAGTTAAGACAACATAAGTTCTGTTTCAGAAACCATAAATCTATGCACAAGCAGAGGTTAATCCAAAAGATGCGACGGTAATTGGTTATGTGTGGTGCGGTCCTCCTGCATTTACTAATAATGTACACTAACTATCTTTCCCTGGTAACCAGCACATATTGTGAACATATCTTTATAATATACGGACCTGGATCATATTCACTGCAATCTTTGCTATAGATTTTTGGGTCTTGTGGACAAATACACGTAACGAATAGCAACACAACTATAATACCATTTACTTGAAACAATAATATATAATACTAGGAACTAGTACACGATAACAAATAGAACAGAATCTCGCTATCTGTAATACTGCCCTATCAAATACACATTATAGTAGCGACTGGCAGCTATTTTTTGAATATTAAAGTTTGTTCATATAAAATATTACCTACAAGAGTCCGTGATTTTGTCGTATTCAATACCCGATACAGTGGTCACCGAAATAAATGTTTATTATAACTATAGGGACCACCACAATAATAATATATCTTTATACCAATACATATTTACAATCAGATGACAACCACCATGCCAGGAAATGTAGCATGGCTTCCGGACAAACGAAAATTCTTGTCAAAAGCTGAAAACTGATTCCCAGGGTTGCATTATATACACCAATGCTTTGCATTAAAGGTACTCTTCCAATATTTGTGGCGAGATAAATTATAGCGTCCTACCGTTCTGCTCCTAAACTGGGCTAATGAAGACGGGCATACGCCATACAGTGTGCTATGAGGGGAGTTTTACCCGGGCAGCGTCGCTACGGCCTACTCTTATATCGAATTCCAACTGGCAAGGGATCTTTTACCTGCAAGCCAATATGTACACGGGACCTCGGTTTTTCGTCCCATCCGAACGACTAGACACCTGTCCTTGTCAGGCCCTCCGTCCTACCATCACAGACAAGGGGAAACCACGCCGGAAAATCTGGATGAACTTTCTCGGCAAATGCAGGGATCGAACACCCGACCTCCAGGCTAGCGAGCCAGCGTCTTGCCCAATTATAATTTATCCCCTGAGATAAATTATAATGATGATTTTTACATATATCCTTGGTGATTCCTGGTTCAGATATTTGAAACCGTTGGATATATACTATCTTTAACTTGTTTATTTCTATGACGTTCGTGACCACTAAACGTGTTGCTTTAAATCCTCTTAGTGCAAAAACGGAAAATTTGACCTTTTGGCCTCTGGGGTCACAAAGAACAAAGGTGAATTTAGCAAGTTAACATTTTTATTGAAAGGTTGATTACTTTCGATCATTTTCAACATGTTTTCATGATACAAGAATGGCTGCGCATTCACTTCCCGTGGAAATGACCTCATTTGACCTTTGACACCGAATATCTCGAAAACGCCCCAACGGCTGACTGATTACAATTCGGCATCGTATTCTACGCAAAATTTTATTCTAGAAAAGTTGTGTCTAGTTTTGTGCCCATTTGATGGACACCCCTCCGCACTGAGCCTCCAGACTACTATTAATAACCAGCCCCGGCATCTATTTTAAATTGAGTATGTCTTGTATTAACAATCTAAGGAAGCTAAACTCAGAATTCAATATGGTAATCTTTCAACTTATTTCAGTTTAGATCGCAGAGAAAATAGTTTTATCAACAATTCTTTTCTATAGTTTCCCTGATTGATTCTCTATCCACTAATAATGCATTGTCTCTATTTCTTCATTATTTTCACCTCTACTTGAGCTGTCCTTATACAATTAGTTCTTTTTATTATTTAAAACCTCGTTATAGGACATCATGGTCTACTTTGAGAAGTATGGGATTGAGGGAGTATCCGTTTTTTGAGGGGGTGGGATCCACGATCACCTTGTATTTGTCGTTAGTCACTGTCTATTTATCATACATATCAAAGCGTAATTAAATTCCCGGGATATCCTCTACCAAATTCGTTTTCCGCAGTCAACTGGAAGTTTAATTCTTTCACCTTTCTTATAAACGTTAGCCATTAGATGAACGCATAAGAAGTGCTCATTAGGTGACTTGAAGATACATGATGGCTTGTAGGGACACAGGATGGCTTGGAGGGACGCGGGGTGGTTTGCAGGGACGGCTTGTGGGGACACAGGAAGGTTTGCAAGGACACACTATACAGGGTGGCTTATAGGGACACAGGATGGCTTGTAGGGACACGGAGTGGTTTGCAGGGAAGGCTTGTTGGGACACTGGTTGGCTTGTAGGGACACGGGGTGGTTTGCAGGGACGGCTTGTAGGGACACAAGATGGCTTGTAGGGACACAGGATGGTTTGCAGGGACGTCTTGTAGGGACACAGGGTGGCTTGCAGGGACTGCTTGTAGGAACACAGGATGGCTTGTAGGGACTCTGGATGGTTTGCAGGGACGGTTTGTAGGGACACAGGATGGCTTGTAGGGACACGGGATGGCTTGCAGGAACACACTATACAGGATGGCTTGTAGGGACACGGGATGGCTTGCAGGGACACACTTATATTTTATATTTTTGTCTTGTGAGCGCCCTATTATTGGTTTTCGGGAAATCAAGTATTTTCTGTAATACGACTGGCAGTCTCTATCTTCTATATATACCAAATTTCCATACTTCTGTTGGACATAACTACCTGATTAATAATAATTGCGTCGGAATTTATCTTTAACTGTCAAAAAGATGAGATAAATGTCGAGACATATTCCCATATTGTGCTTTACCTACTAGTGAAGCTTTAGGTTTAATTGCAGTAAATTGTACCATTGAATGAAAAACTGAGAATAAAATAAGAAATAAATAACAAATTAAGTTTCAGATTTTTTTCAAAGTGAATGTTTAGTTAATGTAGATGAGCCCCATGCCCACTGCAAGAGCTAAATCTGCCTATTTCGGGCCTTTTTCATGCAATTCATGGCCATGATTCGATACATATCAATTTCGAAAGGAACCGAGATCTTCGTCAAAATCTGATAAAATGTAGTTTGGATCTGGTTAAAGGCTCAATACCACTCTTGTTGTAACTGAATAATATGTCCCAGTCTTTATTCTGGTCAACAAATTGTACTATTTTACAATATTCCAATTAATTTCATCTTAACACACCTAATTTAAAAAATTGGAAAAATTCAACTATTTGAAAAGCCTGACGTAAAGCTTTTCAAATGTGACTTGGATTTAAAAATATTTTTGAACCCTCTGGACAAATAAAATAGGATTTAATGGATAATTTACACAATAAGTAGGACACTAACACATCTAGTACTTAGAATAAGGCTATTTTTTTTATTTCCTGGAGCTGTCAAGCCAGCAAGAGTGTTATTGTCCCATTAATGGATTGGAACATTTGAATTAGATAAGAAAAGAAAGTGATTTGAGATTACTCATGTCCCATTTGGAAAGTATTCCTTTGTGTGGTGAAATAAATAGGAAAAGGATGTCACATCACAGACCTTTAACAATAGTAATCAGGTCTTCACGTCTAAAAAAAAAAAAAAAAAAGCTCTCCTGGGATTGGTAAAAACTGAAAATCGCTGTTTATTTGAAGAATAAAACACTGTATTGCTATTATTTTCTTTCCTTTTTATTTTGATTAGAATAAAAAAAAACACTTTAATTAAACAAACATAAAAGCGAAGGACTTGGTAAACATCGATTAAAATAACGGCACTAATGAAAAGGTCATGCGAGCATGATACGGGAAAAAGCGCTTTGTCTGGGCAGAAGTATCTTTTGTCTTCATAGCCAAGACCAAACATTTACTTCAATTTCTTAGCCTTTAAAATGCGTGGATAATCGAGACTAGATCGTGTGAACGATTATAATACCAAGTTGCTGATTGGCTATGTATGTGTAGATATATAATTATTATCCAATGAAATTACTCGGTACGGAGCTAATAAATAGGAAACGTTTAAAAAGTAAACATGAATGACACTCGCCGAGGCCGACCGATTTTTGTCAATTTCTGACGATTTTTTTCTTTGTGGAAAGTAAAATGGAAATTGTATGTAGTCTTCATAGTACCCCATAATGCCTTGAGGCAATTGACCTAATTGCAATATGCCCCGTTTTGATGCATTACGCTGCTACATTTGCCTGAACGACTGACAATACATACGTTGTCCATTGACAGATCATTGTGGAAATAAAATACGCAGCTGGGAAGAGCGATTATGAAGGACTGAGGAGAGCAATAAAAAACGCACCTGGATTGGGATTTAGGTGAGCGATGGAGCGCGAGAGCAACAGCGCGCCTCAAACTTGAAGGCCTGTTAAGTAAACCTGCCACAATATTTTAACGATTGGTATTTAATGGTTTAACAAATAGATTGGATAGATTTGATTTAGGAGTAATATTAATGTTTATCGATCGGTTTTCTCAATTTATTCTTCGTCAAACATCCTGTGAAATATATCATAGAGAGAGAGAGAGAGAGAGCCAAGATCTGAGATCATCAGAAACCGACAATCATGGTGTCCGGTAATGTAATCCTACTGAATCTTCTCTTCCTTCTGTACTGCTGTGTCCAGAATATAATCTGCGAACAATTCCACGAAAACTTCATCCGTCCAGATATCTGCGCAGATAAGGTTCTGACTAGTCTTGAAAGTTATTTAACTCTTGAAGCAGGAAGTGTAATACAGTGTGCGGCAATATGTTCCTTAGATAACAACTGTTTATCAGTTTCTTACAGAAAAACGGATAAAACTTGCTTTTTAAATTTTGGACTTTTAACCGATGATTGTGAAAATGGAATTACTTTGACAAATACAGTTTATTACCAGAGGAAACACGCCGTAAAGGTGGGTGTTTTGAAATGTTTCATGGTATTAATCTGGTGTTCTTAAAGGACAATGTATAGTCGTTCGGATAGGACAAAAACAAAGGTCCGTGTACACATAAGTGCGCACGTAAAAGATCACTTGGCAGTTGGACTTCAATATAAAAGTAGGCCGTAGCGCCACTGTCCCTGTAACAATTCCAATACAGCATACTGCATGGCGTATGCCCGTCTTCATTAGTCCAGTCGGTGATAAAATAAATAAAGCAACAATCGGTTTTCTTTAAACTTCTAGACAGAGTTTGAACGATGCTACAATTCATATAAACTTCCTATTCAGCCCAGTTAACGAGTTGTCTTAAATTTTATTTGGCAGAAAACGTTGCTCAAGGGATATAAATTTAATACGGCATTGACATTTCCAATATTTTCAATTATGGCTTTCCTGGGGGGGGGGGGATATTCGGGCAGCCGACAAATGTTGTCAGTCATAAACAGACACACTACAACAACCCGGTCATCGTCTGTTACAAGATAGACTAAGTGTCAAGATCAGATATCATGGTCAAGGGTCGTGGGGGAGACACGGTGGCTCCGTGAGTAAGTTCATCGGGTTTTTGCGATGTGATTCCTTCTTGTCAGTGGTGCTTGGCCATGGGCCTGGCAAGGGACAAACGTAATAGTGGTTCGGATGGGAGGAAAACCCGAGGTCCCGTGTACACATTGGCGTGCACGCAAAATAACCCTTGACAGCAGGAGCTGTCCTAGTCAAAGAAAATTTTGAAGATTACATCGCCGGAGTACTTTCCTGCCGATTTAGATAGTCGTTCGGATGGAAAGAAAAAAACCGGGGTCTCGTGTACACTTTACTATGCACATAAAAGATCCCTTGACAGTTGGAATTCGATATAAGAGTAGGTTGCATCGCCGCTCTCCGGGCAAATTTGCCCTCATAGCACACTGTATGGTGTATGCCCGTCTTCATTAGCCCAGTTCGGAGCAGAACAGTACGACGTTAAATCCCAGTTCAATTAATTTAGTTAATAATGATTATTTATTACGATATAGGAATATATGAATAATACATTGGTTAATAATGATTATTTATTACGATATAGAAATATATGAATAATAATACATTGGTTAATAATGATTATTTATTACGATATAGAAATGTATGAATAATGGTACATTGGTTAATAATGGTACATTAGTTAATTACTGTTTGTGTTATGGTGGATATGTTGGAACATACTGTGAAAGACTAATGACTGGTAAATATCATTTTATATTACTTTCTATCTCTGATCGACATTGATACGGGAGTTTTGCACAACCAGGCCCCGAGTTCACAAAGCATTCTCAGATTTAAGTTAAGAATTTACTCAATTTTCAATCACTGTTTATGAGAAATATCTTTGATCCTGAAACACAAAACTTTGCACATAGTTTCTTATTGGTGTATTTGCTACATTAGAACAACAAACGTTTTATAAAGGGCTATAAGGCGAACAGTTTTGAGTAAATTCTTAAGTTTTATAAAGAGCTATATTTTAGTTAAAATAAGGCGAACATTTTTGAGTAAATTCTTTAGTTAAGTCTGAGAATGCTTTGAGAACTCGGGGCGTGCACGCAATATAACCCTTGACAGCAGGGGCGGTCCCAGGCAAAGCAAATTTTGAAAATTACATCGCCGGAGTACTTTCCTGCCGATATAGATAGTCGTATAGTCGTTCCGATGGAAAGAAAAACCGAGGTCTCGTGTAGTCGTGTACACTTTGGTATGTACATAAACGATCCCTTGGCAGTTGGAATTCAATATAAGAGTAGGTCCGCTGCACAACCAGGACTGTTAATTACTGGTACTTGATAAAGGGATGAACTGATATTGAATAGTCTTTCCATCCAGTAGCGGAGTCTGTGTGACTGTTATCTTCTCCCGTGTGATCGTTCTTTGGCAGATGAAACGAAAAACGCGGAATTAATTGGAATTAATTAAAAACGCTATATTATTTCCAATTCAATAATTAAGACGCCCAGCTATAGTACAGCAGCTATGCATGTTATATAAAGGGGCATTGGAGCTTACGATACCTTATTTGGCATGAATTATACGAAAATGTGAGAATGAAAGTAATTACTACTACATAGGAATATATTAATACATTAGTTAATGTATACACGGGACCTCGGGTTTTCGTCCCATCTGAACGACTAGGCAGCTGTCCGTATACTGCATCACTGACAAGGGGAAACCACGCCGGAATGTCCCAATGAACTTCCTAAACCAACACCGGGATCGAACCCGCAATAGCCAGGCTTGCGAGCCAGCGTCTTGCTCACTTAGCCACCGTGGATCCCTAGATGTTTGGAACTATGTATATAAGTGATCTTTTACGTGCATCATATTGTCGCTTTAAAGGGGGACTTATGTCGACCTTGCAACTGAAAGCAACTGGCGTTTCGGCACCTGAAAGCTATTGAAAAATTCGACCTGAGCGCCTCTTAAATCTCAAAGCAACTAATTTCAGTCATTTGCAAATGTTCAACTTTCTGCAATTGGCTGCAACTAGTTGCAGTCGACATGAGCGTTCTTGCAACTGGAGTTATCACGTGATAAGAGACATGTGTCATGTGACTATATAAATAAGCAAATGGAAGCGAACGAAGACACCCACTTGATGATGTCGACAATAATAAACTAACAGAATTGTTGATGATGTCGACAATAATAAACTAACAGAATTGTAGCAAGACTGATCATACCTTTGGGTGGCTTCTTCTAAGTTATTCGCCATTTTGTTGATCACATGATGAATAAATTAACAGTCACGTGTTAAGTGTGATCGCTATCAGTTCCGAGTCGACATAAGCGCTCTGAATTCAGTTGCCCTCAGTTGCTGATATGATCGACATAACTACTCTTGCAACTGACTGCAACTATAGTTGCTTGGGTTGCAAAGTCGACATAAGCCCCGCTTAACACACTTCCTTAATCTATTCCAAATTGCAACCATTTTGTTTGGCTTAATACCCGATCATAAATTTGCCCTTGGGGGTTGGATGGTTCAGTGGTTAGCACGTGCGCGCTGTACCATAAAGTCTGTCATTGAGTCAACTGGTGTGGTTTCGATCCCCCGGTTGTACGTGACAAGGAGTAGGGCTGCCTTTCAACCTCGTGGGTTTTCTCCGGGTGTTCAGGTTTCCTCCCACTGCTAAAGACCCCTACGCGCAAGGGAATTATTGAAATAAAATTAAACCATATGTTAGTCCCGAAATGACCATGTTTGTGTCGAGTGGACGTTAAACCCAATTTCTCTCTCTCAATTTGCCCATGGTATTAATTTCATAACAGTGCATTATGATTAAAGCCTTCAAGGAAACCTTGTCAACAAAATAGAGGGTTGTCTCCCCTTCATGAAAACCGTGTCAACAATCTACAGTGTTCTGTCTCGACTTTCATGAAAATTTTATCAAAAATATACACATTACAGGGGTTTTTTATGTACAGAAATAGAGGAGGGGGGGATCGAGTGTATGTATGATGGGTTGTCACCAGAAAACTAATTTTAAATTTGTATCTTGTAGATTGTAGTGAAGGCTACAGAGAAATGTATCAAGATGGACAATTGAGATTGTATAAAGTCCTACCACCTGGTGCCCCGGAATCGTTTACCGTGACTTGTAAAATGAGGTGGGGTGGACGCACCATCATACTGTACCATTTTGATCCCTCAGAAACCCTGAATCGGGCCTGGACGGAACTTCGAGATGGTTTTTACAATGGTGTTGAGGCTACTTGGATTGGGCTTGAGAAACTGTATTGGTTAAGTCGTAGCAAGAATTTTGATTTATATGTTGAATTTAAGAAGACATCAGACCCTGATACCTATGTTCAGATCATATATGAAAATTTTGAAATAGGTGATTCATCAACAAACTACCAACTTCTAAGTGCCCAGCTGAATTATGCCAGATCCCAGATAAACGTAACTGATTGTCTATCCGATCTGATCGGATCGGCTTTCTCCTCGTATGATATGGATAACAACCAGGTACAGGGCTTGCACTGTCCTCATACCTATGGTGGTGGATGGTGGTATAACAGAGCGTGCGCACAATGTAATCCTCTGGGTGACTTGGGAGGAAATGGCAAAGCTGGTCTTTTTTGGACATCGTTATGGTGGAGGCCAGAAGCTATATCTATTTGGTTTCAAAACTAAATATTTGTATTCGTCAGAAGATGCTTGAATATGTGATATAAGCAGCAAGTGTTGTCTCTCTAGTGCACAGTCGATGTGTTTTAATTCTGTTAATCTTATGGCTGTTACTTAAACGATCACTGGTTAAGCTTTTTGAAAATTTGTTAATTCTTTTCATACCTCATCTATTTAAAATTATAAAAATTAAAATTCTTCTCTCATTCATTTAATATTTGCCTCATCCATTCATCCAATTATAGGCAATAGTATTGTTTCTTTCCATTTTTTTTATCTTTGGAGGTCCGGTGTTCGATCGCTGTATTGGTCGATAAAGTTCATCGGGATTTTCTGGCGTGGTCCCCCCTTGTCAGTGGTGCAAGGGCATGTCAACGGACAACGTATGTATTGTCAGTCGTTCAGGCAAATGTCAGCAGCGTGATGCATCAAAACGGGGCATATTGCAATTGGGTCAATTGCCTCGAAGCATTATAGGGTACCATGAAAGCGACAGACTACATATAGGTTTCATTTTACTTTTCATTTGTTTTAACTTTCATTTGGGGGTTGGATGGCCGAATGGTTTTCACGTGCGCGCTGTAACATAAGGTCTGTCATCGAGTCAACTGGCTCGTTACGATTCCCCGGTTGTACGTGACAAGAAGTAAGGTCGCCCGTCCAACCTCGTGGGTTTTCTCCGGGTCCTCCGGTTTTCTCCCACTGCTAAAGATCTAGTATGTGTCGAGTGGACGTTAAATCCCATTTCTCTCTTAACTTTCATTTAATTCCATAGTACCCCAAAATGTATTTTGTAACACAACCGTGTGTAAAGAGGGGGACACTCTCGCCGAATCATTCGATCGAATCAATCGCCACCGAAATTCCCCTATAGTTTCCAGTGGTCCGAATCATTCGCTCTTTTAGCGTGTCCGCTTCGCTGACGGATTCGTCCGTTTGTACAATTCATTAGACACTGATGTCATGATAAATATGATTTTTTGAAGACAAAATGGCGACTATCACGGCTTCGTAACCGCCAGCGTCTTCCTCGGCCAATTCTCTAAATTTATGTGTCCAGCGTCACATTCTAGTATGTATTAATATGGATGGCGGGATTTGTGCTAAAGAGCACCTATGTAGAATTATATTATGGTCTTGATTAATTATTCCCCATTGTCAAAATATTAGCTATGGTATAAGTTTATTCTGAAACGCAATAACAGGACATGGGTTCTAAAGACAAGGAATGGAGAAATATGATGGCTGAAACAATATTGTTATCTTTGATAGAATTGTTTCTAACTTCATAACCAAAAATACAGAAAGTATATGCTGGTTATTTTGATACGTTAACTGAGCTAAAGATTAATGAACATGTTGGTCATTTACATTTTTCTTTGTTATAAAACATATATCATATTTGTTGACCAAATTAGGTAACAATCCCTGTCAATATACAGGTTGGGATGCATGTCCATTCCATATTAGGAATTTAGCTGTTGTCTTTTACGTAGACACCACAAACAAAAGAATAGGCACCTATAAAAGAGGGCGCGGGGGCTTTAATAGACAGACGCGCATTGTATTCTTTAGAGATCAGAGACGCATTGGGTTCTTTAGACGACCATTTCACGATGTAGTGGTTTCCTGAGTTTAGCCACGCTGGTTAATTAGAGATGTTAATTTTAAATATTGTAATGTAGACTAATGTGTAACTGTTTTGACATAAAAACGTATAGAAAAACTATCATTGTTCTTGTTAATTTTTTGAGTCGGTATCTTGAGAAAACACAATGGTGAAGTCCTAAAGAAGAGCGATACAACAGTAGCTAGTCCAGAGCCAACCAACCCCTATTCCTAAATATGTAGTAAGAAACGATGCATGGGTTATACGCCGGATGTGGCGACCGGTTTAGCATCCATGGTGCTACAAGTATTTGCCCATCCAGTCCTATTCTCCCATCTCTTTGTGCTCTGACGCATACGGCGTAAAATGTTTTAAAAATCTCACCGCTGCGGCTATTAGTATTTGTTTTATTGGTCGCTGCGATGTTTAGTCATGTGACATGATAGTGTGTCATGAATTCGGCTGCCATTTGACGCCGGTTGATTCGGGCAGAACCCCCCCCCCCCCGAAATAAAAAGTATAGGGAGCAATGTCTTTTGTCGCGACTGCCAATTCTTTGCTTCACGTTGTGTTTTAATAGTGGACATTCTTTATGGTTTTATATTAAGCAGGATACAAGGTTGTTTACAGCAGCTACGTCTAGCTGTAACTCCAAAATAAAATGAATTTTTGTCTACCTTAACTCCGCTCTAGCCATATCGGTTAACTACTAAAAAGGCTACATAGAGTCCTATTGGTAACATCGAATAGTTTGTGATTACTAAACGCTACATTTTGTCCCGATAGAACACCGAATGGTTTGTGATTACTAAACGCTACATGTTGTCCCGATAGAACACCGAATGGTTTGTGATTACTAAACGCTACATTTTGTCCCGATAGAACACCGAATGGTTTGTGATTACTAAACGCTACATGTTGTCCCGATAGAACACCGAATGGTTTGTGATTACTAAACGCTACATTTTGTCCCGATAGAACACCGGATGGTTTGTGATTACTGAACGCTACATGTCGTCCCGATAGAACACCGAATGGTTTGTGATTACTAAACGCTACATTTTGTCCCGATAGAACACCGGATGGTTTGTGATTACTGAACGCTACATGTCGTCCCGATAGAACACCGAATGGTTTGTGATTACTAAACGCTACATTTTGTCCAGATAGAACACCGAATGGTTTGTGATTACTAAACGCTTTAGTAACACCGAATGGTTTGTGATTACTAAACGCTGCATGTTGTCCAGATAGCCCACCGAATGGTTTGTGATTACTAAACGCCAAATGTCGTTTAGATAGCCCACCGAATGGTTTGTGATTACTAAACACCAAATGTCGTTTAGATAGCCCACCGAATGGTTTGTGATTACTAAATGCTACATGTTGTCTCGATAGAGCACGGACTGGTTTGTGATTACTAAACTCTACATGTTGTCCCGATAGAATACCGAATGGTTAGTGATTACTAAACGCTACATGTTGTACCGATACAACACCGAATGTAGTACTAAACGATCTTTAAGCTTCACGTTGCTTTCACTTCCGTGATGAAAATTATAACTACAGTTAGGGTGACTCGTGCACTCCACAGAAAGTTGGTCTCGACACAGCTCATGTGCACGCTTCAGTGGTTGTGTCTCGAACTATCAGCGGTGGAGTGTATGATACTATAAATAGCAATGGGAGAGAGAGAGAGAGAGAGAAATCGGGTTTAACGTCCACTCGACTCAAACTAGGTCATTTCGGGACTAACATATGGTTTAATTTTATTTCATTAATTCGCTTGCGCGTAGGAGTCTTTAGCAGTGGGAGGAAACCGGAGGACCCGGGAGAAAACCCACGAGGTTGGACAGGCGAAAATAGCAATGGCACGTGCAATTCTTTACAAATCTATCAACTATTACAGCCGTAAAAAATAAATCTATTGTTGACGATTTTGAAAAGCAGTAAAATTTAGCCTCTTGGTTATTTCAGCAGCTTTAGAAATTACGTTCGTTTTATTTTTTAAATTGCTTTATCATTAACTGTACCGTTAAGAGCGGCATCTTCTGGTTTAGTACAAATAATATCTCTGAATCACTTTCGTAAGCAGGAACATGATTCTAGCAGTAGTTTCATTTTATTTTTTCAAGTTTCTTCAAGGACAATATTGGTGTCAGTCTTTATAAAATCCCGTGCATTCCCTCGTTTTATTCATTCTGTTCTTAATAAGAACATGGTAACGCACGGACTTTTTCTAATTTGTTCGTTATCTTTTATCTACTGACAGCCAATTCTTTTTTTGAATTGTCAGATATCCTCTCATCGTCTCATATAACAACTTTTCATCTTCAACTGAATTATCAGTGAAATGAAATTCGATCGTTTGTCTGTTACCGCTCGTTACTTCAGTCTGTTATGTAGAAGGACAACTCGTGTTTGTCATGTTTGTCGTCACTTCCCGTTTCTTCACGTGCTTGTTACTCAGCTATCGTAGCAATGATCTCTGTGTTAAAATTATATTTGGGATGTATTTAACGAGCTCTATAACATATTTTATAATGACTGACACCAATATTGTCCTTTAAAACAGTTGTTGAGCTGGCTAACGTGCGTGTTTCTAAATTCAATTTCTTGTTCCAGCTTTTTGTTATGTTTCGTAAAAAGGTAGTCTTGGTTATCCCGACCTGTCAATCAGACGTTCAATGGTCGGTACACTGGTTAAGCGAGACTAATTTCAAAACAAGGGGACGTAACCTATCTTTTACTCAAAAGTGTCTGGATGTTATGGACGACGCTTGGAACCAGTTTCAGTCTATTATTCATAGATGATTAAATGGTCATAGCTTATTAAGTACAACATGATCGTTTATTTAGTGACTATAATTGTGTGAAACTGATTTAAGGCTTGGTATATATAAATATTGTGGCGTAATTGTCGTGATATTTTGAGATATTTATTTATGGTGGGTCACCCTACTACAGTTCAGGTTTTGTTTCTTTCTGTTTTTTATTTATATAAAAAAAACTTTTAGCATTTGTCAGAAATCTTCTGCGCTCTCAAATAAGTAAAGGGCTGTTATGTTATTGGTTTACGTCATAGACTGACCACGGTTCCAGTTGACAAATATGGAATAGGCATACACCCTACACTGCACTCTGGGAAGGACGTATTACTAAATTTGGTCAATAGACACATTCCGTTCCTGAACATTAAGATGACATATGACAAATGTGTTTATTAACCTTTGGTTCAATTCATATAGACTTCTATTATTTCAGGTGTCATTTTGCTTGACCAAGAATCTAAAAACAACTATTAGTCAAGGCTATAATATTATTACACGAATAGTCTGTGATTTCTCTAAAAATGCATCCCTCCATCTTAAAGGCTAATACAATACAAATGAAATGAAATGGGGTTTAACATCCTACTGTTCTGCTCCTACTGGACTTATGAAATGAAATGACATGAAATGGGGTTTAACGTACTACTGTTCTGCTGCGACTTACATGCACCATGCAGTGTGCTATAAAGGCAATTTTGCCCGAACAGCGTCGCTACGGCCTGCTCTTATATCCAATGCCAACTGCTAAGGTATCTTTAACGTGCACGCCAATGTATACACTGGACCTTGGTTGTTCGTCCCACACGAACGACTATACGATGCCCCTGTCAGGCTCTAGAACTCGCACCACTGACAAGGAGGACTAATACAATGCCATAAACACCAAAATGAGTCACTTAATACTAATTACTTAATTCGTCAACTGTATACCAGATATATTGAATACTAATTAACTATGTAAACAATATATATCTCCATACTAGTAAAACTAGCTCGAACATCATATCTGGTAAATTCCCCCTTAATTTATTTAAGGCGGGGTTGAAAAGGTGTTTCTTGATAATTGCATGGATAGGAACCTAGCCGTACACCTAGTACTTTTGGACCTCAGTGCTGCTTTTGATACTATAGATCATAGTATTTTATTTCAAAGGCTGGAATGTTCGGTTGGGATCTGTGGTGCCGCACTGTCATGGATAAAGTCATATCTTCAAGATAGAACACAGAAGGTGCAAATAAACAGGTCTGTGTCTCAACCCTGTGCTGTTAGGATAGGTGTCCCACAAGGATCTGTATTGGGACCTTTACTTTTTCTTCTATACATTCTTCCGATTGGTCAAATCATAAGAAGACATGGAGTACAAAACCACGGCTTTGCTGATGACACCCAAATAATGACTATTTTCATTACAACAACTACTTGCTTCCAAGGATTCTATCAGTAGACTAGAGTCTTGTCTTAATGACATTCGAGGATGGATGACCAGAAATAGGCTAAAACTTAACGATGACAAATCCGAATTTCTTGTCATATCATCAAAATCACAATCCAGTAAATTCTTTAAAGCGGATTACATTCAGATCGGTGATTGTTCTATATCTCCCAAGAAGCACTCTAAAAAGCTGGGCTATGTTACCGATGAATTTATGTCCCCAGTTCCACAAATCAATAGTATCATACGAAAAATGCATCATCAAATGAGAGCTATTTCGAGAATACGCTCTAATCTTAATACTGATGCTTGCCAGAGTGTTGTTAGAGCATTAGTAACATCCCACATGGACTATGCAAATTCTCTTCTATTAGGAGCACCAGAAACAGCTTTAAACAGACTACAAATAGCGGAAAACAATGCTGCACGTCTCATAACTGAAACACGAAAATTTGATCATATATCAGCTAAGTTGCAGAAACTCCATTGGCTTCCAGTTCGAGCGAGGGTTCAATTTAAAGCTCTTGTGAATGTGTTTAAATCTATTTATTCTGACACCGCACCCGGTTATTTAAAAGAACTCTTTGATTTCTATACTCCCCGGCGATCCAACCTTCGTTCTTCAAGTGATCGTAGCATATTGAGGATCCCCAAATATAATAAGCGTTCTGGTGAATATGCTTTCTCCGTTAGAGCAGCTAAAATGTGGAATGCTCTTCCAAAAACTCTTCGAGAATCCTCTTCCATCCAGAGTTTTAAGACTAACTTAAAAACATACTTATTTCAAAAATGTTTTGTTGTGAATGCGCTTAGAAACACTCATGTGTAATGAAGCGCTATATAAATCGAACAATAATAATAATAATATCTATTTCCGTGGCTTTTCTTATTTGACAAAAGGGGGGGGGGGCCGAATGGTTAGCACGTGCCTGCTGTATCATAAGGCCTGTCATTGAGTCAACTGGCGTGGTTCCGAATTCCCGGTTGTACGTGACAAGGAGTAGGGTCGCCTGTCCAGCATCATGGGTTTTCTCCTGGTCCTCCGGTTTCCTCACACTGCTAAAGGCCCCTGCGCGTAAACGAATTATTGAAATAAAATTGAACCATATGTTAGTCCCGAAATGACAGAGTTTGTGTCGAGTGGACGTTAAATCCCATTTCTCTCTCTCTCTCTCTCACTATATTTGACAAAACATTTTTACGAGTTAGAAACCGATATATCTCCGTATTTGTAAAACTAGCTCGAACATCAAATCTGGGAGTTGAAAATGTGTTCTTTCTTAACAAATTAATGAATGTAATATCTATTTTTGTTAGCCTTCCCTTTTTGACAAAACATGTTTGTGAGTTAGAAACCGATGTTACACCGGTACCATAATATTGCTTCAATTTATAATTATATACCTATTGTTGAATCAAAATCCCGTTTTGGGCCTCTCTAAACATTGCAATAACTCTAAAAGAACATTGCCGTTGTCATCACTCATAATACATAAGAGTTTAATGCCGCTGTATATTATTACATAACAGGGTGGGTATAGATCTACCTCTTATTAAAACTTAAAACTATCGATTTTTAAAAAGCGTTTATAAAGTGGACAATATTTAATATCCGTATAGCCTGTTATTGTATGTAGAATTGGATAAACTTATGGAGGTCACAGACAATGAAATATGCATTAGGAAATTAAATGTCTTAGAGCTACAACACAAAGAATCAATTGAACCACAACAGATGCGTGTTTTTAGAACGTGATAATTCTATGGAGATGACAAACAATAGCATATCCATTATATCCGCATTCAAAGTAAAAACCATTGAAATATACTATTCAAAAAAAGTAGGGGATATTTGATTTTTAAGTGTTATTAAAGTCACCTAATGAAACTGACGAAGAAACAAATGACAAAATGAAATGAAGTTCACATTCATCGATTTATTCCAAATGATCGTTAGACTAAGTAAGGCACAGACTGACCATTATAAGGGTAAAATGATACCCGGGGTCAAACAGCAAAGTTACCACAGCATCACAACCAAGTCAGTAACGGGTAAATCCTCCTCTGTTTGCCAAACAAGCATAGATCCGATGTAGCATACTCCTAATGAGACGTCTAAGGTCATTTTGGTCCAGATTGTCCCATTCCTGTTGCAACACAGCAGCAAGTTCTTGGACATTGGCAGGACGTTGTTGACGTTGACGTAACCTCTGTCCAAGCATGTCCCAGACATGCTCGGTGGGGGAGAGGTCGGGACTCAGTGCTGGCCAAGGTAATGTGGTGATGTTCTGTTGTTGGAGGTAACCTGTAACGACCCTGGCCCTGTGACATCTTGCGTTGTCATCCTGGAAGATGAAACGGCGGCCATGACGTCGTGCGAACGGCACAACATGGACTGCCAAGATGTTGTCCCGGTAGTACTGGCCTGTAACACGCCCTGCAACAACATGTAAAGCCGTTCTTCCAGCAACAGTGATGCCTCCCCACACCATAACAGAACCACCCCCAAATCGATCATGTCTGATGACGTTAACGTCTTGGAAGCGCTCGTTTCGACGACGCCACACCCTCCTACGTCTGTCCAAAAAATCAACAGTGAACCTTGACTCATCTGAAAACATCACATTGCTCCAGCGTCGATTATCCCAGTGTTGACGATCCCTACACTAACGACGTCTTGCCCGAATGTGATGATCTCTCAAACAAGGGATCACGCGAGGACGTCGGGCGCGAAGGTGACCCCTATGCAGTCGATTCCGAATCGTCTGGTCACTCACTCTCACACCAGTGTCTGTTTGAAGACGAGCGCTGATCTGATTTGCTGTGATGACACGATTTCTCAAGGCCAAGGTACGGATAAATCGATCCTGGGCTTGAGTTGTCGCCCTTGGTCGACCTGAGCGTGGTCTGTCCTGTACATATTGTGTATCACGGTATCTGGACCATAGCCTGCTTATGACAGACTGAGAAACATTCATCGTCCGCGCCACAACCGCCTGTGTTGTGCCGATCTGTAGCATGCCAAGGGCACGTAACCTTTCATTTTGGGTAAGCCGACGCATATCAAAATTTGTTTTCTGGTCACTAAAACAATTAAACTGATGTTTCCACCCTGGAATTCAATGCCACAATGACTGTAACATTCAAAGTCAGAGTCGTGCAAATCTTGGGTTGGACCCCCATGATGATCCCAAGCATCACCTGCATTCCATGCGGTAGCTATTGGTGCGTTTGGGCGTCACATGTAACTGGAAATGTTTCTTCTGTTAGGTTCTATAGTGACTTTTTTCGTAGTCATTTGCATATTTTAGTATTATGCCCCCAAAATCAAATATCCCCTACTTTTTTTGAATAGTATATATATGTGTCATTGTTTAAGTTGACTCGTCAAAAAATTACCGTATGCTTGCCACCATATAGCCTGGTTGGAGCTGATGTGCCATAAAAACTCCATTTCAATTCTTAAATCCCATAAAAAAAACTTATTTTAGTTCCCGATTGGGTTCTTGTTTATATTAAGTTAAACAATCTCTAACACAGAGGACATAACATCCCGACGACAGATTTTAATTATAAATATATATAAATTTCAAAATATGTCAACTTTAGTATCGATAGACACATAAATCCAGATGGTCAACTGTTAACACATGAATAATGATGGTGATGATTATTTATTTATTTATTTATTTGTCAATGTAAATATACTTTTGAAATTTGTTTGTACATATTAGTAATTGTATTGAAAGGTATAAGTTACATGGAGATGAATTTATATAAGATTCGGCTTGTTGTCAAATCCATTATATCAGTATTATATACTAATACACTGTGCATTTTGTCCTGCTTCAAACAAAGTCGTTTTTCTATTGTTTGCGGTATTTGGGTACAATGTCCATTTGTTTTGCCTTTTATTTGCTTAGAAATATTGAGTTTGGATGCATGGGACATGTTCAGTGTAGTTTTATTACATTTTTGTTGATTTAAACAAAACTTGGTCAAATTTTTAGTGTGTATACTTTCTTTTGGACATTAGTATAAATACTCATTTGAAACCAGAGATAGGACGTAATAAGAATATGTCCAGTTTTGCGAGCATGATTTTCCACGAGCGTTTGAAAGCAGAGATAGGAAGTAATACAAAATACAAAATGATATTTACCAGTCATTAGTCTTTCACAGTATTTTCCAACATATCCACCATAACACACACAGTCATTATTAACTAATGTACCATTCTTCATACATTTCTATATCGTAATAAATAATCATTATTAACTAATGTACCATTATTCATACATGTCTATATCGTAATAAATAATCATTATTAACTAATGTATCATTATTCATACATGTCTATATCGTAATAAATAATCATTATTAACTCATGTATTATTATTCATACATGTCTATATCGTAATAAATAATCATTATTAAATAATGTTCCATTATTCATACGTCCCTAGATCGTAATAAATAATCATTATTAACTAATGTACCATTATTCATACATTTCTATCACGTAACAAATAATCATTATTAACGAATGCACCATTATTCATACATTCCTATATCGTAATAAATATTTATTATTAACTAATGTATCATTATTCATACGTCCCTAGAATCATTATTAATTAATGCACCATTATTCATACACTCCTATATCGTAATAAATAATCATTATTAACTAATTATTCATATATTTCTATATCGTAATAAATATTCAATATTAACTAATGTACCATTATTCGTACATTTGTATATCGTAATAAATAATTATTATTAACTAATGTATCGTTTATTCATACGTCTCTAGGTCGTAATAAATAATAATTCTTCAAGGTGCATTATGCAAGAGCTAAATCTGCCTATTGCAGGTGTTTATTTTGGCTTCAAATGTTACCATTATTTAGATATGTATTGACATGACAAGTCTCTAGACTATCCGATGGCGCAGATTTAAATGGGTTTTTGAAAGCCACCGTATGATTTACAAATTTAACTATAAAATGGATAATCGAGAGTAAGTCCCGTTTGTATAGTTCTACTGTTGCTACGATAATAAACAGTCTGCATCTTCCAACACTCATAATATCGCTCCGAATAAACTTATTTGAATGAAATTTCCCATATATTGTATTTTTGAAATAGTATAGCAAGCAGTTAAAGCTCTTTATCTAAATCAAACATCAACTGTAACACTATTTAATGTTATATTTTAAATTGATCATTTCGTAGTTTTCAAGCAAACACTAAATTTAAAAATAAAATCAAAAATATCTCTCTGGACCCTACAGCCCTTCAAATCAGAATAATTTGTATTTTTAATAATATACCGTTCTTTGTTTTACAACACTTACTTTTATTGCGTATTTCTTTCGGTAATAAACTGTATTTGTCAAATTAATTCCATTTCCACAATCATTGCCTAAAAGTCCAAAATTTAAAAAGCAAGTTCTGTCCGTTTTCCTGTAAGAAACTGATAAACAGTTGTTATCTATGGAACATCTGGCAGTGCAATGTATTACACTTCTTGATTCAAGAGTTAAATAAATTTCAAGGCTAGTTAGAACCTGATCGCCACAGAAATCTGGACGGATGAAATCTTCATATAAAGAGTCACAAATTATATTCTGAAAACAGCAGTACAAGACTGATAGAAATTTAAGTGTATTTATTTGTTTTAAATCGTATTGTTTATCATTGTCCATCAACACCAAGAATCTTGGTGGCGTAGTCAAATGAGCCGTTAGCAGAGATAGTTAGGACTGCAAGGGAAGACAACTCTGTTTGCGAGATTGGACTGAAATATTGGACTCGCCTGGCGATTTCAATGAAATACTCGTGCGGGTTAGTGTCTGTATTTTAAGTTGTTTAAAGGTCTCGTAGGTCTCGTACAAGATATTTCTTATTATATTGAAAAAAGGGTATCAATATATACTGAATGGCTCATAATTACTGGATACTATTTGTGGCGTCCAAACAGATAAATAGGAATGTGTTAGAATGTTATTTTATTGTGGTCTGAAACCTTTTCATTAGGGGAGTCATGGTGACTCAGTGAGTAAGGCGTTAGCTCGCTATCCTGGGAGTCCCGTGTTCGACCCCTGCGAGGTACCCTCTTGTCAGTGATGCAGAACAGAAGCAACGGCAAGGGACAGCGTGTAGTCGTTTGGATGTGACGAATCGAAGATTCCTTGGTAGTTGAAATTCGATATAAGTGTAGGCTGTCCTTAAAGCCATAAAGCACACTGTATGGCGTATGCCCGTCTTCATTAGCCAAGTCAGAGCCGACGAGTAGGATGTTAACACCCATTTTATTTCATATTGATTAGATCTTTAAATGAACATGGCTGCAAAGATAATTTCTCCTGTATAAGTGGGTGACAATTTGCAAGAGATCGTTGGGGTATTAACGGATATAAATTGTGACCTGTAGAAGGCTCGCAAGCTACAAACGCGATATTTAGTACAATCAGGGAAAATCACCCATGCAGTTACGACCCAATTACCACGTGTTTAGCACCATATAGCCCGGTTCCAAATCGTACCAATATCAACAAGAACCGAGATCTTTGAGATACAAACTTATATTATTGAAGTTTCGTCAAAATCAGATACAAAAATAAAATTTGAACGGACAGATCAACGAGCCGGCGGACACGGGCTACAACACAATGCGTTCACATGAACATTTGGGCGTATAAAACTAAAAACTGTGAAAAAAAGAAAGGAATCGTTCCTTCTGACCCACTCTTGTTACTCGCGTGCAAGATGTTTCGAGATTTTACCCTGCAAGGAACTATACCAACTGTAGAAGTGATATTCTGAAGTAATAAATACACGCTAAAGTTATCCTTGAAACCATTTAATTCGTGAATAGAATTATTTCAATACATGTATAGAGGTCGTCTAACATATTTCAATACATGTATATAGATGGTCTAACATGTACTATATTTTTCAATACATATATGTGGGCTAACAAAATATAGTATTTCAATACATGTATACAGGTGGGCGAACAGAATGCAATATATAAATATATGTATACATATGGTCTAACATCATAAAATGTATAAATACATGTATATGGGTGGACTAACATAATGTAATATTTCAATACATGTATAAAGATGGTCTAAGGTAATGTAATATGTAAATACTTGTCCACGTGTGGGTTAACATAATGTAATATGTAAGTAAAGCACGGTTAACATAATGTAATATGTAAATACACGTAATATGAAACTAAAGAACGGTTAACATAATGATTACTAGAAACGATGTAAAACAAAGATTACTCTATAAATGTACAAATAAACATCAACGTTACTAACAACAATAAAACAAATACAGGATATGTAGAATATCATGTGTAACGTACACAATCATCAACATTGATTTCATCTTATCAATGACAAAGAGGGGGTGTAGTGGGAGGGGTTCGTGGGGCGTAGATGTCACTGGCTCTAAATCAAGAATACAAACATTTGGAATTATATGTTATTGCTCTCTATTATGGCTTGGATATTGTATTGTAAAGTATGTGTGTGTGTGTGTGAGAGAGAGAGAGAGAAAGAGGAAGAGAGAGAGAGGGGGGGGCTTAAGGGGATGGGATGTGCTTTGTAATGGAAATCCTGGCCTGGGCAGCGTCTAAAGAGACCCCGTGTACATGTTAGTGTGAACGTAAACAAAAGAGTAAGCCTAAGTGAATCTGAAAAAGACGCAATTCCTTACAATTAATGACTTTAAAATCAAAGGCGAGTGCAATTTAATCAACAACTAACTAGCTGAATCAAAAATGTGTCCAAATTGAAACAGACACTCTCAATTCTCCAGGAATTGGTCATCTGATGCTTCAGTACAACTCCTACAACGGACCAGGAGTGTAGCTGTGGAGCGTGCGCCTTGATCCAATACAACTCCTACAACGGACCAGGAATGTAGCTGTGCAGAGTGTGCCTTGATCCAATACAACTCCTACAACGGACCAGGAGTGTAGCTGTGCAGAGTGTGCCTTGATCCAATACAACTCCTACAACGGACCAGGAGTGTAGCTGTGCAGAGTGTGCCTTGATCCAATACAACTCCTACAACGGACCAGGAGTGTAGCTGTGCAGAGTGTGCCTTGATCCAATACAACTCCTACAAGGGACCAGGGGTGTAGCTGTGCAGAGTGTGCCTTGATCCAATACACATCAAACATATTTAGTTCTGAAACCACATAAAAACGCTTACTGGGGTCCAATCAAGGGGCTCCCAAAATATCTCGTCATCCGCTCATGTTCTATTACCACCGGGAGTGACATATAGATTGCCAGTTGGGTTGCATTGTGCGCATGCTCCGTTATACCACCAGGCACCACCGTAAGTAAGAGGACAGCCCAAACCCGGTACCTGATTGTTATCCATATCATATGAGGAGAAAGCCGAACCGATCAGATCGGACAGACAATCCGTTATGTTTACTGGGGATTTGGCATAATTCAGCTGGGCACTTAGAAGTTGGTAGTTTGTTGAAGAATTACCTATTTCAAAATTTTCATACACGATCCTAACATATTCAGGAGGTACGTACTTCTTCTGAAGCTGTACATGTAAATCTAAAGTCTTGCTTCGGCTTAACCAGTGCAGTTTCTCAAGTCCAATCCATGAAGCACCATGGTCGAAACCATCTCGATATTGTTCCCACGTTTTATTCAATGTGTAGGAAGGGTTAAAATATCGCATTGTTAGGCTCCGCCCCCTCCATTTCATCAGGCAAGTCACGTTAAAAGATTGTGGGGCACCAGGTGGTAAGACGTCATACAATCCAAGATTTCCATCTTTATACATTTCTCTGAAGCCTTCACTACAATCTGCAAGATACAAATTAAAATGAGTTTCCGGATTATTGATAAGGTTTTCATTAAGGGGCGATAACTCTGTAAATAATTGATATACGACTCGCAATTTCAATATATTCTATCCAATAAACATTCTCAGCAAGTATGAAGATTTGGTGTTTATGACTGGATCCATAAAATCCCAATAGTTATCTTCCTTTCACAGTTAAGAACATTTTGATTGAGTGCAATCATCTCAAGAATATGCTTGCCACCATATAGGCCGATCGGAGCTGATGTGCCATAAAACTCCATTTCAGCCAATTTGGACCCATAAAAACTGATTTTGGTTCCCGATTGGGTTCTTGTTTATATTTAGTTAAACAATCACCAGCACGCGGGACATAACATCCCGACGACAAATTTTAATTATAAATATATATAAATTTCAAAATATCTCAATTTTAGTATCGATAGCACATAAATCCAGGTGGTCAACTGTTAACACATGATGGTGATGATTATCTATTTATTTATTTGTAAATGTAAATTTACTGTTTGTACATATTAGTAATTGTATTGAAAGGTATAAGTTACATGGAGATGAATTTATATAAGATTCGGTTTGCTTTCAAATCCATTATATCAGTATTATAAATACTCATTTGAAACCAGAGATAGGAAGTAATACAAAATACAACTTGATATTTACCAGTCATTAGTCTTTCACAGTATTTTCCAACATATCCACCATAACACACACAGTCATTATTAACTAATGTACCATTCTTCATACATTTCTATATCGTAATAAATAATCATTATTGACTAATGTACAATTATCATACATTTCTATATCGTAATAAATAATCATTATTAACTAATGTACCATTATTCATACATTTCTATATCGTAATAAATAATCATTATTAACTAATGTTCCATTATTCATATATTCCTATATCGTATTAAATAATCATTATTAACCAATGTATCATTATTCATACATTTCTATATCGTAATAAATAATCATTATAAACTAATGTATCATCATTAATACGTCCCTAGGTCGTAAAAAATAATAATTATTCAAGGTGTATTATTTAGACATGACAAGGATCTAGACTATCGGATGGTACAGATTTAAATGGATTTGAAAGCCCGTTTGATTTACAAATTTAACTATAAAATGGATAATCGAGTGTTAGTCCCGTTTGTACAGTTCTTTTGTTGCTACGATAATAAACAGTCCGCATCTTCCAACACTCAAGCAGTTAAAGCTCTTAATAATAATAATAATAATAATAATAACTTTATTTCAAAGGGTTGAAAATTAGGCCTTTCTTACATTTTGCCCTTTAATCAGTGGGAACATATGAACATTAATAGATAGAGAAGATATAGAAATTTATACATTAAAAAATATATATATTATAAATATAACATATATATATATATATAAATCTTAAATAATGTATCAAATGTAATACTATTTTAAATTCACCATTTCATATTTTTCAAGCACACACTAAATTTAACAATAAAATATCTATTTATTTATTTATTTAGTTAGTTATTTTTCCAAGGGGCATGATAATAAGATGAGAAATTAATAAGATCCTACAGCCCTTCAAATCCGAATAATTTATATGTTTAAATACATCTTATTACTTTTAAAATACTTACTTTTACGGCGTGCTTCTTTTGGTAGTAAACAGTATTTGTCAAAGTAATTCCATTTCCACAATCATTGGCTAAAAGTCCAAAATTTAAAAAGCAAGTTCTGTCCGTTTTCCTGTAAGAAACTGATAAACAGTTGTTATCTAAGGAACATATGGCCGTGCAATGTATTACACTTCTTGATTCAAGAGTTAAATAACTTTCAAGGCTAGTCAGAACCTGGTCGTCACAGAAATCTGGACGGATGAAATCTTCATAAAAAGAGTCACAAATTATATTCTGAAAACAGCAGTACAAGACTGATAGAAATTTAAGTGTATTTATTTGTTTTAAATCGTATTGTTTATCATTGTCCATCAACACCAAGAATCTTGGTGGCTTAGTCAAATGAGCCGTTAGCAGAGATAGTTAGGACTGCAAGGGAAGACAACTCTGTTTGCGAGATTGGACTGAAATATTGGACTCGCCTGGCGATTTCAATGAAATACTCGTGCGGGATAGTGTCTGAATTTTAAGTTGTTTAAAGGTCTCGTAGGTCTCGTACAAGACATTTCTTATTATATTGAAAAAAGGGTATCAATATATACTGAATGGCTCATAATTACCGGATACTATTTGTGGGGTCCAAACAGATAAATATGAATGTGTTAGAATGTTATTTTATTGTGGTCTGAAACCTTTTCATTAGGGGAGTCATGGTGACTCAGTGAGTAAGGCGTTAGCGAGGTACCCTCTTGTCAGTGATGCAGAACAGAAGCAACGGCAAGGGACAGCGTGTAGTCGTTTGGATGTGACGAATCGAAGATTCCTTGGTAGTTGAAATTCGATATAAGTGTAGGCTGTCCTTAAAGCCTTTAAAGCACACTGTATGGCGTATGCCCGTCTTCATTAGCCAAGTCAGAGCCGACGAGTAGGATGTTAACACCCATTTTATTTCATATTGATTAGATCTTTAAATGAACATGGCTGCAAAGATAATTTCTCCTGTATAAGTGGGTGACAATTTGCAAGAGATCGTTGGGGTATTAACGGATACAAATTGTGACCTGTAGAAGGCTCGCAAGCTACAAACGCGATATTTAGTACAATCAGGGAAAATCACCCATGCAGTTACGACCCAATTACCACGTGTTTAGCACCATATAGCCCGGTTCCAAATCGTACCAATATCAACAAGAACCGAGATCTTTGAGATACAAACTTATATTATTGAAGTTTCGTCAAAATCAGATACAAAAATAAAATTTGAACGGACAGATCAACGAGCCGGCGGACACGGGCTACAACACAATGCGTCCACATGAACATTTGGGCGTATAAAACTAAAAACTGTGAAAAAAAGAAAGGAATCGTTCCTTCTGACCCACTTTTGTTACTCGCGTGCAAGATGTTTCGAGATTTTACCCTGCAAGGAACTACACCAACTGTAGAAGTGATATTCTCAAGTAATAAATACACGCTAAAGTTATCCTTGAAACCATTTAATTCGTGAATATAATTATTTCAATACATGTATAGAGGTCGTCTAACATATTTCAATACATGTATATAGATGGTCTAACATGTAATATATTTTTCAATACATATATGTGGGCTAACAAAATATAGTATTTCAATACATGTATACAGGTGGGCGAACAGAATGCAATATATAAATATATGTATACATATGGTCTAACATCATAAAATGTATAAATACATGTATATGGGTGGACTAACATAATGTAATATTTCAATACATGTATAAAGATGGTCTAAGGTAATGTTATATGTAAATACTTGTCCACGTGTGGGTTAACATAATGTAATATGTAAATACATGCATATAGGTGGGTTAACATAATGTAATATGTAACTAAAGCACGGTTAACATAATGTAATATGTAAATACATGTAATATGTAACTAAAGAACGGTTAACATAATGATTACTAGAAACGATGTAAAACAAAGATTACTCTATAAATGTACAAATAAATATCAACGTTACTAACAACAATAAAACAAATACAGGATTTGTAGAATATCATGTGTAACGTACACAATCATCAACATTGATTTCATCTTATCAATGACAAAGAGGGGGTGTAGATGTCACTGGCTTTAAATCAAGAATACAAACATTTGGAATTATATGTTATTGCTCTCTATTACTATTACGCGTGGATGGCTTGGATATTGTATTGTAAAGTATGTGTGTGTGTGTGAGAGAGATAGAGAGAGAGAGGAAGAGAAAGAGAGGGGGGCTTAAGGGGATGGGATGTGCTTTGTAATGGAAATCCTGGCGTGGGCAGCGTCTAAAGAGACCCCGTGTACATGTTAGTGTGAACGTAAACAAAAGAGTAAGCCTAAGTGAATCTGAAAAAGACGCAATTCCTTACAATTAATGACTTTAAAATGAAAGGCGAGTGCAATTTAATCAACAACTACCTAGCTGAATCAAAAATATGTCCAAATTGAAACAGACCTTTCAATTCTCCAGGAATTGGTCATCTGATGCTTCAGTACAACTCCTACAAGGGACCAGGAGTGTAGCTGTGCAGAGTGTGCCTTGATCCAATACAACTCCTACAAGGGACCAGGAGTGTAGCTGTGCAGAGTGTGCCTTGATCCAATACAACTCCTACTCGGGACCAGGAGTGTAGCTGTGCAGAGTGTGCCTTGATCCAATACAACTCCTACAAGGGACCAGGAGTGTAGCTGTGCAGAGTGTGCCTTGATCCAATACAACTCCTACAAGGGACCAGGAGTGTAGCTGTGCAGAGTGTGCCTTGATCCAATACACATCAAACATATTTAGTTCTGAAACCACATAAAAACGCTTACTGGGGTCCAATCAAGGGGCTCCCAAAATATCTCGTCATCCGCCCATGTTCTATTACCACCGGGAGTGACATATAGATTGCCAGTTGGGTTGCATTGTGCGCATGCTCCGTTATACCACCAGGCACCACCGTAAGTAAGAGGACAGCCCAAACCCGGTACCTGATTGTTATCCATATCATATGAGGAGAAAGCCGAACCGATCAGATCGGACAGACAATCCGTTATGTTTACTGGGGATTTGGATTTGGCATAATTCAGCTGGGCACTTAGAAGTTGGTAGTTTGTTGAAGAATTACCTATTTCAAAATTTTCATACACGATCCTAACATATTCAGGAGGTACGTACTTCTTCCGAAGCTGTATATGTAAATCTAAAGTCTTGCTTCGGCTTAACCAGTGCAGTTTCTCAAGTCCAATCCATGAAGCACCATGGTCGAAACCATCTCGATATTGTTCCCACGTTTTATTCAATGTGTAGGAAGGGTTAAAATATCGCATTATTAGGCTCCGCCCCCTCCATTTCATCAGGCAAGTCACGTTAAAAGATTGTGGGGCACCAGGTGGTAAGACGTCATACAATCCAAGATTTCCATCTTTATACATTTCTCTGAAGCCTTCACTACAATCTGCAAGATACAAATTAAAATGAGTTTCCGGGCTGTAGATTATTGATAAGGTTTTCATTAAGGGGCGATAACTCTGTAAATAATTGATATACGACTCGCAATTTCAATATATTCTATCCAATAAACATTCTCAGCAAGTATGAAGATTTAGTGTTTATGACTGGATCCATAAAATCCCAATAGTTATCTTCCTTTCACAGTTAAGAACATTTTGATTGAGTGCAATCATCTCAAGAATATAAAATCCATTGTTTAAGTTGTTTCGTCAAAAAATTACCGTATGCTTGCCACCATATAGGCCGGTCGGAGCTGATGTGCCATAAAACTCCATTTCAGCCAATTTGGACCCATAAAAACTGATTTTGGTTCCCGATTGGGTTCTTGTTTATATTTAGTTAAACAATCACCAGCACGCAGGACATAACATCCCGACGACAAATTTTAATTATAAATATATATAAATTTCAAAATATCTCAATTTTAGTATCGATAGGCACATAAATCCAGGTGGTCAACTGTTAACACATGATGGTGATGATTATCTATTTATTTATTTGTAAATGTAAATTTACTGTTTGTACATATTAGTAATTGTATTGAAAGGTATAAGTTACATGGCGATGAATTTATATAAGATTCGGTTTGCTTTCAAATCCATTATATCAGTATTATAAATACTCATTTGAAACCAGAGATAGGAAGTAATACAAAATACAACTTGATATTTACCAGTCATTAGTCTTTCACAGTATTTTCCAACATATCCACCATAACACACACAGTCATTATTAACTAATGTACCATTCTTCATACATTTCTATATCGTAATAAATAATCATTATTAACTAATGTACCATTATTCATACATTTCTATATCGTAATAAATAATCATTATTAACTAATGTTCCATTATTCATATATTCCTATATCGTAATATATAATCATTATTAACCAATGTATCATTATTCATACATTTCTATATCGTAATAAATAATCATTATTAACTAATGTATCATCATTAATACGTCCCTAGGTCGTAAAAAATAATAATTATTCAAGGTGTATTATTTAGACATGACAAGGATCTAGACTATCGGATGGTACAGATTTAAATGGATTTGAAAGCCCGTTTGATTTACAAATTTAACTATAAAATGGATAATCGAGTGTTAGTCCCGTTTGTACAGTTCTGTTGTTGCTACGATAATAAACAGTCTGCATCTTCCAACACTCAAGCAGTTAAAGCTCTTAATAATAATAATAATAATAATAACTTTATTTCAAAGGGTTGAAAATTAGGCCTTTCTTACATTTTGCCCTTTAATCAGTGGGAACATATGTACATTAATAGATAGAGAAGATATAGAAATTTATACATTAAAAAATATATATTTTATAAATATAACATATATATATATATAAATCTTACATAATGCATCAAATGTATTACTATTTAATGTTATATTTTAAATTCACCATTTCATATTTTTCAAGCACACACTAAATTTAACAATAAACTATCTATTTATTTATTTATTTATTTAGTTATTTTTCCAAGGGACATATCAAACAGGACAATATAGATGATATTATGAAGTTACATGATAATAAGATGAGAAATTAATAAGATCCTACAGCCCTTCAAATCCGAATAATTTATATGTTTAAATACATCTTATTACTTTTAAAATACTTACTTTTACGGCGTGCTTCTTTTGGTAATAAACAGTATTTGTCAAAGTAATTCCATTTCCACAATCATTGGCTAAAAGTCCAAAATTTAAAAAGCAAGTTCTGTCCGTTTTCCTGTAAGAAACTGACAAACAGTTGTTATCTAAGGAACATATGGCCGTGCAATGTATTACACTTCTTGCTTTAAGAGTTAAATAACTTTCATGGTTAGTCAGAACCTGGTCGTCACAGAAATCTGGACGGATGAAATCTTCATAAAAAGAGTCACAAATTATGTTCTGAAAACAGCAGTACAAGACTGATAGAAATTTAAGTGTATTCATTGTTAACATAATTGTCTGTTAATTACTTTACTCCGAAGAATTGAGTCGATCGTGACTGACGCTAGTGTAGTATTTTAATGAGAAGCTTGATAAAAAAACCCACATCATTAAATCATTCGATATAATATATCGATTTATCAATATCAGTAAGATAAAGGCGATCACTTATCAATTAGATTAAGTCTCAGTAGATCTATTTATTAAATATAAATTTGGTCATTCTTGACCAACAGAAAGTGTTTTACCGGTGGGACAAAATATAATCTTAGATTGCCCATATCTCGATTATTCTCAACGGATCTTCTTCGGATTTTCATTTTTGGATTCTTTGAACGGATCCCATAATTTTTTTATGGGTTCTGAATGGCGTTTTTTTTTAAATTTGGAAGTTCGCTCGATTAGTTTTAGCATCAAAAATTTGTGAAAGTTTTCTTCATCATTTGTTTCGACATTCAAGATGGCGTATCTCCATCACTATTTGAGGTATCAAGTTGAAACTTGATTGGAATAAGGAGCACACATTGGTGCCTCCCAAATGGCATATTAAAACGGTTTGTGAAGGCGTCCGGAAATTTCAAAGGCCGTCCGATTTTTTCCGAACGTGAATAATTCTCTCCATTTTAAAAATAGACTAAAAATGACATATGGTGGTGTTAGCCCCAGATATTGTCTTTCATTTTCAAAGACCTTTGTTTGATAACATTTTCAACCGCTTGGCCGCTATATTCGATTTTCAAAAAAAACCCTTCAACTCGATATTTAGCCGCTATTTTGATTCCAATTTCAAAAACTTTTGTTTTGTTTTGAATCTAGTCCAAATAGCAACAATTCGAAGCCGATTTTTGAAATTCGATTTCGTTTACTTCCGGTTTCATTTTTTGTTCGACTTTTGACTTTCTCTCTGGTGACCTAACCTTTCAATGACCCTTGACCTTTGTATATATGATGACCCTGATGTCAACTAACAGTTAATATCAAAACCTTCGGTTTGGAAGTATAACTTCGGGTTTTATTAAGAGTACAAAATGACATGTTTTTCCACTTTAATAGGTATTGGATGTTACTATACTCAATAATGCAGAGTGTAACTTGATTGTTGGCGGGACAAGGCTTGTCCTGATATACCGAAACACGTCAGTACTGCTTTGGAGTTCTAGTTTATGTACGAATAAATTATTATTATAATGGTTAATAATTACACGGAAGTATTAAAGTAGTTTACACAGTTGATAAATAGCGACCAGGCCTCCTCGTAGATGATATTAGGTTTTAAAATCGATTATAGATTATAATTGATAGATTTATCAATATAATTAATCAATCAGCTTTATTTTACTGAGGGGTTCACATTTTTCCGGCTTAATGCTGTCTATTATTGGTCGGTTTTAATCCGGAATACTAAATATTAACACTTATTTAAATAGCTTAAATAATATCATCCCAAATTTGGGACAATCTTCATTCAATTTGACAGTAAAACACGTTTTATTGACGAACCTTGACACCTTTGAATTGTTCAATATATCGATAATTAATGATTAAGCTAGATATTTGACATGTCTTTTTTATATTTTCAAAAAATATATAATCTATTATTTGTTATTCTCTACGGGGAACATGAAACAAAGCTTTATCGATAGAATCAATAGAGTGGGCAGTAGAGCAAAACAAAAACAAACAAAAGACTTAAAAAACAAAGAATGTGTTATTGAATTTCATAGAAAAAGAACCATTTCTGGGTTTTTTTTATGTTTCTACTAGCAGGATACCCGGCTTCGCTCGGGGTCATAACTCCGAAACCGGAAGTGGTAGACTAACGCCACCTGGTCTATGTTACTCCCCGGTCACAGCTACCCCTATACCCCAAATTTCAGACTCGGGGCAGACGTAGTTTAGCCGCCAACCCCGAACAGAACGGCTTCGCTCGGGGGTCATAACTCCGAAACCGGAAGTGGTAGACTAACGCCACCTGGCCTATGTTACTCCCCGTTCCGAGCTACCCCTATACCCCAAATTTCAGACTCGGGGCAGACCTAGTGTAGCCGCCAACCCCGAACAGACAGACTTCGCTCGGGGGTCATAACTCCGAAACCGGAAGTTGTAGACTAACGCCACCTGGCCTATGTTACTCCCCGGTCCGAGCTACCCCTTTACCCCAAATTTCAGACCCGGGCCAGACCTAGTGTAGCCGCCAACCCCGAACAGACCGGCTTCGCTCTGGGCCATAACTCCGAAACCGGAAGTGGTAGACTAACACCACCTGGCCTATGCTACTCCCCGGTCCGAGCTACCCCTATACCCCAAATTTCAAACTCGGGCCAGACCTAGTGTAGCCGCCAACCCCGAACAGACCGGCTTCGCTCGGGGGTCATAACTCCGAAACCGGAAGTGTTATACTAACGCCACCTGGCCTAAGTTACTCCCCGGTCCGAGCTAACCCTATACCCCAAATTTCAGACTCGGGGCAGACCTAGTGTAGCCGCCAACCCCGAACAGACAGACTTCGCTCGGGGGTCATAACTCCGAAACCGGAAGTTGTAGACTAACGCCACCTGGCCTATGTTGCTCCCCTGTCCGAGCTACCCCTATACCCCAAATTTCAGACTCGGGGCAGATGTAGCCGCCGCCAACCCCGAACAGACCGACATCGCTCGGGGGTCATAACTCCGAAACCGGAAGTGGTAGACTAACACCACCTGGCCTATGCTACTCCCCGGTCCGAGCTACCCCTATACCCCAAATTTCAAACTCGGGGCAGAGCTAGTGTAGCCGCAAACCCCGAACAGACCGGCTTCGCTCGGGGGTCATAACTCCGAAACCGGAAGTGTTAGACTAACGCCACCTGGCCTAAGTTACTCCCCGGTCCGAGCTAACCCTATACCCCAAATTTCAGACTCGGGGCAGACCTATACCCCAAATTTCAGACTCGGGGCAGACCTAGTGTAGCCGCCAACCCCGAACAGACAGACAGACAGACAGACAAACGACAGTCACAAATATATATATAGATAGATGGATTGTACAAATGTCTGAGAATTATAATCGTCTCCATCAAGGCTAATGTCGGGAAAATTGAATGGTTATTAGACTACGTTTGTATATTGAATGGTTATAAAAGTACATGAATGTGGCGTTAATGCCTATTCCGTCTTTGTTAACACGAGTCTACCCGATGCTAGTCTACCCCAGTGGTTCTCAACCTTTTTGTGGGCAATGGCACACCCTGGAACACATGAAAAAATAGCGGCACACATGGCTAAATATATATGAAAAATATTTGAATTTTGCAAAATAAACACATGGCAAGTCATAGACGACAGACTAGTTATAGAAATTTAAAGAAAAACACAGCTATGAACGTACCAGTAGACATCAGTAAATCTCCCGTCAAAAGTCAAAATCTAGTAACTCACTTTTTTTTAATCAAAATTAAGTTAGGACCAAATCTGTAGTTACTAGGGTACGTGCTTGATTTTGTAAGCAGTTACACCCATGACACAACCTAGTAACTTCCTTCATTTGCCCAGTATGTGACAAAGTGATCTTTACCTCTCATCAAAATGAACGATCATTTAGGTACATAGAACTTAATGAACTCTGCTAGTTTTAATAATATATGATATTGATATTTCACCTCTGTATAAACTTCTGTTAAGGCACGGACTGCCTACGATCTTATTAAACATCTAATTAATTCAATATGTCCTTAACAAGCTACACATGATCCGTGTATAACACTCGACAGAACTTCAAAAAGAATGTAGTAGTGGTCAGTATATTATACTATGACCTGACAATGACTTCCAAGGTAATATACAGTGTAATTACAGACACCATAATTTGATAAATAAACAATACCATATATGATTATCACTCCTGTCTATCTTCCCTAATTGTTGAACGTTATATAAGCAGGCGTTTACTGACAGTAAGTCAGACTTGGAATAGAGCTCCTCCCGAATTATGTCTTTTTCATGTTCTTAATAAAGGTGCTATCTGTAGTGTTAAAAGTATGCCACAGTAACACCTAGTAACTCAATAGTCAAATCAATGGATACGCTGGGGTTTAATTTTCATTCATAACGTTTTCCTTTGTTTTCTGAAAATAAGAAAAATGTGAGTTACTAGGTGTTGCCTTTGGGCGGGAGAAATACTCAATTGGGATCAAGTGGCTTTAATCATTTTCTTACTGGTTGAGATTCACTGGTCTACCTGGTGTCAGTTTCAAAATGTTTAATATCAACACAATAATACTATATTGAGAAACTGGACAAAAATATCAAGAGCCTAGAAAACCCAAAACCACCCGGTTTGTGTTAACGGGAATTCAACTACATGGCAACCTTCTTCGCCATTCCCTGTAATAATAGATTTCTTACAAAACATCTTTTTAAAACAAATAGCTAGTGTTATAAATAACACATTCGTCATTGTTGATGAAACAAGAGAGAAGACATTGAATCAGAGAATATTCAAAAGATGACTATAAACAGTCTCCATTGTTGATGAAACAACAGAGATATATAAAACTGTCTGGAAATTAAATCAGATTTAATTCAAAAGGATGAAACATCTCCCTGATTTAATTTGATCATTAGTCGGCAATCTCTTTTCTTTTGTGTCATGTTTTCTGTTAGGTAAGTCAATTAGTCGCAGTACTTGCGTTGTGTTTAGGTTTATTCTAGGTGCGTCGTCATTGTGTGTTAATCTACTCCTAATTAATGGCATAAACCGTTTATTTCGAAGGTGTTGTACAATTTAAAGGCTGAAAGAATAGGATACAAAGACTAGTTAAAGACGTCCTTTGGGGTAGGGTTATATACAATTTCAAGTAATATAATTAATTTAGAGACAACTCATAATTACATTATTTTAGTTAATGCTTACGGGTGGCTTAAAAAGTACTTTTAATTGATAAATTAATGGGCTGGGGTGAGGTGTGTTATTTTGTGTGTGTGGCGGGGGTGAGGAGTCTTTTTCCTGCAAATCTCAAATGTCAGAATCTATATCCATAGGCTCTTTCTGAAACTTTGACCCACCGGTTCAGGAATCCGAATTGACCACATTTTACTGACATACATAAAATTCTTTTATCTTTGCGTATCTTTGAGCTTTTTATTTAAATCCGCTATTTTCTAAATTTGGAAAACTAAGTCATTGACATGTCATCCGAGGAGTAAAAACCAACTTGACAACTTCTTTAATGTTACCATGTTTTTCATGAAATTTGGAATGGAAGTAGATCTTGGAGAAATTAAGGATCAAATTTTTCAAAAAGAAATGTAAACAAGTAGGACAGACTACCTTGAATTTTTTTTCTGTACTAGCTAAGAAACAACTGATGCGTACACATAAAAATGAAGTTTGTCGATTGAACGGAAGTGCCACCATCTTGAAACGAACAAAATCCCTAAGGTTTTTACCGACAAACATAGAAGTTACATTGTCAGAATCCTTGAAGCCCTTGGCTGATTTAATTCGTTAGAGCTACCGTGAAATCTTGCCCGGTTGAAATGTTTCTTGTTATAACTTTGTGAGTATTTGGCCGATTTTACCAATAAACATACTTTTGAAAACCAAACAATACCCTTGGTTCCTAATACTTCGTCAAGTAATAAAATAAATTTAAGATATTAAAATTTAATTTCCAATGGGCCAGTAATATTTTTCAATAAACAGATCTGTGTCTTTGATTTTTATTTCCAAGATAAGATACCTAGGAAACCAACATTGTTTCACCGTGGGCGTTATGGTCTGTATTCTGTTAATTATTGAAAGCCTTCATTAATAAATAAGTAAAGATAATAAAATTGAATTTCAAATAAACCTAGGGCAATAACATTTTTATTTTCTTTTACAAATAACTTACCCCCCAAAACTACATAAGGGTGAATATTTTCCGCATGTCTTGTATTGTAGGCATTAAGGCATTCTAATACCCAGATTTTAAAAAAAAAAGAGACATCTCCAGAGGTAGGAACAGGAAGGAATCATCTCCGGTCCTTTGTTGGGAAACGTGCTTGTGATCAACTGTGAGACCACTTGTGTGTTAGCAGCGGTCGTCGTTACCCGATTGGCCCTATTAAAGCTTTAACGCTGACCTCCGTCAAGATGTCTGCGATATCACCTCGGTGGAAGCGGACGGGAAATACAACTAACTAACAACAACTCCGTCATTATCATTAGACGTAGAACCTTCCAATCTGTATGAATAACCCCGTTGTTCTGATACCTGTGTATGTTTGATGAAATTGAAAGACTCAGATCAAGCTTGTGCATCTTTGGGAGCCACAATGGCCCAGTGAGTAAGACGTTGGCTCGCTAACCTTGGAGTCGCTTGTTCGATCCATTCATGGACCGAGAAACCTCATCGGGATTTTCTGGCGTGCTTCCCCCATTGTCAGAGATAGAGCGGAGAGCCTGACAATGGCCAACTTATTGTCGTTCGGATGGGACGAGGGAGAGAGAAATGGGGTGTAAAGTCCACTCGACACAAACTAGGTCATTTCGGGACTAACGGATGGTATAATTTTATTTCAATAATTCGCTTGCGCGTAGGGGTCTTTAGCAGTGGGAGGAAACCGGAAGACCCGGAGAAAACCCACGAAGTTGGACAGGCGACCCTACTCCTTGTCACGTACAACCGGGGAATCGAAACCACCCTAGTTGACTCAATGACAGACTATGATACAGCGCGCACACGATAACCATTCGCCCCCCCCCCCTCCGGAGCAGTAGGACGTTAAATCCTATTTTATTTCATATATTTTTGATTACTGACATCTGGAGAGAGCAGGACTCGGGTACAGTGGAACGGTGAAGAAGTGGGTTATATTGGAGTAGGGAATTAGTCTTCACAACGGAAATATTCGTAAGACGGGTTGTGGGTCCGATTAGACGCACAATATGTTCCCATAAACGCTGCTATGGGGGGTGGGGGGGGCTAAACAGGACTCTAACAAACTGCGGAAATAATAGATACACACTGAAATTATTTTACCGATGGTATTTGGTAGTATTTAATTAGTATCGGGTTTATTGGTATATTGTATTGCCGGTTTCATTGTCCAGTATTATCAAGTGTGTTCCATTAATGATCGATTATGTCTTAGTGGTAATGGCGAAATGTTGTTTACATAAGAACACTATTCGAGACGGGTTTTGTTTTATTATTGACGATATAATTTGAAATTCGATACAACAAAACACTTTTGGTTTGTTTACCGAGTTTACTTTTTAAATCAACACATTTATAACATTGTTTTACACCCATGGTTGACTTACCAAATTAAATTTTTAATAATAAACCATACAATTTCATATAAATGTTCTTCTTAACAAATTCTTTGTGGAGCTTATGTTTTTTTTCCTTTTGTAATAAACTGCATGTAATAATTCTACTTAACAAATTCTTTGTGAAGCTTACGTTTCTTGTTCGTTTTGTAATAAATTGCATTTTTATCATAAGAAACGCCACTGATTCTAGGCCTGCAGCCAAATTACACACATATTTAAACTGAATCAATATCTATAAATGTGTAATTTTCTTACAAGTATAGACACAAAGCAAAACCTAAATGCTGTAACGTGGTTTGGAAGAAGCGAGTGGTTGGCAAAAACTAAAGGCTGTAACTGGGCTGGTAAGAAGCGAGTGGTTGGCAAAAACTAAAGGCTGTAACTTGACTTATTCGTCACTTTAAATGTTATCTGATTTAGTCATCATGTATAAACATCTATTAATTATTTTTCTGTAAAGTGGGGGGGGGGGGGGTCAATTTCACTCTGATTACACTTACACAGATCTGTACAAGACAAATTTGCTGATTTTTCCGGTGCGTTTTCCTCTTGTCAGTGGTGCAGGACGGCGTGGGGGTTGGGTGCTAGAAAGGACAGTGTCGAGTTGATCGGGTGGGACGAAAATCAATAATTTAAACAATATTTGATTTAATATTACATGTGCCACTCTCGTTACAGTATTATTTATTTTCGATAGTATATCTATTGTTACATAGTATTAAACAGCTGTGAGTTGCAGATACAATCAGTCCAGCTGATGTATGTCAATGGTCAAGTTAGATAATCATAAATTGTTATGTAGTCTGCCATAGGCTTATCGAGAGATAATCTGATTTCATTATATCATTTATGCATGTGCAATTATAGTTAATTAGATAACTGTAATGAACTGTATTAGTATAAAATGGCTTAGGTATATGGCAGAGTCGGACTGTGGTTGTCCACTAGAGAAGCTGGGAAGCTCAAGGCAGAACGAGGGTGCACCACAATAGAGGCAGACGTAAATTAAACATACATTATGCAAGAGCTAAATCTGATTATTGCAAGTCTTTATTTAGGCTTCAGATGTCATCGAAATTATAAATTAGATCTTTATTTACACATCAAGCTCAAAATCAACTCTGTAGACCCACGGATGGCTTGTTTTCGGCTTGGGTTTAAACAGGATTTCATTGATTGATTAAATGTTTAAATGGCGTCGCAAGCGGAGATTAACTGTTACGTTGACGTCATACTCCCGGAAATTTTAGATCGAGGCTATAATTATGCCTCATTGATTTGGTCCATTCCTTTCAAACTTTCGCTTCTTATCTATATATTTAAAGTCTTATTTTTAATTTGTAGTAAAAATAAATGTGATACGAATTGAATTACAACCCCGCCTCAAACCGGATAGGCTAACGGTACCAAAGCTATTGAAAACGTTACTTGATAATCGAGATTATGTAGGTGGAGTTAACGCCTGTCAATCAAACGATCGGCCATTCTCGGAGACGGTGAAGAGAGATTTGACTCCTATTTCTAGTCAAAAATTACAGTGGTGATAACTTTGTTCAGAATAAAATACTTTGACTGAAATTTTCAATATATTCTTCTTTCATCATCTATTTTTGAACTGTTATAGCAAGAATGGCCAACTCTCTATTAAAATCTCCCATAATGTATCTTTAATACGATGACCTAATGAATACAATATGAAATGAAAATGAAATTGAGTTTAACGTCCTACTGTTCTGCTGGGCTAATGAAGACGGGCATACGCCATACAGTGTGCTATGAGGGAAATTTTGCCCGGACAGCGGCACTACGGCCTACTCTTATATCAAATTCCAACTGTCAAGCGTTCTTTTACGTGCACGCCAAAGTGTACACAGGACCTCGGTTTTCCGTCCCATCCGAACGACTAGTCAGCTGTCCTTGTCAGCCCCCCCACCCGTCCTGCATCACTGACAAGGGGGAATCACGCCGGAAAATCTGGATGAACTTTCTCGGCCACTGCAGGGATCGAACACCCGACCTCCAGGCTAGCGAGCCAGTGTCTTACCCACTTAGCCACGTGATCCCCCTGAATACAATATGATATGGGTGTTAGAATTATAGATGTAATGTGTAATTAGGGGTGTTAGAATTATTGATGTAATATTGTTATTGATAGTGTGGGTTCCTGTACTTTTAAAATAAAGAAGTCAAATCCATAATCATCGTTTATATTAGATCCTTTGACACTATGTTACACTATTTTAGTCAGAAAATATTTATATTTGTTCAAGTTTAAATATTTGTTAGAACTCAAAACCTAACTAAAGGTTTATAGTTAATATAGTATTAATAATATTGGGGGACAACGTATATAGACCCTCGTCTGTTGTTAAATCCTATTCAGTTTATCTATTAAATTGTTTAAACTAAATACGGTTATTAATAATTATTGATATTTGCCATAAAGGGAGATAACTACCTTACCTGTACCCTGTGCCATTAACTGATTTCCGCAATTCCTTGTGTAACCGTGTCATTTATATTTTGGATATTCTTGTTGAAATCACAATTTAACCAATACACTGTTCTTGAAGGATGAAGGCATTAGGTATTTTCGCCGATATTTAATTTTATGTCAATTTTTATCTGGCCCTAAATCAACACATTTTGCTTGGAACCTCGGATGTTCCAAATAATGTTTAGTTTGATTAGATAAGAGATGGAAGATGCGAAACTTCACACTAGAAATTCTGGCTGCAGACATATTTGATTGGGTTCACAATTTGTTCCAAAATTGGTGTTGTTCTTGTTGTTTAACGTCCGTTTCTTATTATCTTAGCGCACGCCCGGGGGTCTTTTCTGTGAGAAGAAAACGGAGTACCAGGCGTAAACGACATAGAGGAGGCGCCCCCATCTCCAAGTCACATACGCTCCCACCGGGGATCGAAACCACAACCGTAAGCCAGAGGTGACCAACCAGCTAGAGGTCGAGTCGCGATCACTAGGCCAATTTACAAATACAAATGTACTAAACATTTATACAAAGTTGAACATCTGTTTGGTCTGCTGCGACAAAATATATGTGGCAACTTTTATATAGTCTTTTATGGACTGTTTCCCCTTTTGTTCATCAAGTTAATACATTGACTCTGTCATGTAGCAGCTTTAGACTATTATTCAATAAGGATCGTTCCTTCAACAATTTCTAGCATATTAATCATTCTTGACGTAAATTTGTTCACCCTTGACAAATTGCAATGTAACATAGGCGAACATGGCTTTTTATCCCATTTGAATGCAGAGATGCCTGGCACCACCGACGAAAGGGTCAAATATTAGATCTGTCGGTAAGGGAGCAAGCCCCATAATCACGGTATCACCATGTCGTCATTAGCCCAGTAGGAGCCGAACAGTAGGACATTTCATTTCATTTCTGAAAAGATACCGGCCCACCACATTCCTTGGTAAGGTCAAGGTTAAGATCCGTTAGTTTATAAGTATTGAAAAAGTGACACTGGTACCCACTGGTTAAGGTAGTGTAGGCAGTTACACAAACAACTATTTCGCTCTTTGGGCATCACTGAGTTGGAATCTTACAAAGATGTATAGGGTCGTAGGGTAAAGGGAGGTAATAAGGTTTTAACTACATTAGGATTCAGACCACCCCCCCTCCCCCGCCACAATTAAATCCATGATATTTCTTCGCCTATAACATTTTAAACATTCCAATCTGTATAACCACAATAGGCTCAACATTGGAGAGGGTTGACCATCTAGGCCTGGTCAAGGGAGTCTATAGGCAGTGACGTTATGTTAGTAGGCAATCACCCGGTTCGTTTGCGTCTATATATATTATACAGTTATTCCTTAAAATTCATGTGCTATATTAATAATAAGAAGAATAATAAGAATACTTGCACCGTTATAGTTATTCCTCAAAATACATTTGAAATGTGCTATAGCAATAATAATAATATACTGATACATTTACAACTCAAATCAATTTGAAATGTGCTATAGCAATAATAATAATATACTGATAAATTTACAACTCAAATCCATTTGAAAATGTGCTATAGCAATAATAATAATTGTACTGATATATTCCTAATAAATTTAAAATGCTTATATATTTATTCCCTGTAATAGAGGGATGGAATTAACAATAATAAAAATAAATAAAATGCGAAAATCAAAAGTTTTATTCTGCGCTATGATCAGCAAATTTACTGTAGTCGATTCCAGGGATATTGCTACAGTCAGTCTTCTGGTTGCTGAAAGGGAAATAGGCAATCTGTATTTATCATTTAAAACACTTTCGGATTTTTTTTAAATTTTTAATTCAAGTTTGGTTTCCGGTTCATTTACCTCACATGAGTTATCTCCCGTGCGAGCGATAGAGAGAGGGCATAACGTCCACTTGGCGCAAAGAGAGAGAAAGAGAGAGAGAGAGAGAGAGAGAGATGGGTCATAACGGTCCACTTGACACAAATAAGGTAATTTCGGGACTAACATATGGTTCAATGTTATTTCAATTATTTACTAGCGCGTTGGGGTCTTTATCAGAAGAAACCGGGGTCCCGTACAAAACCCTGGCGACCCTAATCCTTGTCACGTACAAGCTGGGAATCGAAACCACTCCACTAAACTCAATGACAGAACTTATGATCCATAACAAGAAATCGGCATTATTTTTAAAACAACGTACTTACCATCCACAAGTCTCTCTGAAGACATTTGGTTGAATCTGGCCTGTTGAAGTTGTATCACAGATAACTTTAGCCAGGGATATTTTCTTGATTTCTTTAAGTTGATCTACAACATATCAATATATTATGGTGGTATCTCTAAAACGTCATCAATACCCGCAAGAGTAATATTATATTTCCTTTAATTCCAATTATTTATCAGAACACAATATTTGATAATACATTTAGAACTGTAATATATTTCTTTTAGTAGTATTATTTGTGTGTTAACTTAAACATACATTATGACGTCATATTAATAATGATGTCATTGTATTAATCATATTAAACATACATTATGCAAGAGCTAAATCTGTATATTGCATATCTTTCTTTAGGCCTGAAATGTTATCTAAATTATTAATTAGACATAATTAACCTATCCAGAACATAATCAACTCTCGATGTCAACGCTTGCCTGCGCTCTTTGGCGGATTATGAGCCGATTTACTGCATAACTTTCCTTCGCGATTTAACGATTAAATGGATAATAGAGACTATGCTGTTTAGAGACTTTAGTAATGATGATCGAGGTTAGGTGGAAATTTCAATCGCTTAGTTCTCGGTTCTTTGTGGATCAATTTGAATGATATTTTCAGCAAATTGCCTTTACATTATCTAGTTTTTAACTATTATAGTGAGAACTGCCAACTCGTCATCGAAGCTCCGAATAATGTATCTTTAAACACGTTCCAAATATAATTTTAACACAGAGATCATTGCTACGATTGATGCGTTGTGAAGCTTTCAAGAAAGGGAAGTGACCAACGCAACACGAGTTATCCTTCTGTCTGAAGTGACGAGTGATAACAGATACACGGGCGAATTTCTGCTCACTAATAATTCCTTCGAAGACCAAAAGTTGTAAGCTTCATAACGCATCTCCCGTAGCAATGATCTCTGTGTTAAAATTATATTTGGGACGTGTTTAACCAGTTCTATTACATATTTGATAAAGACTGACACCAATATTGTCCTTTAAATCACGGGAGTTTCCCCCGTAACGCGATACAATAGAGACTTTTGGCAAGCGTAAATTCATGGTCCGTATCACGTATTCGTGTCGGTTTTGCGTGTGACGTCATCAATGTGTGTGTATTTCTCATACGTGTCACGGCACACGGATGCGGCAGTACGTATCGAACAGCTTTCATACGGAAAAGGTGCGTACAACATCGTCTACTTTTTTGTTTTTTTAGACGTTGAAATGTTGTGCCCTGGTGTTTTTATGAATCTATGTGTATCCTAAAACATGAAGGTGTATATTTGATGTGATTTTAACCATGATAAAGAATGGAATTTAATCATTATTTTTGACGAGTGTTTCTCGGAATTTTCATACTTTTCCTGTCTGTCTGAATGTCTGTTGATCTACGTACTAAATTTCGGGAGGTGGCACCTTACAAAACTGTAAATGATGTAATTCTATGGCAAGAGGGTATAAACTTTCTGAAATGATACATTAGTGAAACCAAAAATTGCTGTCGAGTCGAGGTCGAAGATTTTTAATAAGATCCTACATTAATTTCTTTTAATAGCTCAGCGACTGCCGAGCGACTTCACTCCCCCCAGTAATTTGTCGGCTAGGCACTTGACTGGTACTGATGGTGATCATGCTGTAATAGAACTAAGCTCAACTCAGCTACTCATACGTTATACGCAGCGCGATAATTTGCCAAAACTCTAAAACTACACTGACGCAACGTATCACGTGACGATACGGAAACGTGATACGGATGGGAAAAATTCTGCTTGCCAAAAGTCTCTAATATCCTCATAGTATGTTCGTATAACAGTAACATCGCAATCTGATTAAAATACAGAGATCTATATTTCCTTTCGTTTTTATATACTTTCGATGGCCTCCACTGCATAAAGATAAAAACAGTTGTAGTGGGAGGTCGCATCACGGGTCATACATTTGATTAACCAATCAACGTTGATGTTTCTAGTAGGCTACACCTAGTTCCGTGCATTATACCTGGCGTAAGGTTCCTCTCATAGTAGAAACGGTCACCTTTCTTCAAGTCAGAGAAAGTTTTTCCAATGATACAGGCAAATGTTTCACCGACGATGCCACCAGGTACTGGTGGTTCAGCTACGCCACCAGGAAACAATTCAATATCATCAACACGACTGAAACAAGTATGAATGGAACAAAAGATAAACAATACCTCCATTACGAATGGGAAATGAAATGAAATGGAGATTAACATCCCTCTGTTGTCCTCCGACTGAGCTAATGAAGACGGACAATGCAGTGTGCTATAAGGGTAATTTTGTCCGGAGAGCGGCGCTGTGGCCTAATTTTATATCGAATTTCAACTGCCAACTGTCGAAATGACGGAGGCCGAAAGGTCGGTTTGCCCGTTCACCCCCATTTCGACTACACCCCATTTCGACCACAAATTGTATCACCTCCAACTATTCAGTATTGAACTGTTCCTCACTGATTAAGAGATGCAACTAAACTAATGATTATTGTTAAAATAGCTTATTCATTATATTTTATAGCTTGTTTTCTTTAACATCAAAGCAAATCTATCACCTATTTGTAATGCTATTAACACCCTAACAACGAAATAGAAATTAAATGAAATGGGGTTTAATGTCCTCTTCTTCTGCTCCGAACTGGGCTAATGAAGACGGGCATACGTCATACAGTGTGCTATGAGGGAAATTTTGCCCGAACAGCGGCACTACGGCCTACTCTTATATCGAATTCCAGCTGTCAAGGGATCTTTTACGTACATGCCAATGTGTACACGGGACCTCGGTTTTTCGTCCCATCCGAACGACTAGACAGCTTTCCTTGTCACGCCCTCTGGCCTGCATCACGGTAAAGGGAGAACCACGCTGGAAAATCTGGATGAACTTTCTCAGCCAATGCAGGGATTGAACACTCGACCTTCAGGCTAGCGAGCCAGCGTCTTGCCCACTTAGACACCGTGGCCCCCAACGAAATAGAGAAAGTGTCATTTAACAAATTTGTGTAACGATTACAAGTCCGTCTTTTCCACAGTTCGGTTCTTGTCCTTGAAATAATGGTAGGCCAACATGGAAGGATGGCGTCACATCTGTATTTTAAAACTATGCAATTATCTATACTTACGAATAAACAGAACTTAAAGCATCTCCTGAGTTTCCAAGTTTCGGATCTGTAAAGTTTGTTACTCTCGATAGGTTGCAGGCCAGCTCTCGAAAATCATTGAGGGATGGCAAACCATGATCGCGACCACGTTGAATATTTAAAGCGATGAGATCATTGGACACGCCAGGAGCGACTTGGAACAAATGATTACAAATTGCATCAGTTGGGTGGCTTCCATATTTCTGTCCTAACTCTTCCGTAAGACATTGAGCAGTTTTGGTGATACCTTCCTTTATCACATAATCCGTTTTGTTGTAGAAATTCTCCAAATTTTGACCACAATACTTGTCCGGGATCTGTAAATGACCAAAACGGAACGCAGCTGTGGAGAAACTGTTGGGTATCGAAGGATTGGTACTATTGTCGTAATGCGAATCCTCTTTATTCAGGTCGTATTTAGACGTTTGACCTGGTCCAAGAACAAGAGGCAGATATTCATAGTAGTTAATGTGTGCGTTGATAGCTTCTACGATTCTTCTGGTGTTCTGAAAAAGCTCTTCATCTGACCGCGATGAGTTTAATTGTTTTAGTTCGGTAGCTATCAGGTTGTGCAATCTCATGAATATCGTATGAATAGTAGATAACCCCGGCCATACATTGACCCTTGCGTCACCTACAAGAAAACAAATTAAATAGGGTTGAACGTCCTAATTTTCTGCTGTAACTGGATGTGAATGAAAACAGGCGTGGGAAATTTTACTCTCAATGGTTCTTTTACGTGCGCGCTAACCGAATGACGTTTTCCCTTTCAATTGGAATTGGGACATATTTAGACTGATGTTCCACAAGGAATAAATTTACTGACACGCAAGTTACTGACACGCAAAAGAATCGTAGCCATTGCATTAAACTTTTGGTGTTGTCACCGGTAAAGACTTAACAAGCATGCGAACATTATGGACTAGGAGAGGATCATGACGTCATCGGCACTCTCTTGGAATTGTGACGTCATATCAAAAATGGAAGTTGGTCAATAGATCATAGATGTACTTATTAGTATGTCTGTGAAACGGGTGCGCAATTGTGGAACCACGTACCACGCATGACATGTTTCGTATTTGATTTGATGGAGTCTTAAACTTATTTCTAAGCGCGTTCTACTATTCTGCTCCGATTAGGCTAATGAAGACGGGCTTACGCCATGCATTGGGCTAGGAGTGAAATTTTGCCCGGACAGCAGCACTACGCCCTACTCTTATTTCGAATTCCAACTATCAAGGGATCTTTTACCTGCGCGCCAATGTGTACACGGGACTTCGGTTTTTCTTCCTATCCGACTACTATACGCTGTCCCCGAAGAACTGTCTCGGTCAACATAGGGATCGAACACGGAACCTTAAGTTTAGCGAGCCAACGTCTTACTCCCTTAGCCAGCACTTCTCCCCCTCCCCCGCCCACACACAACACAAACAACAAGATGAGTAAAGCTCTGGGCCCTGTTCCTGATCCCAGAAGACTTACCAGCTTTAAAACAGTACGCATCATTGCTTTGATTTAAAATACAATTATCAACAGGGTTCCTGGGTAGTCGGTTATCATTGTTTAACAACATACCTGCAATTATATTTTGAAAGATGGTGACATTGCTATTTTATCGACTAAAGAATGCATACTTGCATAGAACTGACCCCGAGTCCACAAAGCATTCTCCAACTCAAGTTAAGAATTTACTCAACTTTCGATCACTGTTTATGAGAAATATCTTTGATCCTGAAACACAAGGCTTTGCACATAGTTTCCTATTGATGTATTTGATACATTAAAACAACAAAAGGTTTATAAAGGGCTATATTTTAGTTAAAATAAGGCAAACAATTTTGAGTAAATTCTTAACTTAAGCCTGAGAATGCCTTGTGAACTCGGGGCCTGGGCACATATAAATAAATTATTATTATTATTATTATTAGTTTATTTCCGTTTTAAATCCAAGGCAAGATGAAATACCAAGCATGGTCATCTGATAATTCTTGTCACTAAAATTCGTATTCCATATATACAACATACACAAATCTAACTTAAGAAACAAAAAAAATAACAAATATTACCATTAGATTTAGATCGAAGAGAGTCTAATTCGGACATACTACTTCCATATACATTTGAAGCATCGACATAACTGGTAATTGCGTTGAACTGTTCTCTTGGCTCTACAATAATAAGACAATGGGGTAATGGGATAACGTATTTTTAATTTCATAGATAGCGACATATCAGAACTACATCCACCATTCGTATTACCGCTGTTATAAACTAGGACATTAGCCATCAAGTTATACCAATGTCAGGGTGGTTGGATGGCCGAATGGTTAGCGTGTGCGTGCTGTATTATAAGGTCTGTCATTGAGTCAACTGCATGGCGTAGTTTCGATTCCCCGGTTGTATGTGACAAGGCATAGAACCGCGTGGGTTTTTCTGGGCCCTCCGGGTTCCTCCCACCGCTAAAGACACCTACGCGCACGCGAATTATTGAAATAAAATTGATCCACATGTTAGTCCCGAAATGACCTAGTTTGTGTCGAGTGGACGTTAAACCTATTTTCTCTCTCGCTCGCTCTCTCGCTCTCTCGCTCTCTCTCTCTCCCGCTCTCTATACCAATGTCATCATCAGATAGCCCAATATGATAGTCCCGAAATGACCTAGTATGTGTCGAGTGGACGTTAAATATGTCATCATCAGATAGTCCAGAGAGAGAGTGAGGGAGAGAGAGATTTGACACTGTCGTGGGCCTCGTTGCGCGCACTGTAGTCTGAAATATTCGCCAAGTGTGTTCAAGTTTGTTTAAAACGGAGATTGGTCCTACAAGGGGAATAGACCAAGATCCCGTACTGCGTACTTACCACTATCGGGAACAGGAGCTGATCTTATAAAGTTGAGACAGGTTTTATTAAACTGGCTGAAATAGGGATCATTCGCAGGAACACTAATCGGAAAACACGGGCCTCTAAAATTCAAATATACAAATTCGCTTTATTAAATCTGGTATCATGCTTGACTTTTATTCACTTATTTGACAATTTACAATTAGCACCGATTTCAAATGATATGGAATAACAAAAGGTTTACTTACCCGGTAGGCGGATTACCACCACAACAAGGCACATCTGGAACAAAAAACAAAAAATGCAAATTAAGCTCATCGTTTTAAGCAGTAAATGAAATGAAATGGGGCTAAACGTCCTACTGTTCTGCCCCTCGTTTTAAGCAGTAATGTTATAACAACATATACATATATTAATACAGACTTTTGGCAAGCGTAAATTCCTGGTCCGTATCGTGTATCCGTGCCGACTTTGCGTGTGATGTCATCAATGTGTGTGTATTTCTCATACGTGATACGACACACGAATACGTCAGCACCTATTGAACAGCTTTCACACGGAAAAGGTCCGTATAACATCGTTGTCTTTTTACCGTCCTTTTTGCTACTTTTATACCCTGAACTGTTGTGTCATAGCGTTTTTATGAATCTATGTGTATGATTTTAACCATGATAAAGACTGGAATTTAATCATTATTTTTGATGACTTTTTCTCGGAATTTTCATATTTTCCCTGTCTGTCTGCCTCCGAGCTAGCGAGCCAGCGGCTTACCCACTTAGCCACCGTGGCTCCACCAACAGACCGTCTTTATGACCGTGGATGGAGCAGACATTTAGGTCGTTAAATCCCATTTCATTTCATTGCGCGGGATACATATCAGATTTCATTACGCGGGATACATACCAGATTTCATTACGCGGGACACATACCAGATTTTATTACGCGAGATACATACCAGATTGCATTACGCGGGATATATACCAGATTTCATTATGTGGGATACATACCAGATTTCATTATGCAGAATACATACCAGGTTGCATTACGCGGGATACATACCAGATTGTATTACGCGGGATACATATCAGATTTCATTACGCGGGATACATACCAGATTTCATTACGCGGGACACATACCAGATGGTATTACGCGAGATACATACCAGATTTTATTACGCGAGATACATACCAGATTGCATTACGCGGGATATATACCAGATTTCATTACGTGGGATACATACCATATTTCATTACGCAGAATACATACCAGATTGCATTACGCGGGATACATACCAGATTGTATTACGCGGGATACATACCGTATTTCATTACGCGGGATACATACCAGATTTTAGTGTTGGTGTTAATGTAATGTCATGATCTATAAACTGTCCCCACTGCATCATCCATACCGTGAAAATATCATCTATAACTCGAGGGGAATTAACTGCACTTGAGATAACTCTTGGACTTGGTAATGCTCCACCATTACCACATTTAGATCTAGGTGATGCCTTTCCTGTAGATAGAAAGGTCGTTAATTCGATACTTTGTTTTAAGAAAACATGGTAGGGGGGGTGGGCAAGGGGGTGAATGGGCGCGAGCGGTGTGGTAAACTGTTTCTAATAAATGAAGTTCGGAAATATTTTTTTACAATATGTCATTATTTGTTTTTACTTCCCTGACATGCGCAATGAACGAGTTGCACACTTGTTGAGGGTGGGGTGATAGCGCATCGGGATAGTGATTTGGGGCACTGAGAGATGAACGAGAGAGAGAGAAATGGGATATAACGTCCACTTGACACAAACTAGGTCATTTCGGGACTAAGACATGGTTCAATTTTTTTTCGATAATTCGCATGCGCGTTGGGGTCTTTAGCAGTGGGAGGAAACCGGAGAAGCCGGAGAAAACCCACGAGGTTGGACAGGCGACCCTACTCCTTATCACGTGCAACCGGGGATTCGAAACCACGCAGGTTGACTCAATGACAGACCTTATGATACAGCATGCACGTGCTAACCATTCGGCCATCCAACTCCCCCTGAGAGAAGAACGAGGATTGATTGTGGTGCATTGAGAGCGTACTGGTGACCACGAGGGTGTAATTAAACGAATCACGACGGTATTTTAGACTAACCGATGTGACTGTGCTTTAGTGAAACGAATTGAGAGCACAGGAGAGCAAAACGTCTGATTTCAGTAGAGTCAGAAATGTGCATAACGAAACAATATCGACAATCCATAACAATTGAGGTTGCCACAGCGGAAAGCGAGCAATATATAAAAATATTGCAGGTAAGCTTCTAACCTTTAAGAGCATTGCCATCCCAAATATTTTTTGTTTAGTTAGAATAAAAATAAGTTAAACAACAGAATATCAACAGTAGTTTGGTATAATCCTGAAGTGGTTTCAAAAAAGGTTGAGAAATATGAATTGGGCATGAAGGTGGGCAATTTACCCCACATTACCCTACTCCATCTTGTGGTAACTATGTATTGTGACCATCTTATGGTAACTATGCTTGACATCTTAAATTAGTATGCACAGATAGTTCTCTATATAAAAAGACCAAACTTCTTTTTTGAGTGTTATTAAAGAATTTCTTATTGTCATAGCAAAATGTAGTATAATGTGTTTTCTTGAAAATCACTAAACATTTACCAAAAAATATGTTCTTCAAATAAGTTCACATAAACAGCTTCATTCTGGCCTTTTTTTCATAGAAATTGACAGAAAACTAGAGCGGATTGGATAAAATTGATATAACGTCGACGGCCATATTTGATGACAACATTGTTGAATACCCTACCACTTACTTACTTTAAACTACTCAAACTTTCCTACAGAACCATAGTCATATTCTGGATTAATACATACCATCGCCGTAAACAGCAGCTATAAGTCTTTTGTGTGGTTGATTAGCCGAGCCCCATTTAGAATTCTGTAAATTGTTACATGTTCCGTCTGGTCGACGATATAATGTTGTATTATCACAGCTTCCTGTATCCCTGTCATTATATGAAAATAAATGTATAACTAAGATGTAGGGATTGGTCCTTTGTCAACCTAGTCGTTAGGATGGGACGAAAAACCGTGGTCCCGTGTACACATTGGCGTACACGTAAAAGAACCATTGACAGATGGAATTCGGTATAAGAGTAGGCCACAGTGCCACTGTCACTAAAAGCACACTGTATGGCATGTGTCCGTCTTCATTAGCCCAGTTAGAGCAGAACAGTAAGACGTTAATAAACCCCATTTTATTTATTTTTTCGTTTGCTAATCAGAAAAATGCACATACGTGTAGTTATTCGACATCCGTTTAAAACTATGACCCCTATTATCCAACTGGTGCCAAAATAAACATAAACCGTCATTTTATGAACATGAAAGAAGTACACACGTGAATTGTTTACCATGATCATAGAACACACTATAACCTATGTAAGCCCCCGTCACACCAAAGCACGGCCGAATGCGAGTCACATAAATTTTAAATAGGAGAGGCGTTGTAATACTATTTGGTAATTTATGCGAAATTGTATTAGACGACTATAAGTGCACCATAGGACATGGGGTTTTTTGGGTTTTTTTTTGTATTCTCCACTGTCAGTATATTAGCTATGGTATGAGTTTGTTTAATACGCAAATTATTTGTATGAATATGAGAAAAAGGGGTCTAAGCCCAAGGATAAATTCAATGTTTAAAAACACGTGATAGGAAAGTTTCCATTCCATATTTAGCATGAGTGGCCAATCACATTATCAATTACATCATAATTAACTAATAGAATAATTGATGGCCGTGAAACCGAGAGTATATAATTAATAGAAGGTGTGCTCTAGGGTAGACACCAGGCAGACTCTAAGAGAGGAGAGACCGTTGCGGTTCAGGGGACACTATCTGGTTTCAGAATGTCCCGTTAAGTCGTAGGAGAGCCGTATGGTGTAGCGGAATCCGTTAGTAAACTTGTTCTACGGAATGGTGGGTTTGAGAGATAGAGAGAATGACTTTATTTTTAATCTATGTTTGTAACCTATGTATCCAGCTTGATATAAAACTGTAGAAACTGTACTTTTGTTTCTGTAATCTTGTTTGTTAATTATACGATATTTTGGGACTGATACACAACGTATGATGTTAAAGAAACATTTAAAGATACGTCCTAACCAGTTAAAGAATTACAAATACAACCAGAGACAATACTAGACGATCAAGGGGTGTTCCAAGATATGTAGTAAGAAAAGAGTGCATGGGTCATCATGCGCAGGATGTGGCGACCGGTTTTGAGTGCGTGTCTACTTTCAAAGTCTGACAGATATAAGGAGAAATTAATTATTTATTGAGTTTTTTAAAATGACCATACAAGACGGTTAAAGTCAACGTTAAATAAATATGAATTAATTACAATGTTAGTTATAACGAAATGAATAAGTATCTCTTAGTTATTTACCGTTTGTATCGTCTATGAAGTTCTGCTACCCCAGTGTCGTCCAGGCTAAGCAAGCAATCACTGTATTTACAAACTGTAATTATATGTTATATTTATTGAATTCTGACCGTAAGTATATATACTATTCAAAAAAAGTAGGGGATATTTGATTTTGGGGGCATAATACTAAAATATGCAAATGACTACGAAAAAAGTCACTATAGAACCTAACAGAAGAAACATTTCCAGTTACATGTGACGCCCAAACGCACCAATAGCTACCACATGGAATGCAGGTGATGCTTGGGATCATCATGGGGGTCCAACCCAAGATTTGCACGACTCTGACTTTGAATGTTACAGTCATTGTGGCATTGAATTCCAGGGTGGAAACATCAGTTTAATTGTTTTAGTGACCAGAAAACAAATTTTGATATGCGTCGGCTTACCCAAAATGAAAGGTTACGTGCCCTTGGCATGCTACAGATCGGCACAACACAGGCGGTTGTGGCGCGGACGATGAATGTTTCTCAGTCTGTCATAAGCAGGCTATGGTCCAGATACCGTGATAAACAATCTGTACAGGACAGACCACGCTCAGGTCGACCAAGGGCGACAACTCAAGCCCAGGATCGATTTATCCGTACCTTGGCCTTGGGAAATCGTGTCATCACAGCAAATCAGATCAGCGCTCGTCTTCAAACAGACACTGGTGTGAGAGTGAGTGGCCAGACGATTCGGAATCGACTGCATAGGGGTCACCTTCGCGCCCGACGTCCTCGCGTGATCCCTTGTTTGAGAGATCATCACATTCAGGCAAGACGTCGTTGGTGTAGGGATCGTCAACACTGGGATAATCGACGCTGGAGCAATGTGATGTTTTCAGATGAGTCAAGGTTCACTGTTGATTTTTTGGACAGACGTAGGAGGGTGTGGCGTCGTCGAAACGAGCGCTTCCAAGACGTTAACGACATCAGACATGATCGATTTGGGGGTGGTTCTGTTATGGTGTGGGGAGGCATCACTGTTGCTGGAAGAACGGCTTTACATGTTGTTGCAGGGCGTGTTACAGGCCAGTACTACCGGGACAACATCTTGGCAGTCCATGTTGTGCCGTTCGCACGACGTCATGGCCGCCGTTTCATCTTCCAGGATGACAACGCAAGATGTCACAGGGCCAGGATCGTTACAGGTTACCTCCAACAACAGAACATCACCACATTACCTTGGCCAGCACTGAGTCCCGACCTCTCCCCCATCGAGCATGTCTGGGACATGCTTGGACAGAGGTTACGTCAACGTCAACAACGTCCTGCCAATGTCCAAGAACTTGCTGCTGCGTTGCAACAGGAATGGGACAATCTGGACCAAAATGACCTTAGACGTCTCATTAGGAGTATGCCACGTCGGATCAATGCTTGTTTGGCAAACAGAGGAGGATTTACCCGTTACTGACTTGGTTGTGATGCTGTGGTAACTTTGCTGTTTGACCCCGGGTATCATTTTACCCGTATAATGGTCAGTCTGTGCCTTACTTAGTCTAACGATCATTTGGAATAAATCGATGAATGTGAACTTCATTTCATTTTGTCATTTGTTTCTTCGTCAGTTTCATTAGGTGACTTTAATAACACTTAAAAATCAAATATCCCCTACTTTTTTTGAATAGTATATTATTCATATACATGTATAATTCTGACTATAAGTATATATTGCTCATATACATGTATAATACTGACTGTAACTGTATATTACCCATATACATGTATAATTCTGACCGTATTTACGCGCTGTAACCATATACTGTATTTACGCGCTGTTATATATATTACACGTATAGTTATAATTATGGCCGTATTAACGGACTGTAACTTATATTACACATATTTATACAGTGTTATCATCTATTATGCCAAGGAAAACTGTCTAGTCGTTCGAATGGTACAAACAACCGAGGTCCCGTATACATACTGGCGTGTACGTAAAAGATGCCTTGGCAGTTGGAATTCGATATACGAGTAGGCCGTGGCGCCGCTGTCAGGGAAGAATTTCCACTCATAGCACACTGTATGACATATGTCCGTCTTCATTAGCCCAGTCAGACCATTTTATCATATATCATACTTATTTTAAACAATTATTTTAAATAATTACGTAATGTATTAATATATTTTACTAATATTGATAATTATGACTCTATTTACACGCTGTTAGCATATATTATATTTATTGTTCTAGAAGAATATTATTATTATTATAAAACAATTATATAGCCCATATACATTTTCAGGTGTACGCTTTACAATAAATTTTAAAGCAATAAACATAAATATCTATAAAATAAAATACAGTTAAATACATACAAACTACAATAAACTAACCATGTAGATAATGGGAGAAAAAAATAACTAAATTTAAGAGAGAGAGAGAGAGAGAGAGAGAGAGAGAGAGAGAGAGATGTGGTTTAACGTCCACTCGACACAAACTAGGTCATTTCGGGACTAACATATAGTTTAATTTTATTTCAATGATTCGTTTGTGCGTGGGGGTCTTTAGCAGTGGGGGTAAACCGGAGGACCCAGAGAAAACCCGCGAGGTTGGACAGGCGACCCTACTCCTTGTCACGTACAACCGGGCAATCGAAACCACGCCAGTTGACTCAATGACAGAGGTATTATGATACAGCGCGCAGCCATCCACCCCCCCCCCCCCAGTAAATTTAAAACTAACTGGATTAATCTTCGCGCAGAAACTGGCAAACCTTAAAAGTTTTTTAGCCAAATCTAAAACTAACTGTTTAATTATGGCAGATATTGGCACACCTTAAAAGTTTGTTAGCTAATCTAAAACTAACCGTTTAATAATGGCAGATAATTATGAAAGCCTATAACTACCATTCATAATTTCTACTTTTCGCCTCTTCAAAACACGAAAGTCGAAAAGTCGAAAAGTAGAAGTTACGACAAAATGTGAGGTGACAACACGCTATACAAGCCAAAATCAACTCGAAAATAGGCAATTAAGAAATAACACACAGCGATAATAGCGTCTTGTCGACTTCCGACTTAGTCATATTTTTGTATTTATTGATGTCAGTAAGAAGGCGCCAACACGCATACCAAGCCAAAATGCAACTCGAAAAGTAGAAATTAGGAAATTAACACACCACGCTATTAGCGACTTTTCGACTTTTCGCCTCGGAAGTTGTTGTAGTCTCAGTTTTCCAGGTCGCACTTGAATACGTGCAATCAGGGCTCACGGTATACAAGCCAAAATGCAAGTCGAAAATAAGAAATTAGGAAAAAACAAGGGGCGCTATTATCGCTGTGTGTTATTTCTTAATTTCCTATTTTCGAGTTGATTTTGGCATGTATAGCGTGTTGTCGCCTCACATTTTGTCGTAACTTCTACTTTTCGACTTTTCGACTTTCGTGTTTTGAAGAGGCGAAAAGTAGAAATTATGAATGGTAGTTATAGGCTTCCATAGATAATGGTAAACCTTAAAAGTTCGTTACCTAATCTAAAACTAACTGTTTAATTATTGCAGATACAGATAAATCTTAAATGATTGTTAACCATATGAAACCCCCACATGAGAAACAGCATCGAGTGTTTTAGAAAACCTTAATGTACATACTTTTATTTTTGCACGACACCCGCTAGTGATATATGGTATAATTATTTACTGTTGTTTTCAAAGCGATCCACAATCTCGGCCTTCAACATCTGTTCTCCTGTTATCAACCATTGCTTACTTTTAAGATCAGCCGATTAACTACAGTTGGTAGTGACATCCAAATCAAGAACCAAGTATGGAGATCGTGCTTTTCTGAGATGCGGTGTAGTTTTATGAAACAGACTTCCCATAGACATCAAAAGATCCGAAACATTGAACACTTGTAAGTCACATTTCAAGACATTAATTTTCAAGAAAATATATGACTATATATTTAGTTGTCTTGAGCAGTTTACTTGAAACAATTGTTTTACACATTCATAATTTATAACTATAGAGCCATAATTGTAATGCAGTCAATGTCCCCTTGCATGAAAGCGCAATTAGGCAATTTTGGAATTCTTTCGATTTGAATTAAATTGAAAAGAAAGTTTGTCGGATACTGAAATACAACAGCTAAACAATACATACCACAAGAAAGGAAAACCACCAGAAATATCTCAAATTTTCTCATCTTGTTCAGTTATAATTCTCGGTCATATAATATGTTGTATTTTACAGCTCGTTGTTTATAAAGCAAAATATATATTCTATTCAATATGTGATTGGTTTGGTTTTTTATGAATATTGATTAAATTTATGCCCCTCCCACAATCGAGTAGAACATCAGTGCTTGATCAAGCCACTACAATAACACATTGTAACACTATCATCAGATCCCCGCTGATGGAGTTTGAAATAAAATGGGATTTAACGTTCTTCTGTTCTGCTCCGAACTGGGCTAATGAAGACGGGCATACGCCATACAGTGTGTGCTATGAGGGAAATTTTGCCCGGACAGCGGCACTACGGCCTAGCATTATATCGAATTCCGACTGTCAATGGGTCTTTTACGTGCACGTCAATGTGTGCACGGGACCACGGTTTTTCGCCCCATCCGAACGACTAGACCGCTGTCCTTGTCAGGCCATCCGTCCTACATCACTGACAAGAGGGACCCACGCCGGAAAATCTAGGGATCGAACACCCGACCTCCAGGCTAGCGAGCCAGCGTCTTACCTCACTTAGCCACCGTGACTCCTGCATAGATTAAAAACCGTATACACTAAAGGAGCTAAATCACTAAAATTTGGGACCTAGAAATTGACACAAATGGGTAGCAACGCATATAATAATGTAATATGAATGTATATAAACTGATTTACATTCAATCGTTTCCGTTTTTACTCTAATTTCAAATCAGTTATGTTCGGCGAAATACAACAGAAGTCTCAATCTCTAGCTTCTGGTTATTCCAGTCTACACAGATAGTATTCCATATAAGAATATGCCGTCACCGTTTGACATGACTTGTGGAATATTTGTAGCCCCCTTCTTCAAGTTCCTTATTACAAATGGCGCTCAAACGCATTATGGTACACGAATCGTGTATCAATTGTTAAATGTTTATTTTGTCTTAAATATTGGTAAGATCACAACAGCAATGTTGATTAAAATTGAAAAATAATTCGTGTTTTCAATGTCAAAGACTTGGATGAAATTCAATTAGAGACTTGGCTACTTTCAGAGTAATATATCACTGTTCATCGGGTATTTTGTAAATGGTGAACAGTCCATTTGCTGTTAACATTTTTTATCGATACCGTTTTTCAGGAATTTTGTCTAATGGTAGAATTGTTCGTTATTTAATTTATATTAATTACGTTGTAACATTTGATGGAATATAATGGTCCCTGACATATCAGGTTTACCTATCAATACAGATGCACAATGACCTAGTTTATTTCGAGTTGACGTTAAATGCCATTTCTCTCGTTTGTATCATTTCAATGCAGTCATGAAAATATGTGATTCCCATGCTATTGTCAATTATATTTTTGTTCGAATCAGGTTGATTGGCGTTGCAACAGCTCGAGGATTGTTTTATTATAAAATATTGCTATATAAAGACCCAAGTTGTCAATACCTGTTTATTTGTGTCACAATATAAGTTTATATGTCATGTAAATGTGTATACACGTGTATGTCGAGTTTCTGTTCTATTGCTCGTTTACATGGTGTGACATAATGTCGATAGTTTTTCTTCTTGATTGGTAGATCTCGCTGCGACTTTATCTAAGCCAAGATATAAAAATAATACACCAAGTACCCCACATACAAACATGTCTAAGTAATCAAGTTTAAAATAATAAGCTAATAATAAAGCGAAAAGGTAAACCGTGTGGGTTAATCAAGTTCGAAATACGCTAAGAAAGCGAAAAGCAAAATCCTGGGGGATAATCAAGTTTAAAAAGAGGTGGGGGGTAGGGTGACCACCCGTCCCGCGTCCCGAAAACCAACCAAACTGTCCCGCAATTGCTCACATGGAAGATTTCTATACAGTAATATGCGTGAAACTTCTCTCGCTATAGTCTATTTGAGTATTAGTCAAGTCAAAATACTGAAAGACCCACCACAAATTCCTTTAGAAGGTTTTTTGGTACCAACATGTAGAAGACCTTTCTCTGTACATCATTCTGAAAATCCACCTAAATCCACCGGCGTGGTTCCCCCCTGTCACTGGTGCGGGACAGAGGGCCTTGGTCAACGTATACTCATTCGGATGAGACGCAAAAGAATCCTTGGCAGTTGGAATCGATGTAAGAGTATAGGCCGCAGCATCGGTCCCGGGCACAATTTCGATCATAGGACACAATCTGGAGTATGCCCGTCTTCATTAGCCCAGTTGGGCGTTAAATCCCATTTCAATTACGTTTAACTCAAAGAAATATATATTTTAATGTAATAAACATAAGAAATGGAAAATATTGACAAAAATCAACGAATATGATCTATATAACATTGACACCCCACACTACAACTACACACTATCAGCAGCGCAACCGACAACACCACGACCGTAACCATACTCAAAGAAATTTAAATTAAATTAAATTAATATAATTAATTCACATATTATATTTTTTAAATATTGTAAAGACCTGCACTACCAATAGAAATCTCAGTTCTCAGACAGTACATCTGCTAAAATCTCAAAATGTTAATTTACAACTTGGAAACGTGCTTTGTCCTATGCTAGACCTTTTCTATGCAATAAACTACCAAAGTCAATTATTGTCAAAACAGTCCAGGGAGAGAGAGAAGAGAAAAAAAAGGTAAAAAATGGAATTTTACGCCCACTCGAAACAAACTATAATTCGCTTGCACATAAGGTCTTTAGCTTTGGGAGGAAACCAGTGGAAGAGGTTAGATGGCGACCCCATTCCTTGTCACGTACAAACGGGGAATCGAAACCACACCACTTGACTCAATGACAGAACTTATGATCTAAAATGCATGCGTTAACCAAGGGGCCACCCAACCCCCCTCTTACCCAAAGAATATTAAAATTAAATAAATACTAGTATTAAAATTTGTTACATTATGAATCACATAAACAAAAAAACATTAGCTGACTACTGGGGCATTTGCCGTGACCGAAGGCTATATATTTCTATTATATATATATTTCTATTATATATATATATATATATATATATATATATATATATATATATATATATATATATATATATATATAAAAAACAAAAAAACTGGAAGACAACGGATGTATCGAATTGCTTGTTCCTTTATTTTGATATGTATATTTGGTTTAATGGAGTATCAATTACATTCGCTTTCGCTTTGTCGTCTCTGAATTAGTAAAATTCAAATATGTCCATTGATGCATAACTGATGATTGTGTAAAGGTATCTTGTATGTATCAACCAGGGACAGTAAAAGATGCATTACGTAAGATTTAGTTAAAGAGCTGACAGTTCTTGCAATAATAGTTTAAACAAACATGCATCATGCAAGAGCTAAATCTGCCTTTTGCAGGCCTTTTTTTAGGCTTGAAATGTTATATAAACCATTAGACATTCTTAACAAAACAAGACCATAATCAACCCTCGATGGCATTGGATACTCGAGATTTAACTAGATTAGAACGGTTCGCCATTTAAAAATTTAATTTAAAAATGGGAAAGCGAGGCTTAGTCTCGGATATACCAGAGAGAAGAAGAGATGTGTTTTAAGTCCACTCGACACAAACTAGGTCATTTTGGGAATAACACATGATTTAATTTTATTTCAATCATTCGCTTGCGCGTACGGGTCTTTAGCAGTGGGAGGAAACCAGAAGACCCAGAGAAAACCCACGAGGTTGGACAGGCGAACGCGACACTCCTTGTTGACTCAATGACAGACCTTATGATACAGCTCGCACGTGCTAACCATTCGGCATCCAGCCCCCATATGACACACGAATACAAACCAGGCTTGTGTGCATATTTCATAGTTTGATTTTCTATTGTTATTGTTGCTATGACGAAAAGTGAAGTGACTATATCAATTGTTATGCATACTGCCTCGGTTTTTTTTAAAAACAAGATGATGTCCCGCAATATGATCAAGCAAAGGTGGTCACCCTAGTGGGGGGGGGGGGCAAAAAAACGGTTGAGTGTTATTTCAATAATTCGTTTGCGTGTAGGAGGATCCTAAAAAAACCCACGAGGTTTGAAAGGCGACCCCCTCCTTCCCCCCCCCACCCCTCGACCTGATGTAGCGTGACACGATCTTGACTAGATATTGGATAGTTTGGTTATTGAGTGTTATAAATATCTGGATCTGTCAAGTTCATCTCACATCCTAGGAAATAATTGTTCAGCCTCGTGGGGTTTTTCCGGGTCCTCCCGTTTTCCCCCAGTGCCAAAGATCGTACATGCACACATTATGGAAGCCTATTGCGGCCATTTCAGAATGCGAGAAGTCGAGGGCGAGAACACGAGAAGACGAGAAGACGGGAACACGAGAAGACGAGAAGTTGAGGGCGAGAGTGCGAGGGAGCGAGAACACGGGGAAACAGGGCGAGAATACGAGGATCTCGCCCCGAGAACACGAGATTACTTTCACCTCGACTTCTCGCTCTCGACTACTCGACTTCTCGCCCCCAACTACTCGACTTCTCGCCCTCGACTTCTCGTCTTCTCGTGTTCTCGCCTTTGAAAAACCTCGACTTCTCGCTCCCTCGCTCCCTCGCCCTCTCGTGTTCTCGCTCCCTCGCTTCGTCACAATCTCGACTTCTCGTCTTCTCGCCTCGGAAGTGCAGTTTATACGCATGTCCACTGACTACCGCATCGGCATTTATATTTAGACATGGATTATAATAAACGGAAATGTTTGAAGTTCTAGAAAATTAAATTTAATAGTCTTAAACAATTTTAATCTCTTCTTGCACAGATAGTATTGTATTCTGTAATCGCTTTTAAGTCTTCAGTCGAATCTTTCTTTGCTCTCTAACTTCAATAACCTTCATCGGGTTTTTTGATGCGTGGACTTGTCAGTGCTGTAGGATGTAGAGCCTGACAAGGGTCAACGTATAGTCGTTCGAATGGGATTAACAAGACGAGGTCCCGTGCCCGGAATCGAAATGAAGTTGGCTCTACGGTGGCCCAGTGAGTAGGACGTTTGCTTTCTAACTTTATCAAAGTTCATCGTGATTTTCTGGCGATGTCCACCCTAGGACGGAGGGCCTGAGAAGAGACAACGTATAGTCGTTCGGATGGAATACAAATAACCGAGATCCCGTGTCCGGAAACTAAATGAAGAGTGAGCTACGATGGCTCAGTGAGTAGGACGTTTGCTCTCTTACTTCATCAAAGTTCTCCTGGATTTTTCAGTCGGGGTTCCTGCTTGTCAGTGGTAAAGTCGATTCAATGGGATAAACAAAAAACGAGGTTCCTTGTCCGAAATCGAAATGAAGTGGGGGCTACGGTGGCTCAGTAAGTAGGACGTTTGCTCTCTAACTTCATCAAAGTGCATCGGGATTTTTCTGGAGATGTCCTCCCTTGTCAGTAGTGTAGGATGGAGGACGGAGGGCCTGGCAACGGATAACGTGTAGAGGACGGAGGGCCTGGCAACGGATAACGTGTAGAGGACGGAGGGCCTGGCAACGGATAAAGTGTAGTCGTTCGGATGGAATAAAAATAACCGAGGTCCCATGTCCGGAATCTAAATGAAGTAGGAGCTACGGTGGGTCAGTGAGTGGGACGTTTGCTCTCTTATTTCAGTGGCGTAGGAAGAAAGCCCTCGCAAGGGACCACGTATAGTCGTTCGGATGGCATAAAAGAGACGAGGTCACGTGTCCGGAATTGAAATGAAGTGGGAGTTAGGGTGGCTCAGTGAGTAGGACGTTTCCTCTCTAACATCATTAAAGTTCGGAGCCACGGTGGCTAAGTGGGTAAGACGCTGGCTTACTAAACTGGAGGTCACGTGTTCGATCCCTGCATTGGCCGAGAAAGTTCATCGTGGTTTTCCGACGTGGTTTTCCCTTGTCAGTGGTGCAGGGCGGAGGGCTTAGCAAGGACAGCTGTCTAGTTGTTCGGATGGGACGAAAAACCTAGGCTATAAATTGGCGTGCACGTAATTGGCAGTTTGGATTCGATATAAGCGGGGGGGGCCTTGGTGCCGCTGCCCGGGCACAATTTTCCTCATAGCACACTGTATGGCGTATGTCCGTCTTCAGTAGCCCAATCGGAGCAGAACAGTATGACGTTAAACCCTATTTCATTTCATTTCACCAAAGTTCATCGGACATTTTCTGGCTGGGTTTACCCATGTCAGTTGTGAAGGATGGGATAAAAAAGACCGAAGTTCTGTGTCCGGATTCGAAATGAAGTACGGTCTGCTGTGGCTCAGTGCGTAGTCGGGACTTTTCTGGCGAGGTACCCCCTTGTCCTTGGTGTAGGACGGAAGGCATAGGGACAGCATGTCGTTCGGATCGCATGAAAAACCGAGGTCCCGTGTACACATTGGCGTGGTGGTGTGTGTGTGTGGGGGGGTGGGACTCTGTTTCGACCCCCCCGCTTATATGTGACATGGAGTAGGGTCGTCTGTCCAACCTTGTGGGTTTTCTTCAGGCCCCCCCCCCCCTAAAAAAACTGTTAATTGCTTGATTTGTCGAGTGGACGTTCAACCCCATCCCCCCCCCCCCTCATTTCATTTTCATTTCGAACGTCAATAAAAACCGATAATAATTGTTTCCTTTGTATTAGAAAATAACGTTTTTAAACACATTAATACATAATATAATAAGTACTAGACCAAAAAAAACCACATTAAGTCATTACTGTATACAAATTAAAATGTCGCACACTAGACTAAGTGAGCACGCAGAAAAGGGTACCTGCATCAAAAAGTATTCAAACGAGCTTTGGTGGCAGCATGATTAATATTTCACAGAATCAAGGGATGAATAAACTACAAGACTGCAAAATTACAGAAGCCGCCTTTGATGTTTTGTCGACATATATTACCATAGATATACCAAAAATATGGGAAAATCGGGTTATTTTAGGCTCACTGCGCACATAATAACTTCTTAACTAGCTTTGGTGGCGCCAAGATGTTTATGTTTTCGAATTAACGGATGAATAAGTTGTGAACATACCAATGTTCATTACCTTTCTATGGTGCATTATCAAATTACTCGTAGGATACCCGGCTTTACACGGGCCCAAATTCGACTGGGGGTCCAATTCGCCAGGGGCCTAAATTCGCCCTTGGTCCAAGTTCGCCCGTAGCTCAAATTTGCCAGGGGCCCATATTCGCCCAATGCTCAAATTCGCACGGAACCAAATTCGCCCGAGGCACAATTCGTTCGTGGCCCAAATTCGCCTGTGGCCCAGATTCGATGGCCTAAAACATTCATGTGGTCGTGCTTTTTAATTTGATACGAGATATGTTGAGGTGGAGCGCGGCGACGAAGCGTAATTCGCCTGGGGCCCGAATTCAATGGCCAAAAACATTCGTGTTGTGATGCTGGTTAATTTAATACCACATAATAATGTGTGGGTGGAGCGCGGCGACGAAGCGTGACGGGCGAAAATACATACAGAGATACACACACACACACCCATACCCACTTAGATTTTATTTATATAGATATCACCGCAAAGTTCTCATGGCCACGAAACGTGATGGGCGAACATCCATACATCCATACATCCATACCTACATACATACAAATACAACTTGATTTTATTTATATAGATATCACCGCAAAGTTTTCATGACCCGGATTCGGGACAAACATTTGGGGTTTATTAATCAAAGGTACGTTCAGGCTGCATCAAAACCACCTAAATGAGCCTTGGTGGCAAAATGTTATTTATTTCACAGAATCAACTACCAGACTGCACACTTTCCGGACCCGCAAAAAACCCACGTGGTTCGACAGGCGACCTATCCCTTGACACGTACAAGCGGGGAATCGATACCCCGACAGTCGATGCAATGACAGACCTTATGATCAAATGCGAACGCGTTAACCATTCGGCTACCAAAACACATACTGTTTTTCTCCAACTGAGCTAATGAAAGCGAATATACGTCATGCAGTGTGCTACGAGGGCCTACTCTTATTTCGAATTCTAACGGTAAAGGGTTCTTATACGTGGACACCAACGAGTGTGAAAGAGAGAGAGAGATAGACTCGACAGAAACCAGGTCATTCCGGGACTAACAATTTTATTTCAATAATTTGCTTGCGTTTAGGGGTCTTTAGCAGTGGGGGAAACCCGGAGAATCCGGAGAAAACCCACACGATTGGACAGACGATCCTAATCATTGTCACGTTCAAGCGGCGAAACGAAACCGAGCCACTTGACTCAATGACAGACGCCAATGTGTACACGGGACCCCGTTTTTTTTTGTCCCATCTGAACGACTACACGTTATCCGTTGCCAGACCCCCGTCCTCTACACGTTATCCGTTGCCAGGGCCCCCGTCCTCTATCCTACACTACTGACAAGGGAGGACATCTCCCGAAAAATCCCGATGCACTTTGATGAAGTTAGAGAGCAAACGTCCTACTTACTGAGCCACCGTAGCCCCCACTTCATTTCGATTTCGGACAAGGAACCTCGTTTTTTATTTATACCATTCAATCGACTATACCACTGACAAGCAGGAACCCCGACCGAAAAATCCAGGAGAACTTTGATGAAGTAAGAGAGCAAACGTCCTACTCACTGAGCCATCGTAGCTCACTCTTCATTTAGATTCCGGACACGGGATCTCGGTTATTTGTATTCCATCCGAACGACTATACGTTGTCCATTCTCAGGCCCTCCGTCCTAGGGTGGACATCGCCAGAAAATTCACGATGAACTTTGATGAAGTTAGAAAGCAAACGTCCTACTCACTGGGCCACCGTAGAGCCAACTACATTTCGATTCCGGGCACGGGACCTCGTTCTTTTTAATCCCACTGGAACGACTATACGTTGTCCCTTGTCAGGCTCTACATCCTACAGCACTGACAAGTCCACGCATCAAATAACCCGATGAAGGTTATTGAAGTTAGAGAGCAAAGAAAGATTCGACTGAAGACTTAAAATCGATAACAGAATACAATACTATCTGTGCAAGAAGAGATTAAAATTGTTTAAGACTATTAAATTTTCTAGAACTTCAAACATTTCCGTTTATTATAATCCATGTCTAAATATAAATGCCGATACTCAGTGGACATGCGTATAGACTGCACTTCCGAGGCGAGAACACGAGAACACGAGAAGTCGAGATTGTGACGAAGCGAGGGAGCGAGAACACGAGAGGACGAGATTAACTCAAAGGCGAGGGAGCGAGGGAGCGAGTAGTCGAGGTTTTTCAAAGGCAAGAACACGAGAAGACGAGAAGTCGAGGGCGGGAAGTCGAGAAGTAGAGGGCGAGAAGTCGAGGGCGAGAGTGCGAGAGCACGAGGTTTTTCAAAGGTGAGAACACGAGGGAGCGAGAAGTCGAGGGACGAGGGAGCGAGAAGTCGAGGTGAAAGTAATCTCGTGTTCTCGGGGCGAGATCCTCGTATTCTCGCCCTGTTTCCTCGTGTTCTCGCTCCCTCGCACTCTCGCACTCTCGCCCTTAACTTCTCGTCTTCTCGCCCTCGACTTCTCGTCTTCTCGTGTTCTCGCCCTCGGCTTCTCGCATTCTGCAATGGCGCAATAGGCTTCCATAATGTGCGCATTTAGAATCTTTGGCACTGGGGGAAAACAGGAGGACCCGGAAAAACCCCACGAGGCTGAACAATTATTTCCTAGGATGTGAGATGAACTTGACAGATCCAGATATTTATAACACTCAATAACCAAACGATCCAATATCTAGTCAAGATCGTGTCACGCTACATCAGGTCGAGGGGTGGGGGGGGGAAGGAGGTGGTCGCCTTTCAAACCTCGTGGGTTTTTTTAGGATCCTCCTACACGCAAACGAATTATTGAAATTGAGAAGTCGAGATTGTGACGAAGCGAGGGAGCGAGAACACGAGAGGACGAGGCGAGGGAGCGAGGGAGCGAGAAGTCGAGGTTTTTGCAAAGGCGAGAACACGAGAAGATGAGAAGTCGAGGGCGAGAAGTCGAGAAGTCCAGGGCGAGAAGTCGAGAAGTCGAGGGCGAGAAGTCGAGAGGTCGAGGGCGAGAGTGCGAGAACACGAGGTTTTTCAAAGGCGAGAACACGAGGAAGCGAGAAGTCGAGGGACGAGGGAGCGAGAAGTCGAGGTGAAAGTAATCTCGTGTTCTCGGGGCGAGATCCTCGTATTCTCGCCCTGTTTCCTCGTGTTCTCGCTCCCTCGCACTCTCGTGTTCTCGTGTTCTCGACTTCTCGTGTTCTCGCCCTCGACTTCTCGTCTTCTCGCCCTCGACTTCTCGTCTTCTCGTGTTCTCGCCGCGAGAAGTGGCGAGAAGTCGAGATTCTGAAATGGCCGCAATAGGCTTCCATACACACATAATGTATTTAACATGTATAATGCCTCATCAATTAATCGACTATACAGATGGTGGTGGTATAATCAATTTTGTTATGTGTATTAAATACATGCAGGTAGATGCAGGTATAAAAAACCTTCATCATATCGTATATAAAGTATATCAACACTTTATACCTAATTTATGAGTTTAATAATCTATATTAAAGGGGGGGGGGGGGGCGAATGGTTAGCACGCGCGCGCTGAATGATAAGGTCAACTGGTTGTACCGGACAAGGAGTAGGGTCGCCTGTCCAACCTCGTGGGTTTTCTCCGGGTCTCCCGGTTTCCTCCCACTGCTAAAGACCCCTACGCGAAAGCGAATTATTGAAATAACATGGAACCATGTGTTAGTCCCAAAATGACTTAGTTTGTGTCGAGTGGACGTTAAACCCCATCCTCTCTCTCTCTCTCTTTCTCTCTCTCTCTCTCTCACTCTCTTGGGATCACGGTGACTAAGTGGGTAAGACGCTGGCTCGCTAGCCTGGAGGTCGGGTGTTCGATCCCTGCATTGACCGAGAAAGTTCACCTGGATTTTCCGGCGTGGTTCCCCCTTCTCTGTGATGCAGGACATTCGGATGAAACGAAAAACCGAGGTCCCGTGTACACATTGGCGTGCACGTAAAAGATCCCTTCATTAGCCCAGTTCGGAACAAAACAGTAGGACATTAAACCCCATTTCATTTCTCTCTCTCTCTCTCTCTCTCTCTCTCTCTCTCTCTCTCCCTATATAATAAGTGCGAATTTTAACACTAAAATGTTCCGGGATTAAGTCCTTTAATACTAATAAGATTATAGTGGGCCCATATGGAATGTAATTGAAAATGATACTGAGAAATAAAATGAAATGGGGTTTAACATCCTACTGTTCTGCTCCTATACCATGCGCCATACAAATGAGGACAATTTTGCCCAGACAGCGGCGCTACGGCCTACTCTTATATCGAAGTCCAACTGCCAAGGGATCTTTTACCTGCACGCCTATGTATGGTTGTTTCGTCCCATCCGAACAACTAGACAGCTCTCCATCCTGCACCATTGACAAGCGGGAAACCACGCCGGAAAATCCCGATGAACGTGTTTATAAATCAAACTTTACCACAATCTGAACACATGTTCACCAGTTGTCATAAACTGTAATAAACAACAATAACATATATACTATATTTATAAATGTACAAATACTTGTGACCTTTAAACATTCAGCCATACCAGCGTGAATATATTTGGGACATCTACGGCAAACTATATTGTAAACTGTATTTAATAAAACACATTGCCATGCGTAACACGTGGGCTGTGTATCGGCTCTAACAAAAGTATAATTATATAAGGAGTTTAATATTTATAATATTATAAACATTAAACATACAGTATGCAAGAGCTGCCTATTTCATGTCTTTCTTTAGGCCTGAAATGTTATCTAAATTATTAATTAGACATTAATTAACTTATCCAGGCAATAATCAACTCTCGATTTCATCGCTAGCCTGCGATATTTACTGGATTAGGATCCGATATTTACTGGATTAGGATCCGATTTACTGCTCAACTTTCATTCATGATTTAATCATGAAATGGATAATCGAGACTATGTTATTTTATCGTATCGACTTTAGTAATAATGATGGAGGCTAAGCCGAAAATTCAATCGCTAAATTCTCGGTTCAGAGTGGATTAATTTCACTGAAATTTTCAGCAAATTCCCTTTACATTATCTAGTTTTTAACTATTATAGTGAGAACTGTCAGCTCTTTATCTAATCTCCCATAATGTATCTTTAAGCGCATCTGAACACTGTATCTTTAAATTCCAGGGAAGATTGTGTATAAAGAACCCATAGCACACCTACTGTTTTATAAGATGATAGAGCCGTTCCACAGCCCTCCACTAGCACCCCCGTACATCATAATGTTCAGGTTAGATGAATTTGAAGAAATGTTGGGTTTTTTTTACATTGGTTTTGCTGGATTAGTATTTGGGAATGTGTTTTCATTGTATCTTTCTGATGAAATGTAAATGTAATTTTTCTTTTTTTTTTGATTTTCTAAAAGCAATTTTATCATTACATTAAATAAAGATACAATTTACACAAATCTGATATGACAAATGTCTGATTTGTAAAACAAATATTGGTTTTAAGATACAAATATTAATTTTACTGTACACATATCGAAATACGACAACAAATGAAGAACTACGAATTAAGGACTATGAATTAAGAACTAAGAATTAAGAACTATGAATTAAGAATTAAGAACTGTGAATTAAGAACTAAGAATTAAAGACTATGAATTAAGAACTAAGAATTAAGAACTATGAATTAAGAATTAAGAACTGTGAATTAAGAACTAAGAATTAAAGACTATGAATTAAGAACTAAGAATTAAGAACACCGGATAAAGAGCTCTTTGGTCTACCATAGGTAACTGCATATCTGTTTACGGGTAATTGAATCGCTAGTATCTTTGACGCATTTCTAAATGCAAAATGACAAGTCTGTCACTAATTTCTAAATGCAAAATGACAAGTTTGTCAGTAATTTACAGGTTTTTATAGTGACACCTCGAGTAATACGCTTGCTTGTAGTTCACTGGGGATGACTAAAAATGCAACCAGACACACGAATAAAGGATTAATCTAGATTTGTTGGGGTATTGTCATATTATGCGGGTAGAATTTGGTTTTTTTTAATGTTCAAAACACAGCTTGTGCTGTCCTTTTCAGGGCCGTCCATGTGGCCCTGGACCCCTTGATAGGTATGTATGTGGTGTTATCGTATCCCTCATATGCTCCTTTGTTCAGAAATATATAGTTTGTCTCTAGATATAGTTTGGTTTGGTTAAATAATCGTCCCGACCGCCGCTATCGCGTTAAAGGGCCATATTTCCGGGCATTTTGGATTTTACTATCATCTAATGACCCCACAACATAATGAATGAGTGTATTTCTTGACCCCTGGAACATATGTTTAGACACAAAATTATCATCATAGATAAAATGCTATGAGAGTTATAGGGAATTATTTGAAAGGGTTACCCGGGTTCACCCGGCAGATTCTTAAAGGGGACACCCTAGGCTGCTAAAATCAATCACAAAAAAAAAATTGTATACAATTTCCAGGTTCAGCCATAGTTCTGCCGCACTAACAAGTACATCTTTTGGATGCTGTTACTGTTTTGTAGTGCAACCCCAGGAATATAGGACCCCTGGCTGAAAATGTCACTGTGGTCGTTGCATTAATAGTTAAGGGGGGGGGGGCATACTCTGGTCATTGACTGTCACACTCATCCAAATGCAATTTGTATGTGAGCATGTTGGTAAGGTAGATAATTATTTGGTACAATATATAAGTACAACAGGCGCTGTTCTATTTTATCCTTTATTACTTTTAGCTATTTTAATTTGTTTGTCATATGTTATCATAATCTTTACTACCATATTTTGATTGTAATCGTATGCCATTTTACTTTTCGATGTGTAATGTCCACAAAATGTTAACTGCGCCATTGAGCAGTATTTTATATTGGTAATAGGCGCATTATAAATAAATTATTATTATTATTATTACCCTCCCCCACCCCTTCCTTAGTCTGGTCCTGTGTAACCCCACCATGCCTATACTACTCCATGTCTCTATTACAGCCCAAGTGTACCCGCCAACCCCGAACATAGATTCCATATAATTTCTGAATATAATCCGTTCCCTTTCTGTTACACAGATTAACCTAACCAGCCAGTTACAGGCGGGAAGGGATAAATCTATTTGTTAAGGCCAGCTCAATTTTTTGTCATGGTCGCTGAGATGTAAATACGGTTAGGGCACGTGATTGTTGGCTAGATTGTAAGTTAGGGTTTGGGTAAGCCTTGGGGCTAGGGCCAGGGTTAGGGTTAGGGTTGGGATTAGCCCTAGCCCTGTTTGCATCTCGTGACCTATGACGAAATATTGAGCTGGCCTTATCATTTAGTACTAACCGTGGGTCAGTTGGTGTTTAAGTAGCGAAAGGTTTAAACAATAAGGGAGACAACTCCAATTTTAAACATTTTCGGATTGGAGTGTAGTAACAGCGAGACAAAGGAATTGTATTTATAAAAGTTTACAGGATATAGGTATTGTTTAATGGTCGAGAGCGAGACATTAAGTAATATATTGTAACAACAAGAGGACCGTCAGGTCCGAGTGTTTTTACAATATATTACGCAATGTCTCAGCTCGAGACCATTAAACATCTTAAAATACAGACACTCCGCACGTGCGTTTACAGTGAAATACGTCACTCGAGTCTAATATTTGACAAGGTACGATTGGCAAGTTGCCCGTAATATTATTTGAAATAATGGTACGCCAACATCAAAGGGTGACGTCACATCTGTATTTTAATTATACAGATGTTTATCAACTCAGCTAAAGACAGACTATACATCATAATTTACTGGAGTTTTAAAATCAAAATAAGTGTGTATTTTACAAAGGTGGTGGTTATTTTACCAGTTTGAATTGGTTAAAAACTCACTGAATGGTGAGTTGTGATCACGTTCCAATACACACTATGTACGAGCTAAATCTGCTTATTACAGGTCTTTATGTTGGCTTTAAAAGTTAAATAAAATATCATTTAGACATTTATTCACATGACAAGCCTAGAACTCTTTAGAAGCTCTGTCAAAAGAATTGTGAACGGATTGAGGGAGACTGGGAACTGACATATGCTTGAATATGTCATCCTAGCTGTTATAACTAATATGTCGTGATATATATACAGGGCCCCCACATAGGGGGGGGGGGGGGGCTGATGGGGGATATGCCCTTGGATATCACTTCTTTTTTTTCGGGGGGGGGGGGGGCGCGAATTATTCATTTTGTAAGAATAATAATAATATGTCCATTTATAAAGCGCTATATCCACAAAACGTGCTCATTCTTAACAAAAAAAGACCTTATCTAGCACAACTTTTATTATTGTATTATGTTGGACCTGTTCTCAGCAGGAACACCTTCTGATAACAAAATATAAACCTCAAATCATTGCGATTCGGGTCATTTGTCCTAATAGTGTCTGTTCTTAGGTGAGAGAAATTATGTAGTTGTTACGAATATACGATACCCATGGAATTTATCAAACCCCAAATAAAATGTCTTATACTCATAAAAAATCAACTGAGCGCAGGCACTGAACAAGACAGTTCGAAAATAGATAAAGCAAAATGAATTGAAAATTACAGTTAAATTACTTTATTTTGAACGAAGTTACCAATAGTTGTAGTTTGTAGTTTTAACAAGAGGTGTGCATTGATCATACTGGACATTCGAGTCTTAGGTTCGCTTCTCCATTTTTAATTTAAATCATTAAATGACCGAATCGTTCTAATCTACTTAAAATCGGAAACATCGGATGTCATCGAGAGTTGATGTCATGTTAATTAAAGATACATTATGGGAGATAAGATAAAGAGTTAAAAACTAGATAGTGTAAAGGTAAATGAGCCGAGAACGAAGCGGGTGAAATTTTCGCATAGTCTCGGTCATCATTACTAAAATCATTAATATAAACAGCATAGTCTCGATTATCCACTGTTTTGATTTAATTATCAATGGCCGTTCAGCGGCATATAGGAATCTAATCCAGCCATCATCGAAGGCTAGCCTTGACATCGAGAGTTTATTATGGTCTGGATAAGTTAATTAATGTCTAATTGATAATTTAGATAACATTTCAGGCCTAAATAAAGACTTGTAATAAGCAGATTTTGCTCTTGCATAAAGTATATTTAAACATACATTATGCAAGAGCTAAATCTGCCTATTGCAAGTCTTTATTTAGGCTTCAGATGTTATAGAAATTATTAAATAGACCTTTATTTACACGACAAGCTTAAAATCAACTCTGTAGATCCACGGATGGCTTGGATACAGTTTGGATTTAAACAGCCTCGTCCATTTAAAATTAAATCAATAAATGGCGGACCAAGCTAACGTTTACCGTTACTCGCTGATGTCACAACCGGAAACTGGTGATGATAAGCCTGCCAAGCGAGGCTTCCATAGCCATTGAGCATGTTACTTGATAATCGAGAATATGTGGGCGGAGTTATCGTTTGTCAATCAAACGATCGCCAATTCTCATAGACGGTGAAGACACAATTAATGCCTATTTCTAGTCCAAACTTCTAACAGTGACAGTTCCGTTCAGAACAAAGTAATTTGACTGAAATTTTCAGCATTTTTCTTTTTATCATCTATTTTTGGATTATTATAACAAGAATGGCCAATTCTTTATAAAACTCCTAACTAATGTATCTTTTATATCTAATTTATAATTTATATAACATGTAAGGCCCAAAAGAAAGACCTGCAATAGGATTTAGCTCTTACATAATGCCTGTTGAACTTACTCAAACAAGTTTAGGGGTGGATCTAGCGGACAACGATTACAATATACTATGGGAAAATAAAATATAAAACCAGTCAACTCAGACCTTTGCCATAGAATGTGTTTTATATTTATATGTATCCTGTACAGCCGTCCTGTACACATATTTAGTAGACGAATACACGGTTTACATACGATCGATTACCAATCACCAAATGAGAGAGAGAGAGAGAGGGGGGGGGGGAGATAGAGAGAGAGAGAGTTTAACGTCCACTCGACACAAAATAGGTCATTTCTGGACTAACACATGCTTCAATTTTATTTCAATAATTCGCTTGCGCGGAGAGGGAGGAAACTGGAGGACCCGGAGAAAACCCACGAGGTTGAACAGGCGACCTTACTCCTTGTCACGTACAACACTGTAGTTGACTCAATGACAGGCCTTATGATACAACGCACACGCGCTAACCACTCGGCCATCCAACCCCCCATCACCCAAATGGATTACCACCATTCAATTATAAATCAGACACTGATGGATTAAAACGTTTTTTTTTTATTTGAACACTTAAACGTAAAAGACGTTACTATGACAACACACGAATCAACAATATAAGTAGATTAACATTACAATATACAACTTCCGGTTTCATTAATTACAAACATTTATCTCTGTGTGCCATTTGTTATATTCGCTATATTTAAAACTCAAATTGGTTATTTAAGATTTAATTAAGAAAACAAAATAAAAATACCAACGCTAGATATACCTTTCAGAGCTTTAACTTTAACGATATACAGGGCCGAGTTTACCTCGCGATGAACCCTAGACACAACTTGTCAGTAGGCCACCAAATTTATGTTTTATGTGTAGGATAAAGCACGAGACTGAGGTTATGCTGGGAAAAGAAAGACTGAAGAAAATAACCCGAGAGGCCGAGATTATTTTTCTGTCGAGGGTTTTGTCTGAAGTCCTTCTTCCCCCAGCATATCCGAAGTCGAGGACTTTATCTTGCTTATAAACCGTAGATGTTTACATGTAAGTAAAATGAGAATATCCCAGAATTCCCATAAGAAAAAACCTTATATCATGTTTTCTTATGGAAAAGAAACCTACCATGGAAGAATAACCCGTTACAGGTTTAAAGACAAACTTTCAAAAGAATAACCTCAAATTCCCCTGTATATATCCAAAGTCGCCCCCGACTTTCAGACCGCAAGTTATTCTGGACATAGAATGTACCCCAAAGATCATAGGTTAATAAAATGAAATACCTAGTGTATACAAGGTTATATGCCTGCACGCTGCGCCCGAATTAGTTAGAGTGGGTCTCCAGGTTTGATCTAGCTTCAACTCCGTATATCTGATCAAGCCCTTCTCGTTTGATTTGAGTGTGTTTGTGTCGCGGCCTATGACAGGACAACGCTATTATTCACGTGTCGGTGCCAAAGGGAGATAACGTACCTATAAGTTCGGGAATTTCTGAATAATCTAGCAACGGCTATTGATAAATTTTTCCCTAACAATATTGTAGTTGTAAGATATCAACAGTACCTTAAATAATAACCCGAGGCCTACATTCTTTTAAATAACTAACAGGTGTTTGTACAATTATAAGGTTTCTTGATTGGGGGGGGGGGCTTCCATCCTAGGTCATTATAGGCAAGGGTCCAGGGGCCGTAATAACCTGGAGAAAAGAGTACTTGCGCCCCCCCCCCCCCCCGACTCCTCCGGGCCTGTTTTTTAAGCAGAGTGGCAGTACAACAGTGATAGTTCGGGTATGGTGGTCATTGAGTGAAACAAGCTCATACTATATACAATCACATAAGATGTACACAGCATATAAAAAACAAAATTATTTATAATTTACAAATTAAACCTTGATAATTCAGGTCAAAATTATTTATTGAATTGGGTTGATCTGGAGATGGGGCCAGATTCATAAAATTAAATATTTGTCGACAGTCGAACACAGAATGGTTTCTATCCATAGATACGGGCTTTATCCATGGACAAATTTTCATCCCGTAAAATCAATCAATAGATGAAATCTGACGATATCGACCAATATCAAAGATGTTTTGTGAGTTAAACAGGTTCGGGAAACTCAAGAACACAATGAATTGTAAATATTATAATAACTAGTGACCGGCGCAGGATATTTGGTTCATGTGGGGCTTCGATTGGGGCGAGGAGTCCCCCGGGAAAATTTGAAAAATCTGGGTGTCATTAGTGATTTCAATATTACACTCAATTTGATCAGCTACATCACACCAACCAAAGAGAGAGAGAGAGAGAGAGAGGGGGGGGGGGTAACGTCCACTCGACACATACAAGGCCATTTCGGGACTAACATATTGTTTAATTTTATTTCAATAATTCGCTTGCGCGTAGGGGTCTTTATCAGTGGGAGGAAACCGGAGGACCCGGAGAAAATCCACGAGGTTGGACAGGCGACCAGTTGACTCAATGACAGACTTTATGATACAGCGCGCACGGGCTAACCATTCAGTCATCCAACCCCCTTCACACCAACCAAAGAAAAGCTCAAATGTTCACGTTTTATGAAACATAATGACAAGTGAGATTTTTTTTATACCGTTATTTAAGAGAAGAGGGTGGTGGTGGGGGTGGGGTGGAAGGGGTGGATCCACATTATTGGGCGTGTTTTATTCCCGTATCTGCCTTTTTTATAATGCAGGTAACAGGTATTATCGATGGGATTTTTGATTTGAGTAGAAATACTAATTTTAAAACAACACATCCTCAGACATTGTCTGTATTGGACACCGCAGCCAGGTATAAGATGACAATAATTTAGCCGACTGGTATCATCTAACAATGTACACCACAGTAATAAATAGTTAGAACTATACAATTATTGAACAATTACACCAACGATATTATATAAAATGTACATTATTTACAAAAATAAAATAGAGTTATTTCCCTTCTCACAGCAACTGCAGCCAAAACCTGACCGCGCATTATTGTTGATCTTCCACCACAGCGCATAATTGACGCATTTTTTTTTAAAGATCACTTTAATATATTGAAATGAAATGAAATGGGGTTTAACGTCCTACTTTTCTACATCGAATGGGCAGATGAAGAAGGACATGCGCAATGAAGGGAACTATGATAGAGGGTTCGCCTTAACAACGGCCCACTCGTTTCCAATTCCTACTGTCACGGGTTGTTTTATGTGCATCTCGATTTTTGGTTCCATCCGAACGACTAGACACTGTAAATGAAGACAGGAATAAGCAAATCACGGTGCTATGATGGAAGGTTTACTCGAACATCGGCGCTACGGCCTACTCTTGTTTGGAATTCCAACGCGTTCTAGTGGGGTTGGATGGTAGAATGGTTAGCGCATGCGCGTTGTATCATAAAGTCTGTCATTGAAACAACTGGCGTGGTTTCGATTCCCCGGTTGTACGTGACAAGGAGTAGGGTCTCCTGTCCAACCTCGTCGATTTTCTCCGGGTCCTGCGGTTTTCCCCCTCTGCTGAGATACTCCTACACGAGAGAGGGGGGGGGGGGGTAACGTCCACTCGACACAAACTAGGCCATTTGGGGACTAACATATGGTTTAATTTTATTTCAATAATTCGCTTGTGCGTAGGAGTCTTTTAGCAGTGGGACCTAGAGAAAACCCACGAGGTTGGACAAGCAACCATGCCACTTGTCACGTACAACGGGATTCGAAACCAAGACAGAGACAGAGAGACAGAGACAGAGAGACACACAGAGACACACCCACAAACCATGTGATTTTGGTACTAACAATTGGTACAATTTTTATTTCAATAATTCGCTGTGGTGAGTATTGTGTTCACCTCTTCTAGTGCGTTAAAAAGGTTTCGCAACAGAGGGAATAACTCAAAACTTCTAAAATCTGTACGTCTGCAGTCTGCACATTGTATTATTATTGCCTGACAGTCACATAGAAAAAACTCGTCATTAAGAGGACTTGTACACGTCTATTTTTAAACATCAATGTCTGTTCTTCTCAATACATCACAAACAAGGTTTATGAAAACTTTTAATGGATTTTCCAATGACCTCTGATTCACCCAGACGTTCCACACGACTACGTGTTTTCGTGGGGGGTAAACTGTTTATCTAGAAGTGCCACGAACTGTCGTCAGTTCATATGTGTCAGAGGAAACAATCGGTGGACTTCGAACATACACCGTGGAGTATTCCGATCTAGTACTGGCGGAGGAGTAGACAAAACTCCTTTTAGCCGCATTGTTCTGACTCGGGCAAAGTTTCAAACCCCGAACACACTGCCAATTGGCATTAAATAGAAGGAAAACAAAGGGATTCGCAGCTGAGTTAGCTGCGGCTATTCCACCAAGGATACCATACAGAGCTTGTGACAACTTATGGTAATCGTCATAAGACATAATCATCTCAGCCACAAAATACGGTAATCCACAGATAACGTAGGCAGCTACAATCACCACGGTCATTTTCAAGGTTTTAATCTTGGCTTTAGGAAGAGAAGTGTTGGCCGTGCTTGTGAGGTGTATCTTACCAGGCTTGAAGCTCTGGCGTTTTGAGTTCTTGCTTTCGGCAGCTTTTTGGGCTATCTTTAGAAATATTCTGATGTAGCTGATGACGAGAATTATCAGCGGAAGTAAGAAGCTAACAATGGCGGCATAAGTAAGGAACGCTTGACGATGTATCATGGGCTTTCCCCGGAACGTATTCTCACATTTGTACATTTCTTTTATAGGATCGTACCGGATGTGGAACACAAAAAATAGCGGAACTGACGTCAAAGCAGCAAATCCCCAACCAACCAAACACATCATCCAGACCTGAAACAATATAGGAAAAAACGAGATAATTCATTAAAGTGGCTAAGTCTTTAACTCAATATCACCCAAAGTCTTCGACATTAAAAACACGAATTATTTGTCAATTAAAATCAACATTGATGTTGTGATCTTACCGGAAAAAGATTGACTTCTGATATCTAATATTTAAGACAAAATAAACATTTTACTATTGGTACACGAATCGTGTACCATAATGTGTTTCAGGGCCATTTGTAACAAGGGACTCGAAGAACCGGGCTAGACATATTCCACAAGTCATGTCAAACGGTGACTTCCTATTCTTATCTGGACAGCATGGCAAAAAATACTATCGATGTAGTCTTCTGGCGTATATCGCCGGACATAACTGATTAGAAATGAGAGTACAAACAGAAATGATTGAATGTAAATCAGTTTATATACATTCATATAACATTATTATATGCGTTGCGACCCATTTGTGTTCATACCGGGCTAATGAAGTTGTAAAAACGGACGTACGCCATGCATTGTACCATGATGCAAAACTTGTGCCTCAACAGTGGAGCTTCCGCCTACACTACCAAGGGTTCGTGTACGTGCATACTAATGTTCTAATGTATACACGGGATATTAATTTTTCTGGCGTTTCGCCCAACTCTTTGTCGAATTCCAACTGCCAGAGGTTTATTTAAGTGCATGCTAATGTGTACACGGGACTTAGTCCTTCTCCCTAAATCTTTGTTAACAGAGAGAGAGAAATGAGGTTTAACGTCCACTCAACACAAACTAGGTCATTTCGGGACTAACATATGGTTCAATTTTATTTCAATAATACGCTTGCGCGTAGGGGTCTTTAGCAGTGGGAGGAAACCGGAGGACCCGGAGAAACCCATGAGGTTGGGCAGGCGACTCTATACTCCTTGTAAAGAATACGATGAATAAAATACTTACTGGTGCAGGCTCTCGTAATGGTGATCGGATGGCCTGGTGACGATCGATGGCTATCACTACCAGCATATTAGCACTGGCAAACATGGAAAAACTCATACAAAATTTATAGGTTTTACATAAAAATCCCCCTGCTAGCCATTCTCGTTCCATGTGTTCCCAGACTAACTGAGGTAGGCAAGCCACAAATATAACTAACATGTCAGCTGCACACAGATTTAAAATAAGGGCGTTAACTCTTGATCGATGTTTCCGGTTGTACCACATCCACAGACAGACAAGAAGTCCACCAATGGCTCCAAGAACAATCACTATATATAAACACACGAGTCTTATCATGACGTCATATTCCATATCATGTACAGAATCGGGTATCGTTAAATTATTGGTGCTGATGGTCGTATTAGTCGGTGATGACGTCGACATCATGTGGTAAATCGTGTTGCCAAGTGACGCTAGAGTGTCCGTGATCTGTAGATCCACTGGTGTCGTGGCCGCCATATCTGTCGTCATCTCTTTTCCGTCCTGTAATAAAAAGTTGTGGTAAATAATTTCTGATATTTAAATAAACAATTTAATATAACCTTAAACATACATTATAACGTCACATTAATAATGACGTCATTATATTAATCATATTAAACATAAATTATGCAAGAGTTAAATCTGCCTATTGCAGGTCTTTCTTTAGGCCTGAAACGTTATCTAAATTATTAATTAGCCTGCGATTTTTATTGGATTAGGTTCCGATTTGCTGTTCGACTTCCATTCATAATTTAATCATGAATTGGATAATCGAGACTATGTTTTTTATCCTACCAACTTTACTGCTAAAGACCCCTACGCGCAAGCGAATTATTGAAATAAAATTGAACCATATGTTAGTCCCTGTTAACCATGATTTAGGGAGAATGACCAATGCCCGTGTACACATTAGCATGCACTTAAATGGTGATCGCGGCTAGGCCGAAAATTCAATCGCTAAAATCTCGGTTCATAGTGGATCAATTGGACTGAAATTTTTAGAAAATTGTCTTTACATTATCTAGTTTTTAACTATTATAGTGAGAACTGCCATCTCTTTATCTAATCTCCCATAATGTATCTTTATAAGTAATAGATAGAGTTGTATATATTACCGACAAACAGCTTAGTTCAAAACACCGTGTCTGATTTTCAAACTTACTTTACCAATACGGCTGAAAAATGTCCAATAATTTAGAACGATAGATAAACTAGAAATCGGATATCTTGGGACTAACATCATTATTGTAGTCAGAAAGAGAGAGCGAAATAGGGTTTAACGTCCACTCGACACAAACAAGGTCATTTCGGAATAACACATGGTTCAATTTTATTTCAATAATTCGCTTTCGCAGTGGGAGGAAACCGGAAGACCCGGAGAAAACCCACGAAGTTGGACAGGCGACGTACAACCGGGGAATCGAAACCACACCAGTTGACTTAATGAAAGACCTTATGATACAGCGTGCACGTGCTAACCATTCAGCCCCCCCCCCCCTTATTGTAGTCAAATATCCCTGCTTGTGTCTGTATTACAATCTATATAAACAACCTCGTGTTGGTACAAGCTCGTACACGACCTCGTGTTGGTACAAGCTCATCAGAGTCGCTGGTGAACTTTAACTTCCTTTTATTCAAGTCGGAAATGAAATGACATGAAATGGGGTTTAACGTCCTACTGTTCTGTACCGACTGGGCTAATGAAGGCTGCCATACGCCAGACAGTGTGCTATGACGGAAACTTACATGTAGGCACCTAAATGAGTAGAAATGTTGTTTTACAACTTCTGATTGATTTTATAAAATGCACGTGTAGCCCCCCCCCCCCACACACACACAAAGACCGCAGGGCACTTTTGACGTTATCTCTATCTCGGACACCCCTCTGCAAAAACAAATTCCTCTATAATAGTAAGTGCAGAGGGACTGCTCCACGCACAATTACACAAAACAACTCTACGGACAAGACACAAAACGCAGAAATAACAACCAAACGTACACAAATTAGATTAAGAGAACTGTAATGTTCAAAACGGTCCACCATAGTTTTTCTGGATAAAAGAGTCTTCTTTAGTAGTATTGAAGTATTTATGCAACTGGTGTGATTGTGTCTACTTTAAATTATTATGGTGAAATAACAACCAAACGTACACAAATTAGATTAAGAGAACTGTAATGTTCAAAACGGTCCACCATAGTTTTTCTGGATAAAAGAGTCTTCTTTAGTAGTATTGAAGTATTTATGCAACTGGTGTGATTGTGTCTACTTTAAATTATTATGGTATAGAAAAAGCGTGCTTAGAAACACAGTGAAAATGGCGTGAATGTGAATGTCAATACGTGTGAGGCCGTCTTCTCAAACGGCGGTCGTGATATCGGTTTTTTACCGAGACACTGTATGTAATTTAGTGTAATGTGTTAGTGAACTTTTTATCTACCTATTGTGAACAGTGAACGTTGTTTATTCTTGTGAACTCTATGTGAAATTCGACTCAATTGCCGAGTCAGCTGTGAAGTGATATCATGAACTGAGAACTGTCAAAACAGAATATGTGAAGTGTGAATGTAACTTTTGTCTTTTTTAACTTATATCATTAACATTAATCTGATTTATTATAAAACCGTTAATTCGTTCAATCAACACAGAACTCTGTTGTTTTGTTCAAGTTATTTTAAGGCTGCAATTCAGTATTATCATACTGACCTTTGACCCCTGAAGTGACCCGCTAACTATATACAGTGTCTGGCGTACGAACGGTATCGTCATAAACGCCGTGAAAGAAACGTGTAACGACGGACCCTCACATTGTTAGTAAAAAACCGTCAGGACATTGACAATACCAGACAATAATGTAAATTTAAAGTGAAAACAGTATATAACTTTATGGTGTGATGAAGATAAATTTTAGTGTATTATTTTTGTGCTTGTTTGTAATTTGTGAAATGGCATCCTTACCGCCAAGGTTTAGAAACCAATTAAGAAGAACATCACGCAGTTTGATGTGCAGAAGTGCAGACAACAGTGTGAACAGTGTTGACCCCGGGATTGTGCCAGTGGGCTTTCGGGTTCACAATGAGTTGGGAGGCCCAGGTGGGACTGGAGACGCCTTTGTGCCAGGTGATGGAACGGTTCCTAGTGGGGCCGGAGGCAGACGTTCAGGTGAACTTCCCAGTCGTGAGGGTGTGGATAATCCTAGGAATGTTCTTCCTGACGATGATATCAGACCAATAGATAGTATCTCTAACGTACCTTCAAGAAAAACTGCCTCCACTACACTTTCAAAGTTGAAATATCAAGCTATTCAAAAAGAAATTGAATTAAAGAATCAACTGATGACTTTAACAGAAAGAAATAAATTTGAAGATGAAAGAAAAGAATTAGAGAGCCGTTTAGAATTTGAAAAAGTGGAAGAAGAGATTCGACTAGCATCTGAAAAAGCAGAACGGCTGCGTAGAGAACATGAATTAAAGGCAAGATTAACAGAAATTAACAGAAAAGAAGAAGAATTGTTATTGAGATCTAAATTATCAAGTGCTGCAGAAGTTAATAGAATGTATGTTCAGGTAGATTCTGAAATTTCCTTTAAAAGGCCTGTGCAACCTTTGAATAACACTGGCCCTGTGAACAATGCAGTGAACATATGTGATCCTGTGACACCTGCTGTGAATGCTGTAAGCATGCGTGATCCTGTGACACCTGCTGTGTACAGTAACAATTCTTTTAACATTCATGAACCCATGATTGTACAACCCCCTATAGTGAACATTAACAATCGTGTAAACAGTCCTATAAACATTAGTGAAAAAGAACATGTGGATGTGAATCGAGATACAGAAACCATCAATCATAGTATGACGAAATCTGAGCCAGAAATTTCTACTATTTTATCCAAATTAATAGACAGTCAAAGGGAACAAGCGTTACCAGCCCAAGAACTGAAACCATTTAATGGTTCAAATATATTGGACTTTCCAATATTCATGAAAAACTTTAAATATGTGGTAGAGAACAATACTGTAGACCCAAGTCGTAGACTTGAACTGTTAATAAGATACACACAGGGCGATGCCTACGAGTTGATAAAGCAATGTCCAATGATAGTGCCTGCATCAGCAGCATATATTAAAGCCAAAAACTTATTGAACCGTGATTATGGAAACCCTTTTATTTTGGCAGCTGCCTTTCGAAGTAAGGCAGAAACGTGGCCGAAAATACTTATAGGTGACAAAAGTGGACTTCGAAAGTATTCCCTTTTCTTAAATAACTGTTGTAACATAAAACATTCTAATTCAGACATGTCGTCCATGGACAGCAGTGAATTCTTAAAACTTTTAGCATCTAAGTTACCAGTTTCATTGCAACAGCAGTGGATTGGTCGTGTAGGAGATTTAAGGGAAAATGGTAACAGAGCTCCAGTGTTGGAAGATTTAGAGAACTTCGTCAGTAAGATTTCAAGAAATGAAAACGACCCCAGAGTGAGCGGTTTGGGTTATCAATTACGTACACCCACATCAACTTTCCCTCATGTTGCTAGTAACAAGATTACGCATCAGTCGCGTAAAATATTTTCGACTCAAGTCAATAAAGTTAATTTAGCAGCGCAACCTCCCTGTTTATATTGCTCGGGTATGCATTCTCTGTTCTCATGTCGTAAATTTAGTAATTTGAATAACAATGACAAATCGTTAGAAGTTAAAAAAAGGGGACTTTGTTTTGCATGTTTGAACCCTAAACATATGAAAAGTGACTGCCCAAATCCCCAGTGGGCTAAGTGTGATAAATGCATCAGAAAGCATACAACTATAATGCATGACCCTACTAGAGATGACATTTCTCGTGACAAACAAGTAAGTACGTTGATATCTGGTGAATCAAAATCCTATAACTCTAAATCATTTGTACCGAAATCAGAACATGAAAGTAAGGTATCTTCTGGCTGTGTACTAGGCAATACCAACCCCTTGATGGCCATTTTGCCTATACTTATTAAGCATAAAAACAGTGATGACTATGTAGCAACATATGCATTTGTTGACAATGGCTCAGCTGCTAGTTTCATAAATTCTGATCTTGCTCATCGTTTAAAAGTCAGTGGACGATCCACTTGTGTTACTCTCAAAACATTAAATTCTATAGAAACTCTTAAAACTGAAATTCTTGATAATTTACAAATAAGCAGTCTCGATTGTGATCAGTTTTTAGATTTACCTCCTACTTATGTGAAGAATGATATGCCTGTTGACATGTGTGATGTACCCAGAAAAGATGATTTATATGCTTGGAAACATTTAAGTCACATTAATGTATCATATATTTGTGAATTTCCTAATTTTATTCCAAAAGTTAGTCTAATGATAGGTGTGAACATGCCTGCTGCTACAACGCCATTAGAAGTGTGCACTGGTAACATTGGTGAGCCTTATGGGATTAAATCACCATTAGGATGGTTGTTATATGGTTTACCGGGTAAACTACAAAATTCTTCTGCTTCAATTAGTATTAATTTATGCCGGATTGATGATAGTCTCGAGCAACAAGTAAAGAAATATTTTAATTTAGAATTTAGTGAAAAGCTTTGTGAAGACAAGCACTCATTGTCTATTGAAGACAAACAGTTTTTGAGCATTTTAACTAACTCTATTGAATTAAAAGACAGTCATTATCAGACTGAATTACCGTTTCGTGACAGATCAGTTATTATGCCTAATAACAAACTTCAGGCTGAAGCATTTGCCTACAGACTTGAAAATAAACTCGTGAAAGACCATTCTTTAAATGAACAGTATTGCAAATTCATGAACAATTTAGAATCCAAGAAATACTCTGAAATTGTCCCACCAAGTGAAATTGATAGGAGTGATGGCCGTGTGTGGTATGTACCGTATCATCACGTGATACACCTTAAAAAGCCAGATAAACTGCGTGTAGTCTTTAATTGCCCGCTTATCTTTCAACAGACCTCACTAAATGAGCAACTTTTACAAGGGCCAGATTTGACTAACTTATTGCTAGGTGTATTATTGCGATGGAGACAAGATTATATCGCGGTTATGGCTGATGTAGAACAAATGTTCTATCAGGTCAGAGTTGTGAAGAGAGACTGTGACATGCTTCGCTATTTATGGTGGCCCAACGGTGACATTAATGGACATCTTACTGAATATAGAATGCGAGTGCATATTTTTGGTGCAGTTAGCTCACCTAGCTGTGCAAACTTTGCTCTGAAGCAAACGGCTTTGGATAATACCAACGATTATTCCCATGAAATAATCAATGCTGTAAATTATGATTTTTACGTAGACGATTTCTTAAAGTCTATGACTACAGAAACGGAATGTGTAAAACTGATTCGTGAAATATGTGATCTCTTATCCAAAGGTGGATTTCGCCTTACCAAGTGGGTGAGCAATAGCAGAAATGTATTGTCTACTATTCCCGAAAATGATTTAGCTGAACAAGTGATGGATCTTGACATTTCTTCAGATTCTTTACCCGTGCAACGAGCCTTAGGTGTCCAGTGGAACATTGAATTAGATTTAATTGAGTTTAACATTGGTGAAGTTAACAGAACCGCAACGCGACGTAATATACTATCCGTGTTCAGTTCCATTTATGATCCCTTCGGATTAGCATCTCCGTTTGTGCTAAAATGTAAAATAATCCTCCAGCATTTATGTCGAGATAAGTTATCGTGGGATGAAATGATCCCAGTTGATCGACAAAGAGAATGGAATAACTGGCTTACTGATCTTGCGAATTTACATAATTTGTCAATTCAGAGATGTGTGAAACCCCAGAACTTTGGAAAGATTGTGAACACTCAAATACATCATTTCAGTGATGCATCGCAAGAGGGTTATGGTTCAGTTACTTATTTAAGATTTCAAAGTGATAAAAATGAGATACACATTTCATTTTTACTTGGGCGTTCTCGTGTAGCACCCATAAAGCCCCACACCATAGTTAAATTAGAGCTCGCAGCAGCTACATCGATTGTGAGAATTCATAACATGTTATCACGTGAATTGTCGATTCCTATTAATCAAGTGTATTTTTGGTCCGACAGCCAAACAGTTTTAAAGTACATACATGATGTAAAAGCACGTCACCAAGTTTTTGTCGCAAACAGACTTGCAGTAATTCATGACGGTTCTAACGTGAATCAGTGGCGTTTTGTGCCTGGAAAGCTAAATCCAGCTGACCTAGCATCTCGTGGATCGTGTGTGGAGAATATCGCAAATAACTCCATGTGGTTATGTGGACCAGAATTTCTGAAATTATCAATTAATGATTGGCCGGAGAACATAGTTCCATTGAATAATGATGAAGATATACAAGTACCTACTAATTTTGTGAGAACCAATGATTCTGTGAATGCAGTAAATACATTGATAGATAAGTACTCTGATTTTTATCGATTAAAGCGTGCGATATCATGGTGGTTAAGATTAAAGCAAATTTTAAAGTATAAAGCTCAAAAATGTTTAATTCCTGATAGTTTGTGTACTAAGTCATTATCTGTTGAGGAAATTAATAGTGCTGAAGTGGAAATCATTAAGTTTGTTCAAAATCAAGTATATTCTGATGAAATAAAGTGTCTTAGTGAAAACGGTGAAAATCCTAATAATGTGAAAAACGTCAAAAACAAAAGTGAAATTTCAAGTTTGGATCCATTTCTTAAAGATGGAATCTTGCGTGTTGATGGAAGATTGCGCAATGCAAACGTGCCTTTTAATTTTAAGCATCAAATTATACTGCCTAAAAGTTGTCATGTTTCAAATCTCATTGCTAAATATTGTCATGTTAATGTAGCCCATATGGGTAGAAATCATACTATTAGTAATATTAGAAAAAAATATTGGATAGTTAAATGTGGTGTATTAGTTAAGTCTATTTTAAGTAAATGTGTGATTTGTAGAAAATATCAGTCTAGAGTTAGTGAACAGAAAATGAGTGACATTCCATATTTTCGACTTAAACCTGATTTACCTGCTTTTAGTAAAGTAGGAATTGATTATTTTGGTCCTTTTGAAATCAAAACAGGACGTTCTATCCGTAAGCGATACGGTGTTGTATTTACATGTATGATATCTTGTGCCACGCATATAGAAGTTTCTAATTCCTTAGACACTAGTTCGTGTGTGAATGCCCTAAGACGTTTTATTGCCCGTAGAGGTACGCCCAGTGATATATATTCAGATAATGGAACAAACTTAATTGGTGCTCAGAAAGAACTGAAACAATCATTATATGATCTGAATCAAACACAGATTGAGAACTTTTCAACTCAAGGTGGATTTAAGTGGCATTTCAACCCCCCTACAGCATCCCATTTTGGCGGATTGTGGGAGAGGCAGATAAGGACTATAAGAAAAATCCTATATGGGATTCTGTGTGAACAATTTTTGCGAACAGCACAAAGTGATGAAGAACTAATCACTTTCCTTTGTGAAGTAGAGGCTGTAATAAACAGTAGACCTCTGACTTGTGTATGAAGTGATTCCAATGACTTGGAAGTGATAACTCCTAATTCACTTCTTATGTGTCACCAAAATGTGTTATTTCCCCCTGGATTATTCAATGAACGTGATGTATATTCAAAGAGACGGTGGCGTCAAATCCAGTATTTGACTGATCTCTTTTGGAAACGTTGGACTGATGAATATTTGCATTCATTACAACGTCGTGAAAAGTGGCTCAATCCTTCTAGAAATATAAAAGTTGGTGACATTGCTCTTATAGTCGATTCAAGTGCGCCCCGTGGGTCGTGGCCCATGGGTATCGTTGAAGAAGTGTATCCAGACAAGCATGGTCTTGTACGTAGTGTAAAATTAAGGACAAAAACAAGTATTTTGACTCGTCCTATAGCTAAATTATGTTTAATCTTAGAAAATGACAGTTAAATTTTTCAGAATTTATTTAGTTTTGATATTTACATTGCTTATGTGTATTGAAATGATATTAGATTTATTGTTTGTGTTACCATAAGTAAATTTTGTGAACTATGTAACTATAGAACTAAAATAGTTAAATACTATAAGTACATGTATGCTTAAATGTGAATCTGTGAAATAAGGTTTCAATTGTCAAATGTGAATTTATCTTAATTTTTCTATTGCATCATTGTAATAAGGTGTGAATGTTTGTATTCTGTATGGATATGATGAGGTATGAAAGCTATTTTAGTATTATAAGACACTGATTATTTGTGTAACAGTCTATTGAATTCTGAAGTTAAGAATATTGTATATTTAGTTTGGATTTTTGAACATATTGCGTTATTATCTCATTTTCATTTCGATAGGGGCCGGTGTGTAATGTTCAAAACGGTCCACCATAGTTTTTCTGGATAAAAGAGTCTTCTTTAGTAGTATTGAAGTATTTATGCAACTGGTGTGATTGTGTCTACTTTAAATTATTATGGTATAGAAAAAGCGTGCTTAGAAACACAGTGAAAATGGCGTGAATGTGAATGTCAATACGTGTGAGGCCGTCTTCTCAAACGGCGGTCGTGATATCGGTTTTTTACCGAGACACTGTATGTAATTTAGTGTAATGTGTTAGTGAACTTTTTATCTACCTATTGTGAACAGTGAACGTTGTTTATTCTTGTGAACTCTATGTGAAATTCGACTCAATTGCCGAGTCAGCTGTGAAGTGATATCATGAACTGAGAACTGTCAAAACAGAATATGTGAAGTGTGAATGTAACTTTTGTCTTTTTTAACTTATATCATTAACATTAATCTGATTTATTATAAAACCGTTAATTCGTTCAATCAACACAGAACTCTGTTGTTTTGTTCAAGTTATTTTAAGGCTGCAATTCAGTATTATCATACTGACCTTTGACCCCTGAAGTGACCCGCTAACTATATACAGTGTCTGGCGTACGAACGGTATCGTCATAAACGCCGTGAAAGAAACGTGTAACGACGGACCCTCACAAGAACGGATCCGGGGGCTAGCCGTAAGCGTCCACTGCGCTGTACCGTGCTGGGCCGGGTCTGTAATGGCTTCACTCAAAATTTAAAAAAAAAATAAACAAAATGATGATTTATAAAATAAGACGTAACAAAAGTATATGATGTGGCGTGGTTCCCCCTTGTCAGTGATGTAGGAAAGAGGGCCGGACAAGAATAGCTGTCTAGTCTTCCGGATGGGACGAAAAACCGAGGTCCCGCGTACACATTGGCGTGCACGTTAAAGATCCCTTGACAGTTGGAATTCGATATACGAGTAGGCCGTAGTGCCGCTGTCCGGGCAAAATCCCCCTCATACCACACTGTATGGCGTATGCCCGTCTTCATTAGCCCAATAGGAGCAGAACAGTAGGACGTTAAACCCCATTTCATTTCATTTTGTGTCATTATTAAACGCATGGGTAATATTATAGTTCTGATATTTACAACATAATCTAATGATACTAAAACCATTATACGTGTAATATGCAATTACAGTCTAACCAAGCAGAACGCTAGAAGTCAGATAAAATAACACCACCGTTACTATGGTGACATTAAAACAATAGTATCAAACACATTAATTTAGGTAAATTCCCCGTTCCCGAGAATCATTCACGGCTTCAATATTTTTTTTTATAATCATGTAATTAATCAGACTGATAGAAAGAAAGATGGCGGATGGTGTTTGCGTATTGTGGTCTCTATGGTAACGTGATTATGTAAACAGACTGTCTGGCTTTAAATATAAACTCATCAAGACCGGAAATGAATCGCGATGTTTATAAAGTTTCTTATTTTCTTCAGAAAACCCTAAAACTGTTGTATTTGATGAACGTCTAACAATGTTTGTTAATTCATCTACAGAGATTCATTGACTGTGTTTTCTGTTGTATTTGGATTTCTAAGTTAAAGTCGACTTCCAGCCGACTCATTGTCGTTTGAAAGGATTCGTTGAAATAACCCAGACCATTAATTGCATTCTATAGTTAGGTGTGAAATGCTAGGATGAAGAATTTTACCCGAGTCGTTTTTGCATCCGGGGGGGGGGGGGGTTGGATGGCTGAATGGTTAGCGTGCGCGCGCTGTATCATTAAGCCTGTCATTGAGTCGACTGGCGTGGTTTCGAATCCCCGGTTGTACGTGACAAGGTGTAGGGTCGCCTGTCCAACCTCGTGGTTTTTTTCCGGGTCCTCCGGTTTCCTCCCACTGCTAAAGACCCCTACGCGCAAGCGAATTATTGAAATAAAATTAAACCATATGTTAGTCCCGAAATGACCTAGTTTGTGTCGAGTGGACGTTAAACCTCATTTCTCTCTCTCTCTCTCTCTCTCTCTCTCTCTCTCTTTCATCCAGCATCCATGGGTTTTATCGCGGCGTATACAGATAAACATCTACTGTTCTGCTCCGAACTGGGCTAATGAAGACGGGCATACGCCATACAGTGTGCTATGAGGGGATTTATGCCTGGACAGCGGCACTATGACCTACTCTTATATCGAATTCCAACTGTTAAATGATCTTTTACATGCACTCTAATGTGTACACGAGGCCTCTTTGTTGTCCTATCCGAAAGACTAGACAGCTATAATTGTCGGACCAACCGTCCTGCACCACTGACAAGGATAAACCACGCCGGAAAATGTCGATGAACTGAACATTACTGTCATACTGTGATTCGGATATGCTACAAATCGAATCTAGCATGTTCACAACATTTATTGGTGGAGGGTCTCTCCTTTCGGGTGAGCCACGGTGGGTAAGTGGGTTAGAGGCTGGCTCGCTAATCTGGAGGTCGCGGGTTCGCTCCCGGTGTCCGGACAGGGCCGTTACTAACTGTCAAGAGTTCTTTTACGTAGACATTAACGACTGCAGGGATTAGCTTCGGTTTTTGTCCTATCCGAATAACTAGAAACGTGTTTCCTTGTCAGATCATTCTGACAAAGTGAACCCCGACTGGAAATAGTGGCTACCAATATAAAAAATCCCTTGACAGTTGGCATTCGATATAATAGTAGGTCGTAGCACCGCTGTCCAGGCTTATATTTACCCATATTCATTAGCCCGGATTAAAGAAAATGGTAGGACGTTAAACCCCATTTCATTTAATTTATATAAAGCTGGTTTCTCCTTGTCAATGATGGGGGTGGGGATGGGGTCGAATAGTAAACGCGAGTGCGTTGCATCGCATCATAAGATATGTCATTGAGTCAAGTAGCATGGTTTTGATTCCCCGCTTGTACCTGACAAGGAGTAGGGTCGCCTGTTTAACCCTGTGAGTCTTCTCCCGCTGTTTAAAGTAGCTAAGTCTCTAACTCAATATCATCCAAAGTTTTCGACATTGAAAACACGAATTGTTTGTCAATTCAAATCAACATTGATGTTGTGATCTTACCGGGAATAGATAGGCTTCTGATATCCAATATTTAAGACAAAATAAACATTTTACTATTGGTACACGAATCGTGTACCATAATGCGTTTCAGTGCCAGTTATAACAAGAGACTTGAAAAACGAGGCTAGACATATTCCACAGTTCATGTCAAACAGTGAGGCCATATTCTTATCCGGAGAGCATGCACATTTAATTCTATCGGCGTAGACTGGAATAACCAGACGCTGGCGTATTTCGCCGAACATAGCTGATTTGAAATTAGAGTAAAAACGGAAACGATTGAATGTAAATCAGTTTATATACATTCATTACATTATTATATGCGTTGCGACCAATTTGTGTCAATTTCTAGATCCCAAATATTAGCGATTTAGCTCCTTTAAGCACTGAAATAAAACTGAATCATATGTTAGTCCCGAGTATACCTGTCTTCATAAGCCCGGATGGAACAAATAATTAGGACGTTAAACCCATTCATTTCTATTACCACATCGGGTTCCAACTAATGAATATTCAGTGGTTTGATTAAAACGAGTGTAGAAGTAAGATTAAGACTTCTTGATTTAACCTGCTTGCTATCTCTCTATTGATCTCAGCTCATGTTAGAACTATTATTAAGAAGCAACCTAGCGAGAAGTCAATCTTAGTCCCATCTCCATATTTATGAAAACATGGCCGTTCTTTATTCACTGTTGGTTTGGTAATCAAGATAGATAACTATGGGTGAATTAAAGACCTCTGGTCGCCATTTGCATTTAGCGGACAATTTCTAATTCTTCACGGATTAATCCGAACTACTCGCGTTGAATCTTTAAAGATACATTATGTAAGATTAAGATGAAGAACTGACCATTCTTACTAGATCATTTCCAAAATTAATATATTGAAAATTTTATTCAAATTAGTTTATTCTGAGCGACGTTATAAGCGACGTTATCATTGTTCGAAGTTTTGACATAGATTGTTTATTATCGTAACAACGTTACATGTTAATCGCGACAAAGCCTCGCTTCTCCAGTTTTACATGAAATCATTAAATGGCGATGGTATTTTAATCTGTTTACATCTGCGCCATACGATAGACTAGAAAGTTGATTATAGGTTTGTCATGTGAATAAATGTATAAAAAATAATTTATATAACATTTGAAGCAATAATAAAACCCTGCAAAAGGCAGAATTAACTCTTAAATCTATTTATATACTAATATTTGTGACTGTCGTTTGTCTGTCTGTTTGTCTGTCTGTCTGTCTGTCTGTTCGGGGTTGGCGGCTACACTAGGTCTGCCCTAAGTCTGAAATTTGGGGTATAGGGGTAGCTCGGACTGGGGAGTAACATAGTCCAGGTGGCGTTAGTCTACCACTTCCGGTTTCGGGGTTATGACCCCCGAGCGAAGCCGGGCATTCTTCTAGTAATGTATATTTAACATTTATTTTAAAAAAGAAAAACAAAATTTTAATATGAATTGTAAACTATGTCCTTGTTTGAATTCGTACGAATTAAAGAGAAGCCCATCAAAAGATTTTAGCCGATCGTAATGGAATGTTTAATTGTTTGTAGAAACTGAAATGAAATGAAATGGGGTTTAACGTCCTACTGTTCTGTTCCGAACTGGGCTAATGAAGACGGGCATACGTCATACAGTGTGCTATGAGGGATATTTTGCCCGGACAGCGGCACTACAACCTACTCTTATATCGAATTCCAACTGCCAACGGTGCACGGGGCCTCGGTTTTGCGTCTCATCCAAACGACTATACGTTGTTCCTTACCAGGACCTTGCACCAATGCCCAGGAGGAAACACGCCGGAAAACCAGATGAACGTTCTTGACGAACGCAGGGGCCGATCACGGGACCTCCAGGTTAGCGAGCCAACGTCTTACCAGCTGAGCCACAAAAAAACGAAAACAAATAAAAACGTGAAAGGAAATGAACCAATGGAGGACTAATATCTTCCACACAATACTATAAAGGGATCCAATATTCCTCATGTCACGAAACATTCATTCATTCATTCATTTATATTAATTTTTGTTCGCAGGCGTATTTTAACTTGATGAAAATAACATGAGAGTTAGAGAGAGAGATAGAGAGAGAGAGAGAGAGAGGGAGAGAGATGGGGTTTAACGTCCACTCGACACAAACTAGGTGATTTCGGGACTAACACATGGTTCAACTTTATTTGAATAATTCGCGTGCAATAATAATTCAATAATTAGCAGTGGGAGGAAACCGGAGGACCCGGAGAAAATCCACGAGATTTAACAGGCCACCTTACTCCTTGTCACGTACAACCGGGGAATTGAAACCACGCCAGTTGACTCAATGACAGACCTTATGATAGAGCGCGCACCTGCTAACCATTCGGCCATCCAACCCCCCGTTACATCATGTATTGGTCCTATCGAGATTACATAGAAAATTGCTAAATGTTTTAAAAGAGACAAATATTTATTTCCAATTTAATTTGATATATGGTTTTAATTGATTTTTTAACTGTGGTATTTAATTCTATTTAAATGTCTTTATTATTATCAAAATATTTGAGTTTTTAAATTATTTATATCAATAGAGAAATTGTGATATATGTGGGGGGGGGGGGTAATTTTATTCATGAACTGTTTGATCTTATTTGGTTAGCACGGTCGGTACTGACGTGCTCAGTTCTATAGACAAAATCCTACTGACTGGAGATTGCACTCGGTTACTCTACATCTAGCCTCGGCTGTATGATGGTAAGTGACATTTATCTACGCCTATACAATTGCGACGCGACACCGATTTACTTATTAGGAAAACTTGCCGCTTTTAAAAAGAAGTTATCAAAGTTGCGTCGTTCGAAGCGTGTGTAGAATTTTTAGTGCCAAGTTGTCCTTGTTTGAAGAAAATCGGATAAACTTGAAAGAAAAACAGCTTCAGACTTTGAAATATTTGTATGATAAAACATTCTTCAAAGGCGTCGTCATGGGCAACGCCGTTGGTAATCTGGGAACTTGAAGGTAGTTCCAGTGGCGGACTTCGTCATACAGCCGAGGCTAGATGTAGGGTACTGGAATCTGCTGAGGTTTGCCGAGTGTGGAATTTGACCACGATCTCTCGGTGAGAATGGTGCTGGGTCTCCAACCAGGTGGGGGGGGGGGGTCGATCCGGGTTTTAGCAACGAACGTTCTTCCTTTCCGCCTTGTCATTCCAAAGACAAGCGTCTAGCTGTTCCTGTGTATACCATTAGCACAGTACGTGACAGGAGCCCATGGCGGTTTAAAATCATTACCCGTACGTTACAACAATCCCGGGGCCCTTATTCACGAAAACTTAAACTAAGATCAATCAGAATTTTAAGAAATACTGCAATTCGATTGGCTGACCAGTAAAATCAATTTGCATATATCCAATGAAGTTGCAGTATTTCTTAAAATTTCGGTTGTAACTTAGTTTAAGTTTTCGTGAATAAGGGCCCTGGTGGTTTAAGATCATTACCAGTACGTTACAACAACCTCTGGTGGTTTAAAATCATAACCAGTACGTTACAACAACCTCTGGTGGTTTAAAATCATTACCAGTACGTTACAACAGCCCATGCTATTTGTATTGGAATGTTTTAGCAATACGTTACAAGATAAAATCAGATTCTAAGAGTAGGCTACAGATCAGCTGTAAATGAACAGGTTTAACGTGTAGTTCGGTGGTTGAAGGGGGGGGGGGGGGCGGGAATCGCCACCCGAGCTGTAAATTTATGAGACCAAGTTTTTCTAGACCAGTGTTTTGCGTAGATACCGAATCTGGATGGTGATCAGGCGTTTGAGGGGGTGTTTTCGAGATATGGGGTGTCCAATGTCTACAATTGGGGGGAAGTGTCATTATGTTGACATAAATGATTATCATGTTGTATATTAATAAAACATAAATTTCTAGGACTGTCTATCTCTAAAGAAGTGTATATGATGCCCCTGGACTAGTATAGGGTTAGGGTTAGGGTTAGGGTTTTGCACCAACTGGTCTAATAAAGATGGATATACGCCATGCTGTGTGCCTGGAGAAAATTCATCATCGAATATCAACTGTCAACGATTTATATGTTATCGCGCATTTCGTCCCATCCGCATGACTAGACACTGTAATCCTTGAATGACATTTAGTCATTGGTCACCATAACAACACAATTTATATGGAATACAATCACTGGATTATACACATATAGCACCACGTTTCGATAAATATCCGCTTATCATTATCAAGCATATATGGTGGCTGATTGGTATCATGTCGTGATGTCGTGGTGTCGCCCTTCATAAGGCGACAACCCGACAACCCAACAACCTGATATCACGACATTTTAACCCGACACCACGACAACCCGACAACTCGACATCATGACATTTTTAACCCGACAATACGACATTTTCACCCAACATCACGTATAAATGTCGTATTGTCGGGTTAAAATGTCATTATGTCGTGGTGTCGTGTTGTCGGGTTGTCATGGTGTCAGGTTATCCGCCATATTCCTCTCAATACTATGATTATAAACTGATCCTGGTGTTGGTCAAGAAAGTTTCCCGGGATTTTGCAGCGTGGTTTCTCCCTGTCGATAGTGCAGAACAAGACCTAGTTGTGTAGATGGGTCAAAAACACAAGCTCCTGTGTACACATTAGCGTGCGCATAAAAAAAAAACCTTCACAGCTGAATTTCAATGAAGAAATACCACGGTCCATTGAAAATTTATGAAGGGCGACACCACGACTTCCCGACATGATACCAATCAGCCACCATAGGCACACTTGTCAGACCCCTCTAAAGTACAGTTGTTGAACATAAGGGAAAGTAAATATAGCGAAATGAGTAATTAATACAAAACAAGGTTTAGAAAATAACTTGATCAGAGATTCTATCATTCAATCACAGACGACAATAAAATACATTCATTCCATCAAGTCACATGGCGCCACAACGGCTGATTTATCTCCGTTCAATTTTACAAATGGGAAGACAATTAAATGAAGTTTAGAAAACCATTTCTAATTTATTTTTTCTTATACAGTGGTCGATTTTCGGATTAAAAAGGTTACACGACTTGAAGAACAATGAAATGGGTTTAACGTTCAAATGTATTTTGTAAAATAAATCAACTCCCACCAGGCTGGACAAGGAGTAGGGTCGTCTATCCAACCTCGTGGGTTTTCTCCGCCCCCCCCCCCCGCCCGGCTTCCTCCCACTGCTAAAGACCACTATGCGCAAGCGAATTATTGAAATAAAATTGAAACATATGTTAGTCCTGAAATGACCTAGTTTGTGTCAAGTGGACGTTAAATCCCATTCAAAGATCATACCCATTTCTCTCTCTATTGCTCTGCGCCAGTGAGGCTAAGAAAAACAAAACAAAACAAACGGACAAATGTTTGTTATGGCCCAACTAAGTTTTTGTGACCATCCGGACAACTAGACACTGTTAATTATTGTTGAGTGCAAGAAATGGAATGGGGTTTAACGTCTTGCTGTTCTTTTCCGACTGGGCTAATGAAGACATATGCCATACAGTGTGCTATGGTGGAAATTTTCCCCGGACGGCGCTACTGCCTACTCTTATATCGAATTCCAACTGTCAAGGGATCTTTTATGTACACGAGACTTCGGTTTTAGTCCCATCCGAACAACTAGACAGCTGTGTTGAATGCAAACCCCGGTATATCCCCTAAATTGACCCCATATTAATAAAAACATAGAACAAGACAAAACGACATCGGATTCCAACCAGATTAGAAAACAGATTATGGTTTGCGGTTTAAGTGTCTATTTTGGATTTTAATAAGACTTTTAACAAAACAAAAATAGATCAAAGATCAAAATCAGACTTAAATACGGAGATTACTACACAAAAAAAGAGAGACTGATATTAACATTGTTAAATATAAAAACACGGTTGTGGAATTGTATAGGATTAAATAAGACAATTTGTATAAAACAGTTGTTCAATAACAGAGATCGCCATCAATTGAAGAAGCCGATATAATAAATTGACAATTTACTGCTGCCGATATGTTAAGAAGTAATTGATAAAGATGTAGTTCTGGGTTTTACTGGTAATACTCTGTTAAGACGATTGACCACCATGTCATTTTGTACTTAATTCAGGACCTAAGTCAAACTAATGGCTGGTCTATAATCCCGTCCGATTGATAGGAGAAAATAGTTCCCATTGTTTAAAATAAAATGAAAAGCGAGAATAAAAGATTAATCGGTTAGCGAGTAGTAAACCAAAATATAAGATCAATTTACGATAGTGGCGCATTTATACATCAACAATAGATGTTCGTCAAACGTCGGACCCCATACCAGGACTATTTCCCCCTTTCATTAATTTGATGGAAATTCAGTTCTATTACCAAACGATTTAATGTTAATTCACGCTCGCGCTATGACGTTGTTTTGTACTAGCTCGCGGTGATTTGTCCTTCTCAATATTAATCCTGGCTGGTTTTGTTTAACAGGACATGGCCTTATTAGGATATAACCTTTTTACAACATAACCTTATTCATTGGAAACAAAAAAACAATCTACGGATGTGGTTAAAGGGACATGTAGTAGTACAAAATACAAAGGAATAATATATAGTTACTTCGGCCATGTTTACAAGGACAGCTGTCTAGTCATTCGCATGGGACGAAAAACCGAGGCCCCGTGTACACATTGGCGTGTACATAAAAGATCCCTTGACAGTTGGAATTCGATATAAGAGTAGGCCGTAGTGCCGCTGTCCGGGCAAAATTTCCCTCATAGCACACTGTATGGCGTATGCCCGTCTTCATTAGCCTAGTTCGGAGCAGAACAGTAGGACGTTAAACCCCATTTCATGTCATTTTCATTTCATCAGCCATGTTTAAATTTGAGATAGATTTCAGCCATCGGCAGTAGATCCGTACACGTTTTACATGAATAGTAAGTGCAGGGGGACTGCACCACACACAACCAATTACACAAGACACACCTACGGACACCACAAACAACAAATGTTACATATCAGATCAATTGAATGAATCCGGGACTAGCCGTAAGCGTCCACCGCGCTGTACAGTCCCGGGTGTGTAGGGATATAGATTTCTAGTGGAGGTCGTGCACGTTTAGAGAAGTTTAGTGAACGTTTACAGTAATATTTTACTCTTTACGTAGCCCAGTGAGTTAGGCATTACCGAGGGGTCCGGGATTGGCGAAAAAAATTCCCCGCTAATTTCATCGGTGTCAGTCTTGCAGTACAGATATCCCGACAGGGAACAGCGCCCAGTCGTTCGGATGGGACGAAAGAACAAACTAGACCCTGTGTCTACATTGGCGTGCACGTAAAAGAACCATTCACAGCGCATGCGAAATAAGAGTAGGCAGTAGTCTCGCTGTCCGGGCAAAATTCCCCACCTACGACACTGTGTTGCCTATACCCGTTTTCATTAGCCCCGTCCGTCCACAACAGTAGGGCATTAAACCCCATTTCATTTTATCAATTTCTATTATGCCACGATGGGACGAGAAAATTATTTACAATGTATACGTTGGAGTGCAATTAAACGAACCTTGCCCGCCTTCAATACCCCAGTGGGTAGGCGAGTTCAATAAATAAAATTCATGGTGAGGGTGTATTGTCTCTTTAAATCCTGTACGTTAATTTTATTTCTCGAGATGCCCCATGGGTCAAAGGTTGGTAAATAAAACCATTTCAACTGAAATGAAAACATAATCGTTTAGAGCTTGTTCATCTCTAGGCGAGATATCAACTTGACATGAAATGGGGTTTAACGTCCTACTGTTCTGTACCAACCGGGCAAATGGCAACTTTGTCCTGGACAGGTGCGCTGCTTTCTGACTCTCATTCATCGATTTATTTGGTTATATTTACAGTACGATTGAACATCATCTTTTTATTTACAGTACAGTATGACTAACAGAGAGAAAGTCATTTCTGGACTAACATTCTATTTCAATAATTAGGTTGCGCGTAGGGGGTCTTTAGCAGTGGGAGGATAAGCGGAGTACCCGGAGAAAACCCATGAAGTTGGGCAGGCGACCCTAATCCTTGTCACGTACAAACGGGCAATCGAAACCACGCCAGTTGACTCAATGACAGACCTTATGGTACATTCGGCCATTCAACCCCCCAGATCTAACAACATATGTATGGGATTGGTGTTCCAATAACCTAACCTGACCTGACCCAATATATCCAGACAATGAACAATAGATTTGACTCGAAATTGAAATCTTTAAACCAATCACAGTGTGTAATACGAAACTTCAAAGAGAACAGAGAAAATGGATACAAAAGGAATTAGATCTTCATGCAATGTAGGCAAAACAAAACAGGAAGATCATAAATATCTACCTTTTAAAATTGCCACAAATCTTGTCGGAAAAATTCAAATTTACTAACAATTTAAGATAAAAGGGAAAGCATATAGTGTTACATTTTAAACGACCCTGGTGAGATTACTAACAAATTGTTTTATATCTGAAAGAATCTGCAGTGTTCTATTATCAACTAAAACCATTCAATAACTTGTTAACAACTGTAACACTATCGCTAGAATCGACTTAACCTTCCAATTGATTGCCGATATTTTCCTGTTAACTTTTTGTTGTACACGATAATTTGAAAATGCGTTGACTGGGAAGTGGAAAGGCTTCATTACAACTCATAGCACGTACTGTGGTCATCTTTCATAAGCTTTCAATTTCAGAGTTAAATCTCTTTTGGCCCCTGTTCAAAGGTGTTAAGTCTCTTTTGGTCCGAGTTCGCGGGTGTTCAATCCTATGTTCCCAGTTTGGATTTTGTATCTTAATCAAAGTATGAATTCGATCGTTTTAATTCCAGTTTAAGTGAAAAGAATTTAGCTGCTACGTTTTGTTTTATTAAAAGGAAATTTAACTGCTAAATTCTGTTTTATTGAAAGTTTTAAAACTGAACACTGTAATGTTCCATAATAAAACATTTATTACTCGACTTTATGTATTTCACAGTTTAATAAATTTTGTGAAACGAGTTCTGGATATTAGGAAAATCTTCATCCTATTTTGGTTGGGTGGTGGGGTTGGTGGTGGTGGTGGTGGGGGGGTCACGGTGGCTAAGTGGGTAAGACGCTGGCTCGCTAGCCTGGAGGTCGGTTGTTCGGTCCCTGCATTGGTCGAGGAAGTTAATCCAGATTTTCCGACATGGTTCCCCCTTGTCAGTGATACAGAACGGGACCTGACAAGGACAGCTGTCTAGTCGTTCGGATAGGACGAAAAACCGAGGACCCGTGTACACATTGGTGTGCACGTAAAAGATCCCTTGACATTTGGAATTCGATGTAAGAGGAGGTCGTAGTGCAGTTGTCCGGCCAAAATTTCCATCATAGCACAATGTATGGCGTATGCCCGTCTTCATTAGCCCAGTTTGGAGCAGAATAGTAGGACGTTAAACCCCATTTTATTTCAATTCATTTCCTCCTTTTTGAGGTTTCTTATTCACGAGAGGGGAGAGGGGAGAGGGAAGTCCTATTCTGGGGGTTCCAGCCAGAGTTCGTATCTTTGCACAGAAAACATTATACATAGTATCAGTGAGTAAGAAGCAGGCTCGCTTGACAGAAGGTCTCCGGTTCGCTCCCGGTGTGGGCCGAGATGGTTCCTCACATTTTGCCTGCATGATTTCCTTGTTAGTGCTGCAGGGTGGATGATCTGGCAAAGACAGTGTCTAGTTGTTCGGATGAGACGAAAAACCGCGGTCCGTGTACTTATTGGCGAGCATCGAAAATAAAAAACCATTGATAGTTGGAATTCAATATAATAGTAGACCATAGCTCCGCTGTCCAGGCAAAATGTCACATTATATGTCGTATGGCCGTCCTTATTAGCCCGGTCGGGGGGGGGGGAGAACAGTAGGACGTTTAACCCCCATTTCTTTTCCTATCAGTCCACATAAATCACGTTTCACCCTGTTGTATATAATATTGTGTTGTGGAACAAGCCAATGATGGGTGTTCTGGACGACCCGATAAGTTAATTAGTATCACAGACATATGGTATAGAATATCACCTAGGGAATATAGAGATATACTTCAATAATACAGTAATCATACACTGGAAAGACATTTAATATGTTACTTATACCATACATAGACTTTATTATAATTCCTATTATTTCATCTCAAACCAACCCACTCGCTCCTTTTATAACTGAACAGTCCCTTAATCCACATGTTTCTAAGAAATATTTGTAATTCTAGGAATTGATTTCGATGTTTTATAAATTCATCTCTGATCTCTCTCGCTCGGATCAATTAACACATCGACCACATATATTCCAAAATTTAAAAAGTATGTAGACTGATTATATCATTTGTGTCAGTATATTTTAGTAAAAAAAGGAAACTTCGTGGAGCGGAATAAATATATTAATAGCATTTCGGGTCCATGAATAAAATGTTATTAACTTTTGATTAACTAAATCAGAGTAAGACAAACACTTTTATGAGTTTGTGTCGCAAAATGTTTTGCATAGCGCACTGTGTATGGCGTATGCGCGTCTTCATTAGTCTAGTCAGAGCAGAACAGTAGGGCGTGAAACCCCCATTTCATTTCATTTCATTTCTTACATTCAACAAGGAGAGAGAGGGTTTGTGTCGAAAAATGATTCTCATAGCACACGTTTTCATTAGCCCCACTATCTTGTGCAGAGCAATAGAGAGAGAAATGGGGTTTAATGTCCACTCGACACAAACTAGGCCATTTCGGGACTAGCACAAGGTTCAATTTTGTTTCAATAATTCGCATGTGCGTAGGGATCTTTAGCAGTGGGAGGAAACCGGCGGACCCGGGGAAAACCCATGAGGTTGGACAGGCGACCACACTCCTGGGTGATTTGATGATATATTTGGCCTAAAAACTTATTCAAACTAATTAATGTATTATAAATTTTCTTCAAATCCTTCTCAAAACATTGTAATTGTCAAGGAATACCCTTGCTATAAAAAATCGACCAAAAGAGGTCATGTTTGTGTCACATGACTTACGGATGCGAAGTCGGAGGAGAATTCATTGCATACACAAGACGATGGTGTCTTTAATCGCTGACTATTTATTACAAATATCGAATCCTTATTAAATTCTCGGATTATCCACTGCCCGCGTCTTTTTCCGTGATTTTTATCTCAGAAAGTGTTGTACGTCTAGCTCTTCATAAAGTTTATCAACATGTACATCAAGCGCTCAATCTCCGCGTGCAACCTTTGACGTCACGCGTGCAGATATTCCTAATCGTCGGGCTGTCGATTAGGGGACCCCTGCCATTTTTGTCCTGTATACGCTCCATGGGTGTTTTTCAGGGAATCCAGTATTTTTCTAGTAAGATTGGATATCTCTACTTTCCATATATACCAAAATTGCCATACTTTTATTGGAAAAAAACACCCGATAAATACTTTTCTGGGAACCTATCTTTAAAAAAAGATAATGTAAAGAGAATGTGTTGAAAATTTCAGTCAAATTACTTCATTCTGAGTCGAGAAAACCGAATTTCATAAACACCGTAGCCTCGATTGTCAATGTAACCGTTGTTACGATAAATGAAATGAAATGAAATGGGGTTTAACGTCCTAATGTTCTGCTCCTAACCTGTGCTAATGAAGACGGGCATACGCCATACAGTGTGCTATGAGGGAAATTTTGCCCGGACAGCGGCACTACGGCCTACTCTTATATTGAATTCCAACTGCCAAGGGATCTTTTACGTGCACGCCAATGTGTACACGGGGCCTCGGTTTTTCGTCCCATCCGAACGACTAGACAGCTTTCCTTGTCAGCCCCTCCGTCCTGCATCACTGACAAGGGAGAACAAGGCCGGAAAATCTGGGTGAACTTACTCGGCCAAGTTGTTACGATAATAAACACAGTCTTAATTATTCATTTTAACAGTTAATCATGAACAGTGGTTGAATCGCAGATCGTGTTCACATCTGTCTAAAATCGTGCCCATCAGATGGCATCGAGAGTTGATTATGGTCTTGTCGTGTTAATAGATGTCTAAATTAATAGTTTATATAACATTTCAGGCCTAAAGAAATACCTGCAGTCAATCTGATTAAAACACAGATTCTATTTCGTTTCGTTTTTATGGTTCAAAATTTCGTTTTACTTGTCTTTACTACACTGGGATCTGACGTATTCTGAATAGGGTGAGGTATTAGCCAATGAAACGGTCTGTTACGGCGAGCTTCATGCGTGTTTTGCAGGGAACTGTGGGTAATCCACTAGTAACACTAATGCAGATTGGTTAATCAAATGTCTGACGTCATAGGCTCACTTGCTGCTCGTATGACCCCTGACATGACCTATCGCAACAACCGGTCAGATCCTCATGTAGTGTAGGCCATCGAAAGTATAAAAACAACGAAACGAAATATAGATCTGTATTTTAATCCGATTGATCTGCAATAGGCAGATTTAGTTCTTGTATAATGTATGTTTAATAGTGTGGCCAGTGACGGGGCCTCGTGTAATGTATGTTTAATAGTGTGGCCGGTGACGGGGCCTCGTGTAATGTATGTTTAATAGTGTGGCCAGTGACGGGGCCTTGTATAATGTATGTTTAATAGTGTGGCCAGTGACGGGGCCTCGTGTACTGTATGTTTAATCTGCGATAGAATGTTGTTTAATAAAAGAAGAGTTGAATACAATCCAATATTGTTAAAGCAATCTAGCTCCATTGAGATTTAAAATCCACCAATCTATTTCTCCTATTATTATTGTTTTTGTTTTGTAATAAACTACGTGATATTCATTCTGGTTGATAAAACATTAATTTTCATTTGACTTGACTGTACAGCTTTACGGAGGATGCTCCAATTACATTGAGCCACGAGTTAGATAGAGGGGGGGGGGGGGAGAGAGAGAGACTTTAACTTTAACGTCCACTCGACACAAAGCAGGTTATTTCGGAGCCAAGACATGGTTCAATTATATTTCAATAATTCGCTTGCGCTTAGGGGTCTTTACCACTGGAAGGAAACCGGATGTCCCGGGGAAAACACACGAGGATGGACAGGCGACCCTACTCCTTGTCACGTACAACCGGAGAATCGAAACCCCGCCAGCTGGTGCAGGGTTAGACCTTATGATGCAGCGCGCACGTGCTAGCTATTCGGCCATCCAACCCCCCACACTTAAAAAGTTCCAATGGCAGTTGGTAGTCGATTTAAGAGTAGACCGTAGTACCGCTGTCCGAGAAAAATTTCCCTCATAGCACACTGTATGGTATGCGCCTCTTCATTAGTCCAGTTCGGAGCAGAACAGTAGGACGTTAAACCCCATTTCTCCCAGGGTTTTCCAGCATTGTTTGCCTCATCAGTGGTACTGGGTGGAATGCCTGGAAAGCAAAACAGTGCACGTAAAGGAACCCTTGACAATTCGAATTAGAAATAAAAATAGTTCGTAGCGCCGCTTTCCTGGCAAAACTGATATCATGGCGCCCTACATACAATGAGGACGTTACATTTGATAAGGCCAACTTCAAGTTTGGTCAAAAGGTCACGAGATGTAATTCCAACCCGAACCCTAACCCTTGACCTAGCCCTAACGCTTACCCTAACCCTAACCTACAATCTCGCCAACAGTCACGTGCCCTAACCTTAATTACATCTCAGCGACCTTGACGAAATCTTGAGCTGGCCTTAACAGATAGATCTGCCCCGTTAGACACCATTGTGTTTACCAGATTGTGGGATATTGATGTCGTGGTGGTGTCTATTTCTCAGCTTATCGGATGCGTGTAATTAATGTATGATTAATTAGATATCCGCGGTATATATAATATGTAAATGGCCAGTGTTACTGGTGATGGTAGGGGGTGACCATCTGACCTTATTTGGTATTCATGAGATTTTCAGATTTGATCCCCAACCGGTTGATTAGTGTATTAACTCCCTCGTTATAATACAAGCTACTATAGTTACTAAGATTATCTCATCTGGTCGGGCTACAAATTATCTCATCTGGTCGGGTACTCACTACTCGCTAGATCACATCTGGTCGAGCACTCACTTTTTATTATCTCACAATCTGATTAAAACACAGATCCTGTTTCGTTTCGTTTTTTATAGTTTAAAATTTCGTTTTACTTGTCTTTACTACACTAGGGTCTGGAGGAGTTGTTATATTACAGGCGAACGAAACGGTCTGTTACGGCATGCGATGCACGGAACTGTGTTTAAGCCACTAGAAACGTCAACGCTGATCAATTAATCAATGCCTGACGTCATAGGTCAAAAGCCGCTCGTAGGACCCGTGAGGCGACCTTTCAGTACAACCGGTCAGATCCTCATGTAGTGTAGGCCATCGAAAGTATAAAAAAACGAAACGAAATGTAGATCTGTATTTTAATCCGATTGATTATCTCATCTGGTCGGGCACTCACTACTTATTATCGCATCTGGTCGGGCACTCACTGAAAGCCAGATAACATCTGGTCGGGCTTTCACTACAACACAGATAACACCTGGTTGGGCACTCACTACAAGCCAGATAACACCTGGTTGGGCACTCACTACAAGCCAGATAACACCTGGTTGGGCACTCACTACAAGCCAGACAACATCTGGTTGAGCACTCACTACAAGCCAGATAACACCTGGTTGGGCACTCACTACAAGCCAGATGACACCTGGTTGGGCACTCACTACAAGCCAGATAACACCTGGTTGGGCACTAACTACAAGCCAGATAACACCTGGTTGGGCACTCACTACAAGCCAGACAACATCTGGTCGGAAATGAAGACGGGTATGCGCCATGCATTGTGTTATGAGGGAAATTTTGTCCCGGTTTTACAAAGCATTCTAAGACTTAGTTAAGAATTTACTCAACTTTCAATCACTGTTTATGAGAAATATCTTTGATTCAGAAACACAAAACTTTGCATATAGTTTCTTATTGATGTATTTGATACTTTAAATCAAAGATTTTATAAAGGGCTCTATTTTAGTTAAAATAGGGTGAACAATTTGGAGTAAATTCTTAATTAAACATACATTATGCAAGAGCTAAATCTGTCTATTGCAGGTCTTTCTTTGGGCCTGAAATTTTATCTAAATTATTAATTAGACATTAATTAACTTATCCAGGCCATAATCAACTCTAGATGGCATCGCTAGCCTTCGATCTTAAGTGGATTGTGATCCGATTTACTGCATAACTTTCCTTCTCGATTAAACGATTCAATGGATAATCGAGACTATGCTGTTTAACGTACTGACTTTAGTAATGATGACCGAGGCTAGGCAGAAATTTTATTCGCTTAGTTCTCGGTTCATAGTGGATCAATTTGAATGAAATTTTCAGCAAATTGCCTTTACGTTATCTAGTTTTTAATTATTATAGTGAGAACTGCCAACTCGTTATCGAATCTCCCATAATAGGGACCTTTCGCACCGTTACGAAAACGAATACGAAAACGTCATCGATTCGTGTGTACTTGTGACGTCAATCCGTAATGAGTGTTCGGCCCTTGAAAAACGTTACGCGTATGGAGCTGGGTTTACGTACGTATGCCAACGAATATGTTTCTTGTCTCATATATTGAATTTTTCACCATTTATCGAGCCTTTGTGTATATTGTTGATTGTGTAGCGTTCGTAGAATGTGCTCACAAGGAATATTCTGCTTTATTTGTTGTACATCTGCCGAAAAATCGATTGAAAACTTTGCCTTGACCGAGAAGTTCATGGAGTGGAAATTAAAGGAGCTAAATCGCTAACATTTGGGACCTAGAAATTGACAAAAGTGGGTCGCAACGCATATAATACTGTAATATGAATGTATATAAACTGATTTACATACAATGGTTTCCGTTTTTACTCCAATTTCAAATCAGTTATGTTCGGCGAAATAAGCCAGCAGTCTCAAGCGAGTGCAAATTTCTAGCGTCTGGTTATTCCAGTCTACATACGCCTTTTGATTTGGTGCAATGTGTCTAGCCTCGTCCCTAGAGTCTCTTGATACAACTGGGGCTGAAGCGAATTATGGTACACGATTCGTGTACCAATGGTAAAATGTTTATTTTGTCTTAAATATTGGATATCAAAAGCCCATCCTTTTCTGGTAAGATCACAACATGAATGTTGATTTAATTTGACAAATAAATCGTGTTTTCAATGTTGAAGATTTTGGATGATATTGAGTTAGAGACTTAGCCACTTTAACGCAATCTAGTTATTATCGTACGTCGGATTGCGACACGCGTGTTAGAGGATACGAAAACGTAAACGAACATATGTTCGTTTTGGTGGTCGTTTTCGTACCGATGCGAAAGGTCCCTAATGTATCTTTAAGTCCGAGAATGCTTTGTGAATACGGAGTCTGGTCGGGTACTCACCACACATGAAATGAAATGGGGTTTAGCGTTCTACTTTTCTGCACCGATTAAGATAAATATGACGGACATTCATTACAAGTCAGGTCATTCTCAAAATTCAACAAATATATCACATTATTTCAATGAAATACAATGAAATAGAGTTTTAATTTCTGTTCCAACTGGCCGAATGGATGGTGCGTGCCCGTTGTATCATAAGGCCTGTCATTGCGTCAACTGGCGTGGTTTCGATTCCCGGTTGTACGTGACAAGGAGCAGGGTCGCGTGTCCAACCTCGTGGGTTTTCTCTAGGTCCCCCGGTTTCCTCCCACTGCTAAAGATCCCTACGCGCAAGCGAATTATTGAGATAAAACTGAACCATATTTTAGTCTCTCTCTCTCTCTCTCTCTCTCTCTGTTCTGATTGCGTTAATGAAGATGGACATACGCAATACAATTCGCTAAGGGGGGCGGGGTTGTCTGCGGTTTGTCGATGTTAAATCTGAGGAAAATGATTATAATAATAAAGAATATTTTGGTGTGAATCTTTTTAATGCATTGCTCTTAATATTTAAACAATTTGCATCAATGATACCATTTTGTTAAACGTTTAAATTATTTACTTTCTAATTCAATTTAACAGAATGCCCGTATTCCTAGCTAAAATAATCGTACATAATTTATAAAAACAAGAGATGAGAAAGATGATATAATTCTATGTGGTTTTATTTTATTTAATTTAATATCTATCTCTTGTTTACTTGTGAAATGTAATCTTTATTGAGTAATGTCTCTCCAATAATTCAGCTGTTAGATGTATCTTTTAGAGGCATTTAGTAACTGGATAGAGCAATAAACAAGAGATGAGAAAGATGATATAATTCTATGTGGTTTTATTTTATTTAATTTAATATCTATCTCTTGTTTATTGTGTAATGTCTCTCCAATAATTCAGCTGTTAGATGTATCTTTGAGAGGCATTTAGTAACTGGATAGAGCAATAAACTATAACACATACTTATGGAATAACAATTACTGGTTTATTTAGGCGACGTTTCTTCAATAAAATAAAAACAAATTATTTTTACTTAAACCAACAGCTGTTAGGACAGCATTTAAACTTATCAAATCTTCGATGGCTTTAATTGATGTTTATTAATATTAATTTATGCATTATAAATATCGAGACTTTTATTATATATGTACATTTATATGTATGTGTGTTCATTGGGGAATAAAAGTCCGAATATTACGTTTTCTTTAAAGGAGCTAAATCGCTAATATTTCGGACCTAGAAATTGTCACAAATGGGTCGCAACGCATATAATAATGTAATATGAATGTATATAAACTGATTTACATTCAATCGTTTCCGTTTTTACTCTAATTTCAAAACAGTTATTTTCGGCGAAATACGCCAGAAATCTCAATCTAATGGAAATCTCTAACGTCTGGTTATTCGAGTCTACACCGATAGTATTTATTGCGAATGCTCTCCAGATAAGAATACGAGGTCACCGTTTGACATGATTTGTGGAATATGTCTAGCCTCGTTCTTCGAGTCCTTTTTTACAAATGGCGCTGAAACGCATCATGGTACACGATTCGTGTACCAATTTTAAAATGTTTATTTTGTCTTGAATATTGGGTATCGGAAGCCCACCTTTTCCCGGTAAGATAAAAACATCAATGTTGATTTAAATTGACAAAAAATTCGTGTTTTCGATGTGGAAGAATTGGATGATATTGAGTTAGAGACTTGGCTACTTTAATCAAAATAATTGTTGATTATGCATATTAAGTGTGGTTTAATGGTCGAGAAATGAAATGAAATGGGGTTTAACGTTCTACTGTTTTGCTCCGAACTGGGCTAATAAAGACAGTGTCTTACCCACTTAGCCACCGTGACCCCCTTTACAAGTAAAATGTAATGGGTTTAACATGCCACTATTCAGCACCGACTGGGTTAATGAAGACGGGCATACGCCATATAGTGTGATATGAAGGAAATTTTTAACGGACAGCGACACTAAGGCCTACTCTTATATCGAATTCCAACTGTCAAGGTATCTTTTACGTGCACGTCAATGTGTACACAGGACCTCGGTTTTTCGTCTCATCCGAATGATTAGACAGCTGTCCTTGTCAGGCCCTCCGTCCTGCATCACTGACAAGGGGGGGACCACGCTGGAAAACTAATGGTCGAGAGCGAGACATATAGCAATATATTGAAACAACACGCGGGACGTTAGTTCCATGTGTTGTTTAAATATATTACGCGATGTCTTACGCTCGAGATCATTAAACAACTTAATATGAAATAATAGTACGCCAACATCAAAGGATGACGTCACATATGCATTTTAATTTAGTTTATGCCACGGTACTTGAAATGCCAATTATTGAGCTATGAATAACGTCACTAACTACCAACCAAATTAAGAATTTAAATCCACGCAAAGACTTGGTGTTTTTAACTATTATAAATTAATAACAATATCGACCAGGCGCGTGTCCAGATTGGCGTGCACGTAAAATATCCCTTGGCAGTTGAGGAGATTTTTGTCCGCATTTCACCACGACTTCACCAGGATCTAGTGAATTTTTGAGTATCATGCTCTTCGTTTTGTGTGAAGGGGGCTTAAAGGGACAATAACACTCTTGCTGGCTTGAAAGCTCCAGAAAATAAATAATATCTCTATCTAAGTACTAGATGTTTAAGTGTCCTACCTGTTGTGTAAATTATCCATTACATCCTATTTTACTTGTCCAGAGGGTTCGAAAATATTTTTTAATCGAATTTCATTTGAAAAGGTTTACGTTAGACGTTTCAAACCATTATGTTGAATTTTTCAAAATTTTTAAATAAGGTGTGTTAAGATGAAATTTGTATCATCAATTAATTGAAATATTCTAAAATAGTACAATTTGTTGACCAGGATAAAGATTGGGACATATTATTCAGTTACAACAGGAGTGGTATTGAGCCTTTAATGGTCGTAAAATACAGGAGAAATAGATAAAATAACAATAATGACTCGCGTCGTGTCGTTAATCATGTAATGAACGTATCACAAACACAGTTAAAACATCCGTTCTAATGTATTATATGATAAATTTACAAAGTGTGACAGGAATTCGCTTACTCACCTATCGGAAGTTCTCGTGTTTCTTGTCATTATCATTTGTCGTCACATTTATCTTTTTTTTGTAATAAATCACATTTTTCTCTGTTCCTTTTTAGAAGAAGTCGAATAATCGGAATTTTATAAAAAATCAACCATTCATTTGTTTGGATATTTTTTTTTTTTTAAAAACGATTTATTAATTAGCAGAACATTGGTCCAGCAATGTTATGGAAAGCATCAGTGGCGAAGATTGGAACAATCAGAGAGAGAAAGAGAGATGGGGTTTAACGTCCACTCAACACAAACTAGGTCATTATTAGACTAACATATGGTTTAATTTTATTTCAAAAATTCGCTTGTTAGTAGAGGTTTTTAGCAGTGGGAGGAAACCGGAGGACCCGGAGAAAACCGACGAGGTTGGACAGGAGACCCTACTCCTTGTCACATACAACCAGGGAATAGAAACCACGTCAGTTGACTCAGTGACCGACCTGATGATGCAACGCACACGCGCTAATCATTCGACCTCCCCCCCCCCCCCCGACACGAACAGTAAGAGGTTAGTGTGGCGAAGATTGGACCTGCCAGGCCTTGGAATGGCGAAGATGGGGTCAATAAGAAGTTACAGAGACGGTAATTGGACGAATAAGTTGTGACAGAGGCGAAGCTTGGACCCATCAGTTGTGACAGAGGCGAAGATTGGACAAACTAGCCAACCCTGTCGGAGCTGATCAGTAGGACGTTAAACCCCATTTCATTTTATTTCATCAAATTTAGATCACAGTACGGGAAATAGTGACATGAACACCATTTTTGTGACATGAATAGCCGATAGACTTGAGAATACGAGTAGGTTTAAACCATTTTATTTGCAGTGTTTATAATTATATAAACGAATAGGCCTATATTCAGTATGTGCAGTTGTGACAAGAAATAGTCTCGATTGTCTAGTATCGTTGCTATGGTAATAAAGGGTTAGTGCTAAATGATAAAGCCAGCTCAATTTTTCCTCATAGGTCACGAGATGTAAACAGAGCTAGCGCTAATCCCAACCCTAACCCTGTTCCTAGGCCCAATGTGGTATAAGGGTTAGTGCTAAATGATAAGGCCAGCTCAATTTTTCCTCATAGGTCACGAGATGTAAACAGAGCTAGCGCTAATCCCAACCCTAACCTAGCTCAAATGCTTACTCTAACCCTAACATACAATCTCGCCAATAATCACGTAACCATATTTACATCTCAGCTACCTTGACAAAAATTGAGTCCTCACCTTAACCCAAAACAAACAATATATAAACCTAAATAATCCTTAGTAATTAAAAATCAATTAGATGTAAGAATCCCTAGCCCTAACCCGGTGATAGTGGAACAAACATTTTTTTTTTAGAAAATCCAATTCTTAGTAGGAAACATACTAATGTGGCTCTTACACGAGAGCCTCAAATTTATTTTTTTTTTCTTCAGAAATGAAAATACCAGAATATCACAAGGACCACCTAAGGAAGACCATCGCCGCCACCAACACCAAAAACAGCGAAAATAACTTTGTATATAAAATTCAATGTAATCTTAACCTTAAATTCTTAAACCAAACCTACAATCTCGCCAACACTCACGTGACAAAAATTGAGCTGGCCTTAACAAAAAGACTTAACCTCTCTCTTAAATTCTTAAACCTAACCCCGGACCCAGCCCCAATGCTTACCCCAACCCTTAACCTACAATATCGCCAACAATCACGTGCCCTAACCTTGACAAAAATTGAGCTGGCCTTAACAAATAGATTTATCCGGAATACCAGTTGGTTTACAAATCATTCATTTATATTGAAATATTTACAATGATATAATTGATTTACAATGTACAGAATATGAAAACAAGCATAAATATGCAACAAATTTCCATTCCAGGTAGAATCTTTACTCAGTAATAAACATTAATAGAATTTCGTAGTCTTTTGGGTATAAATATTCTTATTATCTCGGTTAAATATGAATCAATGATTCTCAAATCTTTCAAAACTCACGTTCATAATAGTTAGAACGTTTTAACCCCCATATAAATATCTTGTAATGATTTGACTGTTGATTATTAACCAGCTTTATGATCGACATGTTGTATTTACTCTTTGATCATTAAATCAATGTCCAAAACTCGGCAAAAATGACAGAAAGAGAGAACAACTGTTTGTTAAAATGATATGAAACCTTCAGTATTTGTATTTTTATCTGTAGATCAGATTAAATTCCCCAGTGAGAATATTGGAAACCCGCAAAGTTGTGAGATAAATGCTTTCAACTGCAAATTGATTAACTGACTTCTCTAATGCTTCAATCGAATTCCGCGGGACAAAACGTTTCCCCAAGTTGAAGTTAAAAGACTGCTTTACTTTAAAGATGTGCATTCGTTATCGAAATACTTTTTCTCAACATTAGTCGCGTTCCTATAACTACATAATTATTCAGATTGAAGGTGCTAGTCACGCGAAGACACCATAAGACAAATCCCTTCTGGCGGATGAGTGACGTTTACCAGTGTTAATATTTTAAAGGTGGTTAACGTTAGGTAATTATTACAACTTGGAGAGGGAGAGAGAGAGAGAGAGAGAGAGAGAGGGGGGGGTAACGTCCACTCGAGACAAATTAGGTCATTTAGAACATCCACACAATTTCATTTTAAGCCTGATGAGTTCAAAATGAACGAAACTAGTAGCTTCAGGAGAGACATCTGGGACGGCTACTCGCCACTTATAGATTTTTAATTTCAATAATTCGCTTGCGCGTAGGGGTCTTTAGCAGTGGGTGGAAACCAGAGGACCTGGTGAAAACCCACGAGGTTGGACAGGCGACCCTACTCCTTGTCACGTACAACCGGGGAATCGACACAAACTAGGTCATTCGGGACTAACAAATGGTTCATTGTTTTTATTTCAATAATTCCCTTGTGCGTAGGGGTCTTTAGAAGTAGGAGAAAACCGGAGGACCCAGAGAAAGAAAACCCACAAGGGTGGACAGGCGACCCTACTCCTTGTCACGTACAACCGGGGAATCAATACAAACTATGTCATTCGGGACTAACAAATGGTTCATTGTTTTTATTTCAATAATTCCCTTGTGCGTAGGGGTCTTTAGAAGTAGGAGAAAACCGGAGGACCCAGAGAAAGAAAACCCACGAGGTTGGACAGGCGACCCTACTCCTTGTCACGTACAACCGGGGAATCGATACAAACTAGGTTATTCGGGAGAGAGAGAGAGATGGGGTTTAACGTCCACTCGACACAAATTTTGCCAGGATAGCGGTACTTCAGCCTACTCTTATATCGAATTCCAACTGTCAAGGGATCTTTTACGTGCACGCCAACTTGTGCACGCATCGATTTTACGTCCCATCCGAACGACTAGACGGTTGTCCTTGTCAGGCTCACCGACCTGCATCACTGACAAGGGGACACCACGTCGGAAAATTCCGATGAGAGAGAAATGGGGTTTAACGTACACTCGACACAAACTAGGTCATTTCGGGACTAACATATGGTTTAATTTTATTTCAATAATTCGCTTGCGCGTAGGGGTCTTTAGCAGTGGGAGGAAACCGGAGGACCCGGAGAAAACCCACGAGGTTGGAATTATTTAAAGAAAATCCCCCAAAACTTAATGATTGAAAGCACCAGACGAGAAGTTAATATCATTGCTCGTCAATTAATCTTACGTAGCGTAGTTTTTACTGGTTGTGATGGACACGTGACGTGAACCCATGGGGACATGAATTATAAAAGGCTCTGTCTAGAATGTTAAGTTTTACTTAATAGTCCCTTAGTGTCACATGATTATATAGTGTCACGTGGGTTTCTTGGAGACAGTAACATCTTCCAGATCTCTTAGTGTTGTTTTCTCGTGGCAAGGTCGTGTGTTTTTCGATAATTATGTTTAGGCGAGTATAAATTTAATATGATATTATTAAAACTTACGAAAGGAATAATGTCTGGTTCGTCTGTTTTATATTCTACAAAATCTTTCATTTGCATTTACCAGCAGACCAGTTATATATACCACAATTCTACAGATAAAATGAATGAGGGTTTAACGTCCTACTGTTCTGCACCGACTGGGGTAAGGAAGATTGCCATACGCTAGACAGTGTACTATGCAGCGGCACTACGGCCTACTCGTATACCGAATTCCAACTGTCAAGGGATCTTCTACGTGCACACCAATGTGTACACGGGACCTCGGTTTTTCGTCCCATCCGAACGACTAGACAGCTGTCCTTGTCAGGCCCTGCGTTCTGCACAACTGACAAGGGAAAAACCACGTCGGAAAATCCAGATGAACTTTCTCGGCCTATGATGTCCCGTGTGCACGTCGGTGTGCGCGTTAAAAAAGTTTCCACAATTGGGCGTACGCCCGCCTTCCCTGTATAAATGTAGGCGTTAGCCCAGTCGGTGCAGAACAGTAAGACGTTAAACCCCATTTCATTTCCATTACAGGCCACTAACATAAAATTATATAATAATCTCGAAGATCTATAGTTCAATAAACGAATAGAGAGGAGAGGTTCGCCGATCAGAGAGTTTCTCGACTCGACTTAATATTATTCATTACGATTATTCAACTGAAAAGAAATCACGTATAACATTAGTCGGTATTATAAACCATCTCCATCTAAAGAAATATCTAATATAAGATATTAGAAACTGTAAAATTTGAATATTCTACCATAAAAAAAACCTGTGCAATATAAAACAATGTTACTAAACATCATTTTAAATCCCAAGCAAACTTAAAGGTGCACTGTGTAGGACCTATTGCAGGCGTTCTTTACAGCTTTACATTTTAGTAGGACCTATTGCAGGTCTTCATTACAGCTTCAAACTTTAGTAGGACCTATTACAGGCGTTTTTTACAGCTTTAAACTTTAGCAGGGCCTATTGCAGGCCTTCATTACAGCTGTAAACTTTAGTAGGTGCATTGTCTAGGACCTATTGCAGGTCTTCCTTACAGCTTTAAACTGTAGTAGTGCCTATTGCAGGCGTTCTTTACAGCTTTAAACTTTAGTAGGACCTATTGCAGGTCGGTCTTTATTACAGCTGCAAATTTTAGTAGGACCTATTGCAGGCGTTCTTTACAGCTTTAAACTTTAGTAGGACCTATTGCGGGCCTTCTTTACAGTTTCAAATGTTATATGAATTATTATTTAGACATTTATTCACATGACAAGCCCATAATCGACTCTTCAGATAACCCGAGGACTGGAATATTAAAGGGATTAGACCATCCGTGCCATTTAATCGGTTAATGTTGAAATGGAAAGCCGAGACTGTTTAATATACTAAGCAGCAAATGAAACGTCAGGTTGGTATGTTATTCTGAATAGATGCAGTGCATAAAACTTGCCAAATGTTTTTATTGTATATTTGTGACCACATCTCCAACTTTACCTGAGCAATAAGGATCCTTCCCAAACACAGAATTGAACCCAGGAAATGTTCTCAAAAACGCAACCTGACTTCTGAGATGGTAATGTATTCTCCATGGTATCATGTAACTCATGCTGCACGTGCTGTTCACCGGGACCAGCCCTATACAATGCACCCCCATACCTGGTTGAATCATTCACACTACAACGTCAGCAGCGTGCCACGACTCGCGACAACTCAGAGGAACCAGGCGCTAGGAAGACTCGACGCTGGCCACACTAGACAAGCCGTTGCTAAAGACCCCTACGCGCAAGCGAATTATTGAAATAAAATTAAAACCATATGTTAGTCCCGAAATGACCTGGTTTGTGTCGAGTGGAAGTTAAACCCCATCTCTCTCTCTCTCTCTCTCTCTCTCTCTCTGTTAGTCAGATAATATTTTATCCAAGGTATTGCCACTTTAAATCTCGACCTTTATTTTTATTAGAAAATTTAAAACGCCTTTATTCAAGCAGTAAATGTATCTAACATCTATCGACTCGTGAAAATACCAATGAGAAGATCACGTCAACCATTTTCTTTGTCGCCAGGGTAATAAAAATTACTTTATATCGGTTTAGTTGATAATCGAGACTATCTAATGTATATCCAATTAACCAGTCGTAACAGTTGAACGATCATAAGTTACAGAATGTTTATATGATGTTATTATATGGCCACATAAAGTTTGTTTCATATTATTGTAGACAGACCAGATCTGTGAAATGGATAACGGAAACGTTTGAGAATGGACCTGATTAACAAATAACTACATCATATAAAAAACTAAAAGTAAACTTGTCTGGAAAATACCATATCACCTAATGTGACAAGGAGTAAGGTCGCCTGTCCAACTCCACACAAACTAGGTCATTTCGGGATTAATTTTATTTCAATAATTCGCTTGCGCGTAGGGGTATTTAGCAGTTGGAGGAAACCGGAGGTCCATCCACGTGCGTATGGAATGAATTTTTGCTCCAAAAAGAATCTCCGAGCAGCAGGTTAGACATTTTATCGGACACGTGAGTAAAATGTATTAGCACGAATCGGTATCACGGACACTCATAAGACATTTCGCATCATGGTTACACGTTCACAGGGAATCTTAGCCGTAAACATACATTATGACGTCACATTAATAATGACGTCATTGTATTAATCATATTAAACATACATTATGCAAGAGTTAAATCTGCCTATTGCAGGTCTTTCTTTAGGCCTGAAATGTGTTCTAAATTATTAATTAGACATTAATTAACTTATCCAGGCCATAATCAGCTCTCGATCGCATCGGATTTTTCCGATATTAAATAGATTAGAACAGTTTTTGATTTAAGCTAAAAATGTAGGAGCGAGACTTAGCTTCAAACAACCAGTACGGTGGTTGAAATTTTTGCACACGTCTTGTAAAACCTTCAAAGGCTAATATCTTCGCTTGCAATAGACTAATTTGAATGAAATTTTCAAATTATTCATTTTACATTATCTATTGTCGAACTATTATAACAAGAATGTCTAGCTCTTTATCTAAATCTTACAATAACTTTAAGTTGTGTAGCAACCATTTTTGCAATAAAATTCAATTATGGCTGAAATGGTTGATATTGAAAAAACAGAACGCCGAGGGAACCATTTTTGCAATAAAAACCAGTTTTCCAGTAGTTATTCTTTTTTTATCTTCATCATCACTACGATTATTTATTTCACTCTAACAGAATCATTATTGATGTATTCATCATGTATTTTACCATCAGCAACATCATTTTCATACCATTTAATAACGAAAATGACAACAGTTTTTCATTACTGAAACTTTATTTCAAAAATGGTTGATATTACAAAGTAGAACATCTAGGGAACAATTCTTGCAATAAAAAACATTTTTGCAATAATTTCTTATTTTTTTCATTTTCATCATCACCATGTTTATTTGTGCACCCTGACGATTGTTATGACGGTACTGACATATGGAGAGCCACGGTGGCTAAGTGGGTAAGACGCTGGCTCGCTAGCCTGGAGGTCGTGGGTTCTCTCCTGGTGTTGGCCCTGAAAGTTCATCGGAATTTTCCGGGGGGGTTGGATAGCTGAATGGTTAGCGTGCGCGCTGTATCATAAGGCCTGTCATTGAGTCAACTGGCATGGTTTCGAATCCCCGGTTGTACGTGACAAGGAGTAGAGTCGCCTGTCCAACCTCGTGGGTTTTCTCCGGGTCCTCCGGTTTTCTCCCACTGCTAAAGACCCCTACGCGCAAGCGAATTATTGAAATAAAATTAAACCATATGTTAGTCCCGAAATGACCTAGTTTGTGTCGAGTGGACGTTAAACCCCATTTCTCTCTCATCGGAATTTTCCGACGTGGTGTCCCCTTGTCAGTGATGCAGGTCAACCGTCTAGTCGTTCGGATGGGACGTAAAATCGAGGCGTACACAAGTTGGCGTACACTTAAAAGATCCCTTGACAGTTGGAATTCGATATAAGAGTAGGCTGAAGTACCGCTATCCTGGCAAAATTTCCCTCATAGCACACTGTATGGAGTATGCCCGTCTTCATTAGCCCGGTTCAGAGAAGGACAGTGGGCCGTTAAACCCCATTTCATTTCATATGGGGGCCACTAGTGGTACAGTCAGGGTGAAGTTCATTAACCAGGAAGCCCCATGTTCGATCTCGGGATGTTCCAGTATGTCAGTAGAGCTGGTCGGTGCTATGAACCGAGGTTTGGTGTATACGTTGGTGTGCTAGTTTAGAGAACCCCTAGAAGTTGGAATTTGATAGAATGTTGAGACAAAGTGTCCGTCATAGCACACTGTTATAACTTTATCCCGGACTCAATTCCATTTTGACCTCAATCAAAGTGATGTGCATTTAATAACGTCTTTCGGTCGTTACCCGGGCTAGTTTTATACGCAATGGATGTAAATCTATTCAGTTAAAGATTGTTTTTAGTTTCTCCATTAGTTAATTCGTCAAAGCGATCCATGTTTTCTGATTGCTAGCTGGAGAATTATTTCTAAACTCAATTATAGTCGTAAACGACCTTGTGGCTTCTAGAACATTCCACACCTATATGAGAGAGAGAGAGAGAGAGAGGAAGAGGGGTTAATATCCACTCGACACAAACTATGTCATTTCGGGACTAACATATGGTTTAATTTTATTTCAATAATTCGCTTGCGCGTAGGGTGTCTTTAGCAGTGGGGGGAAACCGGAGGACCCGGAGAAAACCCACGAGGTTGGACAGGCGACCCTACTCCTTGTCACGTACAACCGGGGAATCGAAACCACGCCAGTTGACTCAGTATGACATGGAAGTAGAGTAATGAACGAGGAAGGGTACTTGTGTTATTTTTTTAGAACACCTGATACCACTTGTAATCTGTATGTGACAAGTTGTTTATATAAAGTGAATGGAAACAACGATAACAAGACAACACGTCAATGTAAAGCTAAATATAGGTACATTCTCTTGTTATATTGTCATCATCCCTTATTAACACGTCATCCAGGTAAATCCTCATCATCATCAAAGGAGCCGCCGTCACATCACGTGATGATAGATTGATATCCCAGGTAAAGCTGTTTAAAGGTAAAGCTGTTACATCGTGACATCATCACTATACTTTATCAGTGGAATGAAATGAGAACTAATGCCCTGCGTTTCTGTAGCACTCCATGAGTGACATTTTATTCCGACAGGAGCGTTTCCGTCTCCTGTTTTCAATACAGTAGATGATACCATATCTGTTCTTTGACGAAATCTCCTAATGTTTGAAAGTTCCAAACAGTTTTTCAAATTGACGGGGCAAAATGATGTGGCATAATAGATCATAATTATGGGAAACAGTGCACGTATCACATAATGCGTAATGAAATGAAATGGGGTTTAACGTCCTACTGTTCTGCTCCGATTTGTCTAATGAAGACGGGCATACGCCATACAGTTCTTGCTATGAGGGAAAATTTTGCCCGTTCAGTGGCACTACGGCCTACTCATATATCGAATTCCAACTGCCAAGGGATATTTTACGTGCACGCAAATGTGTACACGGGACCTTGGTTTTTCGTCCCATACGAACGACTAGAGAGCTGCCCTCCTTGTCAGGTCCTCGGTCCTGCACCACTGACACGGGTAATCCGTGACCTGGTAGCGATCCAGCGTCGTTACTCTCTGACAAACCACGGTTACCAAACAATATGACCCACGCGGTGCAAGTTGTTAGAAATTTCAAATATTATTTTATGTAAACTTAATTTAGAGAAACATCACCGACGACACCTAGAAGACTAATGGATCGTTAATCGGGAGATTATCAGAAACCGGATTTTGTCTGCAAGACATCACTTTAATAATATTTTGCTTGTATTATCTCACGACGTGTAAGTTCAAGATTGCGTCAGCCGGGGCTGATAAGACATAGTCTATCTATACTTCAGCCCTCATTTATGTAGTCATTATTTATTTGTGTTCGGTTGTTGGTCGTATCGTTAAAGTCGTTAGCCAGGATTCTATCTACTCAGACACAGGAAGTTCATAGAAAGGTTACAGAGAGCGCAAAAACTACGCAACAAAATGTTATGGCTGCTTGCATCGTTTAATAATATCGTTGTACCTACAAGAGCGCGTATCGTGAATTACAAATCTGTGTTCCGGCGGAGTTTCCCCTTGTCAGTGGTGAAGGGTGGAGGGGCTGGCAAGGAACAGCGTATAGTCGTGCGGATGGGACGAAAACACCCATTTTATTTCCTTCAATCTATTTATTCTCATCAATGCCACACCAAGCCTGTACACAGAAATGAAATGAAATGAAATGAATGGGGTTTAGCGTCCTACTGTTCTGTTCCAACTGGGCTAATGAAGACAAATGAAATGAAATGAAATGAAATGGGGTTTAACGTCCTACTGTTCTGCTCCTAAACTGGGCTAATAAAGACGGGCATATTATGCCATACAGTGTGCTATAGGGGAAATTTGGACCGGACAGCGGCACTATGACCTACTCTTTATTTCGAATTCCTACTGTCAAGGGATCGTTTACGTGCACGCCAATGTGTATGCAGGACCTCGGTTTTTTGTCCCGTCTGAACGACTAGACACTGTTCTTGTCAGGCCCTTCGTCCTGCATCACTGAAAAGGGGAAACCGGGTTAATACATCCCGAGAAACATTCTCGGGCAACATTTGGAGCGAACCCGAAACCTCCTGGTTAGCGGGATAGCGGACCAGCGTCCAACTCACTGAGCCAACTCGGCTCCTGAAACATAACTACAGATGCGATTTAATATCCCAATAAATAAAAGGTAAACAGCCTTCCAGGGCGATGGTTTATACTTGGAATTCAGAAGCAGCAGCTACTGGTAGCATATGATCTAATGGTATTGACCACCAACAAAGGAGAAGGGGGGTTGGATGGCCGAATGGTCAGCGCGTGCGCTTTGTGTCATAAGGTATGTCATTGAGTCAACTGACGTGTTTTTGATTTCCCGATTGTACGTGACAAGGAGTAGGGTCGCCTATCCAATCTCATGGACTTTCTCCGGGTCCTCCGGTTTCCTCCCACGTCTAAAGACCCCTACGCGTAAGCAAATTATTGAAAACAAATTGAACCAGATGTTAGTCCTAAAATGACCTATAATCCAATCAAATGGACACCTTTATTAGCAAGATTTTAGAATCTGTCCATCTGTCAGTGTAGCTGTATATACGAACGGTGGAATAAACCTACATTTCTGCACCAACCGAGCTAATGAAGACGGACATCCGATATGCTGTGGCTTTTCCAAATAGTCTTTATCGAATTCTACCTATCAATGTTTCTGGTACGTGCACACCATCGAGTATATGGATGGACTTCCGGTTTCCATTTCATTCTATCAAAACGACTAGACGATGGCCCTTCCAAGCTGAAAATCGAACCCGGGGAGTTTTGAATTAGTTACTTACTTACGGATCCACCACGGCTCCCATGTACAGAAAGCATTAAGTTTATATCAAGTCAGGTATTATGACGTCATTAACCGACTTCCTACTTTCACTGGATTTATTTGAATGATGCTTGCGCATTCACTGATCGTGTCCCTTGCTTCATTTCCGACACTAATCATTTTGCAATTTGCTAAACTCCCTGCACCAATCATAGTGCGCCTTGCTTCACAACCTGCAATGGGGGGATGGCCTAGTTTTCTAGAGTGTCGCACTTCGACCTCTAGCTGGCCGGTCACCACTGGCTTGCGGCTGTGGTTTCGATCCCTGGTGTGAGCGTATGTGGCTTGGAGATAGGGGTGCCTTCTCAACCTTGTGGGTTTATGCTGGGTACTCCGGTTTCCCCCCACATGAAAGAACTCTGCCTGCGCGTGCGCTAAGATAATAAAAATTTTAAAAAAAGTAAGACTTGTCTGCGATATCACCTTCGGTGAAAGTGGACGTTAAACACTAAGAACAATGTTGTTAGTTAGTGGTATTTTACGTCCGCTTCCACCGAGGTGATATCGCAGACAACCTGCACCAAGAACAACAACCTGCACCAATCATATTGCTCCTTGGTCCTATCATCGCACCAATCAAAGTGCTCCTATCATCGCATCAATCACAGTGCTCCTTGCCCCAGTCTCTGCACCAATCACAGAGCTTCTTGTTTCAGTCCCAATCACTGTGTGTTCACGAGGCGTTAAGACACAGAGAAAGCCAGGTGGTTTAACTGATAAATTACAAATGGTTCTGAAGATGGCAGCCAGACTCATTACCGGAAATATATATCATGGTCATTCAACTTTATCGGTTACCCATTGTTTTTGGAATTCAATATAAGGTCATTGGTTTATGATGCATTATGTAAGATTTAGATAAAGAGCTACCCATCTTTGCTACAATAGTTCAAATAGATAACCCCAAATGAATATATTTAAAATGCCATTTACATTATATTGTTCTGAACGAAGTTATCAATGTTTAGGCAAGCTTTTCATGAATCTGTATGTTTCTACTACTTTGGATTTATACAGCTTTTTTTGGAGGGGGGGGGGGATATTTAATCCACACATGTATGTTCTTATTAATGAAGTTTTATGGAGTTTGTATATATTTAAACAAGCATTTAGGATTTAGATCAAGAGCTCCTCGTTTTTGCTATGATAATTCAAAAATAGATAATGCAAAATGAATACATTGAAAATCTCATTCAAATTACTTTATTTTCAGCGAAGTTATCAATGGCTGTAGTTTTGACAAGATGTGTGCATTGGTCGAACCACCGCACTGGTCATTCGAATCCTAAATTATTAAATGGCCGAATGTTCTAATCTACTTCAAATCGGAGCCATCCGGTGGCATTGAGATTTGATTATAGTCTTGACATGTGAACATGACGTTTAAGGCAATAGGTAGATTTAACTCTTGCATATTGTATGTTTAACTATACCTTTAAAATTTTTACACTTGTGTGTGTGTGTGAGAGAGAGAGAGAGAGAGAGAGAGATAGAGATGAGGTTTAACGTCCACTGGACACAAACTAGGAAATTTGGGACTAACATATGGTTCAATTTTATTTCAATAATTCGCTTGCGCGTCGGGGTCTTTAGCAGTGGAAGGAAATGAAATGAAATGGGGTTTAACGTCCTACTGTTCTGCTCCTAACCTGGGCTGATGAAGACGGGCATACGCCATACAGTGTGCTATGAGGGAAATTTTTCCCGGGCAGCAGTGGAAGAAGATTATTACACCTGTATTTTTTTAATATTTGTAATGTCTATTGAACACATTTTATGAAAGCATGCTCTATATAAATGATTTTATAATAATAATTATTATTTCCAATAAAAGTAGGAGAAATTGGTTAATATGGAAATCAGAGACAACCAACTGTGTACTTAATTCCCTGAAAAATGAGGCGCGCACAGCACAAAAATTGAAGTTGATCGTTAAATCGTAGCCCGCATCTTACTGTTTACTGGTAGCGCTTAGTTTTGTTGATCGAATGGGTAGCGCTTGTGAAAACATTAATAGACTCAAACGTACCCAAACTTTGCGTTTAAACAGCGGAAAAAGAAGTTGCCAGAACATAATCCAAGAAATAAAATGAAATGAAATGAAATGAAATGGGGTTTAACGACCTACTGTTCTGCTCCGAGCTGGGCTAATGAAGACGAGGATAATCCACGAATTTGCTTATGCTTTGATAATTATGGGATATGGACAGAAAGTAACGACAAATTGTACAAGCTGGAAATCACGTCACCTGACAAACAAGGTTGCTTAAAATATACCGTACTGCTTGGGGTAGTTTTCTTCGAACAATATGTATAATTTTAGTCTAAAGATATCATAAAATCACACAGTTTGTAGGTGGACAGGCATCTTTAAAAGCACAATCGAGTTTTAAAAACCGCAGATTTATTATTATTTATGTTTCCAAGACATATAAAGATGGCGGTTGGACAGATAAGAAAAACACACTCTCCCGCGCACTCCCCGTATGCATAATGGCGAAGATAAATTATTATAAGTTTATAGAGGTTTTAAATGGTATACAACAAATAGGAACGTTTTACCTTTTTTCACATAGGAGTTTATTCGTGTTAATTATTCAAAATCAGTTAATATAAACTAATGTTATTCAAAATCAGTTTATATAAACTCATATTATTTAAACTCACAGTTAATATAAACTAATATTATTACAAACACGAACACATGTAAATTATCATTCTGTTAAAAATATAATAACAAAAATTCTCAGTTGTTAAAAAAATAATAACAAAAAACATGCCCTTTTGTTAAAAATATTATAACAAAAAAAGAAATTCTCAAGTGTTAAAAAAATAATAACAAAATCATCCCCTTTTGTTAAAAATATTATAACAAAAAAGGAAATTCTCAGGTGTTAAAAAAAATATAAAACAAACTATTCTAAAACTCAATTTGTTTATGGACACGAAGATATTAATATGATATATAAACATCGCACTTACCTTTTCACTAATCTGCGACGATAACACGTTTTGCTCTTAAGCGAAATATAAACCCAAGAGTAGGTATAAGTCGTTCTGGAACCTTAATGTATAGCAATGGCGAGCCGTAAGGGTGCGAGAAAGTTGTCAGAACAAACGGTGAGTCTCTGTCATGTGACACGGTGGTATAACAGGATGATTAGAAACTCGACTGACTCGTCGTCCACTGTCACTCGACAGATTCACAACTCGTTCATCGATTGACTCCATAACAATCTTCACTCACTAATCTTTCATTCTTCTTCTCCATTAATTCATCTCATTATATTACGTCATTCGTTCATTCATGCATTCATTCATCCCGTCACTCATAGATTAATGCTAAATGCAAGACATCACGTATAATTAACTAATCTAAAAGACTAAAAACAAACATACGGACCCCGAGATATCACGGACACTTGTAAGTTATAAAAAAATCTATGTGAAATGAAATATCGTTATTTTCAGACTAACATGCGGTACTTTTTATGTCTATGATTACGTTTGGAGAGAGAGAGAGGGAGGGAGAGAGAGAGAGGGGGGGCGGGGGTAACGTCCACTCGACACAGTCTAGGTCATTTCGTGACTAACATATGGTTCAATATTATTTCAATAATTCGCTAGCTCGTACGGGGTCTTTAGCTGTGAAGTTCGGAGCAGAACAGTAGGACGTTAAACCCCATTTCATTTTATTTCTTTAGGTGTGGGAGGAAACCGGGTATGGATTATGGTAGCCTGTCGAACCTCGTGGGTTTTCTCCGGATTCTCCGGGTTTAATGTCCACTGGTTGGACACAAACCGTGTCATTTTTCGGACGAGCGTTTACGCAACACTAACTGGATTGTTTGGAGACAAACGTGTATTAGCTGGTCGGCTGGTCAGGGGAACCGGGGAACACAGAGGCACGTGGCGAGATAAGGCAGACGACCTTACGCCTTGTACACACGGTTGACGAAATGTAAAACTATATTAATTTCCTATCTCTCTGCCTGTGTATGTGTCGTGCATGCGTGACCTGGACTGTATATAAAGACACCGTCATACTTAGTCGAAATCAGCAGAACCAGTCGGAATGAAGAATTCTCGGGAGGGAATTTCAAATTGACTAAAAATCTTACAGCTTTGTAAGAATGTCTTTCAAATACTTAGAATGCGCATCGAACCCGCCGCGAATAATTCTAGTCCATTCCAGGTATATTAGCTCTCGAAAACAGCTCGATTTAAGTTGGAACATGAAATGAAATGGGGTTTAACGTCCTACTGTTCTGCTCCTAACCTGGGCTAATGAAGACGGGCATACGCCATACAGTGTGCTATTAGGGAAATTTTGCCAGGGCAGCGGTACTTCAGCCTGCTCTTATATCGAATTCCAACTGTCAAGGGATCTTTTACGTGCACGCCAATGTGTACACCGGACCTCGGTTTTTCTTCCCATCCGAACGACTAGACAGCTGTCCTTGTCAGGCCCTCTGTCCTGCATCACTGACAAGGGGAAACCACGTCGGAAAATCTGGATGAACTTTCCCGGCCAACGTCGGAAAATCTGGATGAACTTTCCCGGCCAATGCAGGGATCGAACACCCGACTTCCAGGCTAGCGAGCCAGCGTCTTACCCGCTTAGCCACGTGATCCCTCGATTTAAGTTGGAACACATCATGAATATTCAGAGATATAAAAGGGATTAGACCATCCGCACCATTTAATCGGTTAATGTTGAAATGGAAAACCGAGACGGTTCAATATATTCATTATCTATGTTTGAAATATTGCAGCAAGAACGTGAGAAAGAAATGGGATTTATCGTCCACTCGACACAAACTAGGTCATTTCGGGATTAACATATGGTTCACTTTTATTTCAATAACTCGCTTGTGCGTAGGGGTCTTTAGCAGTGAGAGGAAACCGGAGGACTCTGAGCAGGGCCGTAACTAGCTCAGAGCAACGAGGGGGGGGGGGGGCGGGAAGTGTTCTCATGGGTGCTGTAAAATTGACGGACAATGTATATCTTTTCTTATGGTCGACAATTTTTTCACGGGGGTAGGGCGAAACTTTTTTGCAGGGGGTCTTTGCCCCCCCACCCCGCAGAAAACTCAAGCGGTTGGACAGGCGACCCTACTCACGTACAACCGGGGAATCGAAACCCCACCAGTTGACTCAATGACATACCGTATGATACAACGCACACGCGCTAACCATTCGCCCCCCCCCCCCGGACATAATTAGAATGCTGTTAGAACGCAGTCATTATGTTTAGAATGCACCTCAAATGCCGCACCAGTGCAGTTCAACCGAATTCACCTTGAATGCAATCTGAAGGGAGGACGAATATGGACAGAACGTCCAAGAATTGAAACAGTCCCTAAATGACCTAGTCTCTCTGTCTCTGGTCTCCTGTATCGACGCTGTATGATTTATAATATTGGGTTAATGTCGTGTAACCAAATCTATAATTGAAATATGAGGCCGGAACTGTGATTAAAGTCATCTGTTACTATTGGCCGAGATGTCCTGTACAAGTCTCGACGGGGATGTTACAGTCTGTCTGTTATAGCTTAACTTACATTGTACAATCAGTACTGTCGTTAGAGAGAGAGAGAGAGAGAGGGAGAGAGAGAGGGGGGAGCGAGAGAGTAGTCAGTAATGTATTGTAGAGAGAGGGAGGGGGGAGAGAGAGATAGAGGGGGAGAGAGAGAGTCGTCAGTAATGTATTGTGTGTGTGGGTGAGAGAGAGAGAGAGAGAGAGAGAGAGATGTCAGTAACGTATAATTGTCGTTGGTTTGAGAAAGACAGACTACAAGCAGTATTTACAGCTTAAAGGGAGGTTTAGATATGTGTCTATTTACAAATGAGGGCCCATTTTTAATGTTACAATCCCGTCGATGGTTGTGTACTCTATCTCTTAGGGGAGCCGTGGTGGCTTAGTGGGTAAGGCGCTGTTCGCTAGCCTGGAGGTCGGGTGTTCGATCCCTGCATTAGCGGAGAAAGGTCCCATGTATACATTGGCATGCACGTAAAAGATCCCTTGGCAGTTGGAATTCGATATAAGAGTAGGCCATAGTGCCACTGCCCGGGCAAAATTCCCTCATAGCACACTGTATGACGTATGCCCATCTTCATTATCCCAGCTGGAGCACTTTACATTGTCGTTGATGTTAAAAGGGTTAGGGTTAGGGTTTGGTTAAGGTTTTTTATTGTCACAGTTTACATTGTCGTTGATGTTAAAAGTGAAGTTATAAAAAGTATATGTGCTGTTTCGCGTTATATGGTCGCAACATTTAGATCGAAGATCATGGCATTTAGATACGTAAAAAAAACGGTCACTGTGATAGATGAATTTAATTTTGCGTTAGTTTCAGATTAGGCATCTGTCTTGGTAATTTAATAAATTGAACATAAGAACAGTTGTTGTTACACGTCAGGATTGACTTGCTCCCATGCAACTGTCTTTTAATTTAATAGCAGTCTATGTTTGGATATCAATTGCCAAAGCCTTATTTATCCCAACTTCTGTCTGTTTCAAGCTCACCTAATCTGATAATCTGGAGGTCTTCGTGTATCACAATGGTGCCTATTTTTCTAGCAAACGAAAAGGGTATATTATTTTTGCTACAATCTGATTAAGACACAGATCCTATTTCGTTTCGTTTTTTATAGTTCCAAATTTCGTTTTACTTGTCTTTACTACACTAGAATCTGGGAGAGTTGTTATATAACCCGCTTGCTGGATGATGTGAGGGATTAGGCAATGAAACGGTCTGTTACGGCGAGCTTTTGGCGTGAGGTGCACCGAACTGTGGGTAAGCCACTAGAAACCTCAACGCTGATTGGCCAATCAAATGTCTGACGTCATAGGTCCAAATCTGCTCACATGACCGCTGACGCGACCGGTCAAATCTTCATGTAGTAGTAGAGAGAGAAATGGGGTTTAACGTCCACTCGACACAAACTAGGTCATTTTGGGACTAACATATGGTTTAATTTTATTTACATAATTCGCTTGCGCGTAGGGGTCTTTAGCAGTGGGAGGAAACCGGAGGACCCGGAGAAAATCCACGAGGTTGGACAGGCGACCCTACTCCTTACCACGTACAACCGGGGATTCGAAACCACGCCAGTCGACTCAATGACAGACTTTATGATACAGCGCACTCACGCTAACCATTCAGCCATCCAACCCCCCTTCATGTAGGGCCAACGAAAGATAAAAAAAAAAACGGAACGAAATATAGATCTGTATTGTAATCAGATAGCTTTTGTTATGGCGTGAATAAGAAGATTTATAAAAGGAATAGCAAGACAGACAAAAGACACGCAAAATACAAAAGACAAAGTTATTAACGAGGTTTGTGGATGACAAAACAGATCTTTCTGGTTTTCTTCAATTTTTAAATTACTGAGATTTGCGTATAAATAAATAAAATAAATATTGATAAAAGATTGAACTAGGCGAGAAGTTACGTGAAGATATCAAACACTATTACAGATTATAGTCTGGCAATTTAATTTTTAATTTCTGTTTTTAAGGGAGGGCGAAGCGAGGCAAGATTGGCGAGCTAAGTACCCATAACACCCCAAAAATCCACCATTTGGTTAGCCATGAATGAATATAGTACCTTTTATATATAACCCCATCTTCATTGTCCCATTCGGTGCAGCAAAGTAGGACGTTAATCCATATTTCATGCATTCCTATCTATAGCACGTTTCTCCTTTTCGTTGTCATACCTTCCCCTATCCCCACCCCCCTCCACCCCCCTCCACCCCCACTTATTGCATGACGAAATCTGTCGGCTTTGAATTTACTTTTTTTCTGATTTTGAAGCGGTTAATAGAGAGAGAGAGAGAGAGAAATGGGGTTTAACGTCCACTCGACACAAACTAGGTCATTTCGGGACTAACATATGGTTTAATTTTATTTACATAATTCGCTTGCGCGTAGGGGTCTTTAGCAGTGGGAGGAAACCGGAGGACCCGGAGAAAACCCACGAGGTTGGACAGGCGACCCTACTCCTTGCCACGTACAACCGGGGATTCGAAACCACGCCAGTCGACTCAATGACAGACTTTATGATACAGCGCGCGCACGCTAACCATTCAGCCATCCAACCCCCCGAAGCGGTTAATAAGTTTGTTACGGTGGTGGGGGGTAACGCGTGCGCATTGAATCAGTAGGTCTGTCATTGAGCCCATTCAGTGGCGGCGCCAGCCGTCGGTGATTGGAGGGGCAAAGCTGGGGCAAAGTCCAAGGTTAAGGGGGCAAAGGCACGAGCTTCAACTAGGGGTAGGGGGCCTCCCCCAGAAAATTTTGAAAAACAGGTTGCCGGAAATGCAGCCTGGCAGTATTTCAGGCACTGATCGATGAGGTAAAATGTCAAACGAACGGACTTGTGAATCACGACGAAGCCCACCCACGAGCGTCAAAGTAGGGAGTCCTCCCCCAGAAAATTTTGAAAAATAGACTGCCGGAAATGCTGTCACAGTATTCTGTCAGGCACCGATCATCGGTGTGATTTATTCACCGTAGAAGGTATTTATTACCGAAACGTATCACAAATACTTTTTTTTATTTTCTAAAATTACTGGGGGGGGGGGGGGGGGGCGGGGCAAACAGAGGGCAGACCCGTAACAGACAGGTAATATAACAACTCTTCCAGATCCTAGTGGTGTGAAGACAAGTAAAAAGAAATTTTTAACTATAAAAACGACACGAAATAGGATCTGTGTTTTAACCAGATTGGTTGACTCAATGACAGACACGCACGCGCTAACAATTCGCCCCGCCCACCTAAGGCTTGAATGATGATAACTATTTTATAAGGCTAAATGAAAAGACATCAATCACAACCATAAACAAATGAAATGAAATAGGGTTTAACGTCCTACTGTTCTGCTCCGAATTGGGCTAATGAAGACGGGCATATGCATTACAGTGTGCTATGAGGGACATTTTGCCCGGACAGTGGCACTACGACCAACTCTTATATCGAATTACAACTGTCAAGGGATCTTTTACGTACTCGCCAATGTGTACACGGGACCTTGGTTTTTCGTCCCACCCGAACGACTAGACAACTGTCCTTGTCAGGCCCTCCGTCCTGCATCACTGACAAGGGGGAACCACGCCGGAAAATCTGGATGACCTTACTCGGCCAATGCAGGGATGGAACACCCTACCTCCAGGCTAGCGAGCCGGCGTCTTAAAGTTACAATTTCATATTTTAAAGTTATATTTTTAAAATGTATTAAAATAAAGCCTTAAAATAGAATGTATCTATAAACAGTCCTACCTTGTTAAAGAATAATCCTATTAATCCTATAATTCACTATTGCCAGTTGAGAAATTGGCAAAAATATCATTTTTAACTTCAAATTCCATTGTGGGGAATAGGAAAACAAGGGAGGTAATTGAAAGGTAATTGTGTTATTATTTCCGGTGTGAAGATTTTTAAGTGTGAGAATGACACCTATGATCGTATAAGGGATCTTTTACTTGCACGTCAATGTGTACACGGAATCTCGGTTTTGCGTCTAACCCGAACGGCTACCTAGTCAAAACAAGCCCGCGCCACCGAAATACTTTGATGCGGTTTTATTTTTTCGATTGTTGTCTTCGTAAAGATACATTATGGGAGATCACTATAATAGTTAAATACTAGATAATGTAAGCGATTGAAATTTCGGCCTAGCCTCGATCATCATTACTAAAGTATGTACAATAAAAAACATAGTCTCGATCATCAATTATCATGATTAAATTATGAATAGAAGTCGAGCAGCAAATGGGGTCATAATCCAGTTAATATCGCAGGCTAGCAATGCCATCGAGAGTTGATTATGGTCTCGATAAGTCAATTAATGTCTAATTAATAATTTAGATAACATTTCATGCCCAAAGAAAGACCTGCAATAGACAGATTTAACTTTTGTATAATGCATGTTTAATATGATTAATACAATGACATCATTATTCATGTGACGTCATAATGTATATTTAATTAAATGTTAAACAATCAATTTGAGTACATTTTAGGACTGATGAAGTCGGAAAAAATTTAATAGTCCGAAAAATGTAAATGGCGATTAATGTCTTAAAAAATAATTTAAGCATGAGGAGTTCTTTTGTCTATCTTCAAATGTAATTTAAATTATTAATCGGGCAGACCCATAATAAACCCTGTAGAATATCGAATGGCTTAGATGTTGAATGGATTGGACGAACTCTCTCTCTCTCTCTCTCTCTCTAACATTTGAAGCCAAAATAAAGACCTGCAATAGGCGGACAGAGCTCTTACATAATGCATCTTTAAAATAAAAAAAGATCGCTCAGTCCTGTCGAGATAAAACAGGAAGATATGGATTGCTTAATATTCATCTTGATACGTAGACAGACTTAAATGAGCGCAATTTGTTCTATTTTATATCCCTAGAGACTTCCCCTCCTCATTAAACACCAATATGTCCTCTTAGGTATTCCCCACCTATCAGCCATTCCACTCAGAAATACACGCAACTTAATTTATCTTTAATTAATTTTCAAATAAGTTTTTATGGGCTGTCACCACATGGTATGAAGAAAGGATTAATAATGTCTTTTTCTACAACAGTTGGTCTAACGAATACGCCATGTCAAGGGTTATACGGGAACTATCCCCGTATCCACTCGACACAAACTAGGTTGTGCGGGATCCATGCAGTTACACCACATCGTTTAGTCTTGAACCACTACACGAAATTGGTACTAAACGACAAAGCTAACGAGAAGCCACTTTTTAAGGTCAATTACGAACCAAATGATTTCTGTCCTCAAAAATACGTGTTGCCCCTCCCCCACCCACCCCCACACAATGGGAATCTTATACACATTTAGATTTAGAGATGCATCATCAAACTACATTAACTCATTTCCCGCCACCAGAATCAACATGACGCTGTTTGGACCTGGTGGTATGGTTGTGAAAAGACCCGCAGTATGAAGGTCTGGTGTTGAATATTATATTAAAACACTGAAATAGATTGAGGAACAATTTCGGAATTCGAGTTCTGTACGACCACCATCTTACCATCCATATGACCACAGTGCACCATTAATTCCCACCATGGATTTGACCGGCGCTAACCTTTCCCTAAAATTGTCTACCAACGATTGAGCAACATGTGGTAACCTCTTACTTAAAGGGCCAATCTCGATTATATTTGATGAATAAAACAGTTTAATTTTGTGTTAAAAGCCCTTAAAATCCCCTACCTTAGAGTGGAGCAACTAACTCAATATATGGGATACGTTTTCCAACTACTTCAACCTGTCCGTCTTGATATGGGAATGGAGACCGGTGTCCCAAGCTGTATTATATTTATACGGTGTCTTGATAAAACCAGACTTTTATTTTATAAAAATAACGTCATGCATTGTATAGAACTCTAAATGAACGGAAATTTTTGAAATGGGTTACGTATCCGGATAAGTGGTTTTGACATTCACGTTCAAACGACTCAATATTTGGCAACTCTAAATGAACGGAAATTTTTGAAATGGGTTACGTATCCGGATAAGTGGTTTTGACATTCACGTTCAAAAGACTCAATATTTGGAGCTGAAATTTTGAGACAAGGTAAATACATCCACCATTCCTCTATATTTTGGCGCTTAAATTTCATACGTACACAGACGTTTATTTCTGAGACTCTGTTAAAATCGGGATGGTTCCTTTAACATCGTGTATGGGGGTCACCTAGTTAATTTAGTAACGAAGTCTTATAGACCCCTAGTACTCTCTTTTCGTTTCTGGCGCGTCCTAATGACAACTATACTCTTCAAAAAAGTAGGGCATATTGAAATGCAAATATCTATGCCGGTTGTAATATGATAAATAGTCATGGACACTTGACATGCTTTGAGTGTATATTCACGGATGAAGAACTTATCGCCCTAACAGAAGCACTGAGCTGCACATGCGACACGCAATAGCGCCATACACGTGGGAGGGGTTCATTGACAAATTTGACACTTCAAGGAAGGGTTGATGAAAACTGCCGCTTGCTGGTTTATTCTATCCATGTTTGCTTTCCTATCGGGTCTTGCATAAGATTTACTGTTTAGCGTATCTTTGCTTTAGTGTGTTACGTTTAATTTGATCGGGAGACGTATTCGTCGACGTCAACGTCAACCGACAACACTGCAAGAATTGGACGTGGCACTGCAAGAGGGGTGGGTCAGATTGCCCCAAATCGTGATTGGACGGTTGATTAGGGGCATGTCACGACGAATCGCTGAATGTCTGAGGATTGGTGGAGCAATTACTCATTATTAAGACAAAAATCAAAAACGTCCATTTTCACTTTTGACAGTGTATCCTTTTGCGAGTGAAATGGGGCCGTCAGATAAGCCGCCCATGTGAACTGTTTATGTTCATTTGTAGGCAATTGGCCTGTTATTAACATACACTGGTTACCTCTAATAAAAACAGCAGTGCATTTCCACAGTTTTGTATTGTTTCTGAATATCCCCTACTATTTTTGAAGAGTATAATATGAAAATAAGCCTTTCCCCCATCTCGGTTCTAAGGTTATTTTGGAATCCTTACCGTCTGTTTTCACCGTGATTCCTTTTGGCGATCAAAGACGAATCATGGTGAAAATAGAGGGTAAGAATTCCAACATAGCCTTAGAACCGAGATGGGGGAAAGCCTTATTTTCATATTAGTTGTTATTAGGACGCGCTAGTAACGAAGATAGACCACTAGGAGTTTCTAAGACTCCGTTACTATAGTAACTAGGGGGTCACCATGAAAGCCTTGGGATAAACAAACATGAAATGTATATCCAAACCGTTTTCTTCGATTCTACACCAAAAAGTCAACAAAAATCGGCAAAGGGGTAAAAGGGGAAAGGGAGATAAACTTTTGCATTATATTCAGCGTAGGTATTAATAATATCCCTTCTCTGATATGGTACTAGTCGTTCGGATGGGACGAAAAACAAAGGCCCGTGTATACATTGACATGCACGTAAACGATCCTCCTATATGGTACTGGTCGTTCGGATGGGACGAAAAACAAAGGCCCGTGTATACATTGACATGTACGTAAAAGATCCTCCTATATGGTACATGTACTAGTCGTTCGGATGGGACGAAAATCCGAGGCCGCGTGTATACATTGGCATACAAGTAAAAGATCCCTTGGCAGTTGGAATTGGATATAAGAGTATAGGCCATAGTGCCATTGCCCGGGCAAAATTCCCTCATAGCACACTGTATGACGTATGCCCATCTTCATTATCCCAGCTGGAGCACTTTACATTGTCGTTGATGTTAAAAGGGTTAGGGTTAGGGTTGGGTTAAGGTTTTTTATTGTCACAGTTTACATTGTCGTTGATGTTAAAAGTGAAGTTATAAAAAGTATATGTGCTGTTTCGCGTTATATGGTCGCAACATTTAGATCAAAGATCATGGCATTTAGAACAGTAGGACGTTAAACCCATTTCCCTCTCCCTCCCTTTCTCCTATATGGTGTAACTTACAGGAATCGAGTTTACTATCAATCTGTTCCATAGAGGATTACGAAAGTCTTCTAATATCTCTGTAAAAGATGACTAGCTTCAACACGTGACGTCTCATCACGCGGTGTCAATCATTGGCTCAATGGCCCGTGGATTGTTTACATAAGACCTTACTGGTTCGATCAGAATGGCGCCTTTTACTCATTTTAATACCCATTTGCACTAAATAGGGAATAATATTTACCTACAATTACGTCAAACGTCTTTATTTATTTGTCTAATACATTAAAAAAAATGTTTTAGAATTTAATTTGTCGGAGGAAAAAAGTTAATATTTGTGGCTCATTAAGTCGCATTGATGCCATCCTTATCAGTGATTTTAGCGGCCTAGCGAATATTCACTTCTGATCAGTGTGGTTCACTATAAGCACCGACCCATACTAATGGAAGCGTGAGTTTTCGTGAACCATCATAGTTGTGTAGAACTACCGTTGTTGATGATCGTGATGATACACGATACTAACGTCATTATATCTTATAAATGGTCTGGAATCAAATTTACCTTCATCATTAAAACATTTTATATTAAACTGTCAAACACTAATCTATTTCTGTTGTCCTTTCTATTCTGGTAACAATCTTTCAAATTAAAAATAAAACTACTGGAGTGTTTTTGACACGTCGTGGGCTTGTTTTTACCGGCGACATTACATTTGTACTAGGCCGACTTTTTCGCCGGCGAAAACGCGTACATGGAAAACAAACCTATACTGAAACCCAGCGCATCCAAGGTTTATCGGTGGCAAAATCTAAAAATTAAGGTCCACTGCAGAATTCGTCAATGTCGCGAGATGTAATGCGGTGGTAAAATGTAAAAAATAAGGCCAACTTCAGATTTAATCAAGGTCGTGAGATGTAAATAGGGTTAGAGCACGTGATTGTTGACGAGGTTGTGGGTTAGGGTTAGGCCTAGGTTTATGGGTAGGTTAAGGGTTAGGATTAGGATTAGGGCTAGCCCTGTTCACATCTCGTGACCTTTGACAAAATCTGCAGCGGGCAATAATTTTTAGAACAAACCGTTAAGTGACCCCCGAGGTTGGACAGCCGAATCTTTTCCGTGTCACGTACCGGCGGAGATTCGAAACCACGCCATTTGACTCAATGACAGACCTGATGGTCGAGAGAGAGAGAGAGAGAGAGAGAGAGAGAGAGAGAGAGAGATGGGGTTTAACGCCCACTCGACACAAACTAGGTCATTTCGAGACTAACATATGGTTTAATTTTATTTCAATAATTCGCTTGCGCGTTGGGGTCTTTAGCAGTGGGAGGAAACCGGAGGACCAACGAGGTTGGACAGGCGACCCTACTCCTTGTCACGTACCTCCGGGGATTCGAAACCAGGCCAGTTGACTCAATGACAGACCTTATGATACAGCGCGCACGTCCTAACCAATCGGCCATCCACACCCACCCCGATGATTTAAAGCGCATGCGTTAAACCATACAGCCACCGAACGCACTCTTTTACCATTGGAAACATATTTGTAGAGTAAACGATAATAGAATCGAAGATGAAGCACTTGACGAGTGAACGTCTGGGATAGTAGAATGTTTAATACAGGGACGTGTCTCCAATATGGCTTCTGGAATTATTGCTCTCCGGAAATTTCTTAGCGTCGTCAGTAATGACAACATCCGTTCTTTTACTGATTTCATTGTATTTCATAGCAGCGGTTTGAAACAAAATGGCGGACGATTACACTTGACATGGTATAAGTGATAAAAGTCATTAACCCATTGACAAATGGCGGCTATTGTAGGGATGTTGTTAAAGGGGTTTGAAAGTGACACCACCGGCCTCTCGTAATGGAAGTACTGAAACCGCACAAAAATATCGCCAGTTTAAATTGTAATGGCGTCTTTCAGTTATAATGGTCAGATCAGCAAGAGGGTCGTTAAATCTTTTACCACAGAAATTTATTCTGTCTCTTCGAAACATACTTGATCAAACTTAAAATTCCGTGGTTTCATTATGCTGACATCAATCAGAAGGGCACATTTGGTCCTGTGCCTTTCCTTTTATGACGTAAGTCGTAACGCAAATGTATAAAATTGTGGCACGTTCGTAGAAAATCAATGTAAAGTATACATTCCGGAAGTAGGTTAGTGTTTTTATGTGTAGAGGTTGTTTTGGTTATTGGAATAAATGGGATATATCACCGTTAACTCCATGTTTTGTTGAAGAAGTTATGGGGTATACTATTGGTAATGGCCTGTTTGGTCCGGTGTCGGTCGAGAAAGTTCATCGGGGTTATTCGTCGTGGTTCCGCTTGCCAGTGGTTTAGGACAGGGGACCTGGCATGGGACGACGTATAGTCGTTTGGATTGGACAAAAAACAGGCCTCGTGTACACATTGGCGTGCACGTAAAAGATCCCTTGACAGTTCGAATTCGATTTAAGAGTAGGCCGTAGTGCCGCTGTCCGGGCAAAATGTCCCCTATAGCACACTGTATGGGGTACGCCCGTCTTCATGAGCCCAGTTGGAGCAGAAAAGTAGGACGTTAAACCTCATTATAACAAATATACTTTGGGTTGATGTAAAATAACGAAGACTAAGAAATTCCAGGTTGACAGATTGGATGATGGAGTCACCGCGTGATCTGAAGAAAAGGTTGACTTCGTACATGAACTCCAGCTAATAATAATAATAATAATAATAATGATGTTTATTTGAAATACGCTTAATAATCCATTCATATACGCATTCTCAAAGCGCAACATCTTAATTCCTACGCGCAAGCATATTATTAAAATAAAATTGAACCACATGTTAGTCCCGAAATGACCTAGTTTGTGTCGAGTGGACACTCTCTCTCTCTCTCTCTCTCAATTACGCTGAATGTCAAACATCTTTTCGCGCCGCTGCGAGAGACTCAGACGCCCCCCCCCCCCCATATGCCACCCTACCCCCTATTCCCCCCGATTCCTTAACAAACATGCCCTACTTGGTGTACATCGTTTTGGTCATGTAGGTTTATAATTCTAAAAATGTTCATCTAGTATGTTATGGTCAGAGTTCGTTTAGTTATCAAGCACCTGTTTTATGGAATAATCTACCATTTACTTTAAGATGTTGTACATCTCTATATTCTTTTTATAAAAAAAATTAAAACACATTTATTTAATCAAGGTCTTTACTGACTCTGTGTATACATGTCCGTCATCTTGTTGTTTTAACTGACTCTGTGTATACATGTCCGTCATCTTGTTGTTTTAACAGACTCTGTGTATACATGTCCGTCATCTTGTTGTTTTAACTGACTCTGTGTATACATGTCCGTCATCTTGTTGTTTTAACCGACTCTGTATATACATGTCCGTCATCTTGTTGTTTTTTTAATGATTATATTGTCACTTCGTAAACTGTCCCTGAACACGCAATATAAGTATGCAGTAATAATAATAATACTAATAATAATTCGATGTATGGATTTATTTCTTTTTTCAATTTCATCTTGTTATTTTTGGATGGAAATTATTTTGGTATTGAAAAATTAAATAGATTTTATCTGGGGTTGTATTAAATTAAATAATATAACTCTAGTATTCAAATAGATTGTTCACAGAGGGTCTGACAAGGACAGCTGTCTAGTCGTTCGGATGGGACGATAAACCGAGGTCCCGTGTATACATTGACGTTCGCGTAGAAGATTCCTTGACAGTTGGAATTCGATATAAGAGTAGGTCATAGTGCCGCTGCCTGGACAAAATTCCCTCATAGCACACTGTATGGCGTATGTTCATCTTCATTAGCCCTGTATAGGAGCAGAACAGTAGGATATTAAACCCCATTTCATTTCATTTTCACTCAAGGTGATATGGTAGACAAGTTGTCTTATTTTTTCATTTTTATTATCTTAGCGCACGCGCACACTCAGCATTATGATCCAATAATGAATTCATAACTTTATATATAGGTCTTTTTTGTCTCTTCTCACAATATTCTATTTTATCAGAGTAAAATTCAATTTTAGCTTCTTTAATCAATTTATTCATATTGGTTTTGGTTTTTTTAAAGATTTATATATCTGTTTATGGACATGTAGATTTGTTTTCCGCCATAGATGTTCAACCTTGTTACGGTCCCTTTTGTTGGAGTCGAATAGTAAGTATTTTTGTTTTCTGTGGCTAAAGTGAGTCCAAAATTTCAGCAAGCTTAGAGTGATATTGGATTGCTTTGTCTTGTATATCTTGAATACGTTGAATGTCATTTAAAGTGATTTAAACCAATCTGATTAAAATACAGATCCTATTTCGTTTCGTTTTTTTATTTTTTTATCGTTCAAAATTTCGTTTTACTTTTCTTTTTTCTTTACTTCTCTGGGATCTGAAAAAGTTGTTATATAACCTGCGATCTGATTGATGTGACGGATTAGTCAATGAAACTATCTGTTACGGCGAGTTTTTGACGTGAGGTGCACGGAACTGTGGGTAACCCTCTAGACACATCAACGGTTAATCAAATATCTGACGTCAAAGGGTCAAAAGCCGCTCGTATGACACCTGACGCAACATTCCACTACAAAAGGTCAGATCTTCATGTAGTAGAGGCCATTGAAAGAATAAAAAAAAAGAAACGAAATATAAATCTGTATTTTAATCCGATTGGATTAAAACCTTCTATATGTTACAGTCTTTCTTGTCGCTTGTTCTGAAGTTGTTGATCTGTTGGTGATTTGTGATAAGAGTTTGGGATGAGCTGGACACGATTGCTGCACAGTTAAAAATAAGAAGGTAGTTTACACCACTTCGGGTGGTAACTAGTTGCCACCTAAATAGGGGTAACTCCTACTGATGTAGAACATTACACCAGTTTAGGTGGAAACTAGTTGTCACTTTCAGTAGTGTAACCTGCTTGATGCACACAGACAGTGTAATGTTACATATAAATAGTTTACACCCGTGGGTGTAGGTTAAGCATTACCCCTCAAGGATGTTTTGTAAATTACACTTCCAGTTTAATTATTACACAAAAGCGGGTATAATTTGTTTTGTTGGATATTTATTTCAAGCCAACCACTTCTTAGTTCAGAAATCTTGAAATTGGCTACAGGTCTGTATGATAATTAGTATAGGGCGTTTAGCCCGACCCAGATTACATACAGACCGTCGGCTACTTCGCTTCATTTTACAATGACATTCAATTGACAAATACCCATCAGACTGATTCACATTCAACTGCTGTTGGACAATTAGACAATCTGTATCAATTTACAATGAATATAAATCCCGAGGAAAAATCAATACACATAATCTTACAACTTAGCTGAAAAATGTGGTTTATTCATTTATGCACCTAACCTGAATTAAGAATTATTAATCAAGATATTGTACTTGGTAATATTTTGGAACATTAACACGTCTTTAAGTGTTTATAACAAGCTAAAATAATATATACTTTACATGAGTACACATTCTAAAATGAGTTATAGTTGTGTTACTAGTGCAATTAACGCCATATTTTACAAAAAAAACAAAACAACAAAAACACACACACACAAATTGGAGTACACAAATACTTTTGTAACGCAAGATACGGTGTAAGATTGACACCTAAAATAATTACACCTGTTGGTGTAAATGCAATAAAATGCTTGTAGAGGGGGTAGCTCATCCCAAACACCCTTTAGCGGCTACAATTACGCCTATCCTGGTGTTCAGTACTCATGAATATCGATCACACTTTTGTAACCCAATAAACGCTGTTCTATGATTTATTCCCCAGTACGAGTTAACGCTTTGGTGTAAATGCACTATAACACTGGTAGTGTTGTTGCTAACCCAAACACCCCACAATTACACCTATTCAGGTGTTCAGTAGTCATGAATATCGGTTACACTTGTTAGGTGAAATTCTTTTAGTTGGTTACCCTTGGACATGTGTTACATTTAAAAAAAACGCTAGCTGTGGAGTAAAATTTACACTTAAAGATACATTATGGAAGATGAGATTACGAGCTGCCGGTTCTAACTAAAATAGTTAAAAACTAGATAATATAAAGGGGATGTGCTGAAAATTTCAGTCAAATTGCTCCACTCTTAACCGCATTACAAGCGATTGAAATTTAGGCCTAGACTGCGATCATCATTACTAAAGTCGGTAGGATAAAAAAACATAGTCTCGATTATCCATTTTTGGATTCAATCATGAATGAGCGCTGAGCAACACAACGGATTCAAATCCAATAAAAATCCGACAGATAAGATGTCATCGAAAGTTGATTAAGGTCTTTTCATGTTAATATATGTCTAATTAATAGTTTTATAACATTTCAGACCTAAAGAAAGACCTGCAATAGGCAGATTTAGCTCTTGCATAATGTATGTTTTATTAACACTGCTTATAGTTTTTAATTACATCCGTTTTTAATTACATCCATTTTTAACAGTGTATGAACAATGTGCTCACTGGACGGGTATTTAGAGGTATATATTGATTCACATTTGCCGCAAGGTCTAGTAATTTAATGTTTTAGTATTAACACCTCGAGAGGTTTGACAATATTTCCATTATTAATACATATCTTCAGTGAAGCTGTTCATTAAACTGATTTTCTGTTTTAATTGTCCTAATATGTTTTTCGAATCCCTGGTTGTACGTGACAAGGAGTAGGGTTGCCTGTGCAACCTCGTGGGTTGTCTCCGGGTCCTCCGGTTTCCTCCCACTGCTAAAGACCCCTACGCGCAAGCGAATTATTGAAATAAAAAATTAAACCATGTGTTAGTCTCCCGAAATGACATAGTCTGTGTCGAGTAGACGTTAAACCCCATTTCTCACTCTCCTAATATGTCTTCTCATATGAATTGTCGTAAAAGTACCGAAAACCGTTTTGATGTAGTATGCTGTCACCCCGTTATACTAAATGATATCGCCGGAAGAGTGACGTAATCAGCTTCTATTTTGGTATTTTGTGGAAGTTTGTGGAATTACAATTTTTCAAGAGAGAACTTTTTTACGCGTTGGGATATTTAGTTGTGCAATGGATTTTTTTTTAATGGGAGTTGATTTCAAACCCACAGGTAAGTTTATAATAACCAAAGTTAAGTAGTTTAAAATTGTTCATACGCCAATGTGTACATGAGACTTCGCGTTTTCGACTATACGCTGTCCCTTGACAGGCCCTCGATCCTGCACCACTGACAAGGAGGAACCAACGCCGAAAACTCCCGATCGATCAACTTTCTCGGCCAACGCAGGGATCGCACGCACAGGACCCCCAGGTTAGCTAGTTCAGCTCTGAACGTAAGACTCATTACACTCGCCCTGTACCCCCAGGTTAGCTAGTTCAGCTCTGAACGTAGGTCTCATTACACTCGCCCTGTACGTTCAGGAACCGTCCTGTTGGATCCTTGTCGAAAAAATTTCACTTTCCAGTAAATTTTACTGGCCAACTTTTTACTGTTAAACGATGGCGTGTCAGTCCCCGTAAACGCCTGAACAATGTAAATGAACATCTCAGTGAGAAAATAAGACCTTGCTTACCTCGCTAGAAAGTGTATGAGCGACACAACACGCTGTTATAAAATACGTCCCCGTCTTTTAAACGACTTGACCGACGCCATGAAAATCTAAATTTACGAACTCGGCCGTATAAGCCTGTGGGTGGGGGGTGGGGGGTCGGTCGGGAAATTGAAATCTTTGAGAATTTGAGAAACTTCAGTCATTTATTGCTTTGTCTATAAGCCCAATTACAATAGTTTACAACCAAATTCTTTCAAAAATCCAAATCCCCCCCCACCCCCAGGCTTACCTAAATTCCGTTTCATCTTATACGGTTGGGTCAACGTCCTACCCACCTTTTCTAAATAACAATACACCAATGAAAAAGCTAAAATTGTGTCGTTTCCCTTTAATTCCATAAGCTTGTTTTTTCAATTTTTGTTTAAGAAATTATATACGCTATATGCATATTACTAGGTATTGAATGTCAACAAAAACATGACACAGTGGTCGCTTACGTGTGTAAAAGACTCAATTTATTTCGTTTTTCATTCCCTTGTTGTAGTAAATATTACTTTCTTTAATTTCAGCTAACTTATAGAATCCATCATCCGCTGACAGTGTGTCTGCGAAACAGGATGCTCGGTCTTTTAAAGGGGCGACGAATTCTACTAAACGTCTCTTTCTACAAGCTGTTAGAAGTAAAATGCAACTGGATCTATCCTGTCATCTATTCCATACTATTATTAGTGGTCGCCTTTTCATCCACCCTTGTTCGAAAGCCAGTGGATCTTTTGCGTGCACTATCAACTTGTACATAAGTCAATCGGATTAAAACACAGATCCTATTTCGTTTCGTTCTTTATAGTTCAAAATTTCGTTCTACTTGTCTTTACTACACTAGGATCTGGAAGAGTTGTTATATTACCGGCGTTTTGGCTGAAGTGAGGGATAAACCAATGAAATGGTATGTTACGATGACTTCTTGGTGTGCCATGCACGGAACTGTGGGACACGACCTACCAGTACAAATTTATGTAGTCATTGAAAGTATAAAAAACGAAACGAAATATAGATCTGTATTTGAATCAGATTGGTACATAGTCCTCATATCCAATCCGAACGCTGAAGGGGAAAAAGAGGGGCGGGCTATTTACAGAGGGCTTTTTTTATAAACCGGACCAGCTGACAAGCGATTCGAGACATTGGTAATTATCGTGACAGCGGTAACAATGACAATCAAGTCTACAGAGATTTTAAAATAAGGTTATCTCGGCGTATAATAATAACAGGAACTACCCTACACCTAAGCAATATCACCAACACAGTACAAGAATAGTTTAAGATAACTATTCAGCCCTTCTGCCACGGCAGCGTCTGAACTCGGGTGAGTCGATACACTACTCTCTGCTCCACCCACAGGCACTTGAAGGGATTAAAATAAAACTTCTTACTACTGCTTGACTATATATTATAGTTGACTATATATTATATAGATACTAATAAGATTGTTGATAACACCTTGACCGTTATAAATGATGTCAAGACAAGCTTACCGAGAGAGAGAGAAATGGGGTTTAACGTCCACTCGACACATACTAGATCGTTTCGGGACTAACATATGGTTTAATTTTATTTACATAATTCGCTTGCGCGTAGTAGCAGTGGGAGGAAACCAGAGGACCCGGAGAAAACCCACGAGGTTGGACAGGCGACCCTACTCCTTGCCACGTACAACCGGGGATTCGAAACCACGCTAGTCGACTCAATGACAGACTTTATGATACAGCGCGCGCACGCTAAACATTCAGCCATCCAACCCCCCGCTTACCGCGAGACAAGCAGATCGGAGACCGCTGTACAAGACAGAACGAGGGTATATATGACAATGGAGTCAGACGGACTCGGACTAGTAATTATTTGCCCATTGACTTCAATGTTAAATGGCTGTAACATCACTGGCTGTAGCTTTTTGCTCAACATTCCGTTGGTTCCAATCTTTATAGGCACAATGAGGACCACATTTGGCAATCTCCTCATCATAATTTTGTAGGGAGTTGACCGTTTAGATTTTTTGCTACGGGGATTTGAAGTTGACTGGGGTGAAAATCTCACTTCCGACACAATGATTGCTCTGTAGAAAGACACTTTACACCCCCTATACGTCAGCTGTAATATCATCAGTATTACCCAAAACGTCCATGAAATTACAAATCTGATCCCTTTTCTCAAATTCTAGACCAAAAAGTCGACCAAAATATGCAGGAAATGGGGAGAAAAAAAATTAAGGGAAAAATTGTCTATTTATAACTCCCCACTACAGTTATAACTCGTGAATTAAGACGATGACCCTAATGACTACAATATGATATATTATGTTCCTGTGTGTTGTATTGGTATGCTATATATTATTCAAAAAAAGTAGGGGATATTTGATTTTTAAGTGTTATTAAAGTCACCTAATGAAACTGACGAAGAAACAAATGACAAAATGAAATGAAGTTCACATTCATCGATTTATTCCAAATGATCGTTAGACTAAGTAAGGCACAGACTGACCATTATAAGGGTAAAATGATACCCGGGGTCAAACAGCAAAGTTACCACAGCATCACAACCAAGTCAGTAACGTGTAAATCCTCCTCTGTTTGCCAAACAAGCATTGATCCGACGTGGCATACTCCTAATGAGACGTCTAAGGTCATTTTGGTCCAGATTGTCCCATTCCTGTTGCAACGCAGCAGCAAGTTCTTGGACATTGGCAGGACGTTGTTGACGTTGACGTAACCTCTGTCCAAGCATGTCCCAGACATGCTCGATGGGGGAGAGGTCGGGACTCAGTGCTGGCCAAGGTAATGTGGTGATGTTCTGTTGTTGGAGGTAACCTGTAACGATCCTGGCCCTGTGACATCTTGCGTTGTCATCCTGGAAGATGAAACGGCGGCCATGACGTCGTGCGAACGGCACAACATGGACTGCCAAGATGTTGTCCCGGTAGTACTGGCCTGTAACACGCCCTGCAACAACATGTAAAGCCGTTCTTCCATCAACAGTGATGCCTCCCCACACCATAACAGAACCACCCCCAAATCGATCATGTCTGATGACGTTAACGTCTTGGAAGCGCTCGTTTCGACGACGCCACACCCTCCTACGTCTGTCCAAAAAATCAACAGTGAACCTTGACTCATCTGAAAACATCACATTGCTCCAGCGTCGATTATCCCAGTGTTGACGATCCCTACACCAACGACGTCTTGCCTGAATGTGATGATCTCTCAAACAAGGGATCACGCGAGGACGCCGGGCGCGAAGGTGACCCCTATGCAGTCGATTCCGAATCGTCTGGCCACTCACTCTCACACCAGTGTCTGTTTGAAGACGAGCGCTGATCTGATTTGCTGTGATGACACGATTTCTCAAGGCCAAGGTACGGATAAATCGATCCTGGGCTTGAGTTGTCGCCCTTGGTCGACCTGAGCGTGGTCTGTCCTGTACAGATTGTGTATCACGGTATCTGGACCATAGCCTGCTTATGACAGATTGAGAAACATTCATCGTCCGCGCCACAACCGCCTGTGTTGTGCCGATCTGTAGCATGCCAAGGGCATGTAACCTTTCATTTTGGGTAAGCCGACGCATATCAAAATTTGTTTTCTGGTCACTAAAACAATTAAACTGATGTTTCCACCCTGGAATTCAATGCCACAATGACTGTAACATTCAAAGTCAGAGTCGTGCAAATCTTGGGTTGGACCCCCATGATGATCCCAAGCATCACCTGCATTCCATGCGGTAGCTATTGGTGCGTTTGGGCGTCACATGTAACTGGAAATGTTTCTTCTGTTAGGTTCTATAGTGACTTTTTTCGTAGTCATTTGCATATTTTAGTATTATGCCCCCAAAATCAAATATCCCCTACTTTTTTTGAATAGTATAGTTGTAATAAGGTTTAATGTTTGTTCCCGTGTTGTAGAAATAAAGAAGTCATATCAACAGTCATCGTTATCATTAGATCCTTTGATCCTATGTTACAACACATGCAGTGTGGTCTGAGGGAAATATTGTCTGGGCAGCACCAGGGGGCCCAAGGTGGAGACAACGTCTGGGGGATTACTGGTACCCAAGAATGTATACAGGATTAGAGCGATGTAAAGCCAAAACGACAGAAATGATTCACACGTTTCTTTGTTCACCATTATTTCGGTGAATGCAGATGGAGAACAAAAAATCCGCTGCCCGAGCAGAGGAGGGACCCGTCCACCTCTAGACCTTGGAGTATTTACAAAAACTGTGTAGGATGCAGGTGATAAAAATATTCATCCATATTAAAAAAAAGACAATCAAGATATTATAATATTCATATCTTATATATTATTCATTAAATAACAATTAAATAACAGATATACACTGATATACACACTTATTGATACAAACATATACTTCATTATATTAATATACCATGGTGATATACTAGTATTATTACATAGTGTTCAATATACCATGGTGATATACTAATATTATTACATAGTATTCAATATACAATTCAATCTGGACACTTGTATATACCATGGTGATATACTAATATTATAGCATAGTAGTCAATTTACCATGGTAATATACTAATATTATACATTGTATTCTATATACCATGGTGATATACTAATATTACATGGTGTATTTAATATACCATGGTGATATTCTAAAATTATTACCTAGTATTCAATATACCATGGTGATATACTAATATTACATGGTGTATTCAATATACCATGGTGATATACCAACATTACATGGTGTATTCAATATACCATGATGTAATACTAATATTACACATTGTATTCAATATACCATGGTGATATACCAATATTACATGGTGTATTCAATATACCATGGTGATATACTAATATTACACATTGTATTCAATATACCATGGTGATATACCAATATTACATGGTGATATACCAATATTACATGGTGTATTCAATATACCATGGTGATATACTAATATTATACATTGTATTCAAAGAAGCAACAAACCAGATACTTCACGTATCTCAAAATGAATAAGTATAATATATTTCAATATAATTTAATTTAGAACAAATTATTCATAATCAAGAGGGGAAAAGTTGGTTTATTTACCTTTTTTAATGAAGACTCATAAAAAAAATCAACAGGTACTAATGTAAAATTCAAATGGCTATTACTTAAAGAGCATATAAAAAAGTTTTAAAGGGGCTGACAATAAACGGTCATATATCTAATAATTTTAATTAGATTTGATACCATTGAAATGATATGAGGTTTAATATCCTATATTTAAACACATACATAATTTAATCATACATACACAATATAACAATTAAATCTTTATAAGGATATACATTAATTAATATATTAATTAAATAAACAAGATACATCTCATTAATTTTCAATATATTCAAATATTTACAATTTAATTTGTAAAATCAATTAATCAAACACAATAATCAATCTGTTTGAATGCTAGTAAATATTCTAAATATTTTAATTCAAGCAACACCATATGATATATACACAATTTATATTTCACAGTAATTGGGCAATTATTAATCTTTAATTTTAAAGAGCATATAAAATAACCATATAAAAGCAATTTGGTTAAAACACAGATCCTATTTCGTTTCGTTTTTATAGTTCAAAATTTCGTTTTACTTGTCTTTACTACACTTGGATCTGGAAGAGTTGTTATTTAATCCACATTCTTGTTGATGTGAGGGATTAGCCAATGAAACGGTCGGTCACGGCGAGCTTTAGGCATGTTTTGCACGGAACTGTGGGTAATCCACTAGTAACATCAATGCTGATTGGTTAATCAAATGTCTGACATCATAGGGTCATAAGTCGGCCTTTTGACCCCTGACGTGACCTATCGCTACAACCGGTCAGATCTTTATGTAGTGTAGGCCATCGAAAGTATAAAAAAACGAAACGAAATATAGATCTGTATTTTAATCAGATTGATATAAAAGTGGTATGTCCTTGAAGCATGTGTTTATTAGAAACAGATTACACCAATTTAACACAAATCTGAGTAAAATTAATCGATGGTAATACATCGAATTAGTGTGAAATAGACGTATACCACTTTTAAAGGGTCATTTTATATCCTGATTCATGATAGTATAATCTAGGCTAATATTTGATTTACATGATTTTTATATAGATTGTCTTACCTCTTTTGGCTTTTAGCCCTCGACAGGTAAATATTGACGTCCCCTGCTGCTTGATATATTAATACAGGTACAACCCTGTCAGAGATAGGACAATTTACTAGTCATTGCAGTCTAAGGAGCTCTAAAGATTTCGTTAAAAACTAATCTCCAAAAAACATGGATCTAAAATAACTAGACATCTTTGATTTGAGTCAATAATCAAATTGTCAGTTTTATTGGATATTATGTGTTGGTGTGTTTTGTGGGTTGACTGTCTGTCTTTGTTGTACAGGTGGTATGAATTAAGCCAGAAATGAACTGAAATTGGTTTTAACATTCCTACTCAATCAGTGGTTTTCAACTTATATTGTTTTACTTGTAACTTGATTTTGAATGAAATGAAATGGGTTTAACATCCTATTTTTCTACACCAACTGGGCTGATTAAGACAGGGATTGAGCCAGATATAAAGCCAGATACAAGCCAGAGATAAAGCTAGATATAAGGCCAGATATAAAGCTAGATATAAAGCCAGATATAAAGCTAGATATAAGGCCAGATATAAAGCCAGATACAAGCCAGAGATAAAGCTAGATATAAGGCCAGATATAAAGCTAGATATAAAGCCAGATACAAGCCAGAGATAAAGCTAGATATAAAGCCAGATATAAGGCCAGACATACAAGGCCAGACATACAAGGCCTGAGATAAAGCTAGATATAAAGCTAGATATAAAGCTAGATAAAAAGCCAATGTTGAGGTAAAACTGATTTTGTGTTTAAAGTAACACATTAGATTAGCCTAAATTAAAGAGGGCTAGGAATGAACATTCTAGACCAAAATGTTTAATAAAAGTATTATTGAATACCAACAAGTTGTACGGTATTGTAATACCTCATTTAACTAGAATTCATGGTAACCTACATTTGTTCTAAACTATCTTATTTTCTATTCCTAAAAATAATTTATTAAAATAATATTTACACATTATATGGTTTGATATGGAATCTCTCACGTTTAATTTTAGTGGGACTCCTATAAAATATTCCTCATGACAGCGGTCTGGTGACTGCTGATTTCGGCCGAGGATCTTTTAATATGATTATAAAGTATGAAATAAAGAAGATCAAAATCTGTCAATAATGTTTGAAACCCTTAAAGTCACATGATTTATTTCATTTTAGCGGGGCGCCAATGTTGAAATATAATATACAGATGTCTAAGCCAAATTTGGTCAAATAACAGAAATATTCACATAGTGAGAGAGAGAGAGAATGGAGAGAAACAAATTGGGTTTATAGGTCCACTTATCATAAACTAGGTCATTTTGGGACTAACATAGTCAATTTTATTTCAAGAAATCAGTGGCGATATGGGTCTTTAGCAGTGGGAGGAAACAGGAGGACCCGGAGAAAACCCACGTGGTTGGATATACACATAGCAAAAATCACACGGTTGTCAATATTCGGCAATAAGCTTTGTTTATCCTCAACCCTTTTACTTATACACCCCTTCACCTCCCTGTCTAACCTTAATATCATGTTGACTCTTCAGGTAGCTGTATTATTATTATTATTACGAAATATATATACAACATAAGTATTGCACATGTTAAAAAAAAAAAAAAAATATAAAAAATATTTCTATTTACAAGATTAAGCATGATGTGCATCGTGTATTTATTTATCACATTCTAGACATCGACACATCGTAGTCTTCAACATCAAGACATTTATAACTAGTTGATACATACGGGATCCATCATAGCAGCACAAGTCTGGAAATAAGTAATCTGTCGCAAACCTTGTCTGGCACTACTGACATGGCTTTGTCAAGTACATTTTTTTTCGGGCACACATTTTTAAAACTTGTCCGGAACTTCGCGTAGTTCAACGGTTTCTGGTACAACCCAGACAATTATATCCAGACTGGATCATAGTGCAATAATAGTATACACAGGGCGTTCGATTCCAAGTATTGTAACTCATAAATTTTCTCATATTTTGTTTAGTAAATATAACAATTTTTAGCATTCCATTTATTATTTTAAAGGTTTTCACAGAATAACTAAAAACCCTATTTATGGTTATTATATATGCTGGATTAAATTGTTCAAATACCTAATTTCATTGGATGTAAATTTAAGACTGGTGTGAGATATCTTGTGTACTGCAAGGTGCCACTAGTACGTAATATGTTTACTGGACAAACAAATAGACTGGAGTAAGTAAGAGTATAAGCGTAATGAAATGGACAATGTTTTGATAAAGATGTCTCAATGTGGTATATTTACTTTTTGACAATGTGTAACTAAATGAAATTCTGTGGTTTAAGTGCGTTGTTTGTTCTGACCCTCCTACTGATTTTTATAGAGAATAGCTTCTACTGTATTTGATAAAACGAAAACACTCATAAATATTCAAATTTAAAGGGTTTTGTTTACTTCTAATCAAATATAAAAACTAAAATAATTGTCAATGAAGTTATGAACTGTCAATCATCTACGTTACACCCAATGAGCTGTCAATCATCTCTATGTTACACCCACATGAATAAATTATTGTCAATAAACTGTCAATTTCTCTACGTTACACCCAACGAGCTGTCAATCATCTCCTACATTACACCCAACGAGCTGTCAATCATCTACATGTTACACCCACATGATTCTATTCATTGGATGACTGGATCACACAAACCAGGAAAATGATAATTAAATTAACCTTGATCAACCAAACACAGGAGTTAGCTTACTATCTCATGGAACACTTGACTCCACTTCTCATTTCATCCGACAAATGTTTTGTTGTTCTTTTAAAGATACAAACTTTGTTTAATATTTCACTTCCGCAGTTACTCTTGATATCTCGTACCACACACTCTTGATTTCGGTCTCTTCCATCGAATTTATTGATTCTGCAGACATTTTGCACTGAGATCAGAAGAGAAACATCTCTAAAACACAACCTAGTAGTCTTATTTAAGGAATTAAAACAGTCAATAAATGGAATAACCAATGATCGATTCACTAAGTCCAACAATTGATTCACTAAGTTCAATGATCGATTCACTAAGTCCAATGATGGACTAAAAGTTCTTTTTCCGGTAATTGTCGGAACTTCATTGAGCCGTCTACACCACATGAGAATAGATGATGTCCCGGTCCGATAGCCACCTGAGCTACCCCCGATGTTGAACCAACATTTTTAAAGAAAGTATTTTTACTATGTTCACCAGGGAAGGAGAAGATCAATTGATGAACGTCTAAAGCCCAAACCTGCAAAATAAAAAAAACATGTAAATATTTAGAGAGAGAGTGAGACAGCGATAATTCGCTTGAGTGATCTTTAGCTGTGGGAGGAAACCTGAAAACACAGAGAAAACCCAAGAATTTGGACAGGAGACCCTACAAGTAGGGAATCCAAACCATGCAACTTGACTCAATGACAGCCCTTTTAATCTATCACGTACATATTAATCCATTAAAGATACATTATGGGAGATAAGATAAAGAGCTGGCAGTTCTCGCTATAATAGTTAAAAACTAGATAATGTAAAGGGAATTTGCTGAAAATTTCAGTCAAATTGATCCACTATGAACCCAGAATTAAGCGATTGAAATTTCGGCCTAGCCTTGATCATCATTACTAAAGTCTATACAATAAAAAACATAGTCTCGATCATCCATTTCATGATTAAATTAAGAATGGAAGTCGAGCAGCGAATGGATCATAATCCAGTAAATATCGCAGGCTATCGATGACATCCAGAGTTGATTATGGTTTGGATAAGTTAATTAATGTCTAATTAATAATTTAGATAACATTTCAGGCCTAGAGAAAGACCTGGAATCTAGGCAGATTTAGCTCTTGAATAATGTATGTTTAAGCTACTCAAACCAACCAGTAAATATTTATGGGCTGAAAAATTGAATGAAGGCACATGTAGTGAAATAATCCAGTCTAATATATACTCAATCTGATTAAAACACAGATCCTATTTCCTTTCGTTTTTTATAGTTCAAAATTTCGTTTTATTTGTCTTTACAACACTTGGATCTGAAGGCTTGTTATATAACCCACGTTCTGGATGGAGTGAGGGTTAGCCAATGAAACCATCTGTTACAGCGACTTATTGGCCAAAACATGCAAACGACAGCCAGCAGCTGTTAGCTACATGTCATAGGGTCAAAATCTGCTATTACGACACCTGACGCAACCTTCCACTACAACTGGTCAGATTTTCATGAAGTGGAGGCCATCCAAAGTATAAAAGAGTAGCTTAAACATACATTAATCAAGAGCTAAATCTGCCTAGATTCCAGGTCTTTCTCTAGGCCTGAAGTGTTATCTAAATTATTAATTAGACATTAATTAACTTATCCAGACCATAATCAACTCTGGATGTCATCGATAGCCTGCGATATTGACTGGATTATGATCCATTCGCTGCTCGACTTCCATTCTTAATTTAATCATGAAATGGATGATCGAGACTATGTTTTTTATCGTATAGACTTTAGTAATGATGATCGAGGCTAGGCCGAAATTTCAATCGCTTAATTCTGGGTTCATAGTGGATCAATTTGACTGAAATTTTCAGCAAATTGCCTTTACATTATCTAGTTTATCGGTTTTTTAATCAGATTGACCTTTGACCTACTAACCCCTCCCTTTTGTCACAGGGATATAGTTTAAAATTAATGCTATAATTAATATCAGGATTTCTTCAGTAGGTTAGAATTTTTTTTTTATATTCTGAAATTTAGTGATTTTTTGTTATGAAAACCTCAACATCTTCTCCGATCTACAGAACTGTAATTATTATTGTGATATGTCTATATTAAGCTTTCTGTTTTTTAAATCTGATGAGGTTTTGTATTATATTTATTATCAATGTCTGATTTATTTAATAATCATTGTCTGATCCTATGATAAAGAGGAAAAACAAGATATTGATCTGAATTTTGTTTTTTTTAACGTCTACTTTTCCGCACCAACCATGCTAATAAGGTTGGAATACACAATGCAGTATGCTATGAGCATTTATTTTTTATTTCTTGAACAGTTACTCGTCTTAGAATTCCAACTGCCAAGGGATCCATTTATCTGCACGCCCCTGTGTACACGGAAACTCGGTTTTCGGATCTACCCAAATAACAAGCCCTCCTCCCTGCACTATTGACAGTTGAATTTCAATTTAAAACGATGATGAATTTAAAATGATTCTATTAAACTAACAATCAATGATTCATTATATATGTAATTTGGCTTCAAATGTTATATAACCTATTATTTAGATATTTATTCACATGACAAGCCTATAATCAACTCTCTAGAACATCAGATGGCCGGGATTTAAATGGATTAAATCACTCACTTCTCTTTATAACTGGGAAATATATGAATATGGAAATGAAATGTGGTTCAACTTCCTATTGTTCTGCTCCAATAGAGCTAATGAAGACGGGCATACACCATGCTATTAGGGAAGCGACACTATGGTCTACTCTTATATCGAATTCCAACTGCCAAGGGATCATGTACATGCACGCCAATGTATATATGGAACCTCAGGTTTTTTTTTGTCCCATCCGAACGACTAGACAGCTGTCCTTGTCAGGCTTTTCCTCCTGCATCACTGACAAGGGAAAACCACGTCGGAAAATCCTGATGAATTTTCTTGTCCAATGCAGGGATCGAACACTCGACGTCCAGACTAGTGAGTCAGCGTCTTACCCACTTAGCCACCGTGGCTAGCACAATGAATATGGTAAAATAAAGGAGTCAGAGACAATTGATGTATAAATATTTACACTGTAATCTGGGTATCATTTAATCTTGTGTATCTAGCATTAATTTCTTTCACATTCGTTTAATATCAAATCTTTGTTTAAAAATTTGTAAAAATCATTTAATAAAATCACCCCAAATCATCTAATCTAGTTTAAAGCTGACTGATTAATTTCCTGACCACTGTTCAAAAATTAATCATTATACATCAATAATCAATTGGGTTGTTTATTTTTTAACAGTGATCAAGAAATTAAACGCTTGTGAATTGGACACTCATTATCAAAATTGAACGATCAGCTTTAAACTGGACACAAGTACAAATTAGATGATCTGGGGTGATTTTAGATGATTTTTAAGAATTTTTATGCAAAGATTTGATATTAAATGAATTTTGGTGATTTTAAATGATTTTTCCGAATTTTTAAACAAAGATTTGATATAAATGAATTTGTAAGAAATTAATGCTAGATACACAAGATTAAATGATACCCAAGCTACAGTGCAATGATCTGTGTAATACTAATAATACACTTACTTTGATATCCCCGTCAGCTGAACCTGTTATAAAATATTCTTCTTCTGGATCGATTGTAAGACATTTTATCGGCCCGTCATGTGCATGAAATGTATGGCGTAGTTGACGTTGGCGTAAATCAAATATACAGATTTCTCCCTTCCTACCTCCACTGATCAACAGTTGATGCTGTGGGGCGTAAACCACAGCAGGACTTCCATGTTCATGACAGTTAAAAGCTGGGTGGAATATAAATATACAATAATATTATAAATAGTCATTTCTTAAATAACCATACCAGATAAATGAAATGAAAAGAAATGAAATGGGTTTAACGTCCTACTGTTCTGCTCTGACTGGGCTGATGAAATTTTGCCCAGACAGCAGCACTATGGCCTACTCTTACATCAAATTCCAACTGCCAAGGGATCTTCTACGTACACACCAATTTTAAAAATTACTCTTCATTAAAAATTATTTAGCATTAACAATCATTTTTCTTTAAAAATCATTTTTCTTTAAAAATCATTTTTCTTTAAAATCAATTTTCTTTTAAAATCATTTTTCTTTTAAAATCATTTTTCTTTTAAAATCATTTTTCTTTTAAAATCATTTTTCTTGAAAATGGCTGGTAAAGTTTTCTTACCGTGGACTAAAGAGCTACGTTTAGGTAATAATGTATCCCATAAACACACATTGCGACTCTCAGATGAATGACCAGCTGTAGCTATAAGACTGGATGATCCAACAAAAGTAAAATCACTCGTGGTTTTATTGTGGCAAGATAAACTCTGAAAATTGACAAATAACAAATTTTAACCCCCAATAAAATCAAAATCTGAAATTTTAAAAATTTAACGTAATTAGAATATGTTTGCATAGAAAGTTTATGTGTCAGGGAGAAAACTTCCGTCCAAATGAATAACCCATATATAGATCTTGACCCACCTGCTTATCCACGCTGACAGAGAAAGAGAGAGAGAGAGAGAGAGAGAGAGAGAGAGAGAAATGGGTTTTAACGTCCACTTGACACAAACTAGGTAATTTCGGGACAAACACATGGTTCAATTTTATTTTATTTCACTAATTCGCTTGCGCGTAGGGATCTTTACCAGTAGGAGGAAACCAGAGGACCCAGAGAAAACCCATGGGGTTGGACCGGCGACCCTACTCCTTGTCACATACAACCGGGGAATCGAAACCACGCTAGTTGACTCAATGACAGACCTTACGATACAGCGCACACGCTAACCATTCAGCCATCCAACCCCCCTCATTTAAGTTTTAACTCCAAACAGTAGTCAAGAATTATACAGAGCAGAGATGAATTATGGACGGACAAACAGATCACTATAAGGACAACTGTTAATACACTGTTTAATCAGAAAACTATAGAAACGAGGGTTTGTTTGTTTGATTACCTGTTTAACCCTGGGTTCGTCAAGCGAATATCTTATAAAAATGTCATGTTCAGTTCTTATATATTAGGAATAACCTTTCAACTTGGACAATTCCTAAATCTCACCTAAAGAGTTTGTTAAATAAGAGTATGAAAAAGAATAATTTTGTTTACAATGATAGGTTTGGTCGGAGAGAGAGAGAGAGAGAGAGAGAGAGCGTAAAATAATAAATATTTTACCATAATAGGTTTATTAAAACTACTACCAAGTCCAACCTGCCATAAACAAATAGCACCTTCAATATCACTGACACAGCACTGAAAATACAATAAATATTACATGATAAAAATGTCAAAAAAAAAATCTTCATTCAAATAAAGCAATCGTTGTTGTTTATTTCAGAGGAGAGCCAAAAAAAGCTCCTCTCAATCACTGAATTGTCGGTCGCAAAAGTCACAATTTGCAATAAAAATAAAAAATATTAGAGTGGCAATAAAAAATTGATTTTGGCGATAATGTGACTTCCGAAGTTCCGACTAAAACAGTCACAGGATATATCTTTACGAACTTTATTACCCTGTGCATTAAAGATATGTATTTGTTGATGTACGAACCTTATTACCCTGTGTGTTTAAGATATTTATTTGATGATGTACGAACCTTATTACCCTGTGCGTTAAAGAGAACCTTGGTAACTTTAGGGAATGATCCCGGTTGACGTAATATACTCAATGATTGGGTATGACCCCATTCCCAGAACCTTACACTGCCATCAGCACTACCTGTTAGATCTGTAGAAAAAAACAAGACGAGAAATTGTATCATCAACACCCGGCCACATCCTTGTATTCTGTTTCCATGGAAACACGAAAATTATTAAATCCGAGCAACGTTTAATTGGCAAACTACAGAACATCTATAATAGATTAATGAGTAAATGAAAATTTATAAACGTATCTTGAACTTCATTTCTCTAGAAACATAATGACTGATTAATTTTGATAATAAGTGTTCAATTTACAAGTATTTAATTTCCTGACCACTGTTCAAAATTAATCATTATTATTGATTAAAATCAATAATCAAATGGGTTGTTTTTTTCTTAAAGATGGGTTCCCAGAAAAGTATTTATCGGGTGGTTATTGCCAATAAAAGTATGGCAGTTTTGGTATATATGGAAAGTAGAAATATCCACTCTTACTAGAAAAATACTGGATGCCCTGAAAAGCATTCATGGAGCCCATACAGGACAAGAATGTAAGGGTTTCTTTAATCGAAAGCCCGACGATTAGGAGTGTCTGCGATTAGGAGTGTCTGCACGTGTGACGTCAATTGAGCGCTTGATGTACATGTTGATAAACTTTATGAAGAGTTAGACGTACAACACTTTCTGACATAAAAATCGCGGAAAAAGACGCGGACAGTGGATAATCCGAGTATTTAATTAGGCTTCGATATTTTTAATAAATAGTCGGCGATTAAAGACAACATCATCTTGTGTATGCAATGAATTCTCCTCTGACTTCACACCCATAGCTAGGTACCGAGAGAGAGAGAGTCACGTGACACAAATATGACCTCTTTTGATTGATTTTTTACAGCCAGGGTATTCCCTGACAATTGCACTGTTTTGAGAAGGATTTGAAGCAAAATTATGATTAATTAATTAGTTTGAATATGTTTTTAGTCCAAGTATATCATCAAATCACCCAGTTTGTACCCGGGAATGTATCTTTAACAGTGATCGAGAAATTAAACACTTGTAAATTGAACACTCATTATCAAAATTAATCAGCTTTAAACTGGACACAAGTACAAATTAGATGATTTTGATGATTTTAAATAATTTTTTCGAATTTTTTAAACAAAGATTTGATATATCCTGAAAATCATGATGCTGTTCTTTTAATAAAATTTCCAAGATATCTTTTGTGAAATTTTGAGGCAAGACACCCTGGTGGTGAGGATGAGTAATACCCAGGAAAAGATAACTCACAATGTGGAAGATTTGGATGACAACCAATTCTTCTAACTCCTGGTATTAGACGTCTCTGAATCTAAAAAAAAAACCACGAAAAAAACTTTTCATTAAAATCTCTTTATCTAAACCAAAAACCTTTGCTGCGACAATATACAATATACTGTTGTTAGCCAATAGATTTTATTGTACAATAATATTTAATCTTTAAAGATTTCACATTCTGTTAATAACATGCATAAATTAATTAATATTCTAAGAAAGTACTAATATATAATTAATTAATATTCTAAGAATGTACTAAGATATAATCATGTATTTTATTAGGTTATAATATTTATAAAAGGATTTTATTGAAGCACATATAGCAATTAATTCTTTAATATCTAATATTATGTTAAAAGCTACAAATAATTTAGTCAACATTGGAGTTATATGTTTATATATATTGTAAATTAAAAGTGATATATGACACAATATTCCATACTAGAAGACAGATATACAGTTACAGACCTTCTCAAATATACTTTCAGATCATATATAGCCTTATCAATCTGATTCAAACACAGATCGTTTTTATAGTTCAAAATTTCGTTTTACTTGTCTGTACTGCACTAGGAACTGGAAGGCTTGTTATATAACCCACGTTCAGGATGATGTGTGAGATTAGCCAATGAAACGGTTTGTTACTGCAAGTTTTAGGAGTGAAGTGCAAGGAACTATGGGTAACCCACTAGAAACATCAAGGGTGATTTATTAATCAATGTCTGACGTCATACGGTCAAAAGCCATGCCTATGACCCCTGACAGAACCTCCTACTGCAACTGGTCAGATCTTCATGTGGTAGAGGCCATCGAAAGTATAAAACAACGAAACGAAATAGGATCTGTGTTTTAATCAGATTGATAGCCTTATCGAAAAGTATATTGGTCTCAAAATTTGATAAATATTAAAAAGTTATTGCCATTTAAAGTTTACCTTATTTTTTAGTGATTTTATGTTGTTAGTTTTTTGTTATTGTTATTGTCTTGTTACTGTCTGTCAATGAAATGGGGTTAAAGTTCATGGTGTGATATGCAATGCAGTGTACAGCCCAGCTTAGGCATGGGGCCAATGAGGGGCCCCGCGATTCATGGCAAAAAAAGAAAAAAAAACTATCAAGATCTAGATGAAAGTTCCACTCATCTGTCTAGCGGAGCGATGGGTGGAAACCAGTGAGTCTGCAATCCCTCAACCGTCTCTGTGATTGGTCAAAACCTGTGACGAACTTGATCGCACGTATGCTAATTATGAGCAGCTTTTCAGAGACCCTCCCCAACACACGGTGGCCATTTTTTTTTAGCAGTAGGGTCTTATGATTCTAGTCTGGCCCAGGGCTCCGCTCTGTTTAACCTGGGCTTTGATGAGGTAAATTTTGCCAGGATAGTGGTTTTTACCCCCCTACTGTCAAGGACAATGAGGTCTTCAGCGTTAGAATAACAAGACCATGTTCTATGCCGGGCCGTCTGCCCTGCACCCCGTTGAACAATCCTGAAGGAACTTTCTCGGCCAACAGCAGGATCGAACCCGATACCTCCTGGTTAAAGAAAAAAGAGAGAAATGGGGTTTAACGTCCACTCGACACAAACTAGGTCATTTCGGGACTAACATAGGGTTTAATTTCATTTCAATAATTCGCTTGCGCGTAGGGGTCTTTAGCAGTGGGGGGAAACCGGAGGACCTGAAGAAAACCCACGAGGTTGGACAGACGACCCTACTCCTTGTCACATACAACCGGGGAATCGAAACCACACCAGTTGACTCAATGACAGGCCTTATGATACATCGTGCACATGCTAACCATTTGGCTATCCAACACCCCAAGCCCCTGCCCTCCACCCGCTATGCCCCCCCCCCCCCACGGATAAGGACTATGGAAGCCTAGTCAAAATGTAGCTAAGTAACAAACAGTAATAGTATTTAAAAGAAATGTATTTTTAGTTCTATTATACTAAATGCCAGTTGAACAATTTAATGTCACAAATTGGTTGATAATTTGTTTAAGCATCAATGACTGAATTGAACGGTTTCTAATCCAAGGGAAATAACTGCATTATTATGTTTCATGTACACATACATGTAGGCCTAGTCTTTATGATTGAATTCTATACTAAATACTGTCAACGGACTAGTATACATCAAAGTAATTATCTTGTCCAGCAAGCATTTAAACAGGCATTAGAACTTATTCAATAAATAAATATAATTAATTTAATTTAATATTAGATTTGTTTACGAGAGTGCTGTGTAAACCAGGAATAAAAGTGAAATGAAATGATCCAATGCACACACATTAACCATTCGTCCTCTTCACGACCCTCCCCCCGTGCTGGTGTACATATTTATATACATAAAGACAGGCGAACTATATACTACAACTAGTGACAGATTTATTTAACAGGGAGTTATGTCTAAACATACATTATGGGAGATGTAGATAGAGAGCTGGCAGTTCTCACTATAATAGTTAAAGATAGGTTGCCAGGCAACAAAACATATGCCCACAGTGGCTAAATCGTCCGAGCGGTCGACAAGGGTTGTCGCATATTTATTCCTTTGTAGGTAATTGGGGGCCTTTACAAGACAGTTCTAACAGATTACAGATCAGATTATAATTTTTGCCGTTTGAAGGTTCACAAGGTTCTACAATTTGAAACAAGAGTCTCAACTCTGGAAGTAATCTATAGGAATTGTTGAAATTTGACAGGCTGTTTCGTTTCACAAATTTAAATGATGCATATAAATTTCATACATATTGGATGATAACTTTCATCAATCGAGCATTAACAAGGTTGAACAAAGTTAAACAAGGGCAATAACTCTAGAGTAATAAACGGAAATCGCTGAAATTTAATAGGATTCCTCTCTTTACTAATTTAAATGACCCATGTAAATTTCATACAGATCGGCAGATAACTTTTGATGTCAGAGCATTCACAAAGTTCAATAAAGTGAAACAAGGGCCATAACTCTAGCCGTAATAAACAGAAATTGCTGAAATTAAATAAGCATATTTTATTTAAATATTGCATATAAATTTCACAAAGATCGGATGTTAACTTTTGGCAGCGTTCACAAGGTTCAACAAAGTGAAACAAGGGCCATAACTCTAGACGTTATAAACGGAAATTATTGAAATTAAAGAGGCTTCTTCATCTCACTAATGTAAACAACATATATCAATTTTAAAACAATTGGATGATAACTTTTGCCGTTAGAGCGTTCACAACAAATTGCGGACGACGGACGGACGTACGGACAGGGGCGACGGCAATATACGTCCACATTTCTATGTGGGCGTATAAAAACTAGATAATGTAAAGGCAATTTGCTGAAAACTTCAGTCAAATTGATCCACTCTGAACCGAGATTTTAGCGACTGAATTTTGGGTCTAGCCTCGATCATCATTACCAAAGTCGGTACGACAAAAAAACACAGTCTCGATTATCATTATCAATGAGCATTAAGCAGCAGATAGGATTCTAATCCAAAAAATATCGCAGGTTGGCGAAGCCATCAAGAATTGATTATGGTGTGAATAAGTTAATTAATGTCTAATTAATAATTTAGATAACATTTCAGGCCTAAAGAAAGAGGTGCAATTGGCAGATTTAGCTCTTGCATAATGTATGTTTAAATGTGTATAATTTCTGATAGGGAGAATGATTTAGAAATAAATCCTACTGCTCTGCTCCGAAATGGGTTAATGAAAACAGGCATACGCCATACAGTGTGCTATGGGAAATTTTTCCCGGACAGCGGCACTACAGCCTACTCTTATATCGAATTCCAACTGTTTTACGTGCATGCCAATGTGTACACGGGAGCTCGGTTTTTCGTCCCATCCGAACGACTAGACAGCTGTCCTTGCCAGGCCCTCCGTCCTGCATCACTGACAAGAAGGAACCACGCCGGAAAATCTGGATGAACTTTCTCGGCCAATACAGGGATTGAACACCCGACCTCCAGACTGGCAAGCCAGTGTCTTACCCCGAATGTGAAAGAAATCAGTGCTAGATACACATGATTAACTGATAACCAGGGTTACAGTGATACACAATGTATATATACAAGCCTGAAAATAAACAACCTGTCACGGACAATATGTCAGGCATGAATTAAGAGTTTGTCAGGTGCAATCGCTCTGGTGTCTGTCATTTTGTCTGGCACTAATTTGTCAATATTCTGTGCTTGTATTGTTACACTTAATATATGTCTGGCAATAAATTAAATATGTCTGGTACCACTTGTGTAGTGTTCGGACATTTTATCAGGTATGAGTACAAACATCGTCCTATATATAAATTTATATTTATATTAAATCCAGGTACAACATAAATTATTCTATTTACAACATCAACATAAAGTGCCACATTTTGTTATTTATCAAAAAAATATATGTTTCAATATGAAATGAAATGAGGTTTAACATCCTTCTATGTTCTGCACCGATTGGGCTAATGAAGACAGGCATTGTGCAATGAGGGAAATTTTGCCCGGACAGCGGCACTAAGGTCTACTCTTATATCGAATTCCAACTGTCAAAGGATCTTTTACATGCATGTGTACACTGGACATTGTTTTTTTGTTACATCCGAAGGACTAGACAGCTGTACTTGTCACACCATCCTTCCTGCACTACTGACAAGGGCCAAGGGGAAACAACACCGCAAAATCCTGATACACTTTCTCCGCCAACACCAGGAGCGAACCTGCGTCTACTGGTATATACGTCCCGCCGAGTATCGACTCGTGAACCATCTCCCCAACAATTTATTGATATAATTAGGCCATCTTGAAACTAACAAGTATCCAACCTTGAACAATGGAGTTGTGAGAAACTATTTCTATGTTTGTTTCTAAATGTGGCACTTTTTCTGACATAGAACAGACAACACAAGATGGCGGCTATAAGCATGCTCGCGTTTCATCTCACCATGTTAATTAATCGCCAACTACGGTCTATGATTAGATTTGACATATTTATATTATTTATACCGGGAATATGAAAACCTTTCACCTGATTCACCCATAGCCAAGCGTAAAGAAAGTGAAAAAAAAAAACGGAAAAAAGATCAAATATGAGTTTAGTCCCATGACAAAATAATTAAAATAATTTCAACAAGAAAAAATATTCACATCAGCTTTTAATCGGAACTGTCTATCAAAACATTTCTGATCTATTTTTTGACACAGTTTTTTTTTTCTGAATGATATAAGATTTGTGTACATATTTATATGATTTGTTTATATAATGAGAGAGAAATGTGGTTTAATGTCCATTTAAAACAAACTAAATTTGAAAGGGGAACCACTCAAGAGCGGAAAGTCTGATGCGCAACAAAATATCGTTTATATAAAAGCTGTCAGTGAATTTTTTTTTTTGCTGAGTATTCAAAATAGATTTTTACTTTACTGCATTAGAAAAATTCAACGATTAAAAAAAAAAAGAAGAAGAATATACTAACACTTTTCTGAAAGAATAAAATTGAATAAAAAAATATATAAAAATCCATACTCCAAAACGAAGAAAAATCACTAGCTTTTAAAATTAGAAAGCATAATTTGGTTAGTTCTTTAGCAGTACTAGAGCAAAAACATTTCAGGATTTCTAGGCCATGTCTGACGAATCATATCGAGCAAATTGAAGATTTTTATGCCATTTTCCACAAATAAAGAGGTAAAATTTGCAGGTTTCTGGGCAAGGTTTCACGAATAATGAGGTAAAATTTGTGGATTTCTAGGCCATGTTTGAGGGTTATGTATGTTAAATATTTAGAGGGGTTTTACATAGCCTAAGCCTGTTCCCCAATCCGGAATAAAAATATTGTTTATAAAAAAATAAAAATATTGAAGTTGAGACAATTACATATTGTATATAAAAAATGAAACAGGAAAAACAGATTCCATATATACTTCCACTGTAGTTACGTTTACAAATAAACCATAATAAACACCTTTATTACGTCTAACGCCAAATAAAATTAATAATTCTGGTTCTCTGATAATCCTGTATCCCTTAAAAATCACTGCCTGACCCTTTTTTATTCCCCAAAAAATAAACCGTGAAAACAGTCTCTTTAATTACCACACATAAATATTTTACGCGTCTCAGGAAATAGACAGCGACTGAGAGAGGGAGAAATGGGGTTTAACATCCACTCGACACAAACTAGGTAATTTCAGGACTAACATATGGTTCAATTTTATTACAATAATTTGCATGCGCATAGGGGTCTTTAGTAGTGTGAGGAAACCGGAGGACCCGGAGAAAACCCACGAGGTTGGACAGGTGACCCTACTCCTTGTCACATACAACCAGGGATTCGAAATCACACCAGAAGACTCAATGACAGGCCTTATGATACAGCGCGCACGTGCTAACGATTCCGCCATCCAACCCCCCTTAATGAATTCAAAATTGACACTGGCTAATTATTATACATTTCTTTAAACAACATGATGCGATGAATTTAGTCCCTTTGAAATGTGATGCTTTGACAAAGGAGAGAATCGGGTTTAACGTCCACTGGACACAAATTAGGTCATTTCGGAACTAACATATGGTTCTATTTTATTTGTGCTCTTTAGCAGTGGGAGAAAACCGGAGGACCCAGAGAAAACCCATGAGGTTGGACAGACGACCCTACTCCTTGTCATGTACAAACAGGGAATCGTACTTCGACAAAATTAAAACACAAAAATAAAAACTTGCCTCCCATATCAGAATTGTTTTTGAAGAATTGTCTGAGAACCCGATTATTTTTTTTGCACACCATTTAAAATATATTTGGAATCTGTTTAACCTATTCTATCGCATGTGTAAAATTACAGACAAGGATAGTCTCCCCTTCCCCATAAAATCAAAATAAAACAACCTAATAATATTGAGCTGTGTAATCTATTTATATTCTAGAGAGAAATGGTGCTGATAAACCTCAACCTGATTATCTCCCTTGCACCAAAATCTAGGAGTAAACAACCGCTATTATTGCAGTTTTATAATATTTTATTCATTATATAATTTTGTATTAGTTTCAACTATACACAATCAGAAATACAAATCAGTTTACATTTAAAATGAAAACGAAATGGGTTCAACGTCTTATCTTTCTGTGGTTTAACGTCCACTCGCACAAACTAGGTCATTTCAGGAATAACATATGATTCAATTTTATTTCAATAATTCGCTTGCGCGTAGGGATCTTTAGCAGTGGGAGGAAATCGGAAGACCCAGAGAAAACCCACGAGGTTGGACAGGCGACCCAACTCCTTGTCACGTACAACTGGGGAATGGAAACCACGCAAGTTGACTCAATGACAGGCTTTATGATACAGCGCGCACACGCTAACCATTCAGCCATCCCACCCACCCCCACGCGCTAAAGAAGACGGCCATGCAGTGTGCTATGAGATAAACTTTGCCTGCATTTATTTCTGTTTCAACGGTCAAGGAGAGAGAAATGAGGCTTAACTATTTAAATTGCACGCGACAGGTGTATCGTTGAATCACCATCAGCGTAGAAAAACGAGTCATACAATTTTGCCTGGAGAATGGTTTTTCCACTTCTCCTTATCAATACTCAACCGTCAAGGGTTCTCTTACGGGGCACGACGAATTGACAATGTGTACACGGGTAGACCTCTGTTTTTTGTTTCTTCAAAATGACTACACACGTTTCCCTTGTCAATCAATTCAACTTTGAAAACAAACTGTCGCTTTGTACTTCAGGTTTTGCATACTTGAAACTACTCAAGACTACACAATGAATAAAATTTAAAAGAACTGCAATGTGTGAAGTTGTCGCTGAACCAATATACAATAATCAATACTCACAACACTGGTGCCACGCCCTGTTTGGGCGTAAGGGAATGTACCGACTGGGAAAGCCCCCGCTGCTGAGGGTATATATGGCGTATTTGGAGTGTGGGTTCCACTCTGGGTTACGGTCTGAGATAATGGTGAATCTTGAGGTGTCTGGACGACCAAAAATTCAGCTACTTCCGGAGGTTGCGGACTCGGACTGAAAAAAAACAAAACAAACCCCGAAATGTATATGAAATGATGACTTTGGTCTGTTTGAGCCATATTTTCCTTCATAAAAGTATTTTGTTCATTAATCAATGCTATGAAATTTACATTGTAAGCAGTTTGATTCTGGTGTTGGCTGCTCAAGTTTCTCATGTCTCGTTTTGTTATTGGTTTGGGAAATGAAATGAAATGGGGTTTAACGTCCTACTGTTCTGCTCCAACTGGGCTAATGAAGACAGTCATATGCCATACAGTGTGCGATGAGGCAAAATTTGCCAGAGCCACTAAGCTCACTGTGTTATTGTGATTCCTTTTTCTCTGAAAGCATGAAAGTAAAACAACTTACTTTTTAAGGAATTCAATATCGTATTCCGTTTCATCCTCTAGCCATGATGGTGGATTGATAATCTTGGATATATCTAACTCGACTAGTTCTTTCTGGGTAGCCAAAGCTATACAATTTAAATTAGCCTGAAAATATACAAAATATAAAATATACAAAATACACAAAATGTCAAATAGAGAGAGGTTTAACGTGCACTCTACATAAACTGGGAGGAAACAGGAGGACCTGGAGAAATCCCAAGAGGTTGGACCAGCAACCCTTCTCCTTGTTACATACAAGCTGGGAATTGAAACCACGCCAGTTGACTCAATGACAGACCTTATGATCCAACCCCCAAAATAATCATCATAACGAACATCATTACAAAGTAAATCCCTCATTAACAAGTAATTCCTTCCATATTAACAAGTAATGTCTGCCATATTAACAAGTAATTCCTTCCATATTAACAAGTAATTCCTTCCATATTAACAAGTAATTCCTTCCATATTAACAAGTTATGCCTGCCATATTAACAAGTAATACCTTCCATATTAACAAGTAATACCTTCCATATTAACAAGTAATATACCCCAATAATAATAATTAAAATATCCCATTCAGTACAAAGTAATTTATTCCATTCAGTACAAAGTAATTTATTCCATTCAGTACAAAGTAATTAATTCCACAGCAAGTAATTTATACCACAAATAATGTTTTCCTATAGCACCAAGTAATATATCTCACAATAAAAAGCAAGGTTATTTCCACAGTAAATAATACTTTTTCCCTACAGTACCAAGTAATATATTCCACAGTAAAAAAGCCAGGCACAGTAATAATTAATATAATCCCTTGTTAACATATTTCCCAGTAACAAGTAATATATTCCATGGTAACAAGTAATATACTCCATGGTAACAAGTAATATATTCCATGGTAACAAGTAATATATTCTCTTGTAAACATATTTCCCAGTAACAAGTAATATATTCCATGGTAACAAGTAATATATTTCTTCAGTAACAAATAATATATTTTCATATTAAGTAAATAAAATGAAATGGGGTTTAACGTCCTACTGTTTTGCAACACTATACATATTCCAACAATAACAAAGAATATATTCCTAGAGTAAAAAATTAATATAAGTCACCAAATGTGTATTCCATTTACAAGTAATGTTTTCGAAAAGTAACAAAACATATCTTCATTTCGACAAGCAATATATTGTCTTTCAGTTATAAAAACAAATATGTTCCTATAAATTATAAGAAATAAAAAAAGTGATATGTTCAACAATGATAAGTAAACCAATTCTTCTGCATTTCAAGTCATGGTATTACAATACCAGTTAAACAAATATTATGCAAGAGCGAAATCTGCCTATTGCAGGTCTTTCTTTAGGCCTGAAATGTTATATAAATTATTAATTAGACATTAATTAACATATCCAGACCATAATCACTAGCCTGTGATATTTACTGGATTTGAATCCAATGTGTTGCTCAACGCTCACTGATGAGTAAATGCAAAAATGAATAAAAGCTATATCACAATATATTGATGTGGCTCAAAATAAATACCAAACAAAGTTAAGTGTGTTAATGTGCGGCGTGAATAATTAAGAGGGACAGGTTACTTACTGAAGCGACAAAAAAAACATAAAAAAACATGAAAAAATCAATTCAGCATATTGCGATTCAATACGCGCATATATACCCCGGTAATCAGAATAAGGTTATCTTACAGAATATCTAGTCATCAGAAGATTGCATTTTGCCATCCCAGCAGTCTTCTTTAAAAAAAACAACCTTCTTTGGGTACATTTTGTTTTACTTATATAGAATGTTTAATTAGTAGAGAGAGAGAGAAATGGGGTTTAATGTCCACTCAACACAAACTAGGTCATTTCGGGACTAACATATGGTTTAATTTTATTTCAATAATTCGCTTGCGCGTAGGGGTCTTTAGCAGTGGGAGGAAACTGGAGGACTAGGAGAAAACCCACGAGGTTGGACAGGCAACCCTACTCCTTGTCACGTACAACTCAATGACAGACCTTATGGTACAACGTGCAAGCACCAACCAATCGGCCATCCAACACCCCTTGTTTTACTTATATATTATGTTTAATTAGTAAAGCATTTTAATATGTTAATTATTGGTATAATCTATTGTTAAATATACATGTCATTTTTCTACTGTAACTTATATTACTGTGATGTATATATTACTGTGATGTATATATTACTGTGATGTATATATTACTGTGATGTATATATATATCTTCAGGGTTTTTAAAAAAGGTTTTAAAAGTAAACATCTTAGTTTTTATTGTAAATTTACACATACACCCCGGATACACAATTATTGTCAAAAAATCATTCTTTATAACTGTTTGAGAAATCATCATCATATATTCAAGTAATCATCATTAAAATCATTCATCAAGTAATCATTCTCTATGATTAAGTAATATTTTTTTAAGTAGTCATTATTCGAGTTATCATCATCATTATTATTGAAGTAATTACCATTATTGAAGTAATCGTCATTATTCAAGAAATCATCTTTATTCAAGTAATCATTATTTAAGTTACCATTAAAATCATTAATCAAGTAATCATTATTTAAGTTACCATTAAAATCATTATTCAAGTAATCATTGTTCAATAAACATCATAAAACTGAATATTCAAGTAATCATCATTAATCTTCATAGCATATACATGCACGGATTGAACAAACTGTGTTTTGGCTCAGATATATCCAAGGTGACAAAAAAATCAAGCTGAGAATGCGACTGATACAAGCCACGTTATATATACAAACTATCATTATCACAAACATTTTTGTTACAATCAAAAAAGTAGAAATTTGTGAATTAGCAGAGAAAACTACAGAATTAATTTGTTAGTGAATTTATATTCCAGTAGAACTATTACAGATTGTTTAAGCAGTGTTTAATAACTTAATGAGAATAACATGTGATACAATTATACGGAATACAACACTGTAACCCGGGTATCTTTTCTTGTATATCTAGTACTATTTTCTTTCACATTCATCTAATATCAAATCTTTGTTTGAAAATTCAAAAAAATCATTTAAAATCACCAAAAATAATCCAATTTGTATTTGCGCCCAGTTTAAAGCTGACCATTCAATTTTGATAATGAGTATCCAATTTACAAGCGTTTAATTTCTCGATCACTGTTTAAAAATAAACAGCCCAACTGTAAAATGATTAATTTTTGAACAGTGGTCAGGAAATTATATACTTATAAATTGGAAACGCAATTATCAAAATTAATCAGTCAGCTTTCAACTGGACACAAAGATTTAATATTAAACGAATGTGGAAGAAATTAGAGCTAGATACACAAGATTAAATGATACCCGGGTTACAGTGCAAGTGACTTTAGAAGGTTACTTCTGGCGATGTTTCGACGAGGGGTCTCTCGTCTTTATCAAGCAAAGATAAAGAGAAGAGAACCCTCGTTGAAACATCGCCAAAAATAAACTTGTAAAGTCACTTGTATTTTATATAACTGTGTCACTTGTTTGTCTCATTCAGTTACTAAAGGCCGCTTAACCCTTAACCGGTCATTGTCGACTATAATCACCACAACGCTATACAGCCAAGTGGTCACGGTCGACCACAGTAAGAACCTTTTTTATAGGCCGCATTTGAGTATTTAGTTTCGTATTTAATTGATATGGCCACGCATGTGTGTCAGACAGGAATTTGTCTTGTCAAGGGCATTGAGAAAAACATGTCTTTGTTCAACAATTTTTGACAAAAAACGTAATTTAACGATGTCGGGAAGGTTAGAGACTCTCAAAAGTGATTGGAATGCTTATGAATGATTCTGACTCGGATTATATCGATGACACCGATTCTAAAGACAATATTTCTGATGAAAATGATTTAGAATGATTTGCAAATTATAGATCAATTTATTCCCTTCAACTTTTTTTATTGGTGTCAAGAGTCTATCACTTATAATTATCTAGCAGTAGTCGATTGAAATAGGCATACAGAATATTTCACTTTAGCCTTTTTTTAGCCTGACCACTTGACGTCATGACGTCAAAATGTCGTTGACTGGTTAAGGGTTAAACAAATAGTTGCCTCATGAGGAATTACTACAGAGATTGGATTTATCAGTCCTTGTAAGTCAGACTCGCAGCTTTGTTATATACAAGTAAAGTATACACATAAAAAGCCATGATATTACAATAAATATATCTACCTGGTATCTCATATAATTCCTATCAACTATCATCACGTTTGAATTATCCTAATTACGTCAGTTTGAAAAAAAAATTAATTAATAAAACAAAATATAAAAATTACACAACATATATGAAAGATAACAAACATATATCCTAACACCCAAACATGCCAAAACAAAGATTAAAGGAGCATTATGGAAGATTAGAAAAAGCGTTGACAGTTCTCGCTATAACAGTTAAGAGAGAGAGAGAAATAGGGTTCAACGTCCACTGGACACAAACTAGGTCATATGGGGACTAACATATGGTTCAATTTTATTTCAATAATTCAATTGCGCATAGGGGTCTTTAGCAGTGGGAGGAAACTGGAGGACCCAGGAAAAAACCCACGAGGTTGGACAGGCGACCCTACTCCTTGTCAGGTACAACTGGGGATTCAAAACCACGCCAGTTGACTCAATGACAGACTTAATGATACAGCGCGCGCACGCTAACCATTCAGCCATCCAACCCCCCAATGCCAAAACAAAGATTAAAGGAGCATTATGGAAGATTAGAAAAAGAGTTGAGAGTTCTCGCTATAACAGTTAAGAGAGAGAGAGAGAGAGAAATAGGTTCAACGTCCACGACACAAACTAGGTCATTTTGGTTTTAAATTTTATTTCAATAATTCGATTGCGCGTAGGGGTCTTTAGCAGTGGGAGAAAACTGGAGGACCCGGAAAAAAACCCACGAGGTTGGACAGGCGACCCTACTCCTTGTCACGTACAACCGGGAATTCAAAACCACGCCAGTTGACTCAATGACAGACCGTATGATACAACGCGCACGTGCTAACCATTCATTCACCCAACCCCCCTTTAACAGTTAAAAATTAGAAAATGTAGTAAACAGAATATGCTAAACTGAGATATTAGCTTTTGAATTTTCGGCTAGCCTCGATCATAATTACTAACGTTGGTATGATAAAAAACAAAATGTTGATTATCCAATTTAACGTTTAATTATCCTTCACATCACAAAATGTATTCAAATCCACTAAATATCACAGGCTAGCCATGCCATCGAAAGTTGAATAATGTCTTTTCATGTTAATAAATGTCTAAATAGTTTTTATATAATATTTCAGTCCTAAAGAAAGACCCCCAATAGGCAAATTTAGCTCCTAAATAATGTATGTTTAAGTATATAGAGCTTGTAAAGACCATACACAATCCAACCAGGGAAGATTAGATACAGAGCTGGCAGTTCTCACTATAATAGTTAAAAACTAGATAATGTAAATTGATTCACTATGAACCGAGATTTTAGCGATTGAATTTTCGGCCTAGCCTCGATCATCATTACTAAAGTCGGTAGGATAAAAACATAGTCTTGATTATCCATTTATTGATTAAATTATGAATGGAAGTCGAACAGGAAATCGAAACCTAATCCAATAAACATCACAGGCTAGCGATGCCATCGAGAGTTGATTATGGTCTGGATAAGTTAATTAATGTCCTACATAATTTAACAATGCTTTGTGTATCATTAAATCAAAATTTTTCTTTATCAACTGTCATAGAACCTCATACCTCTTGAAATGAAATGAAACTGAGTTTAACGTCCTACTGTTCTGCTCCGACTGGGCTAATGAAGATGGTGTTACTTTTGAACAAAGGTGTGAAAAATATAATTATTGTAAATAAACTTCCTAGTGTCGAGATGGAATAAAATGAAACGTAAAATGAAATGGTGCCATGGCCTACACTTGTTTCAAATTTCAACTGCCAAGTTTTCTCTTACATGTACCCTAATATGTTCGCAGTACCTTATAGTACGACTAGGCGTTGTTCCTTGTAAGGCCTTCCATCATGCACCACTTGCGTGAAACCACGCTGGATAATCTTTAAGAAACTTTCTTGGTCAACACTGCAATCAAACTTTAGGTTAGTGAGTCAGTGTCATTCCCATTAAGTCACAGTCTCAAATGAGGATACAGACCACTAACATATATTGACAGACTTCATCATTACCTTCCTAGTGATATGGATACAGACCACTAACATTCATAAACAACCATTGACAGCGACTCCATTATTATACGCTAGTGATGTGGACACAGACCACATATAGCCATTGACACAGAATCCATCAATACCTTTTTAATAATATGGATGCAGACCACTAACAGCCATTGACAGATAATTATTACCTCCCTGATGATGTGGATGCAGACCACTAACAAACATTGACAGATCATTATTACCCCTGATGATGTGGATGCAGACCACTTACAAACATTGACAGATCATTATTACCTCCTGATGATGTGGACACAGACCACTTATAGCCATTGACAGATCATTATTATCCCCCCCCCACCAATAATGTGGATGCAGACCACTAACAACCATTGACATAATTATTACCTCCCTGATGATGTGGATGCAGACCACTAACAAACATTGACAGATCATTATTACCCCTGATGATGTGGATGCAGACCACTTACAAACATTGACAGATCATTATTACCTCCTGATGATGTGGACACAGACCACTTATAGCCATTGACAGATCATTATTATCCCCCCCCACCAATAATGTGGATGCAGACCACTAACAACCATTGACAGATCATTATTACCCCCTGATGATGTGGATGCAGACCACTAACAACCATTGAAATGAAATGAAATTAACGTCCTACTGTTCTGCTCCTAAACTGGGCTAATGAAGATGGGCATACGCCATACAGTGTGCTATGAGGGAAATTTTGCCCGGGCAGCAGCGCTACAGCCTACTCTTATATCGAATTCCAACTGCCAAGGGATCTTTTACATGCACTCCAATGTGTACACAGGAACTTGGTTTTTCGTCCCATCCGAACGACTAGACAGCTGTCCTTGTCAGGCATCCATTGAAAGATGTTATATTTACCTGATTAATGGAGAATGCGGTTATAATATCTTGTTCTTTATGAATTATTTTCATTGGTTCTGTCGATCTGGCTGGTGTATCACTATCAGTTGTACTGGTTCTCATTGAATCCTATATAAGACAAGAAAATATTGATATAGAATATAATCCAGCCAGCCATAATCATATGTGATGTTATGTACCTTTTTATTATAGGCACATGTTACAGGCGCTGCACATAAAGTTACTGGGGTCAACCTCCCTCCAAGCTGTCACACAGTGAAGTGTGGGAATGTCCATGACCGTGAGTTTTACAACATCTAGACGTTGCTAGATTGGTCTGACATTCCCAAACCTACCGTAGACACGTGAACAAAAGCATTGTCCAATCAGAGGTTGTGACACAAACACACTCAAATCAAACATGGCGACCTCTATGGAAACATTGACATCGAACAAACTTTGAACTTTGCAACTTGATTATCACAGGTATACACTTTAGCTAGAAAGCATGAGACTTGATATTTTATATCAAGGTCCCCAGCTGGGTCAGTTGAAATTAATGAGGAAATATGCAGGGTATTGAGTGAAGGCCTTGATAAGATGTAAGGAGTTAAAGCCGGATGAGAAAAGCCCGTCTTTCTGCTATTTACTATATTTCCCATGACCTTATGATACAACGCGACTAGTAACCATTCGGCCATCCAATCCCCCTCCCCATTAATATATATATATATATATATATATATATATATATATATATATATATATATATATATATATATATAGAGAGAGAGAGAGAGAGAGAGAGAGAGAGAGAGAGAGAGAGGGGGCTTAACGTCCACTTGACACAGACTAGGTCATTTCGGGACTAACATATGGTTCAATTTTATTTCAATAATTCGCCTGTGCATAGGGGTCTTTAGCAGTTGGAGGAAACCGGATCTACAACCGGGGAAGAGAAACCACGCCAGTTGCCTCAATGAAAAACCTTATGATACAACGCGACATGCTAACCATTCGGTCATCCAATCCCCCTCCCCATTAATAAGTCTGTCACATATATGACAATAACGTATGTGGCCCTATATATACTGATCTCTATATGTTCTACCCCAACAACATCTGATGTATCTTCAGATAACATGATTGTATGAAACAGGACAAAACGCTGTTGTTGGTTTTATTTAAAAATAGAATTGGGGAACACCCCTTTCCCTATCACAAATAATTGTGATGAAAAATTATGGGAATGAATGGTTTAGGGTTTCTAACCATTTAGAATATTAATTTCTAAAATAAACAGAACTCAGAAATTTGAAAATAATTTCTTACGGTGCTATCCAATCCTATTCGTTTACTTCTGTAAATGTAACGTATAAATATTTCTTTTAAATCAGCTTGTTTAACAAGTTGAAACCACAGTCTCTTCATTGGTAAACTACTTGAACCATCTCTGTAAAAAAACCAATAAAATATTATATACCATAGATTAACTCGTTCATTGATCTAAATTTATTAGTCGTAAATTGCCAAAATCGTACATGTTGGACCTAGTTCCCCAAGCTCATATTGTGAGTTATTCAGGTTGAAACCATTCCAGTCATAATATATATATATACAACCAGAAACATTACCACCTTCAAAGAAATGGGGGAATGCACAAAGGAACTGAAAAGTTTCTAAGAGGGGAGGCATCCAGAATTACACTAAAGTCTACTGCAAAAAGTGCAAAATATCCCTTTGTGCAGGGGGCTGTTTCAACATCTACCATTCGGTCCAGAGGTATTTTTGACTTTTACATCATCTGAGGAGACTACACGAGTGTAGAAGATAAGAATTTGATAAGTAAAATTCTTTTATTTCATCTTTTACAGAAGGTCGAAAAATTTACGACTAAAGTGTATTTTGTAGCGCTATGAGTTTGACTATATGCGGTATTAGCGCGATATAAATGGACTTATTATTATTATTATGGTCTAAATGTCCTTGCACAGGTGTGGGACCAAAATTTGTCTTGCTCCTCTTCAGCGTGAATAATTACAGCGTTTTGATAAACTTACATAAAAGGTGTATTATTAGGGTCTAATAAGGCCTGGTATTTAGTCTGTGGAACTCCTGTGACAACATCTAGACGTAATCCGGGTATATAGTCGTCAGGTGGACAGGCGAATAAATCTAATCTACTGTGTAATAATTCATCCCATTTCTCTAACACCTTTAATACTGCATGAAGTAACGGAGAACAATTCGGTAGCTCTGAAAAACATAAAATACTGCATAAAGTAACGGAGAACAATTCGGTAGCTCTGGAAAACATAAAATACTGCATGGAGTCACGGAGAACAATTCGGTAGCTCTGAAAAACATAAAATATTTGTTGAAGATGAAAATTATTCTTGGATCCAGAGGTTAGTTTGGGTGAGCATGCACTGTCCTTTCAGATATGTTCTAAAGGTGTGTGTAGGTGGGCACAGCCTCTCTGGTTATATTCCAAAAAGGGGTGCGTGGTGCACATTTTGGTGGGCAAGAACATAAGGCGCCCCGCCCTTTCCCCCAGTTGAGGGACACCTGTAGCAAGTCATATCAACTTATTCTACATCTCTGAAATGCTTGTAAACTTTGTCAGATAACCATGGCAACTTGTTTCAGATCTTTCAATAACCAAGACAATCTAAATCCTGGGAATATAGTTATATACAATTCATGACAATTGTAGGCAGAAATGTAACTGTTGTATAGATAGTAAGATACCTGCTAGTTGTATACCTATTGTAGATAGTAACATACCTGCTTATTCTATACCTATTGCAGATAGCAACATACCTGCTAGTTCTATACCTATTATAGATAGTAACATACCTGCTAGTTATATATAAATGTTAACATACCTGCTAGTTCTATACCTATTGTAGGTAGAAAGGCATGTAGATTGTTTAATACATGATGGACTATACAATATCGTATTAAACACCAGCTATACGAGTTAGGATCGCAGTGTTGCTGCATGTTGTTTAAAGCTCTGGAAAATACAAATAATCATAAGTAAAGTTTAAAGTGAGCTGGGGATGGTGGGTGGGGGGGTGAGGAGAGGAGAAGTAGGGTTTCTATAAATAATCTAATATAAATTGAAAGTCCCAGGTAAGCACAGGCGAGCATATTATCTAAGGTAAAATTCTCTAGGAGTGTTTTGATGAGCACAGTTCTCCCACCTAGCACCAGGTAATCATCTAAAATTTGATTGGGGCTAGCACAGCCCATCCTTCCCCCAGAAAATAATCTAAAAGGGGATTGGAAGTTTGTCAGACAACTCTGGGAGTGAACTCCAGATCCCCTCATTTAGTGAGTCTCACGGAGCTACCCAGTTCATGTCTTGAAATAAAACACATGACGGAGTTATCTGGAATCCAATCAAATGTGTTTTAAAAAAAAAAAGGATGAAAATAAACATCGTCTTGTGGTATCCAACTATAGAAATTAAATGAAATGAAATGGGGTTTTAACGTCCTACTGTTCTGCTCCGAACTGGGCTAATGAAGACGGGCATACGCCATACAGTGTACTATGAGGGAAATTTTGCCCGGACAGCGGCACTACGGTCCATTCTTATATCGAATTTCAACTGTCAAGTGATCTTTCACGTGTACACGGGACCTCGGGTTTTTTTTTGCCCCATCCGAACGACTAGACAGCTGTCCTTGTTAAGCCCTCCGTCCTGCATCACTGACAAGGGGGAACCACGCTGGAAAATCTAGATGAACATTCTCGGCCAATGAAGGGATTGAACAGAAAAAATAGAAAAAAAAGGTTTTGAAGTTACAGTGTTCTAGGTCGTGTTATTTCCTCGTCCTCTCCGCTGTCCGTTAACTCTTCATCGTCTGACATCTGAGAATCATCTGAATCATAACTAATAATAGATTCTGATGACGACACAAATGGCTGGAAAATAAAATATGAGCGTTACAGAGAGACAGGGGGAGAGAGAGAATTTCGGGACTAACATATGGTTCAATTTCTTTATAAAAGTTCACTTGCAGTAAGAGGAAATCAGAGGACACTGAGAAAACCCACAAGGTTGGACAGGCGACCCTACTCCTGGACATTGAAACCTCACCAGTTGACTCAATGACAGACATAATGATATGGCCATCCAAAAACCCTAAGAGTCACATCCCAATCCAAAAAAAAACAACCATAATCCCTCCCACCCCATACCTTTCATACTCCTCATCCCCGCCCCGCCCCCCACCCCGCCCCCCACTCTTTTCTTCAAACTTCCCATATCTCTTACTAAACAACTAGGTCATTTCGGGACTAACATATTGTTCAATTTTATTTAAATTGGAGGAAACCAGAGGTTGGACAGACGACCCTATTCCTTTTCAGGGAATCGATACTAAACGACATAAATTTTATCGTACCTTCGTCATAAAATAAGTGATCATACTGAGTTCTGGTGGTACAAATTTCTCTTTATAAGTTTCTTTAAGATCCGTTGTTTTATTGGCTACCGGTGTTGATCCCATTACTCTCATATTCAACCTCATTCTATGTTTGGCTAATTCATCTTCTGATGTCTCTATAAAAAACACAAAAATAATTCACAAGATAAATGAAATGAAATAAAATGGGGTTTAACGTCCTGTGCTATGAGGGAAATTTTGCCCGGACAGCGGCACTATTGTCTACTCTTATATCGAATTCCAGCTGCCAGGGGATCTTTTACGTGCATTCCAATATATACACGGGACCTCGGTTTTTCGTCTCATCCGAAGGACTAGACAGCTGTCCTTGTCAGGCACTCCATTCTGCACCACTGACAAGGGGAAACCACGTTGGAAAAAATTCACAAGATATCCTAATTCATCTTCTGATAACTCTACAAAAAACACCCAAATATTGCCAATCGGATTAAAACACAGATCCTATTTCATTTCGTTTTTATAGTTCAAAATTTCGTTTTACTTGTCTTTACTACACTAGGATCTAGAAGAGTTGTTATCATTGACATGTTCTGAATGGTGTGAGATATTAGCCAATGAAACGGTCTGTAATGGCGAGCTTTAGACATGTTTTTCACGGAACTGTGGGTAATCCACTAGTGACATCAATGCTGATTGGTTAATAAAATTTCTGACGTCATAGGGTCAAAAGTCGCTCGTATGACCTGTTATGCGACCTATCGCTACAATCGGTGAGATCTTTGTGTAGTGTAGGCCATCGAAAGTATAAATAATGAAACGAAATATAGATCTGCATTTTAATTAGATTGATATATTTCACGAGACATCCTAAATAATATTTCAGTTTACCTAGCTAAACCAAATACTTATTTAATCATCTTCGATATCCCCAGAAAATTAAATTAAGATGGGCATATGCCATACATTGGGCTATGAGGGAAATTTTTGCCTGGACACGTAGCAAAGAGATCAGTATTCATATGCTTCTCACATGCAGAGTTCTGTTACATGCAAATCAGGCCCAACGCTTGAAGGGAACAAGGGGTCCAACCGGACCCTTAACTTATAACTCACAGTAGTGATTTTGCTAATCTGTTTGCTGTCTGATACCATATTGCGTATGTCAGAGTATTCTCTCTTTGAGCAGCTGCATGTTACAAATACCAAAAATTAAATGATGAAATCCAAAGATTCAATGGTTTTTGTATCAAGCGTGAATTGCCATTTAACCTCTTTATCACATAGTACACAAAGCAGCAATTTGGTGAGAACTATTAAATCTTTTCCATATGTCACTAAAACGTTTTTGGATAATAATTTAGGTGTTTTTCAGATGTCAAATATGAATGCAAATAAAAACCAAAAAGCTGCCTTTTAATTCAAATATATCTGAGCGTAAAAACTTGAATTATAACTAGGTATATGGACCCCATGATACCTGCTATGTGATTCTCACAACATGCACCCACAAGGGTTAAACTACACAATAGTAGAAACCCAATAGTTTTCTATCTATGATTCTCAATGAATTTGAACAGTTTACCAACAATGGTTTAAAACTAAACATGAAACATACATTATGCAAGAGCTAAATCTGCCTATTGCAGGTCTTACTTTAGGCCTGAAATGTTATCTAAATTATTAATTAGACATTAATTAACTTATCCAGACCATAATCAGCTCTCGATGGGATTAGGTTGGATTAGGTTACGGATTGCTGTTCGACTTCCATTCATAATTTAATCAAGAAATGGATAATCGATCAAGACTATGTTTCTTTTTATCCTACCAACTTTAGTAATGATGATCGAGGCTGGGCCGTAAATTCAATCGCTAAAATCTCGGCTCAGAGTGGATCAATTTGATTGAAATTTTCAGCAAGTTCCCATTACAGTATTTAGTTTTTAACTATTACAGTGCGACCTGCCAGCTCTTTATCTAATCTCCCATAATGTATCTTTAAAATACAGGAACTCCTGCTAAAATTGCCCAACTATATGATACCTGAGTTGCAGTGTTTAATACCTGGACAAATGACTTACTTGACAATGGTATAGATGAATTATTAGCTTTCATAATAGTTCGTACTCCACCCCCAAATAAAGCACACCATGTCTGCTCGTCGAATTTGTGAGCGACGAGACGATACAGCAACAAGGGGTCATAGGTCGACATACCATTGACCAACAGACTCACATAAACGGCTAATAACGCTTCACATAATAATATATTCAACTTAGGAGCATCTTCATCTTTTTCTCTTGCTAATAAAACTCTTAATGATGTTACACCTGTAATAATAAAAACATTCATGATGTTATACCTGTAATAATAAAAACATTCATGATGTTACACCTGTAATAATAAAAACATTCATGATGTTACACCTGTAATAATGATGTTACACCTGTAATAATAAAACATTCATGATGTTACACCTGTAGTAATTAAAACATTCACGATGTTATACCTGTAAAGTGTAAGAGCTAAATCTACCTATTGCAGGTTTTTTATTTCTGGCTTCAAATCTTATATAATCAACTCTCGGCCAATGCAGGGATCGAACACGGGACCTCTAGGCTAGTGAGCAAGCCTCTTACCCACTTAGCCACTGTGGCTCCCATATAGGGAGAGAGAGAGAGAAAAATAAGGTTTAACCTCCACTCGACAAACTAGGTCATTTTGAGACTAACATGTGTTTCAATTTTATTTAAATAATTTGGTTGCGCATAGTGGTCTTTAGCAGTGGGAGGAAACGCACAAGGTTGAAAAGGCGACCCTACTCATTGTCACGTACAGGCGGAGAGTCGAAACCATGCACCTTGATTCAATGACAGACCTCGTCCTCGTGATCTTAGGCTCACATGTTAAACCATTCAGTCACCCAACCCCCGTGAACCCAGATGGCGAGTACCGTCACACAATCAATAACAAAATGTCAAAAATACCTGGCCATTTAGCAGGAGGTGTGTTAACTACTTCCTCGTTTACGTTACTATGGGAACGACCACGCCTTCTTTTAACACCTGTCATTAAGTAACTGGCTTGACATGCTACATTAGAACTGAAAAAAAAAAAAATCACAATAATTATTTCCACAAGTCTTTGATTGTGATTTAAGGGATTTTGAACACCTTGAAAACTACAATATTGTGAATAAATATCCAGACCATATATGGTTCAATTTCTTTCAGTATTTACAAAGATATGATAAGTTGAAAATACTGGAGTAATTTATTATCCTCTGAACACAATATCAAGGCAGTGCCACCAACATTTATTGTTATTCTTCATGGTTACATCGGCAATGCAAGGGGGTCATTTCGGGACTAACACATGGTTCAATTTTATTTCCATAATTCGCTTGTGTGTATGGGTATTTAGCAGTGGGAGGAAACCGGAGGGAATGGAGAAAATCCATGAGGTTGGACTGCCGACCCTACTCCTTCTCACGTACAACCGGCAACCGGGGAATCGAAACCATGCCGGCTGACTCAATGACAGACTTTATGATACAGCACGCATGTGCTAAGCATTCAGCCATTCAACCCCCCACCCCCCCCCGGTTTATCAGGGATGCCTTGGAAATAAAATTGAGATGGACTGATGAAACCACTTGACTCATTGACAGAGCTTGCAACCCACACCCCCCCATAACAAAACAACTTACCTTGTGAATCCCTCGAGACCGATATCTATATTTTCATTTAACGACACAACAAAATTATCACTATCACACAGACACTGGTATATACAGGATGATAAAGCTACGGCTAAATTACGTAGTAGATAAATGTTACTGAGATCGGTACTGAGTCCCGGAGGTACGACCACCTCGATTATAGTGTGTAACATGTCCTGCGTCATACACTGTAGATGTTGTATCGGATCTGATATAACTGTCTTAGAACTAGCGATACTCGCCGATAACAACGGCAATGTCGTCGGGAACGGAAGGGGAGATAACAATTGTTGTTGAGGTTTCTCTTGTTGTAGTTCTTGTAGCAGAAGTAAAAGTTCCATTCTAACGGAGGCGAGTCCTCCTCCTCCCGAACCCTGCATGATGCAATAACTTATTAACGTCCGTAATAATTGTTGATTCATCTTCAACCATTGTTTACGCCTGGCCATTCTTTCCATCTTCGCTTCCAGGTCGAGTTTGTCAGAAATAATCACCTCGTGTAACGAAGCCTTACTGGCAGACGTGTCTGATCTGACAGACGCAGAGCGATTAAATTTCGGAAGATCCAACATTTCATCGGAATCTCTGCTACTGTCTAGATTCGCTGAAATGACATATAAAACGACAGAATGATTAGAGAGAGAGAGAGATGGGGTTTAACGTCCACTCGACACAAACTAGGTTATTTCGGGACTAACACATGGTTCAATTTTATTTCAAGAATTTGCTTGCGCGTAGGGGTCTTTAGCAGTGGGAGGAAACCAGAGGACCCAGAGAAAACCCACAAGGTTTGACAGGCGACCTTACTCCTCGTCACCTACATGCCTGTTGACTCAATGACAGACCTTAAGATACAGCGCTCACATGCTAACCATTCGGCCAACCAATCCCCCAAGATAAAAATGAAGTGAAATGGTGCTATGACCGACCCTTATTATGAATTCCAACTGTCAAGGGTTCTTTTACGTGCACAGGATCTCGATTTTTTGTACCACCTGAAAGACTAGACACTGTTTTTGGCCGGCCCTACTTCCTGAACCAAGGGGAAACCCAGCATGAACTTTCTCGGCCAACATGAGTCTGGTTAGAGAATTTGCGTCTTACTAAGTGAGCCACCACGGCCCCCAAACTTACATGACAGACGGTCAATACGACCGAATGACTGGGGCCTGGGTACATACACACTCTGACCTCAAGTCCTATTTGTTTTATGAAGGATGCACATATCTCTTATATTAAATACAATCGTGCGACTAAGAAAAACGATGAATTGTTTGGTTCGATATCCTTAAAAACAATTCGTAGTATTATTTTCAGTAAAATTCCTTATAACACCAACTTTAATTCACAACAACAGTTTTCAAGCAGAAAGTAGAAAATGACTTACCATCAGCTAATGAATGTTGGGTGGTACTTTCTTCCTCGATGCCGTAACTGCACAGAGCTTTTAATATCTCGGCCTCTTTTTCTAACCAAATATACAACTGGTAGCGTAACTGACCTCCATCCACCTCGAAACCCGTTGCTAGCGTTCCAAGTTCCTCCATTAATACTTTTAAACAGGCGATAAATTTATACTGCTGAGCCATTATATCTATTTTTTGCGATGTCTTTTCTTGAACTATTGCTCCTGTGGGGTCTTCAACCATGACAGTTGGTATTTCTTTATCATCTTCCTCCTCTTCTTCATCTGAACTGCCAAGTTTGAAATCAAGCTCGACGTCATCCTCAAAACGAACGCGAGTTGTGGGCTGACTCCAATCAAAATCTTCTGATTTATCCGCCAACTTGCTAACTGGCTGGCCCCAATCCATGCTACTTGACGTGCCATTGGATAATGGTTGACTCCAATCAAGTGAATCAGCAGTCTCTTTCTTCTCATTGGCTAGGGGTGTGCTCCAATCAAAATCGCTTGCTTTAGACTTACCTCCCTTGGAATCTGTACTATCAATAATTCCTGTTTGTATCAATTCATTTTGTTTTCTCGTGGAAAAAGTTTCGCTGGTTAATCTATCAGAATCTTTCTCATCTACGACGGGCGGCAATTTCGACAAAACTTCTAAAGCTAGTAGTGGACAGCCATTTTTAAAATGTACATGAGCAGTAGCAAAGAAGAGACGTCTTTCCATTGGCGTAATTTTGTCGATGGTTGTAATATTGTGATCTTGTACAGCCACGCTATTAGATCTTGTGAAACCTGTTAAAACGGCCTTTCTGCGACCCGGTGCTGTTGCGGCTAATTGCTGTCTCATCAACAACGGATGTGTGCGTAAATAGTTATAAAAGTTGAACACGTTTGGCGTTATCGTGGAAGCATCGAGATCAGTTTCAGTGGAAAGTTTTGGTCGACCAACTTTTGTTTGTAAAAGCGTTTGTAATGCTCTGTTGTAATTTTTAAACAGCCATAGCGACATACTGCGAAGAAAGGGATTAGGATGAGCCTTTCTTGGATTGTAATTTTCACCGCTTTCATCGTAACCCAAGATGTTAGTGTTGAGTATTTTCTTCACACTGTCAGGTAGAGTGTCCTCTCCATCGTACAGACGACAAATCACCAACGCCAACTGAATATCGTTTAACCTGTCCAAACAAACCTGTACGACAAGAGATAAAACACGTTTTTATTCCATATGCAATTATAAGACGGTAAGGCTGTGAAATGAAATGGGCCTTAAACATACATTATGCAAGAGCTAAATCTGCCTATTGCAGGTCTTTATTTAGGCCTGAAATGTTTTCTAAATTATTAATTAGACATTAATTAACTTATCCAGACCATAATCAACTCTCGATGGCATCAGATTTCTCCGATATTAAATAGATTAGAACAGTTCAGCGATTTTTTGATTTAAGCTAAATATGGAGGGGCGAGACTTAGCTTCGAACAACCAGTACGGTGGGTGAAATTATTGCACACGTCTTGTCAAACATTCAAAGGCTAATATCTTCACTTGCAATTGTGTAATTTGAATGAAATTTTCAAATTATTCATTTTACATTATCTATTTTCGAACTATTATAGCAAGAATTGTTAGCTCTTTATCTAAATCTTACATAATGTATCTTTAATTAAGGATGTAAACGGCTACTCGATTAACCGGTCATGATTCGGTGAACCAGTAAATGAAATGGGGTTAAATGTCATACTGTTCTGCTCCGAACTGGGCTAATGAAGACGGGGAGTTCAAACAACTACTAACCGATGTTCATTTTCATATCATATCTGACCTTCAAAAACAGGAATGGTGGCCATAACATTGTTTTCTTTCACTAAAGACCACATAAATACTTCATATAGCACTTTTCATTTGTAATATATCACGGGAAGTTAACGAACATCTTTATATTCCTTTTCGAAGTTTTCATATCATATCTGACCTTCAAATCCAGAAATGGTAGCCACATCATTGTTTTCATAGAGCACTTGTTATTTGTAATACATCACAGTAAGTTAATGCCTTTAAGGGGTGAGGCTACCCGAAAAATGCTTTCTGAAATTCTAAAGTTAGTGAATTGAAGATGGCACAAGTAGTTAGGAAATAAACAAGGTTTGTGGTCACGTTGAGAGTATTTCCCTATTGTGATGTGGATTTTAGCGCTAATAAGACTCCCTATTTCTATATATATGTGAACTCTTCAAATGAGAAGTGATATCAGATGTTCTACACTTACATTTATAGCATCATTAAGAGATCCAGCAAGAAGAAAAAAAGCAGCAGCCTGCATAAACATCTGTTTGCCGAGTAAAGCAAAGGCATTTTTTAACGCTGCTTTCCGCCATCTTTCTTGAGTAAAATCATTTTTGAAGAAATCACTCATCTTTTTATTGTCAACAGACCTACATAAAACACACAAATAAAATATTAAATTCTAAAAAAAATGTGTTGCCAGGCAATAAAACATAAAGCTAAGTCATCCAAGTAATGAACAGAGGAGAAGGATAGAGAGAGACAAACAGAAAGAGAGAGAGAGAAATGGGCTTTAACCTCCGCTCGACAAAAACCAGGTAATTCAGGGACCGAAACATGGTTCAATATAATTTCAATAAATCGCTTGCGCGTAGGGGTCTTTAGCCATTAGAGGAAACCGGAGGACCTGGAGAAAACCCACGAGGTTGGACAGGCGACCCTATTCCTTGTCACCTACAACCAGGGAATCATAACCACGCCAGTTGATTCAATGACAGACCTTATGATACAACGCGCACATGCTAACCATTCGGTCATAATTCGCTATTAGAGGAAACCAGAGGACCCAGAGAAAACCCATCGGGTTTGGCAGGCGACCCTACTCCCGGAGCTTTGTTTAAGATCTATGATAAATAGAGAGAGAGAGAGAGAGAGAGAGAGAGAGAGAGAGAGAGAGAGAGAAAGAGAGCTAAGTTTAAATAACAGACACAAACCTGTATAAACCCCACAAAACATTCTTCTTCTTCATTGCCAAATAAAAAATGGCTGCATCAAGTGGGTCTTTGTTAGTTTGAAAAGCTGCCTTCGCCACCTGGAATAACAAAATATCGACTTAGACGCACAGTTATATAGCCCCCCCCCCCCCGCAAAATTTTTTAAATTCCAAGGGTTCGTTTACATGCATGCCTATGTGTACAAGGGACCACGGTTTTCTGTCCCATCCAAAGGAATAGACGCTGTTTTTCTTAGGGCCTTCGTCCTGCATCACTGATAATGGGGAACCGAAAAGAAATGGAATGAAATGGGGTTTAACGTCCTACTGTTCTGCTCCAGCTGGGCTTATGAAGATGGGCATACGTCACACAGTGTGCTATGAGAAAAATTTTGCCCACACAGTCACACACAACTGCCAAGAGATCTTTATTGTGCACGCCAATTGTCCCTTGCCAGACCCTCGGTCCCGCACCAAAGACAACACAGGGATCAACACAAGACCTCCAGGTTAGCGAGCGAAAGTCTAACCCACTGAGCCACAATGGCTCCCCCAAGGTTGGAACCAATCAGGAAATCCATGAAAAAGTTTCACACCCAAAACCACGAGCAAACTCAAGACCTATTGGTTCGTGAGCCAGCACCTTTATTACTCATGCGACACCACGACTTCCATTCAGCAAGCATTAGAGGGAGAGGGAGAAATGGGGTTTAACGTCCACTCAACACAAACCCGGTCATTTCGGGAGTAACACATAGCTCAGTTTTATTTCAATAATCCGCTTGCGTGTAGGGGTCTTTAGCTGTGGGAGGAAACCAGAGCTCCCAGAGAAATCCCCAGAGGTTAGACAGGCGACCCTACTCCTTATGAAGTACAAGCAGAGAATTGAAACAATGCCACTTGACTCAATGACAGGCCTTATGATTTAACGAGCACGCGCTAATTCGGCCATCCAACCCCCACCACCCTGCGAGCATCAGATACTCCGTTTTTTGTTAAGTTTAAAATAATGACACAAGAGTATTTACCTTTTCGATGAGTTTTTTAAGAACTTGTATATTATCAATCCACCAACCAACACCAAATTGTTTTAGATCTTCCCATGTTGGTTCACCTTTCTGCATACTCGGAATAAATGACAGAAGTTCCTGTAAAATGAAAGGAACAGATATATATAAATGCTAAAATATTTAGTGGAAGGAAACCAGAGGACCCGGAGAAAACCTGCAAGGTTGGACAGGCTAATAATTCAATAATTAAGACTCTTTGTCTTGTCAACACATTTTAATGAAATGACCTTTCCATTACAAAAACAAAGTCGAGCTCCACACAGAACTTTATCCAGGGAAACAACTCCAAATAATAAAGATAACTCTTGACATATTCTAACACAATCAGACCACTAATGAATTGTCCGAACACACAAAACTAGAAGTTATCAATGCGACCCTATTTCTCGTCATGTACAAGCAGGCAACCAAAACCACGCACTTGACTCAATGACAGACCCTTCTGATCCAATGCGCACATGTTAACCATTTGGCCACCCAACCCCCCCCCCCCCCCACTGACAATGGGGAAACAGCACTGGAAACTGCATGCGGCCAACACAGGGATCACACCCTGAAACCCCTGATGAGTGGCAACCTCTATTCATTATTGACAGTAAAGATTCAAGAGGAGATAAGTCTTTAAAGCAAGTCAAGGGGAGATAAGTATTTAAAGCAGTGATTCTCAACCAGTGTGCCGCGAGATCTTCCTAGGTGTGCCGAACGACACACCAAGACAATGCGAAAAAACATGTGATTCCAATTAAGTATTCACTGGTGTCTACTGGTAAGTTCATAACGGTGTTTTTCTTTATTAAGTTTGAATTATTCTAAATGTGTATATGACTAGTATGTCTACGGTTGTATGGCGTCTATGACTTGGCCATGTTTTTATTTTGCAAAATTCAAATATTTTTCATATATATTATTTAGCCTGGTGTGCCTTTAGCAAAAAAGGGTTGAGAACCACTGCTTTAAAGCAAGACAATGGGAGATAAGCCTTTAAAGCATGTCAAAGGGAGATAAGCCTTTAAAGCAAGTCAAAGGGAGATAAACCTTTAAGGCATGTCAAAGGGAGATAAGCCTTTAAAGCAAGTCAAGTGGAGATAAGCCTTTAGGGGAAGTCATATTTAAATCCACGTACCTCTTTAGCTTCTGAATGAAAAGCCCAAACTAGATTAAAAGACCGTAGACCTTGTTTAATAAGAAGTCGTCTCTGTCCAGGTAACAAGGTACCTAGTAGATAAATATGATGTCTCATGGCTAATAAAAACCTTAAACCACAATCATCCATAGCTTCTGTAGCATGACTTATAGTATTAGGACCATCCACGGAAGATGTTTCTGAAAATAAACACAATCAAATTACAGTTATATCTTTATCTATAGAGGAAAGAGAGAGAGAGAGAGAGAGAGAGAGAGAGAGAGAGAGAGAGAGAGAGAGAGAGAGATGGGGTTTAACGTTCACTAGACACAAACTTGGTCATTTCGGGACTAACACATGGTTCAATTTTATTCAAACATTTCGCTTGCTGTAGGGGTCTTTAGCAGTTGGAGGAAACCGGAGGACCTGGAGAAAACCCACAAGATTGGACAGGCAACCCTACTCCTTGTCACTTACAAGCGAGGAATTGAAACCATGCTAGTTGACTCAAAGACAAGGAACTGTGGGTAGGCATTCGCAGCAAAAGTTGTATTTCCAAATACCCACTTTAAACATCAACACTGATTGGTTAATCAGATGTCCGATGTCATTGGGTCAAAAGTCGCTCGTATGACCCCTGATGCGACCTCCCACTACATCTGGTCAGATCTTTATTAGTCTATTTCTTATATAATAGTTCTATTACATTTACCTTAAATAACATTCACCATCAATGCAACATGAAATACAGAGAGAGAGAGAGAGAGCGAGAGCGAGAGAGAGAGAGAGAGCGAGAGAGAGGGAGGGAGAGGGAGAGGGAGAGAGAGCGAGAGAGAGAGTAGAGAGGGAGAGAGAGGGAGAGAGAGGAGAGCGAGAGAGAGAGCGAGAAAGAGAGAGAGAGAGAGTGAGAGGCAGAGAGAGAGAGAGAGAGAGAGTAGAGAGAGAGAGAGAGAGAGAGAGAGGGAGAGAGAGCGAGAGAGAGCGAGAGAGAGAGAGAGCGAGAGAGAGAGAGATACTAACCTGTTGCTTGTCCTTCCTGTGAAAACTGTTCAGCAAAATCGGTCTTGGTGCTGGCGACAGTGTCAGCTAACGCCATTAGATACATTTGATCTAAACTCGATAATCCAGGCAGACGAACATGCAGAAGATGTTCAGCCAATACTTGCGCTTGATTTGGAGCAAACAGATACGGATTCTGTGTTGGACCACTAGAGGACAATTTTGTTCTTTTTCCTGAACTATCAGCTGACGTGGACAAAACGCTTACATCGTATTCTTCGTCGTCCAGAACGTTAGTAACGAATAAATCACTGTAGTCCTGTTGTTTATTAGGGGAGGTAACTGCTCCAGATTTGGCAATTTCCATATTAATTCCACTGTTATCAGCGTCGGCAGCTAACAAAGCATACATTGGAAGAGGTGGTATTGAATTAATTTCTCCAAAATTTGATATATCCTCGGTTACTATCTGAGTATCTTGGATACCGGCAGCAGAGACAGCAGAAACGCTACGTTGTCGATATGACTTCATTTCATCGTTTTCTGTATCATCCACAAACACGGCCTGCATTCCGTCGCTACCCGCGATACAGCGAACAAGATGGGCTAAAATAGCCTTGACCCGTTTTATTTTACCGAAATTCAACAATTCTAGCAATTGTTTAGGATGATATTGAGGCAACACAGGATTCGCTTGTCGCGCGGCCTCAAATAAACCAAAGTCATGGATGATCGCCAAACTCGTTAAACTGTCGCTTCTTTGTAAACTCGATTTTGACGTAGTCGACGTCTGTTCCGATTTGTGCCATTCTTTCTTTTTCACGCTAAAGTTTGAGCTGAGTCGTTTAAAACTTGGCATGGATCGCGATGGTTTAAACGACGACTTGGATTGAAGTTTATTTCTGACGCTTCCAGTTGAGAAATGAGCTAGATTACTTTCCGTCAAAGTCCGTTTATCGATATTAAAATCGTCCTGGCCATCGACAGCATCCTCCCCGACAGAGAACGGCGGACGCCACTGAGAATACACATGCATTTCGTTATCCATCCCAATAACTAATATACCAGCACGAACCCATGACAGATGCATGGGAAGGGGAGGTAATCCATCTGCTGTATTAAGTTCAACCGCTCGTAATCTCATCCATCTGATTTCTTCTTGATATTCGTCAACGACTAATGATTTTGATTTCTGCAGCATGGGTCGCGGTCGCGATTTTACTGGATCGTTCGTTTTTTGTTCCGGTGTATTCATCATGGCTTTCTTTGACTCCTGAGCAATTTCATTTGATACCTGGGAATAAGTGAGTATTTTCGGTCCAACTCCGACCGTTAAAATATGGGAACCATCTTCCGTTGACACCCAGTCCAGCTGAACCAATGACTTCTGTCGTAACACTCCAAGTCTGTTGCCATGTTCAGCGATTGATCTCCGAACAGTCTGTATCGTACATAAACTAGGAACTGATTTAGTCCGTGTCATGTTGGCAAAAGAAGATGAAGGAGAAATACCACCCCAACTCTCCTCACGCGGACCTAATCCACCATCAGGGCTGAATATCATACTCAGATCAATCTCAGCTTTAGGATCCGGTATTTTAATATTCCGTAATTCTATTGTATCTTCTAAAATCCACTCCGAACCACCTGTTATAATTACAAAAAAAAATAAATATATATTTATTATGATGAAATGTTAGATTCATGATTATTATATGAGAGAGAGAGAGAGAGAGAGAGAGAGAGAGAGAGAGAGAGTTTAAGTCAACTTGACACTAACTAGGTCATTTTGGGACTAACATATGGTCGATTTTATTTCAAAAATTTGACTTGCACGTAGGGATCTTTTGAAATGGGAGTAAATTGGAGGACGCAGAGAAAACCCACGAGGTTAGACAGGCAACCCTACTCCTTGTCGCGTACAATCGGGGAATTGAAGCCATGTCAGTTGATTTAATGACAGGCCTTATGATACAGCGCGCTCACGCTAACCATTCGGCCATCCAAAACCCTATGAAGTTGGGTAGACGACCATACCCATTGTCTTGTACCACTGTAACCCAGGTATCATTTAATCTTGTGTATTTAGCATTAATTTCTTTAACATTCATTCAATATCAAGTCTTTGTTTGAAAATTTGTAAAAATCATTTAAATCACCAAAAATCATCTAATTTGTACTTATGTCCAGTTTTAAGCTGAACATTCAATTTTGATAATGAGCGTCCATTTTAAATGATACCCAGGTTACTGTGTACCAGTTGGGGATTAATACCACGACACTTTAGACAATATGATCTAAAGTGTATGAGTTTGATCACTGATAATAATTAATGAGAATTAAACTATGGTGGCGAAAGTGCTAATGAACTGACAAAGGGAAGCTCTCTAGGCCACAGTCTTGAGTAAAGTTCACCCCATACTGCACACAGGGAATAGATCTCGGTCATATCTGTTTTATAATGCGGCTCTACCCCAGTTCACAAAAAGATTAATTAAACCTTTTCAATTTAATAAATGAGAATGAAACTAATCTTACCTGTCGATTCACATTCGTATATGGCTACGCAAAGATTGACAAATTTATCTGTTAAATTATCTGTTTTAGTCGTGATGTGTCCGTATCTATACGCCACGGAGAAACGTCCGCTATATGCACAACTGACTGTTATAGGTTTACCTGAAGAAAACAAAAAACAAGTGTGCTATGAGGAGGAAATTTCGGTGGATAGCGTATAACCAGGCCATCCAACCCTGCTGTTAAAATAGAACAAAAGGTTTTTAAGTATATAATAAATACAACATTTCTTACTCTATCTTATGGGTACAATTTGACAAAAATACCGTTGTGTAGACGTAATGTGATGAAAGCAATGTCAATAGATCAATTACGTAATAAATTTTATTCTGTAACTACATGCAAACACAAGCAAATATCATTGAATACAGCCATTGCATAACCTATGGTTGTATTCAATGGCTTGGTCACATACTACTTTTGTCCAGAATGACGTCACTTTAAGAATTACGTAAAATAGTAATGACGTCAACACTAGGCAACTACAATCTTTGTAAAAGAGAAAGAAAAAAGGGCGGAACGTATGATGAATTCTAACATTATTGGTGATGATTTTTTTTTGATAATCTGGATAGTACAGTGTATTCTATGTAGTTATAGAATAAAAACAAAACTCCATGACCTTTGAATATCACTCGGGATATTCAATGGTTCACTCGAGTGTATCCCAGCCTTATTAAACTCGCTAGCGCTCGTGGAATACTTTTGCAGGGATACACTCTCTTGAACCATTGAATAACCCGAGCGGTGTTTAATGGTCGTTGAGTTCCATTTATATACTTACTACAATGTAAGATATGAACTCTATAAAAACTGAAAGTAGAAGAAATGCGGACTAACCTGCTAGAGAGATGGCGCTAGAGGCGTGACCAGAGTTCATCATCTCCCATTCGACCCAACTAAACTCCACATCTTGTGGCTGAGATTTTAGCTGGGTTTTTACATTAGGTTTATGAGTCTTGGCTTCGTCATCCATCGAGAACTCGTAACTAGTGACGCTGAGAGAACTGTAATTACTGTGCGTCATGCCATACGAGTTAACGTCAATATCCAATACTTCACACTTCCAAAATCGTATCTCCCCATCCGTACATGCTGTTACCAGTTGATACGGAGCAAAACACGCTGGGTATATGGATGCCGAGCTAAGATGACCAGCTGATACCGTGGCACAGACAACATCCACGGTATCAGGAAGATCCAGTTTATGTGAACAAACCTATAATAGATAATTGTTAAGTTAAATAACTAGAGTGTCCACAAGATCAAGGGCCATAACTCTGGCAAGAATTATCAGAAAACATTGAGAATTAATAAAACAAATGTTATCTCAAATAGCTAGTGTCCACAACATTTTTCAAAGTAATCAAGGACCATAACTCTGGCAGTAATTATCGGAAAACGTTGAGAATCAATAGGATTTTTGTCCCGTGGCCTTAAAGACTGTGTATAGTTTAAAGTTAATCAGATAAACCTGTAGAGCGTCTACGGTAGACAGCCGGACAAATGTATGACCACCTTTCAATGCGGTCGGATAAAAATTACCTTGCTGAAAATAACACTATAGTGAAACTTGAAATATTGGGTGTTTGGCAAAAAAGAGAGAGAGAGAAATCGGGTTTAACATCCACTTCATGCAAACTAGGTTATTTCGGGACTAACATATTGTTCAATTTTTAATTCAATAATTCACTTGCGTGTAGGGGTCATTAGCTGTGGGAGGAAACCGGAGGACCCGGAGAAAACCCACAAGGTTAGACAGGTGATCCTACTCCTTGTGAAGTACAAGCAGAGAATCGAAACCATGCCACTTGAATTAATGACAGACCTTATGATCTAAAGCGCATGCGATAGATAGATCATTCGGCCAACCAACCCCCTGACTGGCAAAAGAATCCTACCTTTGCAGTAGAAAGCGACATGGTCATCACAGAAGAAGGTTTGGAATCCATGGGATCTGGTGATACACCATCAGAACTTGAATCTTCACCAGCGAAACATGAAAATCCATTCTGATTTTCTCCAAATTCTAAAAACGAAAGAAAGTATAAAACATTCAAAATGAGAGAGAGAGAAATGGGGTTTAACATCCACTCGACACAAACTAAGTCATTTCAGGACTAACACGTGGTTCAATTTTATTTCTATAATTCGCTTGCACGTAGGGGTCTTTAGCAGTGGGAGGAAACCAGAGGACCCGGAAAAAACCCCACGAGGTTGGACAGGCGATCTCACTCCTTGTCACGTACAACCGGGGATTCGAAACCACACCAGTTGACTCAATGACAGACCATATGATACAGCACGCACATGCTAACCATTCGGCCATCCAACCCCGCCAAAACATGCAAAATGAAATGGGGTTTAACATCGTACTTTTCTGCACTGACTGGGTTGATGAAGACGGGTGTACGCAATACAGAGTGTGATAAGGGAAATTTTGACGGGACAATTGTGCTACGACCTACTCTTATTTTGAATTTTCACCGTCCAGGATTCTTTTATGTACCCACCAATCTGAGAGCCGTCTCCTGTATGTGCCACCATCTGGATCCCGTACCTTTGGAGATCGCTCTTTCACGGTTGCTGGTCCTTACTTGTGGAACCGGCTGACCCTGGAGCTTAGAGCTTTGGACAAAATTGATATCTTCAAATCGAGACTGAAAACACACTTTTTTCGTGAAGCCTACTGTGAAAGGCTCATATTTGACTAGTGTTTCATCTTTGTGTCATTGATGAATTTTCCCATCATGGTTGACAGTTTTCTGGAAATGGTGTATTATAAGTATTTTCATTCATACACAGGACCTCGGTTTTTCGTCCCATCCGAACATCTAGACACTGCTCCTTGTCAGGTGCTCCATCCTGTACCAGTGACAAAGGGATCTTGATGAACTATCTCGACCAATACAGGGATCGAACACCGGACCTCCTGGTTAGGGAGCAAGTGTTTGGGGATGTTTGAAGGAGTTCAAGTTATCACAGTTTGAGGTGTAAAGTGCTCTAAGTAATTGGGAAATCCTGAGGAACTTTCTCTGCCAAAACCAGGGGCGATCCTGAGACTTAAACATTAGCCACTCGGCAAACCCCAGCAGGTAACAATACCTTACATCTAGCCTCGGCTATATGACCAAATCCGCCATTGGAACTACTTTCAAGTTCCTGAATTACTAACAGCGTTGCCCATGATGACGCCTTTGAAGAATGTTATAAAATACAAATATTTCAAAGTATGAAGCTGTTTTTCTTTCAAGTTTATCCGATTTTCTTCAAACAAGGACAATTTCGACACAATTCTGAGAACTTGGTTTTAGAAGCGATAAGTTTTCCTAATAAGTAAACTGGTGCCGCATCGCAATTGTATAAACGTAGGTACATATCACTTACCGTCATACAGCCGAGGCTAGATGTAGAGTGACGGAATCTGACGAGGTTTGCCGAGTGAAAGGTTAGCTACCAGTGTCTCACTCACTGCCCCCCTACGGCTCCCCCGAGCAATATGTCAGTGTAAGAAAATAAAAACGTACCGTCCTCGCCACCACCAAGTTGAGAGGAAATTGTAATCTTCCACATATGTAACATCGAACCACCTTCTATCAACTTCTCCAGAACAACAAGATAAAAATTCTCTTCAAATGAACCGAGATTACGTAGATCCACTATGGCCTCCATGTTGGCCCCACCAGCATCCATGTTTCCCATCTTGCCCGTTACCAACTGTTCTTGAAAAACGTGCAACAGCTGAACATTCTGCCAGTCCTAAAACAAAACAATCAAAAATGAAGAAAATAATCAATTTGAAATCCAGAGAGAGAGAGAGAGAAATGTGGTTTAACCTCCACTCGAAACAAACTAGGTCATTTCGGGACTAACACATGGTTTAATTTTATTTCAATAATTCGCCTGCGCGTAGGGGTCTTTAACAGTGGGAGGAAACCGGAGAAAACCAACAAGGTTCGACAGGCAACCCTACTCCTCGTCACGTACAACCAGGATTTCGAAACCACGCCAGTTGACTCAATGACAGGCCTTATGATACAGTGCGCACGTGCTAACCATTCGGCCATCCAACCCGCCTAAATTGAAATCTAGTGAAACGGGTTGGGCGTTATTAATTTTCAGCACCAACCAAGCCGAGACGATGCTCTGTGCTATGGGTGAAATTTGCTGTGGCAGTGGTGTTTTCACCTAGTATTGATCAAATTCCAATTTACAAGCGTTTTATTTCCCAATCACCCAACTGATTATTGATGTACAATAATTAAATAGGACGTTAATTTGAACAGTGGCCAGGAAATTAAACACCTGTAAATTGGACACTCATTTTCAAAATCAAACAGTCAGCTTGAAACTGGACACATGTACAAATTAGATGGTGATTTTTACAAATTCTCAAACAAAGATTTGGTATGGAATGAATGTGAAAGAAATTAGTGCTAGATATATAAAATTAAATGATACCTGGATTACAGTTTTAGTGGAATGAAATAGGTGGACCTGAAGAAAGCCGAAAATCTATAATTTCCGTTTTGGGGCCATTTTAGACGCCTTTTTCTCAAAAACGACATCTACAATTTTTCTTAAACTTTTCTTAAACTATCGGTGGTATAGGGTGTGAATCCAAAAATAAAGAATTGAAATAATAAAAGTGAAAAAATAAACACACTTATATGGATATACTACTTCTGAATTTTATTAACATGCTACGTTTCAATACACATACAGGTATGGTTATCATTATTTGCTTGATAACGATACCTGTATGTGTATTGAAAGGTAGCATGGTAATAAAATTCAGAAGTAGTATATCTAAGTGTATTTATTTTTAGTGAAATCTATTTCTGTATGTCTTATAACGATTATAATAAAAGTGGTCCAAAAAAGGCCAGATGATATGTCTGGTGTGTTACCTGTTTGGCATCAGTAATGGCCTCCAGTTCTATAATACATCCTGGACGTGCTGACGATTGTTCACTGACTATGTTAAATAATTCTGATGGTAGTTTCGGTCCGTTATCAGGTTTATAGCTCGAACTAGTTCCTGTACTGGAGAAACTCATTCCTGGTTGCTAAAAACAAAAACAAATATATAGATTAGAATTCTGTTCATTTCACCATTATTCGTTAGTTCTCGGTTCACAAGAATTCCATGTGCCATCTAATTTAAGGCATCCTACATTATTTGTTAGTCCTTGTTTCACAAGAAACATGAAATGAAATGAAATGGGGTTTTAACGTCCTACTGTTCTGCTCTGAACTGGGCTAATGAAGACGGGCATACGTCATACAGTGTGCTATAAGGGCAGCGGCACTACAGCCTACTCTTATATTGAATTCCAACTGTCAAGGGATCTTTTACGTGCATGCAAATGTGAACACGTGACCTCGGTTTCTCATCCCATCCGAACGACTAGACAGCTGTCCTTGTCAGGCCCTCCACCCTGCATCACTGATAAGGGAGAACCACGCCGGAAAACCTGGATGAACTTTCTTCGGCCAATGCAGGGATCGAACACCCGACCTCCAGGCTAGCGAGTCAGTGTCTTACCCACTTAGCCACCGTGATCCCCTCGCCATATTGGTGGGTCTCAGACAAACATAGTACTAACAATTCTTCTATTTTTTTTTGTACATTTCAGATCATTCTTCAAGGTCTATTTGATATTTTTATGTGATGTGCTTATGTTATTACATAATAATATCATTTCGGGACTAACATATGGTTTATTTTTATTTCAATAATTTGCTTGTGCACACGTTAGACACTCGACAACCCACTGCCTATTTTTGACAATACTAAACTGAGGCTGCCTGTCTACAATTAGCTCTGTTTGAGAACAGACACTAAGCTAGTTGACCAACATTCTAATTCCCAAATCTCTGCTAAAATCTTTTGATGGGCCTCTCTTTAATACGATTGATTCCAAATCGGTTTATTATCCAAGTTTGATATTTTGAATTATCTTTTCTTAATTAAATGTACAATAATCAATCTTAGTACAGAATAGCTTCCATTTAATAAAATTGAAAATGTCTGTTTGGTCTTTGTAAGTATGACAGATGTGAAATGGCGTAGAACCGCATAACAAAACAATATACTAATTTTGAGATATGGTGGCCATTTAGGGCAGAGATTTATTCTCAAAGAAGATGGATTTTTGACTACAGAGATACATGTGCCATCCAATAAATACCTCTCTCTTGGGTGCGGTCTCCATCAGTAATGATCTAGCATCAATCATGGCTTGATAAAGTCGTAAACAGGATCCGTCTGACGCCACGAACAGGGCACTCGGTGAATTACTGTAGGATCCTAATGATGTACTGAAACAGAAGAAATGAAAGAAATTTATTAATCAAACAATTTTAACAAAACAATATGCAAGAATTTCCAAGTTATGAATCCCAGTAGTGCTGGCACGATATATTGTTGAATCGATGTATCACGATTCACCTTCTCACGATACCTATATTGAATCGCGGGATGCCGAATCGATTTTTCACGATTTTTTTTTTGCGTTTTCTCAAATATATTATGAACTTTAAATACCCTAAACTTTATTTGAAACAGTGACACTTTGCAAACGATGTCCAGTAGTCTGGACATGTGTGTTACTATAAATAGTGCACAACCGTAATTACCGTTAGTTTCGTATGTTTAGATTAACAACATTATAACGCCTTTTCATTTTGTTTCCGAATTTTAAAGTTTGTTATAAGGCTAAAGTTAATAAAACATACATATTTAAATACATAAAACGACATATTACTCTAGAATTTTATAAATTTAGAACATAAGTATAATAGATAGTATCTCTTGTAAAAAACAAAATGGCGGAAAATACAGTCGAAATATAAATCTAAAGTTTGGGAAAACTTTGGGTTTTTAAAAGGTGACATACGAAAGTTGTTTGTAGAATATGCAAAACTATTCTAAAATATTGTGGTAATACAACCAATCTCAGCACTCACTTGACAAGACACCATAGTGGCGACTGTCTAAGTTCGTCTGCTAAGATTAAGAAGACGGCCAGTTAAACCTGCGGTGAAGCTCAAGCTTCATTAAAGATAGGTTGCCAGGCAACGAAACATACGCCCACAGCAGCTAAATCGTCCGGGCAGTCAACAAGAGTTGTAGCATATTTTTACTTTTTTCGGTAATGAAACATTTATAATACACTAAAATCTGAATAAGAGCAACAACTCAGAAAACCATTAGAATTTGTTTGGTTTTTATAAAGTTCTGCCCAATGCTAACGTTTTGTATACAAAACTTTTAATACTGTATCATGGATTTAGCTGTTCCAAGTCATAAAAATTCATTGAAAATCAATATACTTGTTCGTCTCAAGATCTTAAACTCTGTGTATCAATCTGAAGTCAATCGGATATTAACTTTGGCCTCTAGAGCGTCCACAAGATTTTTCAAAGTGATCAAGGGTCATAACTTTGGCAGTAATTATCAGAAATCTTTGAAAATCAATAGGAATATTTGTCTCATGACCTTAAACACTGTGTATAAATTTAAAGTCAATCGGATATTAACTTTGGCCTCTAGAGCGTCCACAAGATTTTTTGAAGTGATCAAGGGCCATAACTCTGGCAGTAATTATCGGAAATCGCCGAAAATCAATAGGCTTCTTCGTCTCCTGACCTTAAACACTGTGCATAAATTTAAAGTCAATCGGATATTAACTTTGGCCTCTAGAGCGTCCACAAGATTTTTTGAAGTGATCAAGGGCCATAACTCTGGCAGTAATTATCGGAAATCGCTGAAAATCAATAGGCTTCTTCGTCTCATGGTCTTAAACACTGTATATAAATTTAAAGTCAATCGGATATTAATTTTAGCCTCTAGAGCGTCCATAAGCAATTGTGGACGCCGGACGGACGGGGGCGACGACAATATACGACCACATTTCAATGTGGGCGTATAAAAACACAATAACATATTGTTTTATTGATAAATCTATGACCTAGTTATGAATCGTGATACGTATCGTATTGTGGCACATGAATCGCAATACGTATCGTATCGTGACTGCAGTCGCAATACCCATCACTAAATCCCAGTGCATCAAAAATCACGATCCAATGGGCCATAAGGGCCATAACTCTGGCAGTAATTATCGAAAATCGCTGAAAATCAATAGGCTTCTTCGTCTCATGGTCTTAAACACTGTATATAAATTTAAAGTCAATCGGATATTAATTTTAGCCTCTAGAGCGTCCATAAGCAATTGTGGACGCCGGACGGACGGGGGCGACGACAATATACGACCACATTTCAATGTGGGCGTATAAAAACACAATAACATATTGTTTTATTGATAAATCTATGACCTAGTTATGAATCGTGATACGTATCGTATTGTGGCACATGAATCGCAATACGTATCGTATCGTGACTGCAGTCGCAATACCCATCACTAAATCCCAGTGCATCAAAAATCACGATCCAATGGAAAGTTTAAGTAAAATGAAATGAAATGGGTTTTAATGTCCTACTTCTCTGCATCAGCTGAGCTAGTGTTGTTGTTCTTAGTGTTTAATGTCTGCTTCCACAGAAGGTGATATCGCGGACAATTTGTCTTTATTTTCATTTTTATTATCTTACTGCACGCGCAGGGTTCTTTCCTATGAGAGGTACCCGGAGTAAACTCATGAGGTTGAGAAGGAGCCCCTATCTAAAAGCCACATACGCTCACACTAGAGAACAAAACCATAGGTGACCGGCCAGCTAGAGGTTGACGTGCTGCACTCTTGACCACTAGGCCATCCCCACCCCCCTCTGGGCTAATGAAGACAGGAAAGTTTAATTAGAGTGTGATGACCCAGCAACTCAGTGCTGCATAATAACGATTCGAATTCGTTACAGGTTAATATGGTGCCTGATCAAAGGGACTAGCAAGAAACAGCTTCCTGTCAATATCCACGCTTAAGACCCTTTGGTAGCTGGAATTCAAGTAAATGCGGCTGTTCAATCAAAATGTCCTCATACAACAATGTATGGTCTGTCTTCATAAGCCTGGGGGTTTCAGAACAGATGTTAAATATCATTTCATGTAAATAATTTAAATGATAATTACCTTGGAAGTAGAGTTGGAACCCAAGCCACGTTAGCGAATGCTGAAACTGGTGGAGCGTTGATTCGAGCCAATTCTGTAATACCCCCTGACTTTGACAAAGGCCCGACGGGGTCGACTCTCCATAGAATTAACTCGCTACAGAATGGGAAACCCAATCCATCATCATCTGCCTTCTCACCTTCTGGCGTTTCTTCCTCGGGAATATTATGATGGGATGAAGTAAGTAGTAATGGTAACACCGGATGACACGACGCGGCGTTGGTACGGAATCGATGTCCACAAGCTCGTGAAGCATGCGCCACACTAATGATTGTCTGAAATTTTGAATTATCTGTAAAGCTAATCTGCCACTGGTTAATCGAGCCATTTTTATGTTTTGTGATCATCATGACGCTTGGAATTAACATATTGTCGTTTTGTCCTGGAGAGTTTTTCCCTGTCGCGGAAGCCGGTTGATCAAAGTTTTTGCTTCCTGCTCCGCCATAATCCATCTTCATGGCGGACTTGATGTCCATTTTGGAATAATTACAGTACATCAATAAATTGCTGGACATGGATCGTGCGTCTGCTATCGGGAATGCATGAGGTAATCGTGATGAAAAGCTAACTTGTGCTTGTCGGAAACAAACTGGTGTATACTCGTCCAGCCAATCAACAAGCCTGTAACATAAACGATAAACATATCATCATAAATATGAAAGAGAAATGGGGTTTAACGTTCACTCGACACAAACCAGGTCATTTTGGGACTAACACGTGGTTCAATTTTATTTCAATAATTTGCTTGCACGTAAGGGTTTTTAGCAGTGGGAGAAAACCGGAGTGCCCAGATAAAACCCACGAGGCTGTAAAGGCATCCCTACTCCTTGTCCCATACAACTGTGGAATCGAAACCACGCAAGATGACTCAATGACAGACCTTATGATGCAACGTGCACGCGCTATCCATTCTGCCATCGCTCAAGCAAATTATTGAAACTAAATTGAAAATTAATCTTTGAGAGGCATTTAGTAACTGGATAGAGCAATACACAAAAACACATACTTATGGAAAAACAATTTTGTTGAATATTTACAAAGATTTGATGAATATAAATGGGAATTGGTCACAATTGCAAAAACAACTTTTTTGGGCCTTGTTTTAAACCGAACGAATCCAAGCCAGGTGATTTTGTACCACTGACATCAATTTGTGTTTATTTTAGCATGAAATGAGCCGTGAGATATCAGATATTGTCTGATAAATACAAATGGCAAGCAATAAATTTAATAAATTACGTACCAGACAAGAAAACTGCCGTCAACTGGATGAATACTGAACAACATATCAGCGTTTTGATGCCAGTCTCGTAACAACACTTCAATCTTTCTATCTAAACTTTCCATCACAGAATTCTACAACAATACAAAGACCAAATACTATCAAACACACTTTTAATAAAACAAACATTTTAGTCCAAAAATGATTCAAATTGATTTTTTGTTCCATACAAAAAACTAAATGCTTTATCCTCACCCGACCCTCTTCCCTGTTCAACACTCATAAGAGCCAGTACAACACTCAGGTGAGCCAGCGCAACACTCATGAGAGCCAGTGCAACACTCATTATAGTCAGGGCAACACTCAAGAGCCAGTGCAACACTCAAGAGCCAGTGCAACACTCTAGAGCCAGTGCAACACTCATGAGAGCCAGTGCAACTCATGAGAGCCAGCACAACACTTAGGAGAGCCAGTGCAACACTTAGGAGAGCCAGTGCAACACACAGGAGAGCCAGCGCAACACACAAGAGAGCCAGCGCAACACTCAGGAGAGCCAGCGCAACACTCAGGAGAGCCAGCGCAACACTCAGGAGAGCCAGTGCAACACACAGGAGAGCCAGCGCAACACTCATGAGAGCCAGTGCAACACTCGAGAGCCCGCACAACACTTAGGAGAGCCAGTGCAACACTTAGGAGAGCCAGTGCAACACACAGGAGAGCCAGCGCAACACACAGGAGAGCCAGCGCAACACTCAGGAGAGCCAGCGCAACACTCAGGAGAGCCAGCGCAACACTCAGGAGAGCCAGTGCAACCCTCAGGAGAGTTAGTGCAACTCTCGTTAGAGCCAGCAGTTTTATTTTAGAGAATGAATGAGCTTACTGATATTTCGGTATTACTACCATCAGAGCCGTGACCAGATGAAAGACTAGATGCACTATCTGTATGACTCCCTAAACTTTTCTCATCTTTATTTTTATTCTTTCCTCTACGTGTAAAAAATCCCCTTTTCTTCTTCTTTTGATCTGGAAATATAAAAACATTTTATAGAACTTTGTGTTATTTTATCGGCAGTGTGTGTGTTTTTATAGCTACGGGTCCCATAGGTTATTCATTTACCCTTGCAAATTTGTTTTTCTCATTATGCATTCTTGGAAATGAATTTTACAATTCAAGAATACTAATTTAAACTATAAAACATCAATGCTGTCTCACACTGTAACCCGGGTATCATTTAATCTTGTGTATCTAGCACTAATTTCTTTCACATTTGTTTAAAATCAAATCTTTGTTGAAAAATTTGTAAAAAATTCCTTTAAAATCACCCCAAATCATTTAATTTGTACTTGTGTCCAGATTGAAGCTGACTGATTAATTTTGATAATGAGTGTCCACTTTTATTTCCTGACCACTGTTAAAAAATGAATCATTATACACCAATAATCAGTTGGGTTGTTTATTTTTTTTAACAGTGATCGAGAAATCAAACACTTGTAAATTGGACACTCATTATCATAATTAAATGGTTAGCTTTAAATTGGACACAAGTAGAAATTAGATGATATTTGGTGATTTTAATAGATTTTTAAGAATTTTTAAACAAAGATTTGATATCAAATGAATGTGAAAGAAATTATTTCGTTCGTTTACATGTAAGCCAATATGGGACCTTGTTTTTTTTTTTTGTCCCATTTGAACAACTAGATGTTGTTCCCTTGCCTATCCTCCTCCCTCCATCTTTCATCACTGACAAGGAGAAAACCAGGGGAAAACATCCAGGTTACTAAATCAGAGACTTTATCACCGAGTCAATTAATGTGGCTCCAAAACACTGCACATGGTTTCATCAATCTGATTAAAAGATAACAGATCCTATTTCGTTTCGTTTAGATCCAACAGTACGACAGTTAACCCAATTTGATTAAAACAAAGATCCTATTATGTTTCGTTTTTTATAGTTTAAAATTACGTTTTACTTGACTTTACTACACTAGGAAGAGGAAGAGCTGTTATATAACCCCCATTCTGGTTGGTGTGAGGGATTAGCCAATGAAACGGTCTGTTACTGCAAGTTCTTGGTGTTTTGTGCACGGAACTGTGGGTATTCCACTAGAAACATCAAATGTCTGACGTTAATCAAATGTCTGACGTAATAGATTGAAAAGCCGCTTGTGAATGACCAATGACACGTTCTCCCACTACAACTGGTCAGATCTTCATGTAGTGTAGGCCATCGAAAGTATAAAAGAACGAAATGAAATATAGATCTGTATTTTAATCAGATTGTGATTTCATGTCTCTAAAGTTCCACTATTATTAAAATAATATCCCACTACACACACTTACTAGGGGATCACGTGGCTAAGTGGGTAAGACGCTGGCTCGCTAGCCTGGAGGTCACGTCTTCGATCCCTGCATTGGCCGAGAAAGTTCACCCAGATTTTCCTGCATGATTCCCCATGTCAGTGATGCAGGACGGAGGGCCTGACAAGGACAGCTGTTTAGACCTTCGGATGAGATGAAAAACCGTGGTCCCGTGTATATATTGGAATGCACGTAAAAAATCCCCTGGCAGTTGGAATTCGATGTAGGTGTAGGCGATAGTGCAGCTGCCCGGGCAAAATTTCTCTCATAGCACACTGTATGGCGTATGCCCGTCTTCATTAGCCCAGTATAGGAGCAGAACAGTAAGACGTTAAACCCCATTTCATTTCATTTCATTTCATTTTACACTTACTAATATCATCATGGTCACTATCATGATCGGAATTATCTCGACTTGAATCGTTTTCATCTACATCAGTATTCTGTTCGCTGGCGTTGTTCGTTTGACGATCTTCGTATGATAACTGTTTATACATCTCTTGTAAAATCTTCTCAGCTTCGATGGTAAACTGTAATTCCTTATTATTTAACCAATGTATTTTAAAATTATGTTCCACGTCGTCTTTATTACCAATCACAGGTTGTAGAGGAATGTCTGAAATTATAAACCATCGGAATTGATTCTAATGATTACAATTCAATTAAAGATAGGTTGCCAGGCAACGTAACATACGCCCACAGCAGCTAAAACGTCCGGGCAGTCAACAAGAGTTGTAGAGGAATGTCTGCAACGATCGCAATTAATTCTAATGATTAAAGTTCAATTAGAGAGAGAGAGATGAATGGGGTTTAACGTCCACTCGACACAAACTAGGTCATTTCTGGACTAACATATGATTTAATTTTATTTCAATAATAATTCGCTTGCGTGTAGGGGTCTTTAGCAATTTCCCGATCACTGTTAAAAAATAAACAACCCAATTGATTATTGATATATAATGACTGATTTTTAAACAGTGGTCAGGAAATTAAATACTTGTAAATTGGACACAGTTCAAATTAGATGATTTTTGGTGATTTTAAAGGATTTTTACTAATTTTTAAACAAAGATTTGATATCAAATGAATGTGAAAGAAATTAGTGCTAGATACACAAGATTAAATAATACCTGGGTTACAGTGTTAATAATAATAATAATAAGTCCATTTATATAGCGCCAAATCCACAAATCGTGCTCATAGCGCAAACAACTATACAAAAACTTTTGGCTCTATGTTTGGGGTTTGTTTTTGTTTTTTGTCAATTTCTGTAGTGAGTTTTGAAAAGATGAGTTTTTAATCGAGATTTGAAGTGATTTAATCGAGTGTTAGCTAGTCCATATTCAATAGTAAGTGCAGGAGGACTGCACTACACGCAAAACAAAAATCTACAAGATAAACCTGCGGAAAATACAGAAAATAGACATTGCACTAAATAAACAAATATCAAATCAAGTGAATGGATCCGGGGGCCAGCCGTAAGCGTCCACTGTGCTGTACAGTCCCGGGCCTGTAGTGACACATACTTCACTCAAATTTGAAAACAATAAGGAATACAAAAAAGACGTGGATATAAAAAGTAAAACCTCTAACCTGTTTCAGGATTAATACTGCCAGCTAGATGAAAATGTAAAACGGGAGAAACTCCGTTATGATGAATAGCAAACTTGTGAAAATCGTGAACACTTCCCATACTTGATAAATTACCCACACTCATCACAGTTTCACGGTTATATTTGGGCTGTTTTCTCCGTTTATGTATAGCATGTCTGTAATAATAGATATAAACATTGTCCACGGTAATATACATAAGCAGTTCAATTAAACATGCATTAAAGGGCTGACTGTTAAAAAATAAAAATTCAAAATGAATATATTGAAAATTTCATTCAAATTACTCTATTCTGAGCCAAGTTATCACTGTTTGTAGTTTTAACAAGATGTGTACATTGATTGTGTGTTATCATAACCATGGCATTAGTATATTCGAGGATTAGCCTCACTCCTCCATTTTTAAATTAAATCATTAAATGGCTGAACCATTCTAATCTAGTTTAAATCTAAAGTATCCGATTTTAATCAAGGTCTTGTCAAGTTAATTAATGTCTAGTTAATAATTTATATAACATTTTAAGGCCTAAAGAAAGACGTGCAATAGGCAAATTTGGCCCATGAATAATGTATCCTTAAATTTGTGTCTCTAAAAAGAAATAATGTAGATTTATCTTTTAACAAACCGCTCATTCAGTTAAATTAAACACATTTTATAGTTATGAAAAATGACTTCTAAATGTTTCTAACCTGTGCATAAATTTGTCTCTCTTAATAGAAATAATGTACAGAAATCTCACAACAAAATCAAAGAAAATATAATGTAATGCAGTTTAACATTTTACCTTTCGTCTCTGATTGGTCTAATGAAGATGGGCTCACGCCAATCTGATTAAAACACAGATCCTATTTCGTTCCGTTTTTTATAGTTCACAACACTAGCATCTGGACGAGTTGTTATATAACATGCGTTCTGGTTGAAGTGAGGGATTAGCCAATGAAAAGGTCTGTTATGGCGAGTTCTTAGCATGCGATGCATGGAACTATGGGTAAACCACTAGAAACGTCAACACTGATTGATTAATCAATGTCTGACGTCATAGGGTCAATAGCCGCTTGTGCGACCCCTGACATGATCCCAAGTGCAACTGGTCAGATCTTAATGTAGTAGAGGCCATCGAAAGTATAAAAACCGAAACAAAATATAGATCTGTATTATAATCAGACTGGGTATTCGCCATATAGTGTGTTTTTAAGGAAATATTCTGTCTTACTGAGCCACCAAGATTTCCATATGACCAGTCGGACACCCAAGCCCCCTGTTTGACTAATCAGGCACCCAAGCCCCCAACTGACCAATTGGACACCCAAGACCCCGTTTGACCAGACACCCAAGCCCTTACTTGACCAATTTTACAACACAAGCCCCCAATTGACCAATCGGACACCCAAGCCCCCAATTCAATTGACCAATCAGACACCCAAGCCCCCCACGTTTGACCAATTGGACACCCAAGCCCCCATCTGACCAATCAGACATCCAAGCCCCTAATTGACCTATGACTCACCTGATTGTTTTTAACCTCTGTATAAACCTTTTTTTATGTCGACTGGTGGTAAACTTAGAATCTAACGATGTACTGGGATCAAACTGTTCTAGATCTAAAAGGCCATCATCAGGTAGAATAGTCTCACACCAAACTCGACAAACATTATCTAAACATGATGTCACCAACATGTTCGCTACAGAACCCCTGAAATAAAAACATAATACAATCACTGCAATTAAACAGACATATAGGTATCATTTAGTTGTGATATTTTAGCAAAAGTTTCTGTATTTGATGAACCTGCAACCTCCAGACTAGCGAGCAAATGACTAACTCACTTAGCCACCGTGGCTCCATATCCTGTGTGTAGTGATCAGTGGATGCCAGCTTCACAGAGAAATCATACAGCAGGGATGACCATCCTCTGGTGTATGGCATCACTGTGATAATAATGTAAGCCTACTCACTATTTTTAGAGATTTTATTATTTCGGGCACATTGTTTTCAGTTAAAAATATACTCAATGAATCAAACTTGGAAAGATAAATTTTCTGAAATCTTCGCACAACTGTTCATTGTGCATCAGCACAACTGTTCATTAGGCTTTGGCACAACTGTTCATTATGCGTTCGCGCAACTGTCGAGCAACTGTTCATCATGCCTTGGCACGTACAACTGTTCATTATGTGTCGGCACAACTGTTTATTATGCCTTGGCATGTACAACTGCTCATTATGTTTTGGAACAACTGATGCAAAACGTTGACCACCCCTGTCTTCGAGTGACTTGTACAATATTAACATGTTTTATTACCTTGGCATATATTTACTGGTTTTTCTCCATGAGAATCCCGTCACAGCTCGTGGATGAGCAATATAAACAAACGAATAATGTAATTCTTCTTTCTTAGGACTGATACTATCTGATCGGATCAACTGTGGGGTCACTGAAAATACATTCAAAAAATAGAAATGGGGTTTAGCGTCATACTGTCCTGTTCTGACATGGACTAATGAAGACAAGCATATGCCATTCAGAGTGATTTGAGGAAAATTTTGACCGGACAGCGGCGCCATGGCCATAATCTTATACCAGGCTGCCGAGGGATCTTTTACTGGTACGTCAATGAGGTTTAACGTCCTACTGTTCTGGGCAAAATTTTGGCCGATAATAGTGTACCAACAATAAAATCTTTTGTGTTACATAATAACATTAAGACAATAAAAGCTCTTGTGTTACATGATAACGTCCCAATAATAATAGATATTTTGTTTGGCGAATTTTACCTTTTCTATCCTCATACCATATCTTGACCAGCCTATCAGCCTAAAAAAAAAACCACGAAATATACTTATATCAGTGGTCTTCTCAATTCAACCCAAATCACATATAAACATCACATATAAAATATTAAGACTAAAATCTTGTCTAAGAAAATCTCAGTCAACAATTTTTATAATCGTGGACTTGGAGAAGAGTTTAAATAGTCTGTAGAATTTTTATACGCCCACAGGTCACAATTCTTATCCGATTTTGACGAAACTTGAAATATGGGTTTATCTCCAAAAGATCTCGTTTGCTTTCAATATTGGCATGTATCGGATCGAAATTTCATGGATTATGTCCCCTGTTCTGCTCCAACTGGGCTAATGACGACAGGCTATGAGGGAAATTTTGCCCGGGCAGCGGCACTATGGCCTACTCTTATATCGAATTCTAACTGCCAATGTGTACACGGGACATCAACAGAGATAGAGAAACAGGGTTTACCTTCCTCTTCAAGAACTTTTAATGGAGTATCCATTATAAGTACATCTAAAATGAGTTACAAGGGAGACAACTCAACTTGGCTTCTGCTTTTAATCACTCCAGTTTGCCCAATGAGATTCATAGGAACATATAGCATCGGAGGAAAGAATAACGTTAGTCATAAGACTTCATGTGGTTACCGAACAGAACTTGTCCATGACATCACTATTATTGTTAAACCACCTACTGGCTGAATGGTTAGCGTGTACGCGTTGTATCATTAGATCTGTCATTGCATCAACTGGCGTGCTTTTGATTCCCCAGTTGTACGTGACAAGGAGTAGGGTCGCCTGTCCAACCTGGTGGGTTTTCTCCCGGTCCTCCGGTTTCCTCCCACTGCTAAAGACCCCTACGCACTAGCAAATTTATTTCAATAATTCATTTGCGCAAAGGGGGTCTTTAGCAGTTGGAGGAAACCGGAGGACCCAGAGAAAAGTCGAAAGATTGGTCAGGTTACCCTACTCCATGTAACCTACATAATTGGGATCAAAACAACCCCACTTGACTGATGACTGAATAGCAGACATTAAGATCTAAAGCGCATGAGTAATAATAATCGCAAATAATCAATAGTAATATTTGAGTTAATATTTTCGGTAATACAAACCTTTCCTGCGGTGGCAAACAAAAATCCATCGGGTGAAAACTTGACATGATAAACTGTTGTAGCTGGTCTGTAAATAATATACTAATTAAAAACAAGCTGTCGTAAATAGGTTTAAAATCATCCATAGTTTGGAGGTTTACAGAGGCACCGTGGGGATTATTGGAATCCTAATGTCCTGCACTAAGAAGACAGGTATATACTCTTATTTTAAATTCTAACTGTCAGCGGCTATTTACAAGTTAATGTGTACACAGGACCTTGTGTTTTGGTCCCATCCAAATGACTAGACATTGTACTTTTGTCAGGCCCTCCATCCTGCACTACTGACATGGGGAACTTTACCGGCCGACACTGGGAGTGAACCTGAGATCTCGGGGTTAGTGAGCCAGCATCTTACTCACTGAGCCACCGCAGCTCCCTAATGCATTAACACACTCTCCCCGGACCTGTTACAATAAGTTAACACCCTCTCCTGACCATTAACACCCTCTCCCCGGACCTGTTACAATGAGTTAACACCTTCTCCTGACCATTAATACCCTCTCCCCGGACCTGTTACAATGAGTTAACACCCTCTCCCCAGACCTGTTACAATGTGTTAACGAAATGAAATGGGGTTTAACGTCCTACTGTTCTGGTCCTAAACTGCAAATTGTTAAAATAAAATTCAACCATGTGTTAGTCTAAAAACTATCTAGGTCTAAAAGCTGCCTGCATGAAAACAACTCTTGATGAAATGAAATGAAATCGGGTTGAATATCCTACAGTTCTGCCCCGGCTTGGCTAATGAAGACAGGCATATGCCATGCAGTGTGTTTTACGGAAATTTTGCCCCGAAAGCGGAGCTACGGCCTACTCTTATATCGAAATCCAACTGCCAAGGAATCTTTTAGGTGCATGGCAATATGTACACGGGATCTCAGTTTTTCGTCCCATTCGAACGACTAGACAGCTGTCCTTGTCAGGCCCTGCATCACTCACAAGGGAAAACCACGCCGGAAAATCTGGATCGAACACCCGACCTCCAGGCTAGCGAGCCAGCGTCTTACCCACTTAGTCACCGTGATCCCCAGACCTGTTACAATATTTTCTATCATTTATAGTATATATTACAGTGTTTACTTACTTGCATTTCCAGACGCATTGCCACGATCCAGGTCCATGATAAAACAAATCTTTAGTGTTGCCATGGACAACATGAGATAACTGTTGAACAATCGGATCATCGTCTTCGGTTCCTAAACTAAACTGAACTTTTCTATTGTTTGGTTCAACATCGTCATCGGTATTATCAGCCATCTCGAACTGCCATATAGAAATATTCTCCCCTCCTGTCAATAACTTCGAACCTTAAAACAAAACAAAATCACAACAAAAATTAAAATTAATTTTAATACAGAATTAAATAAATTATGTTAAGACATCAGAGTTTTAGATTACTCTTCACGAAATTCCAACTGTCAAGGGTTGTGGAGTCACGGTGGCTCGATGAGTAAGACGCCGGCTCGCTAGCCTGGAGGTCGCAGGATCGATCCCGGTGTTGAGCCGAGACAGTTCATCAGGATTTTCCGGCATGGTTTCACGTGATAAGGAAACCTGTCTAGTCATTCAGATGGAACAAAAAATACTGAGATCCCGTGTACACTTAAAAGATCCCTTGGCAGTTGGAATTCGATATAGGAGTAGGCTTTAGCGCCACTGTCCAGGCAAAATTTCCGTGATACACACTGCATGGCATATGCCTGTCTTCATTAGCCCAGTCGGAGCAGAACTGTAGGATATTCAACCCAATTTCATTTCATTTCATCAAGAGTTGTTTTCATGCAGGCAATTTTTAGACCTAGATAGTTTCTAGACTTTTATTTTAACAATTTGCATGTGCATACGACTGGGGTGAAACAGGAGGACCCAGAAACAACCCACATGTTTAAACTGGCAACCCTATCCCTCGTCAGCGGGCAATCGTAACCCCTGCCACTTGACTCAATAACAGACCTTATAATCTAAAGTTCACATGTTAAACCATTTTGGGGATCGTGTGGCTAAGTGGGTAAGGCACTAGCTCGCTAGCCTGGAGGTCGGGTGTTCGATCCCTGCATTGGCCGAGTAAGTTCATCCAGATTTTCCGGCGTGGTTTCCCCTTGTCAGTGATGCAGGACGGAGGGCCTGACAAGGACAGCTGTCTAGTCATTCGGATGAGAAGAACAACCGAAGTCCTGTGTACAAATTGGCATGCACGTAAAAGATCCCTTGACAGTTGGAATTTGATATAAGAGTAGGCCGTAGTGCCGCTGTCCGGGCAAAATTTCCCTCATAGCACACTGTATGACGTATGCCCGTCTTCATTAGCCCAGTTCGGAGCAAAACAGTAGGACGTTAAACCCCATTTCATTTCATTTCATAGATCATTCGGTCCCCCCCTCTCTTTTCAACCTATCCAAATAAGTTGTTAGAAAGTAACAGTATAATGATCCTAGTCAAGTTGACACTGGAGACATTTAATCAAGTAAAATATTTTATCTGAAATGCGATGTGTAACATACCTTCCATATTCCATGTTATAGCATTGATGACACAATCAACTTCTATGGTGGCTGTTCTATACCAACAATAGTCCAGTTTCTACACAGAGAGAGATTCAAATATTATAGTCTTCTTTATATTAGGTTCCCACTATCATGATTCGTGTTACGATTGAAATTGTCGTTTTAATCGTGGAGTAATCGTGGTGATCCTATCAGGTCTTATCATATATTGAGATTAGTCGTAGCAATCATGCTGATGGTATCGAAACGTATCCGAATGTGCATGTATGTGCATGTATCTGCAGGTAGCAGATCGTGGCTTCAATAGAGACAATCTTATCGTAACGCATTGCATGACAGTGGGAACATAGCATAACATATTCAATCCTCTGGCCATTGCTGGATTGGCTTCTGATACTTAAGCTTTTGAGAGAGTTTGTCTATTCTTCCCGTTCAATCAAATCTATCCCAAGTACAGCAACATGACTTTCCTTCGTTTAAACTGGGGTCCTCCCTAAAACTTTGGACAGTGATTTAGGGTATTAAAACGGTGAAAGTATGTTCGTCTTCAAAAAGTATTGTTTACATTGTTTTCGATTTGATAGCCTTGTTTGTCCCGCAATTAGTTTTTCTGCAATATTCTGCTATGCACTGGTTAATTGAGCATAATAAAATCGTGAATCATGACGTAACGTTATGTAAACATATTTGGTCCAATTTGGAGCTCTGTTTTAAGCGTAATGCTTTTGTAACTCAGTTAGCTATTGGTTGTTAATCGAGTATTTAGTGGGATTAGGTATAATCAAACGAAATACTGTGAGGAGTATGTATAACATTGGATGGCTCATTACACATAAATAAGTTAGGAGAGAGAGAGAGAAATGGGGTTTAACGTCCACTCGACACAAACTAGGTCAATTCGGGACTAACATATGGTTTAATTCTATTTCAATAATTCGCTTGCGCGTAGGGGTCTTTAGCAGTGGGAGGAAACCGGAGGACCCGGAGAAACCCCACGAGGTTGGACAGACGACCCTACTCCTTGTCACGTACAACCGGGGATTCGAAACCACGCCAGTCAACTCAATGACAGACTTTATGATACAACGCGCGCATGCTAACCATTCAGCTATCCAACCCCCAAAATAAGTTAGGACATACATGTAGACTTTACGAATGGAACCCTCTTGTATGGTCATGTTTTTTTCAGGTGTTGATCGACTCCATCCAATTAGATGGTTGTCAAACAGATTTATGACAATCACTGATTATGAATGATGTACAAGACCAGGTGGTGGTACAAAAACCATATTATATTTGATGTACCATCTTTAGGGAAGGGAAGGGGGGGAGGGAGGTCTCTTGCATTTGAACACCAAGAAATTTTAGGCTGTGTGAACATACTACAGTGTATGCTTGATACTAAAAGACATGAAAATTGAGTTCCAATAGAGTTTAAAACTGCACTGATTATGGGTTTGTCATGTAAATAAAAGTACCATCAATAATTTATATAACATTTGAACTAATTTGAAGCTTAAAGAAATACCTATCTATACATGTGTAGCTTTTGCATGTTTAAACAAAAAGAGAGGATATCAAATATATATATATATAATAAAATGTTAAACTTACATGACTGGTTTCATGTATAAGAGGAGTGGGTTCAAATATATGAACTTTTCTTCCATAGCTAGCAGCAATCTGAAATAAATGAAATGAAATGAAATGGGGTTTAACTTCCTACTGTTCTGCTCCGACTGGGCTAATGAAGATGGGCATACGCCATACAGTGTGCTATGAGAGAAATTTTGCTCGGACAGCATCACTACCGTCTACTCTTATGTCGAATTCCAACTGTCAAGGGATCTTTTACGTGCACGCCAATATCTAAAAGGGACCTCAGTTTTTCGTACCATCTGAATGACTAGACAGCTGTCCTTGTCAGGCCCTTCGTCCTGCATCACGCCGGAAAATCTGGATGAACTTACTCGGGCAATGCAGGGATCGAACACCCGACCTCAAAAGTCTACCTGGGAGATTGTTTCTTCTTCCCATCACAATGATTATACATTGTCCCTTGAAGTGGGGTTGGATGGCCGAATGGTTAGCACGTGCGAGCTGTATCATAAGGCCTGTCATTGAGTCAACTGGCGTGGTTTCGAATTTCCGGTTGTATGTGACTATTAGTAGGATTGCCTGTCCAACCTCTTGGGTTTTCTCCAGGTCCTCCGGTTTCCTCCCACTGCTAAAGACCCCTACGTGAAAGCGAATTATTGAAATAAAATTAAAAACCATGTTAGTCCCGAAATGACCTAGTTTGTGTCGAGACGTCGAGGGGACGTTAAACCCCATTTCTCTCACCCTCCCCTTGCCAGGCTCTTTGTCCTGCACCACTGATAAAGAGGAACCACGCTGGAAAATCACTATGATTTTTCTCTGCCAACGCAGGGATCAAACACTGTCCCTTCAGGTTAGCGAGCCAACGTCTTAATGACTGAGCCACCATGGCTCCCCAATCTGAAATAAATTCATAACAAAATACGATTGGTTTAATTAATTTGAGAGGAAGTAACCCGTAATTTTGTACCCTTTTGGATCTATTATGTACCATATTTTTTATTTTATAAAAGAAATGGGGTTTAACTTTGTGCCTTCCTGCACCGAAAAAGCTGACACAAAATGACATACATTGTATATGTCTGGCAGTACTGATTGTAAGGTTCAAAATATACTTTACTAGCAGGATACCCGGCTTCGCTCGGGGGTCATAACTCCGAAACCGGAAGTGGTAGACTAACGCCATCTGGTCTATGTTACTCACCGGTCCGAGCTACCCCTTTACCCCAAATTTCAGACTCAGGGCAGACCTAGTGTAGCCGCCAACCCCGAACAGACTGGCTTCGCTCGGGGGTCATAACTCCGAAACTGGAAGTGGTAGACTAACGCCACCTGGTCTATGTTACTCCCCGGTCCGAGCTACCCATATACCCCAAATTTCAGACTCGGGGCAGACCTAGTGTAGCCGCCAACCCCAAACAGACTGGCTTCGCTCGGGGGTCATAACTCCGAAACCGGAAGTGGTAGACTAACGCCACCTGGCCTATGTTACTCCCCGGTCCGAGCTAACCCTATACCCCAAATTTCAGACTCGGGGCAGACCTAGTGTAGCCACAACCCCGAACAGACAGACAGACAGACAGAGAGACAGACAGACAGACAAACGACAGTCACAAATATATATATTTATTATAGAAGAATTGTGGTCTGTTTAGATTATTTTGGCAGGGGGTTCTTTCCCTTTGACCAGTTGATAGTTTCAAAATTCTGATTGTCCACAACTCATTATAAATTTGTCAGGTGACGAGAATAAGAAAAAATTATGGCAGTCGTAGAAAGGATGGCAGAATGATTCCAAACTTTAATTTGTCAGTTGAAGTCGAAATACAAGGGCCTGAAATTATATCAATGCACTATGTAGCTGCCGTGTCTCTAAGGACACATGTATAAATTTGATAGTCGATATGGGGTTGGGCTATCATGTCTATGCGTTCATTCGTTTGTTTGAAGATATGATTGATGTCGGATTGTTATTGATGTTATGATATTATGGTTCATCTAAATCAAAAAAAGTAAAAATTGATGAATGATATTAAAATAGTTGTCATTAACTCCCCACAACAACATGATTGAGTGCATAGACACGAAAACCCAACCCCATATCGACCAGCCAAGAGATACGCCAGCTACACTGATGAGAGAAAGAGGCACTACAGTCTACCCTTTTTGTGGATTCCAGCTGTCAAGGGTTCTTTTACATGCATTTGGTTTTTAGTCCCATCCAAATGACTAGACACTGTTCCTAGGCAGGCCCTGTTACTAGGCAGGCCCTGTGAATAACTGTGCTAAGTTTGTTTGAGGTCTCCTTGCCTCGAAGGTTTTTAATAACATGTGCTTTTCTAGCAAAATCAATTTTATTTCAATAATTCGCTTGTGCGTAGGAGTCTTTAGCAGCGCAAGGAATCCCAGGGAGGTGGAGAAAAACCACAAGGTTGGACAGGCGACCCTACTCTTAAACAGACACATTTAGGGAATTTATCAAGGAATTAACGTCGCTGAAGAAATTGATGACACATCAATGTTTGCCACTGAGGCGTAAAGTTTTACTTGACATTAACACATGAAAATGAACATAGCGAAAAAGTATAATACTAGAACACCTATTATGGATACAATCACCATAATAAGTATCCTTAAAATTCAGATGTGACGTCATCCTTTGATGTTGGAGTACCATTAGGCTGACCTTAAAAATATCTTTGTTTCGCCTAACGCGACCGACTAACTAAAACCACCCCCGACTTAAATTATTTTATTGCACTTTTCCACGATCTTTTTATTTTATTTTGTGTGTCAACCTGAAATATATCATGAGAGTTATTTCCCTATACTATGGCTATGGTTTGATTCATTATTGAAACTGGTTGATCAAGACGAAAGCGTCATAGGTGTCGCTTCTCAACAAAATGGTTGCAGACGAATACACGTCCATTCCCACGAAATAATTCTGCCTCTATGTCTGTGGTGCGTAGTTTTAAACATGACGACGATATTTTCAATATCCGTTTTCGAGAAAAATGAAAGCACAACGCGCACTATCGTTAAAAACGTGTTGAAGGAGTTTCACACTTCAAGTTCGTGGCTAATCGTGTGCGAGTCGGGCATCACGAAAAATCCCGATGTCATTGATTTGTTTGCCAATAAAGAAGACGAATGTTTCCACCCGGAAAATTATTAAGCTGTCAAATTAGCTCTTAAGTTTAATAAAAACTTTCAGTTCGTTACTTTTTACGTCAGACCCCAAATTCATTAAACAAAATTAATGAATCTGTAGTACAAATGTATACAGCTAATAAGTTTTCTGTATTGATTTCTCTGACTTTAAAAAAAAATCTGAAAAAAAAACCGACCTACCGACCCTTCTCCTTGATTGTGGGTCGGGTTTGGTGAAACAAAGATATTTTTAAGGTCAGCCTTATTTCAAATTATCGTACGGGCAATGTGCCAAGCGTAACTTGGTAAAATATTGAACTCGAGTGACGTATTTCATTGCAAAGCACGTGTCTGTATTTTAAGTTGTTTAATGGTCTCGAGCTTAAGACATTGCGTAATATATTGTAAAAACATTCAGGCCGCACGGTCCTCTTGTTGTTACAATATATTACTTAATATCTCGCTCTCGACCATTCAACAATACATAATAAGTGTTCTAGTATTATATCATAAATCAATTGCTTAATGCTTTCAAGGATTATATTGAAAATGTAGGGTGTGAATTTCCTACAAGACAGAAAAAAGTAGGTTCACTTGACATTCTGCACTGCAATAAAATTGTTCAACAGTATTTTCCTTGAATGAATATTCATGAACCAAACATCAACAATACTGTGGAAACTCATCAAAATCACATTGAATCAAAACACAATATGAACATCAAAGACTATCAACAAGCAGACATGTTATAGGAGAAATCAAGCAATCAAAGGCCACATTCCAATAAAATAATAATAAAAAAAAAAATAAAGAACAATGTTTATAATCAAAAATCGGAAATATCTGGGGAGAAGCTTTGAAATCAATGGAATATGTCACAAAACAAAAAATCGACTGTACTATCAAACGCGAAAACACTGTACACGATGTCTGTCAAGAGATACATATATGATGCTTGATAGCTACGCTTCGTTTTATTTTAATTAATCAAGTTGTCTGAGTCCGATAGATAAGATCGGTCTGTCGATGTAATAGTAATTACAGTGTATAAGAGCATCACAATATTTCCTGGCACAAATAATCATATACTAGTTATCATGCAATGAGACTAGACTACTCAGGGCTGGATTTTAGCATAGATTTAGGATGTCTCTATCAGATATTTCATGTAATTCTGGCCTGGAATATCTGAATAGTATGATGTGGAATTTAATAGAATATATTCACCCTGTCGACAACCCAACAATATAATAATATTTACCATCCATCTACATATATACATAACAGATTAAAGGCTGTAATTGTGAGTTGGAGAGAGAGAGAGGGAGAGAGAGAGAGAGAGAGAGAGAGAGAGAGAGAGAGAGAGAGATGGGTAATGTCCACTAGACACAAACAAGGTCATTTCGAGACTAACATATGGTTTAATTTTATTTCAATAATTCACTTGCACGTAGGGGTCTTTTTTTTAGCAGTGGGAGGAAAACCGGAGGACCCGGAGAAAACCCACGAGGTTGGACAGGCGACCCTTAATGACAGGCCGTATGATCCAGCGCACGCGTGCTAACCATTCGGTCATCCAACCCCCCATCATTAGAAGAGTAGATTGTTTATTATTGTAGTAATAGGTACTTGACAATCGTGACTAAGTCTCGATTATGTTTTTTTATTGTTAAACTTTTAAATAGCTGTTGTGTTTTAATCCAATCAGAACCATCCGATGGTATCAAGATACATTATGTAAGATTTAGATAAAGAACTAGCCATTCTTGCTATAATAGTTTGAAAATAGATAATCTAAAATGAATAATTTGAAAATTTCATTCAAATTACTCTATTGTGAGCGAAGATATTAGCCTTTGAAGGTTTGAAAAGACGTGCAATAATTTCAACCACTGTACTGGTTGTTCGAAGCTAAGTCTCGCTCTTCCATTTTTAGCTTAAATCAAAATATAGCTGAATTGTTGTAATCTATTGAAACCATGCCAGTTAACTCAATGATAGACCGTATGATACAGCGCTTGCGTGCAAACCATTCGGCCATCCAACCCCCCTCCAACTGGGCAAGAGAGAGAGATATTTAATGGCCACTTGACACAATCCAGGTCATTTCGGGACTAACATGGGTCAATTTTTTTTCAATAAGCTGTTTGCCCATTGGGGTCTTTAGCTGTGGGAGGAAACCGGTGGACCGGCAGAATACTCATCAAGAGGTTTGCATGCACATAAAAGATCCCACGACAGTTGGAATTTGATATAAGAGTAGGCTGTAATGGCACACTGTTTTGCGTATGCCCACAGTCTTCATTAGCCCAGTCAGAGCAGAACAGTGATGTTAAAACCTGGTTTCATTTTCATTTACAAAGACACTGTGAATTGAAAATCTGTCAACATGATATGAAAAACCAGGCGGTCATTGTTGCCAAGTTATGTTGTATGTGTAGTACAATGTTTACCATTGGATTAATGGCTGTATTAATTGTACAACCTGGTCATATATAGACCTACACCATCCTTTATATAATATGACCTATGACCTATATATCCCTGATAACATGATCAAATTATCAATAAAATATAATCAATCCATTCAAATCAGCAAAAAATCCAAAAAAAAAATCACAATCTACTGTTCAAATTTAAACATACATTATGCAAGAGCTAAACCTGCCAATTGCAGGTCTTTCTTTAGGCCTGAAATGTTATCTAAATTATTAATTAGATATTAATTAACTTATCCAGACCATAATCAACTCTCGATGGCATCGCTAGCCTGTGATATTTACTGGATTAAAACCCGGTCTGCTGCTTCTGATTAAATCAAAAAATGGATAATCGAGACTATGTTTTTTATGGTACTGACTTTGGTAACGATGATCGAGGCTAGGCCCAAAATTAAATCGCTAAATTCTCGGTTCAGAGTGGATCAATTTGACTGAAAATTTCTGCAAATTCCCTTTACATTATCTAGTTGTTAACTATTATAGTGAGAACTGCCAGCCCTTTATCCAATCTTCCATAATGTATCTTTAATGAAAATAAAAAATGAAGGTGTAAAATATCAAAGAAAGGCCTTTCATCATTCCTAGACATGTGTACAAGCAACATATCCTCAAAGTTTCATATTTTTTAATGGAAAGCCCTAGGGTCATCGTTTGAAAAAGAATGATTTTAGCTCTTTTCCTGTGTGACTCGATTTTCAAAGCTAATTTTACAAGAAAGTGACAAAAATATGGCTTTTAACAATACCCATTAGATAAATTATACATGTGATATTGCAAACTTGAAGACACGTGTAAGATTTAGATAAATAGCTGGCCATTCTCACTACAATAGTTCAAAAAAAGATAATGTAAAATGTCTTAAAAATTTAATTCAAATTACTTTATTCTAAGCGATGTTATGAGTGTTAGAGAGAGAGAGAGAAATGGGGTTTAACGCCCACTCGACACAAACAAGGTCACTTCGTGACTAACATATGGTTTAATTTCACTTCAATAATTCGCTTGTGCGTAGGGGTCTTTAGCAGTGGGGGGAAACTGGAGGACCTGGAGAAAACCCACGAGGTTGGACAGGTGACCCTACTCCTTGTCACGTATAACCGGGGAATCGAAACCACGCCAGTTGACTCAGTGACACACCTTATGATAAATAGCGCACCTGCTAACCATTCGGCCATTCAACCCCCACACGAGTGTTGGAAGATGTAGCGTAAATTGTTCATTATCGTAGCAACGGTACTGGACAAACAAGTCTAAATCTTGATTATCAATTTTATCGTTATTTTTTTAAATCTCTCCGGAGTTCTAATCCATTTAAATCTCTGCCATCTAATGGTCTAGAGAGTTGATTATAGGCTTGTCATGTTTATAATCGTTTAAAGATACATTATGGAAGATTTAGATAAAGAGCTGGCCATTCTTGCTATAATAGTTCCAAAATAGATCATGTAAAATGACTAATTTGAAAATTTCATTCAAATTAATCTATTGCCAGCGAAGATATTAGCATTTCAAGGTATGACAAGACGTGTGCAATAATTTCAACAACCGTACTGATTGTTCGAAGCTAAATCTCGCTCCTCCATTTTTAGATTAAATCAAAATAGGGCTTCACCGTTCTAATCGATTAAATATTGGAGAAATCCGATGCCATCTAGAGTTGATTATGGCCTGGATCAGTTAATTAATGTCAAATTAATAGTTTATAGAACATTTCAGGCCTAAAGAAAGATGTGCAATAGGCAGATTTAGCTCTTGCATAACGTACGTTTAATAATTTAGAAAACATTTAAGGCCTAAAGAAAGACCTGCAATATGCATATTTAGCTGTTGAATAATGTATATTTAAATAACATTTAAAGTAAAATAAGAGACCTGTAATAGGTAGATTTAGCTGGTATATAATACAGGTATAAATCTACCTGTAACATACAGGTATAATCTACCTGTAAGATAACAGGCAGGGATGTATAGATATATAACGTAATGACTATAAAATGTATTCATGCAGTAGATGTGTTGTTATAATCAGCCATTAATTATACATAGATTATAAAAACATGTTCTACCTATGAGTATTATTAAGACTACTGTATTAAAATATAATTTATACATGTATTATGATGACTATTAACCAAGATTATTGTATTAAAATAATAATTTATACATGTAACATGATGACTAGATAGATTACTGTAGGTATTAACCTTAATTTAAATCAAATGAAATATGAACTTCAATGTTTTACTTTTAAGCACCAACTGGGCTTTTAACCCTTGTCGGTTCACGTGGGGTCTCTGTGGACCCCATGAACACGTTTTATAGTGTTTTGTAATAACTACTGGGTACAACTTTCTGAAATTTAGTGACTTTGTCTCCTATACATTTTTACACCAGCAAAGAGATCGGTATTCATCTGCTTCCCACATGCAGAGTTATATTACATGCAAATCCGGCCCAACACTAGAAGGGAACAAGTGGTCCAACCGGACCCCTAACTTATGACTCACAATAGTGATTTCGCCAATGTGTTTTGCTGCCTGATACCATATTGCGTATGTCAGAGTATTCCCTCTTTTAGCATCTGCATGTTACAAATACCAAAAATTAAATGATGAATTCCAAATATTGAATGGTTTTTGTATCAAGCGGGAATTGCCATTTAACCTCTTTATCACATAGTACACAAAGTAGCAATTTCGTGAGAATTATTAGATCTTTTCCATATGCCACTAAAATGTTTTTTGATAATAATTTAGTTGATTTTCAGACGTCAAATATGAATGCAAATAAAAAGCAAACCGCTGCCTTTTAATTCAAATATATTTGTACGTAAAAACTTGAATTATAACTGGGGTCCATATGGACCCCATGATACCTGCTATGTGATTCTCACGACGTGAACCCACAAGGGTTAAAGATGGGCATAGAAATGAAATGAATTGAAATGGGGTATAACATCCTACTGTTCTGCTCCGACTGGGCTAATGAAGATGGACATACGCCATACAGTGTGCTATGAGGGAAACCTACTCTTATCAAATTCCAGCTGCCAAGGGATCTTTAACATGCACGCCAATATGTACACGGGACGTCAGTTTTTCGTAACATCCAAACGACTAGACAGCTGTCCTTGTCAAGCCCTTTGTCCTGCATCAATGCAGCTGACAAGGAGGAACCACGCCGGAAAATCTGGATGAACTTTTTCGGCCAATGCAGTGATTGAACACCCGATGTCCAGGCTAGCGAGCCAGCGTCTTACCCACTTAGCCACGTGATCCCCCGTTTCTCAGTCAGCACCGGGGTCGTGCCCGCGACCTCCAAGCTAGCGAGCCCCAACGCCTTACTCACATAACCACTGTGGCTCCAGACGGGCAGAGACCAAACAGTGTGCTATGACTACTATTAGGGAAATTTTGCCTTGACAGCAGTACTACGACCTACTCTTTTATCTCAAATTCAAACTGTCCCGATTTGTTTTACTTTTCTCCGTCCCATCCGGATGGCTAGATACCATTCCTTGTCAGACCCTCCATCTAGAATCCCTGACAAGGGGTAACAATGCCGGATATGCCTGAGGACTTGGCCAACAACGGGAGCGAACCCAAGAACTGGTTTTATCGAGGTAGTGTCTTAATGACTTAGCCACTATTAAACAAATGAAATGAAATGAGGTTTAACGTCCTACTGTTCTGCTCCGACTGGGCTAATGAAGACGGGAACACGCCATAGAGTGTGCTATGAGGGAAATTTTGCCTGGGCAGCGGCACTATAGCCTACTCTTATATACGTGCAACGCCAATGTATACGCAGGACCTCGTTTTTCCGCCCCATCCAACCGACTAGACAGCTCTCAACTATTAAACAATGATAGATTACTGTATTGACCTAATAACCTATTAAAACCCTGATAAAACCCATGAAGTTGGCCAGGCAACCCTACTCTTTGTCACATGCCGGCCAGGAATCGAAACTACGTCACTAAACCGTATGATCTAAAACATTCGGCCACTCAAAACACTGAAAAACTAATAGAAATCAAATATTTGTTTGACTTAACATTTACATTTTACTATGCAATGGCTAACTGTCACTTTAATAAAAGTAAATTCTATGACAGTTGAGTTTTTGTTGTCCAGAAACGATGGAATGTTTGTTTATGTCCTTCATAATTGACTTTTATCCTCTCGACACAGCATGATGTCTTTCTATATAAACTTAGATAAAAACATAAATTTATCAACAAAACGAGAAAAACAATAACATTTAAAATGTTGTATATAAAAAAATACTTGAAAAAAAAATATGACCTAATACTAGAAGGAAACCAGGTCTTTTCGGATAGAAAAAAAACATTTATTTTAACACTAATTTCAACAGTCATTGTTTTTTTTATTTAGATCTAAAACTTCATTATTTTCATACGTAACATTATGTACCAATTTATTAGATATACATAGTTACTCATATTTTATTGAATTTAAAAATATATCCATGACTCAATTTATATTTACTGATGGGCGTCGTTATAGCTGTCAAACAATAAAATGATTTCACAGGATGTTACTTATATACAATGTACATGTATTCCCCCATGGCAATATCATCCTATTACTTTATTTACAAATGTTTCAATTATTTATATGCATTTCACAAAATGAAACCAGCGGTTGCCAGACAAGATACACCCACATTTATTCAGTCGTTGTTTGTATTTCAGAGGAGAGCCAAAAAAAAAAAGCACCCCTCAATCAACGAATTGAAAAAAATCGCTCCCCTCAAAAATCTTTCCCAGTTTTGATAAGAAGAGTGATTGAGAAATTAAGGAGAGTGATCTGATATTAAGGAGAGTGATTAGTTATGTGCATGGGAAATGATTCTAAGATCAATAACTGCATGTAATGGGGTCATTCCTGGTTTCATAAATGATAATAAACCCCCAATGACTATGTAAAGGAGAGCTATTTTCAGTTTTAAGGGGAGGGGGAAAAAACTCCCCTCAATCGACATTCAGGTGAGCAGCAGGTGCTCATGAGGGATCACTCGCCTTGAAAATCAATGACTGATTTATTTATATGCATTTCACAAAATGAAAAAAACGTAATTGTAAATATAACTAGAATTGCAGACAATACTGAGGCTTTCATCATACCATAATGTTGTGGTGAGCGGATACAAGACTAACTGAACTACCCCATACATACAACTAACATATCCATAACATGCTCTTCGTATCGGCGTCTCATTACCGTATCAAATAATTAACTTGAATTACTTTTAATCAATCATAATCAAACTCGATAAAGCTCAATAAATCTTATATCACTAGAACCGCGTTCACGTCGGCTATTCAAATCGGATGAATATTCTAAGAAATGTGGTCAGTTTTCTGTTCGGCCCGGATCCATGTTAAAGATTGGACGTCACCTATATTTAAAAACTTAATGATAACTGAAAAGCAACCGATATTCCAATTAGGATTTCTATCACAAGAACATTATTCGATATTATTGCTAATATAATTATATAAAATGAATTGGATTTGCTTATAAACAGCTGGTGATTCGGTTTCAGTGGTGTAATATTATGAGATAATGTTAACAAAGAAGCTAGCAAACATTAATTATTACACACTGAAATAAAGCATTTCTATTCCATCTGATTACAATACAGATCTATATTTTGTTTTGTTTTGTTATACTTTCGATGGCCTATACTACATGAAGATCTGACCAGTTGTAGCGATACATGTAGGTCGCGTCAGAGGTCATACGAGCGGCTTTTGACCCTATGACGCCAGTTACTAGTGGATTACAAACAGTTCCGTGCAAAACACGCCTAAAGCTTGCCGTAACAGACCGTTTCTTTGGCTATTCCCTCACATCATCCAGAACACGTCAATGATAACAACTCTTCCAGATCCTAGTGTAGTAAAGACAAGTAAAACGAAATTTTGAACTATAAAAACGAAACGAAATAGGATCTGTGTCTTAATCAGATTGATTTCTATTCTAAGATGACTAAACCCAGATTTTGGTTAAATTTGTTCATCTATACGGATTTTAGTCAAATTCTACTGATTGTTATAATTTCTGACTAATTTGTACAATGGTTTTATACAAAGTAATACCCATTAGTTTCTATAAAAATATTATATACTTCAATGTGCCTCAAATCGTAAAATATCATACTTTTCACAGTCCCATAACTTTTTCGTTTTTATTTCAATAATTTTGCTTGTGTGTTGGTTCATTGGCAGAAGGAAGAAAATAGATGATGCGGAGAAAACACATGACTTTGGGCAGGCGACCCCATGACAAGTATCTACATAACTTTACTCACCTATTAAACTCATAAACACAGAACACAATTACTAAACTACATGTATATAACACTTGCTTATACTTATTTAATTACTAAACTATAACACTTACTTATACTTATTTATTTGGGTGACGTTTCAAAAAGTAAGTGAGAGAATACTCTTCGAAAAGAAATGAAATGAAATGGGGTCTAACGTCCTACTGTTCTGCTCCGACTGGGCTAATGAAGACGGGCATATGTCATACAGTGTGCTATGAGGGAAATTTTGCCCGGATAGCGGTGTTATGGCCTACTCTTATATTGAATTCCAACTGCCAAGGGATCTTTTACGTGTACATCAATGTGTACACGGGAACTCTCTTTTTTTACCCATCCGAACGACTACACATTGTCCCTTGCCAGACCCTCTGTCCTGCATAACTGACAAAAGGGAACCACAATGGAGAGTCCCAATGAACTTTCTCGGCCAACGCAGGGATCGAACATGTGATCTCCAGGCTAGCGAGCCAACGTCTTACTCGCTTAGCCACCATGGCTCCACTCTTCGAAAAACATCGTCCAAATAAATTAGCAGCTGGTTTTTCCATGCATGTGTTATATTTTATTGCTTTATCTAGTTACTCAATGTCTCTAAAGGATTAATAACTTATTTACCAAGTCTGGACATACAAATTATCATACAGTAAGCATGGAAACAAGCTATCTGGTCACAGACATGGTCAGATTATTACACGATGTATATATTATAATTTGTGTCTGATAATATCTGTCAGAGGTGCCTTATGTCCTGCTTTCACAATTACCATTTTAATCAAAGTTTTTGATACCTGCACTGGCCGAGAAAGTTCATTCAGATTTTCCGGCGTGGTTCCCCCTTGTCAGTGATGCAGGACGGAGGGCCTGACAAGGACAGCTGTCTCATCCGAGGTCCTGTGTATGCATTGGAATGCACGTAAAAGATCCCTTGGCAGTTGGAATTCGATATAAGAGTAAGCGATAGTGCCGCTGCCCAGGCAAAATTTCCCTCAGTCATAGCATACTGTATGGCGTATGCCCGTCTTCATTAGCCCAGTATAGGTGCAGAACAGTAGGACGTTTCGTTTCGTTTTCGTTTTCGTTTTCGTTTCGTTTCGTTTCGTTTCGTTTCGTTTCGTTTCGTTTCGTTTCGTTTCGTTTCGTTTCGTTTCGTTTCGTTTCGTTTCGTTTCGTTTCGTTTCGTTTCGTTTCGTTTCGTTTCATTTCATCAAAGTAACTTTGAGTTCGAAGACAAAATTGTTTCAAGCTACATTTCTGCACATTTTGTAACCAACCCACTGTTATCATCGGATACCCTGTGAGGTATATTTAAAGGGTGTTAGGCGCCAGCTCATTATCATCCACAGTCTTCGACTTCACAAACACGAATTATTGGTCCATTCTCTCAAAGTAATGTCTGGTGCCCACTGTCGTGCGATGTGTTACGATAGGATTGTCCCTAGTGAGTCCACGACCTTCTACGTGCAGATACGTTTCGATACGATTACCACGATTGCTACAACAGGCCTCAATATATGACAAGACCTCCACGATTAAAACCACGATTTCAATCATAGCACGAATATCATGATAGTGGGAACCTATCATGATAGCAAATGATGATGCATATTGACTTTACTCACCTTTCCTGTATCCGAAGAACAATCAATACAACTGACTTTAATATTACCATGAGTAACACCTGGTATAATCTGAACACGTTCAAAATTACTGGCTAATATCACAATATTACATCCTGCAGCATAGGCCTGAAATAATCATAATACAACAATAAATAACGGTCAGATCTAAAATGGTGGTCCTGCACGATACCACCACCTTAAATATCATAAAACATGCACTAAAACACTTTCTTCTAGCACTTATATAAGTGTTATAAAAGATACATGTAGTATATTTGTTGTGATATATGTGATATTAAACATGGTATATTGACTGTGATATATGTGATATTAAACATGGTATATTGACTGTGATATATGTGATATTAAACATGGTATATTGGTTGTGATACAACCGTTATTAAAAATGGTATATTGACTGTGATATATGTGATATTAAACATGGTATATTGGTTGTGATACAAGTGATATTAAACATGGTATATTTGTTGTGATATAAGTGTTATTAAAAATGGTATATTGGCTGTGAAGCAAAATGTGAAAAATAGTAATTACATGTATTATCGAGTCGTTTCAACCGAAAAGTGACAAATACTTTCTGCTCTTTCATTTATCCCTTTCTGACCCTCACGTTACATTTCATGGTAGAATGATTTCGCAGTGGTTAGACGACCTGAGTAGTATTTACACGTGCGTCTTGCCATGATACTCTGAGCGTAAAACAATCACGTGTTTGTTCACACCACATCGTCAAAACAACTTGTCTATGGCATAGAGGACTGCGATATTATTAAATGTAGTGTAAAGGAAATGCGAAACGTGGGTCATTCCTGGTGAAAGTATGCATCGTCGGATGGTTCTTCCGTTGAAATTTATTTGTAATAAAGTTTTATGACTTTCTAGGCGTTTTTTTTCATCCTGCTTATTTTCAATGCCTGTGAAGTGTCCAGCAAGAGAACTGCGCCTTCTATCATCACAATTAATTAAAATAATTATTCAATATTCTAATTTATATATTTTGCATATTAAAGATACATTATGGGAGATTTGAAAACAAGTTGGCAGTTCTCACTATAATAGTTAAAAACTAGATAATGTAAAGGCAATTTGGTGAAAATTTCATTCAAATTGATCCACTATGAACCGAGAACTAAGCGAATCAAATTTCCACCTAGCCTCGATCATCATTACTAAAGTCAGTACGTTAAACAGCATAGTCTCGATTATCCATTTAATCGGTTAATGGAGAAGGAAAGTTATGCAGTAAATCGGCTCACAATCCACTTAAGATCGCAGGCTAGCGATGCCATCTAGAGTTGATTATGGTCTGGATAGGTTAATTAATGTATAATTAATAATTTAGATAACATTTCAGGCCTAAAGAAAGACCTGCAATAGACAGATTTAGCTCTTGCATAATTTATGTTTAATATAAATCAAACCAAATTATGAAATAGATGCCAATTGATATGTATAATAATTGATTTTTGTAATATGTTGTTATGTTAATTTAATGTCATTGTATATGTTTTTGAACTGCCATGTAGTTCCCCCCGGTTTGTTTTGTTACTATGATTTTGACTAGTTGTTTCATGTATATTATCCTTGTGCATTGTATAGAGCCATCGTTATCATTTGCGATCTGGGTCTTATTAAACATGGTACAATGACAATGAAATCTATTTGATTAAACATAGTATATTGACAGTGATATATATATATATAAGTTTTATCAACCATGGTCTATTGGCTGTGATATAAGTGTTATCAACCATGGTCTATTGGCTGTGATATATGTGTTATGAAACATGGTCTAATTGCTGTGATATAAGTATTATTATTAAACATGGTATACTGGAATCCATTCAACTGATTTGATATGTACATATGGTTGTTGTTTATTGCATGTCTGTGTAATTTGTGTGTACCATTTTTCACAGAACTAATGGGTTTTGTTTTTAAGTCAAAAGTCAAAATGTATCTATTGACTCAAGTTATCATATGACCTAATTTTATGTTATTTTATGTTTATTATTATTATAATAACATATCTTTATCTGTCATGTTTTATTATGCTCAATCATGATCTACTCCCAAAATTTAGTCAACTTTCATTTAATTTTTTGTCCATTTTATTTATGTGTAAACAGCATAAGGTAACGTTTTTCCTAGGTGACAATTGATGAATCAGCTATAAATCTACTAAAACTGTGGGGTTTTTTCTTCAGGTAATATCATTTAAAGGTACATGGTATACTTCCTTTAGGTTAATTAGGTCATTTTAGTGCAACTTGATGATTATTAATAAATATAAATAAAATAAAACTAAGTACGAACAATCCAAACCATTAGACGAAATTCGAAGTCCTAAAAAAAAAACGGTATAGGCAAAATAGTGTAATATGGCAAAATAGTGTAATCAGCATATGGACAATGAATATTTACAAAATACCAAAATGAAAGAGAGAGAGAGAAATGGGGTTTAACGTCCACTCGACACAAACTAGGTCATTTCGGGACTAACATATGGTTTAATTTTATTTCAATAATTCGCTTGCGCATAGGGGTCTTTGGCAGTGGGAGGAAACCGGAGGACCCGGAGAAAACCCCCGAGGTTGGACAGGCGACCCTATTCCTTGTCACGTACAACTGGGGATTCGAAACCACGCCAGTCGACTCAATGACAGACTTTATGATACAGCGCGCGCACGCTAACCATTCAGCCATCCAACCCCCCTACCAAAATGAAATGAAATGGGGTTTAACGTCTTACTGTTCAGCTCCGACGGGACTAATAAAGAAAGGCATACACCAAACAATGTGTTATGAGGGAAATTTTGCCCAGGCAAATTCCAACTGCCAAGGGATCTTTTACATGCATGCCAATGTATACAAGGGTCAAAATTCATGATGGCACCCAGGGAAATTGCCGTAGTATTTAGCGAAATTGTCATAGAAAATAAATAATAACTACGGTATCTTTAGCCGTGGTAATTTATTTAAGAATATCACGACAGCGATTTGCCGATGATGACACTGAAATCGCCATTGTATACCTGCGTAATCCACGGCATAATCGAAAGTAGGAATTTATTGTTTTGTCTCTTTCAAGTGTTCTCGTGACTGCAGTTTTCTATCAAGTTAGATCTCGAACCACAGCTAAAAATAGATCGAACGGTGTGGAATTTTTATTGGCTATTCATCGTGACGTCACATTAGCGGACGTTGCGCTGTTTACATTTGGTATAGAACATCCACTAGACACAAACTAAGTCTTTTCTGAACTAACATTTAAATCAATTTTATTTTAATACATATTCACAACAAATATATTGTTCTCTGTACTTGGAATATAAATCTATTTTCTAGTTAACTTGTTGACTGTCAAATGAATGTATCTTTAATGTCTTCACCGAAGTGTTATGCTTGGCAGAAATATTTTCTTGTCACTTTATTAAACATACATATGCAAGAGCTAAATCTGTCTATTGAAGGTCTTTCTTTAGGCCTGAAATGTTATCTAAATTATTAATTAGACATTAATTAACCTATCCAGGCCATAATCAACTCTAGATGGCAGCGCTAGCCTGCGATCTTTAGTGGTTTGTGAGCCGATTTACTGCTCAACTTTTCTTCTCGATTTAATGATTAAATGGATAATCGAGACTATGCTGTTTATTGTACTGACTTTAGTAATGATGACCGAGGCTAGCGGGAAATTTCAGTCTCTTAGTTCTCGGTTCATAGTGGATCAATTTGAATGAAATTTTCAGCAAATTACCTTTACATTATCTAGTTTTTAACTATTATAGTAAGAAATGCCAACTCGTTACCGAATCTCCCATAATGTATCTTTAACACAATCAAATTTTATAAATTGTATTGAATATTTAAATTCAATGTTCAGTGATAGCTCTAGTTGGATATTATATCCTAATTAAATATATTCAATATTATATACCAGGAGATATATTTTTATGGCATGTAAAATTGATTAAATGATTTAATTTCTCCAGTCAAACTATTTTACTATTAATCAGTCTTGTTGGATAAATGTGTTACTACACATTGCCATAACAACTGTGATTCAAAGCTGATTGTTTTCTGGGAGTCACGGTGGCTCAGTGAGTAAGACGCTGGCTCGCTAACCGAGAGGTCGGGTGTTCGATCCCTGCGTTGGCTGAGAAAGTTCTTCAGAGTTTTTCTGTGTGGTTCCTCCTTGTCAGTGGTGCAGAACCGAGGACCTGGCAAGGGACAATGTATAGACCTTCGGATGGCACGAAAAACTGAGGTCACATGTACATATTAATATGCACGTAAAAGATCCCTTGGCAGTTGGAATTCAATATAAGAGTAGGCTGTAGTGCTGCTGTCCTGACAAAATTTCCCTCATAGCACACTCATTCTTTGTTTTTGATTATCAATTGTGTGCAGGTCCTGTATAAAAATGGTGATAATGTTTATACTTTCCATATCTAACAAATTTATCATACTTTTATTAGAAATAACTATACCCTATAAATACTTTTATTAGAAATAAAACTATACCCTATAAATACTTTTATTAGAAATAACTATACCGTATGAATACTCTTATTAGAAATAACTATACGCTATAAATACTTTTATTAGAAATAACTATACGCTATAAATACTTTTATTAGAAATAACTATACGCTATAAATACTTTTATTAGAAATAACTATACCCTATAAATACTTTTATTAGAAATAACTATACCCTATAAATACTTTTATTAGAAATAACTATACCCTATAAATACTTTTATTAGAAATAACTATACCCTATAAATACTATTATTAGAAATAAAGCTATACCCTATAAATACTTTTATTAGAAATAACTATACCCTATAAATACTTTTATTAGAAATAACTAAACCCTATAAATACTTTTATTAGAAATAACTATTAGAAATAACTATACCCTATAAATACTTTTATTAGAAATAACTATACCCTATAAATACTTTTATTAGAAATAAAACTATACCCTATAAATACTTTTATTAGATATAATTATACCTCATAAATACTTTTATTAGAAATAACTATACCCTATAAATACTTTTATTAGAAATAACTATACCCTATAAATACTTTTATTAGAAATAACTATTAGAAATAACTATACCCTATAAATACTTTTATTAGAAATAACTATACCCTATAAATACTTTTATTAGATATAATTATACCTCATAAATACTTTTATTATAAATAACTATACCCTATAAATACTTTTATTAGAAATAACTATACCCTATAAATACTTTTATTAGAAATAACTATACCCTATAAACACTTTTATTAGAAATAACAATAACTATACCCTATAAACACTTTTATTAGAAATAACAATAACTTTACCGTATAAATACTTTTATGGGAATGTACCTTTAATACATGATAAATTACGAAACACATCCTCAGTGCGCTATGATCGATATTTTCAGACATATGTCGGTCTGGGGAATGGAAAACATGTTGGAACTTTTTATGATTTATTACCCCAGTCTTGGAAGAATCTGGACGTTTTAAGAGAAAACCACCATCAACTTTAAAACAGTAGAACGATTCAACAAGACATTGATTAGCAATTATAGTATCCAGAAATAAATGGACTAGATTTTTTTATCTTTATCTTTTTCTATATATATACACTAGAACAATAGCAAACCGATTGATGGTATAAACATAAAGTCATCTTTATCTCTCACCCTTACTAACATTATTAACAAATATAGATGGATTGCTCGTACTACCGGTATAAATGTACAGCCATCTCCCTCTCTCCCTTATCAATACTCTTAGTATTGATTACCTCACTTATTCATAATATACCAATGGTTTGTGTGGGGGCGGACTCGGGTATTAACTTCACTATTCTACAACTGATGAACAACAGCACTCTCTCTCTCTCTCTCCTGAGTGCCAAGTCAGCATGCCTTTAACCACAATCCGAATGGCAGAATGGTTAGCATGTGCGCGCTGTATCATAAAGCCTGTCATTGAGTCAACTGGTGTGGTTTCGAATCCCCGGTTGTATGTGACAAGGAGTAGGGTCGTCTGTCCAACCTCGTGGGTTTTCTCCGGGTTCTCCGATTTCCTCCCACTGCTAAAGACCCCTACGCGCAAGCGGATTATTGAAATAAAATTAAACCATATGTTAGTCCCGAAATGACCTAGTTTGTGTCGAGTGGACGTTAAACCCCATTTCTCTCTCTCTTTCAACTTGAATCTGGGTATTAACTTATTAACTATTCTACCATCATATAACAGAACTTTCTCTCTCGCCTTTATCCGACTGCAGTCGAGTCTATGCTACAGGTGTACTATGCTACAGGTGTACTATGCTACAGAGGTGTACTATGCTACAGGTCTGAAACAATATGCCAACCTGTGTGTGACCACAGACTCTCCTCTTAACAAAACTTTCTCTCTCCCTCTCTCTCTCTCTCTCTCTTTCACTCTCTCTTGATCTTCAAGAGAGAGACATAGAGAGATAAATGGGGTTTAACATCCACTTGACACAAACTAGATCATTTCAGGACTAACACATGGTTCAACTTCATTTCAATAATTCGCTTTCGCGTAGGGGTCTTTATCAGTGGGAGGAAACCGGAGGACCCGGCCCCGAGTTCACAAAGCATTCTCAGACTTAAGTTAAGAATTTACTCAACTTTCAATCACTGTTTATGAGAAATATCCTTGATCCAGAAACATAAAACTTTACACACCATTTCTTATTGATATATTTGATACATTAAAACAACAAAAGTTTTATAAAAAGCTATATTTGAGTAAAAATAAGGCCAACAATTTTGAGTAAATTCTTAACTTAAGTCTGAGAATGCTTTGTGAACTCGGAGCCCGGAGAAACCTTTGAGGTTGGACAGGCGACCCTACTCCTTGTCACGTACGTACATGTACAAGCGGGGAATGAAAATCACGCCACTTGACCCAATGAAGACCTCTTGATGTGCCAAGTCTATGCTACTGTGTAGCTAACATAATATTCCAATGTTTATGCGGGGGTGGGTGGACTCAGATCTTAACTTAACTAATGTACAACTGAATAACAGCACACTCTCTATCTCACTGTCTCTCCCGCTCTCCGAGTTCCAAGTCTATTCAACTATGCTAACATAGTCAGCATGGCTTTACTCACAATCCCCTTGACTCGAAGCTGGTAGCTTTCACTTTCAACGACCTTCAATTAATCAATAGGGACGAATCATCCAGCAATTGATAATTTCTTTAGCCAGGAAGGGAATTTATAGAAATATTATGCCACGCCATTCAAATCTCAATCTTAGTACAATAAAGATTTTCTAGTGGCAGGGAAGCATAACGTGTATTTAACCTGAGGTGGTATTTAACTTGTAATTTATTGATTGATTCTGAGAGAAAGACAAGATGAAAACCATCTGTATTAATTACAACTGAGGGAGAGATTAATTACAAACAACGACATCAATAATTATACAGTTACGTGTACTTAAAACATATACATGAAACGAAGTGGGGTTTAACATCCTTCTGCTCTGACTGGGCTTTTGAAGACGGACATACGCCATACCGTGTGCTATGAGGGAAATTTTGCCCGGGCAGCGGCACTATGGCCTATTCTTATATATTGAATTCCAACTACTAAGAGATCTTTATTTGCACGCTAATGTATACACAGGACCTCATATTTTTTTGTCCCATCCAAACAACTAGACAGCTGTCGTGAGGCCCTCTGTCCTGCCCTACTGATAAGGGGGAACCAAGCCGGAAAATCCTGATGAACTTTCTTGGGCAATGCAGGGATCGAACATGTGATCTCCAAGGCCAGCGAGCTACCGTGAGGCCCTCTGTCCTGCCCTGCTGATAAGGGGAAACCAAGCCGGTAAATCCTGATGAACTTTCTTGGGCAATGCAAGGATCGAACATGTGACCTTCAAGGCCAGCGAGCTAGCGGCTTACCCACCGTGGCTCCCTAAAACATATACAGGACATGACTCTAATGGAATGGGAGAGAAAGAAATGGGGTTTAACGTCCCTTTGACACAAACTAGATCATTTGGGGACTAACATATGGTTCAATTAGCAGTGAGGTGAAATCGGAGGACCTGGATACAACCCATGAGGTTAGACAGACGACCTACTCCTTGTCACACACAAGCAGGGAATCGAAACCACGGCACTTGACTCAATGACAGACCTTATGAGCTAACAATATGCATTAAACCATTCAGCTACCCAACTCCCTTACAATTTCAAGAAATACAATTCCGTTTATTGATGAACAACATTTCGACCAGGCTTCTCAAACAATTACTACATGTAAATGTAAATACCATTTGCAAAAATTTATTAAATCATCTCCTGTTTAAAACATGTCTTCCTTAAAAACATATATTGACATATGGTAAATACACTGGATATGATTCTATGAAATACAACAACTGATGAGGAATGTTTTAACAAGGCTTCACTTTTATCAAACAAATTATATGTTTCAACTGAACTGCTGTAGTATTAAACAACAAACGATATGATTCAACTAAGCCTCTCTAATCTATATCCACATTGATATCCTTGCCAAAACTAGAGACCGAGAGAGAGAAGAGAGAAAAAGAAAGGTTTAACGTCCCCTCGACACAAACTAGGTCATTTCAGGACTAACATATGGTTCAATTTTATTTCAATAATTTGCTTGCGGGTAGGGGTCTTTAGCAGTGGCAGGAAACGGGGGGACCCAGAGAAAACCCACCAGGTTGATCAAAACTAAAGAGACACCATAAACCCAGTGAAACATACATGTAATCACAATGGGTAAAATTCAAGTAGTTGCATTGAGTCAAAATTGGTTCAACAGTCGACCATAGTCAGCGACAAACACCAGTCAGGAATAAGGAACCCATGTGGACCCTGATACAGGTGTTGCTGTTGAGGTGTTGTTTATGTCTTGCTTGATCTCTAGCAGACCCTGTCACAATGGCAGAGTAAAAACTTTGGGCAACAGGTTATGTAAGGTACTCCTACAATTTTGTTTGAAATAACGCAACCGCAAGTTCACAGGGTACAAGGGTCAAACTTGAACTGTACGAAGGAGTTGTACCTACATCTTATATCCCCATGGTTACGCAATAAAATTGTGACTTTAAAAATCCTCACTCTGTCGAAACAAATGTTTTATGTTCCAGAGAATTAATACATGTTGCATTATAAAAGTTGTACAACATGTGTATGTTTAATTCAGTTTCAGGTAGGGGGGTTGGATGGCTGAATGGTTAGCGTGCGCGCGCTGTATCATAAAGTCTGTCATTGAGTCGACTGGTGTGGTTTCGAATCCCCAGTTGTACGTGACAAGGAGTAGGGTCGCCTGTCCAACCTCGTGGGTTTTCTCCGGGTCCTCCGGGTTTCCTCCCACTGCTAAAGATCCCTATGCGCAAGCGAATTATTGAAATAAAATTAAAAACCATATGTTAGTCCCGAAATGACCTAGTTTGTGTCGAGTGGACGTTAAACCCCATTTCTCTCTCTCTTTCAGTTTCAGGTAGTGGCTCAGTGAGTAAGGTGCTGTCTCACTAGCAAAGACGTATTAGGATCGATCCTGGTTTTAATCGAGACAGTTTCCCAGGAATTCCCCATTTAAAGGAGCTAAATCGTTAATATTTGGGACCTAGAAATTGACACAAATGGGTCGCAGCACATATAATAATGTAATATGAATGTATATAAACTGATTTACATTCAATCATTTCCGTCTTTCAAATCAGTTATGTTCGGCGAAATACACTAGAAGTCTTGATCGAATGACAATCTCTAGCGTCTGGTTATTCCAGCTAAGAATATAGTGTCACCGCTTGACATGACTCATGGAATATGTCTAGTCCTTTGTTACAAATGGCACTGAAACGTAAAATCGTGTACCAATGGTGAAATGTTTATTTTGTCTTAAACATACATTATGCAAGAGCTAAATCTGCCTATTGCAGGTCATTCTTTAGGCCTGAAATGTTTTCTAAATTATTAATTAGACATTAATTAACTGATCCAGGCCATAATCAACTCTCGATGGCATCAGATTTCTCCGATATTAAATAGATTAGAATCGTTCAGACATATTTTGATTTAATCTAAAAATGAAGGAGCGAGACTTAGCTTCGAACAACCAGTACGGTGGTTGAAATTATTGCACACGACTTGTCAAACCTTCAAAGGCTAATATCTTCGCTCACAATAGAGTAATTTAAATGAAATTTTTAAATTATTCATTTTACATGATCTATTTTTGAACTATTATAGCAAGAATGGCCAGCTCTTTATCTAAATCTTACATAATGTATCTTTAAATATTGGATATCAGAAACCCATCTTTTTCAGGTAAGATCATAACATCAATGTTGATTTAAATTGACAAATAACTCGTGTTTTTTAATGTCGAAGACTGTGTGTGATACTGTGTTATAGACTTAGCTACTTTAATTGTGGGCGGATAAAAAAGGTAAAACTTACAATAACCATGTGTCATTGGCGTTTTTTTGCTCAAATATCAAATTAAACCATTTCTGGACTGGTAATCTTGGAGTTTCATCTTTAACAATATTGTAGTTTTTATAGGGGGGGGGGGATGGTCGAATGGTTAGCATGTGCGCACTAGCAGGGTTTTGCTTCCCCGGTTGTACGGGACAAGGAGTAGGGTCGCCTGTCCAATCTCGTGGGTCTTCTCCGGCTCCTCCTACTGCTAAAGACCCCTACGTGCACATGTGTTAGTCCCGAAATGACCTAGTTTGTGTCAAGTGGACGTTAAACCCCATTTCTCTCTCTCTCTGCTTCTCGGCTCACCTTGACTTTCTTTAGAAGTAGTCATTAATAAGGACATCCGCAAATTAGCTAAATCGTTCTCCTAAATATTGAGATTAATAAACTTCTTTCAGTTTTTGTTTATTTTCAAACTACATACGTTCGAGGTATCAGTTTCCATGATGATAATTCAAATGCTACCATATTCACCAGATTGCCCACGTTTTCATGCTGATATCGAATGCTAATGTACACCATTATTTTCCATAAGAACATAAACATTTGTAAAGAGAATATTAACAAGACTAAAGCTCTCTTTAATTCATAAAAAGTTAGAATTACTCTCACAATATAATTAAGAAAAGTGTTTTACAGTAGCTTTTTTATCATTTATGAAATTGAAAGCCACTTTTAATGGCTCCCGCATGATTTCATAAATGTGAGGAACTGCTGATATCACTAAAATGAAACAATGTATGAGACTGAACATTACAATTACTATAAAATGGTTAAAAAGATACATTATGCAAGAGTTAAAATGTTATATAAATTATCAATTAGACATTTATTAAATTGTCAAGACTATAATCAACTCTTGATGCCATTGGATGCGCGAGATTTTCAACTAATTTAAACATGATTGGCAGTTAAGGATTTAATTAAGAAATGGAGAATCAAGACTTTGTTTATGGTCGTAAAAATCAAGACATTGCTATTATCCAAACAGCTATAACGTTGCTCAGAATGAAGATATTCTCTTTCCATTATGTAGTTTTTAACTACCGGTATAATAGTCCGAACTGTCAGCTCTTTATCTTTAAATAAATAATACATTAGCCTCACAATTCTGACATTCCTTGAATAGCACCCAAGCAATTCACTGGTTTAAAAAAATATCCTCAAGCTGCATATTAAGATGACAGACAATAAATCAGAAAATCGCTTGGTGGAAAAAATGTGCATGTGGATAGAATCTGGGAACTGATATCCTTTATCAGAGAGAGAGAAATGGGGTTTAACGTCCACTCGACACAAACTAGGTCATTTCGGGACTAACATATGGTTCAATTTTATTTCCATAATTCGCTTGCGCGTAGGGGTCTTTAGCAGTGGGAGGAAACCGGAGGACCTGGCGACCCTACTCCTTGTCACGTGATATCCTATATCATTAAAGATGCATTATGTAAGGGCTAGTCAGACTATTGCCCTTCCTTCATGTTTATAAAATTGTGCGGGAGCCATAAAAAGCTCCTGATACCTTGAATATATGCAGTTTAAAAGTAAACAAAAACTGAAAGTAGTTTATTAATCTCAATATTTAGGAGAGCGATTTAGCTCATTTGCAGGAGTCTTTAATAAGTCCTTCAAAGAAAAGCTGACGTGTGTCGGGAGCAAAAGCTCCCCTTAAACGTGAAGGACTGTACATGTATTGCAGGTCTTTATTAATAGGAAAAGGCGACACGTCGGTAATCAACTCTCTAGGTCATGGATGGTTGTGAATTTGTCAAATTTGAACATATTGAAACATGATTGCCATTTAATTTAAAAATGGATAATCGAGACTTTATTTATTATTGTAACAATTTTGCTGGTCTTATTTAAACACCCTAAAGCTACATTCAGGCATGTCATGTGTAAGGCATGTATGTTGACAAAACTATTACAATTATCTTAGTTTTGATTGGTCTAGAATTATCGATGGCCTGGAACATAGAGTCGTCCATTGTATTATAATTATAATAATAATAATAATGGACATTGTTTTCAAATTTGAATATAACAACTCTTCCAGATCCTAGTGTAGTATAGACAAGTAAAACGAAATTTTGAACTTTAAAAAACAAAACGAAATAGGATCTGTGTTTTAATCCGATTGCATAATTCATAGTATCTTCACACCATTTTTCACACTTTTTAACTTAAAACAAAACAATTTTATGGGGTTTTTTGACACAGCATCCAGTATACTATTATAGGCCTATACTCTAGTAATAAACAACTATATCGGTCAGATTTGATAACTGCATTTTTAAAGATAACTTTCTTTATTTTATGATCAGTAGTGGAATACAGCGTTTTATCAGTGAAATAAAAGTGTTATTCCACTGGCTAGCGTTGTTTTTACCTAAAATGATTGTAAAATCATAAAATAAATAGAACATTTGTCGTTTTGTCGTGAATAACATATTTTATTTCATCTCTAAGCAAGAAAACGCTTATATTTTCACGAATGCGTAGCATGAGTGAAAATATAAGTTTTCTTGCTTCTCGATGAAATAAAATATGTTATTCACGACAAAACGACAAAAATCCTCTATATCTTTCATTCGATAATTTGATTTTTTTTTTTTTTTTAAAAGGTGTCATCATACATGAAGTACCGGTATATTAAAACTACATATCTTTTCATAGTAATCAATAGTAACAGGGTAGTTTGTACTGTACCCAAAATAAATTGAAACAAAAAGAAATGTAATGGTGTATAACATCCAACTGTTCTGCTCTCACTGGAGAGAGAGAGAGATAAATGGGGTTTAACGTCCACTCGACACAAACTGGGTCATTTTGGGACTAACATATGGTTCAATTTTATTTCCATAATTCGCTTACGAGTAGGGGTCTTTAGCAGTGGGAGGAAACCGGAGGACCCAGAGAAAACCCACAAGGTTGGACAGGTGACATTACTCACGTACAACCGGGCAATCGAAACCCCACCAGTTGACTCAATGACAGACTTTATGATACAGCGCGCGCACGTGCTAACCATTCAGCCATCCCACCCCACCCCCCGCTCTGACTGGGATAATGAAGAAGGGCATACACCATGCACTACGGCCTACTCTTACATTGAATTGCAACTGTGGTTTCTTTTACATGTACATCACTTTGTGCATGGGACCTCGTTTTTTTGTCCTATCAAAACGACTAAACACTGTCCCATGCCAGGTCTTCTGTCTTACACAACTTACAAGGGGAACCACGACAAACTTCTCGGCCAACGCAGAAATCGAACATGGGACCTCCAGGAAAGCGAGCCAACGTTCTGGCCACATAGCCACTGTGGCTCCCCATAGAGAAAGAGTCTTGGCCTACACTTGTACAAAAGTGTGGAATAAATTATACACGTATATGCACCAAAAGAACAGCCTTAATACACATGTGTATCAATCTTTAAGAAACCTCTAAACACAGAGTATTTTTCGAATTGAAATGAAATGGGGTTTAACGTCCTACTGTTCTGCTACTAAACTGGGCTAATGAAGACAGGAATACGCCATACAGTGTGCTATGAGGGAAGTTTTACCCGGGCAGCGGCACTAAGGCCTACTCTTATATCGAATTCCAACTGCCAAGGGATCTTTTACGTGCACGCCAATGTGTACACGGGACCTCGGTTTTTCGTCCTATCCGAACGACTAGACAGCTGTCCTTGTCAGGCCCATTTTTCGAATTAATTATCTAAATGTATTAATTATCTAAATGTATATTATGAAATCATGTCATGTGCACAAGTATGACGTAGCCAAGATATGTGTATAGCATGGTATGTGTATAGTGGCGATCATGTTTGATCCGACTCCCTTTTCTATTTCCATCACTTTTACACCGAAAAACTAACGGTTAGTCGTCCGTACTGTGTCCACATGGAACTTCCTACTTTCTACTAAGGTTAGGGTGAAGGTGATGGTCAGGGTCAGGTATTTAAGATTAAAACCTATAACACAAAAATGGGAGTCACATCAAACATGAATGCCTGTATAGCTTGGTATGTGTATGACATTATACATGTACGTGTATGACACTATATGTGTATGACATACATGATACATATGACTGGAATGATACATTATGTGTATGACATCATGTGTGTATAATATGAATTCATGAATACATCTATAGGCTATGTGTGTATGTCAATGTGTCTGTCAGTTGAAATCATAATCAATCAACTGACCCCAATTACTGACATAAACGTATATAGATGTAGATTAATGAATAGCATAAACTCTAACAGACCCATTAATATTAAATATAATGATGGCAAAATACATATGTATAATTATTTTATATTCAATAATTCATACAATTTATTTCGGACTTAGTTTTTCTTAACTCTTTTGATAATTGTTCACACAGTTATGTCTTACAAAATAAATAAAACGGAATAATCATACTTGGTGTAAATAATCATTCAACCTACATGTAGAAGACCATATCCTGTCTCGTGCACTACCTTACGTTAACTCATACTCAAATGTCGGGCATAAAATTTACAAACAAAAAACTAACCCAAACACTACTCTTAAAATAAAAATTATTTATTGTTTCTGAAGAACAAGTGTCTTTATCTATATGTATATAGATTTAAATTCTACTAAAATATTTCCGTATGTATTATGACCTTACATTATCTAGATATAGGAACATACCACAACTGCAGACGACAGATAGAAACTGAAAAATGTCGATCACCGTGATGTCAACAAAATGCAGAACTTACCGTAAAATGGATTCCCTCGACACTTCCTACAGCGTAGCAATGGTCGCCCAGGTTACAGGCACCCGTTAAAACTTGGTGCCGGTTCATTATTTCCAATAAAAAATATCTGTCAGTATTCTAGCGTATTCAATAATTACATATTGACGTGATGACAACCTCCTCCGATCCAATCGACGCCATATTGCTTATGGTGTAATCTCTAAACCAAAGGATAATATATATGAAAACGTCTCATCGGACATAATTTATGATTTTCAGAGCAAATATAGAATACTTAAAATAAGAAATACGATTAGGAAACGAATAATATGCAAGTAGCAAATCATTCACTGCAAAATCGAGGGTTAAAATGTCCACATTAAGGCACGTCTGGTGTAAGGGGAACAACTCTAGTTTTGGATATTCGAGTGTCATCAATCGAACGATACATTGATTAATAAAATTAATCAATACTCATTAATTAGAAGAGAAAGCAAGCCTCTTTATTTATTCAACAATCTTCTTTTGTTTACATTCTAAATATATTTTATCACGTAAAGACAAATAAATACATTATTCAACTATATCTAAGACTTTTTTTTTTTAAGACCTATTATATTATTATTATAATTGGGGGATCACGGTGGCTAAGTGGGTAAGACGCTGGCTCGCTAGCCTGGAGGTCGGGTGTTCGATCCCTGCATTGGCCGAGAAAGTTTATCCAGATTTTCCGGCGTGGTTCCCCTTGTCAGTGATGCAGGTCGGAGGGCTTGACAAGGACAGCTGTCTAGTCGTTCGGAGGGGACGATTAAACCGTGATCCCGTGTACACATTTGCGTGTACGTAAAATATCCATTGACAGTTGGAATTCAATATAAGAGTAGGCGATAGTGCCGCTGTCCGGACAAAATATCCCTCATATATAGGCTCTGTTCTTCCCTTGTTTTCGTCGTATTGGATTTCGTTCACTTTTTGTTCCCATGTAAAATATTTCTCTGCATATAAAAACCATTTAAACGTGGGCCTTTCTCTACATACATCAACATTCGAACGTACTCATATTTCAGCTAACAGTTTACCATTTTTTTATAAAAAAATCTATGACGCTAAAAGTTTTAATAGGATACAGCAGTAATGACATCGACCTCAACCATGTTTACAAGCGATCTGCACTCCGGGCAGCAGTTGGCTGATGTTGAGTAGCGCGTCGGACTGTTGACAGAATTTTCTAGGCGATTATCAATTTGCTAATGAATATGCGTAACATTTGATATTTTTTTGTTTATTTCTTTCAATGTTTCTCTTGCGTGTTGTGCCCTCCGCCCCCCCCTCCCGCGCTCTAGGTGATCGCTAGCTGCTAAGTGACTGGTCAAATTATCGCAAATTGTTTATAGTCCAACCTCGTGGGTTTCTCTGGGTCCTCTGGTTTCTTCTCAATGCTTAGACCCCAAAACGCACAAGAGAATTATTGAAATAAAATTGGACCATATGTTAGTCCCGAAATGATCTAGTTTGTGTCGAGTGAACTTTAAACCTAATCTCTCTCTCTCTCTCTCTCTCCCCTCTCTCTCTCTCTAAGTAATGTGTATGTAGTTTTTGTTGTCCGCAAGTTTCTCTTACCGATTTTGTTTGCGTGAGGTGCCCCCCCCCCCCACTGCGCTTACGTCACGTAGGAATAAATGTAAAGGTCGATCTCTATTTTTTAAAAGATTTCTATCAAGGTGATCCCTAGCTGCTAAACAAATAGAAATTTTCATAAATGAATTTCTTAAATTATCGCAAATGTTTCGAGGATGTTTAACATTATACCCCCTAGTTTAATCCCCCGAGTGATCTGTCAGCAGTAGGCCACAGGGTTTACAATACAACCTATATTTCGTGAGGCATGGGCCCCAGGGCCCGTAACACCAATCACCCCTCCCCATAACAGATGTCTGTCGCGTAAAGGTGGATTGAATGACCGAATGGTTAGCACGTACGCGCTGTATCATACGGTCCGTCATTGGGTCAACTGGCGGGGTTTTGATTCTCCGATTGTACGTGACAAGGAGAAGGGTCGCCTGTCTAACCTCGTGGGTTTTCTCCGTGTCCTCCCACTGCTAAAGACCCCTACGCGCAAGCGAATGATTGAAATAAAATTGAACCATTTGTTTGTCCCGAAATGACGTAGTTTGTGTCGAGTGGACGTTAAACCCCATCTCTCTCGCTCTCTCTCTCCCTCTGTCGCGTAAAACGCAGTGAATGTGGGCTTGATCAAATATAAAGATTCCGAGAGGAACCGATGAGCCCATATCACGCCCCCTCCCTCACTCACGAACAGCATTTCATTGGGTTACATTTGGATTGTTGTCCTTCCGGTATTTCTTACAACCCCTTCCATTTTGTTTTCATTCATCGGTAAGAGACGGGTTGAATCCGCGGAAAATGATGTCTACAGAGTAGAGGGTTGCCTCGGGGCACAGAGTAAAAGATGACCTCGGGGAAAATACCCACAGAGTTGAAGACCTCGGGGCAAAAAGCAACAGAGTAGACGATGACCTCAGGGCAAATAGCCACAGAGTAGACGATGACCTCGGGGTAAATAGCCACAAAGTAGACGATGACCTCGGGGAAAATAGCCATAAAGTAGAAGATGACCTGGGGGAAAATAGCTACATAGTAGAGGGGGGGGGGCAGGTTATGATGGGTGACTCAACTAAATTCTCGGATCTTTTTTAATTTGTAAACATTTTATTTTTTATTATACAAAGTCATACATATACATATAGTCATACCCAATTCTTAGGCTTACAAAAAACCCACAAAAAGCAGCGAATAAATAAACAAATATGAACACACAAAAAAACAACATAAAATACATTTTATGAAAAACATAATAATATTTAATATAAATATCACAAGTCTTGAGATCGATATGATTAGCAATCTGATTGAAACACAGATCCTATTTCGTTTCGTTTTTTAAAGTTCAAAATTTCGTTTACTTGTCTTTACTACAACAGTTGTATAACCTGCGCCTGGTTGATGTGAGGGATTAGCCAATGAAACGGATTGTTGCAGCGAGTTCTTGGCGTGCGCTGCACGGAATTGTGGGTATTCCACTAGAAACATCAACGCTGATTGGTTAATCAAATGTCTGACATCATAGGGCCAAAAGCCGCTCGTATGACCCCGACGCGACCTTCCACTACAACCGGTCAGATCTTCGGGTAGTGGAGGCCATAGAAAGTATTAAAGAAACCGAAACGAAATAATAGATGTTACTTTTAATCAGATTGTTTATTGTTCAATTTTTCAAAATGTAAAAATTCGTCGGTCGTTAATAAAATGATTATCGATTAAACATGATTTGCCAATAGAATTATACTGTGTGCATAATGGGGAATATATATAATCTGTCTGTTCGTCGCTAAGATACATGCGTTCTAATTCATTTCCTAAAACCCCGTTTCATTTTATTGAACATTGTTATTTTGATCAGAAATACATAGGCCTATACATTAGTTTTTATTGTCTACGGTTACTTGTCCCCCCCTCTCTCTCTCTCTCTCTCTCTCTCTCTCTCTCTCTCTTTCTTTATTTAGTGGACTAGAAACATAGTGGTAATTATATAGTACCGTCTCTTATAATATCGCAGACAAAACCATACACTTTACCACTGTTTGTTTGTAGGACACGCACGGATCGTAGGGTTTGGTAGCTCGCAGACCAGTCGCAAGAAAACAAGTAAAAATTTTATGCACGGCCAAAAGTCTCTACAGCAAGGCTGCGATCTTCTACTGTGTCGAACACACGCCACGCAAATGACGTGTAAGTATCACGCATGGGTTTTACTACAATTTTCCCGCGCAGACTGCCCATAGTAGCACCTTTTTTGGGTAGTGAGGTTGGCTTAAGTTGGAGACCCGCCGAAGGACTAGACACACTGTCTATAAGATTCTACTAATCGCAACGTATTGATTACTTTACAGCACTTTGAGTGTAAATTTTGAAGCCCAAAATTAAACTAAAATTAATAGATAGGCTAAGCCTACCAAAAGAAAACCCAATGTAGAAAAGCTTGCTCCGTTAATGTCAGTACATCATCAGATTGTCAAATTCAGCGCTTCATTTCCATCTAATAAGAGCCGTATGTTCTTTTAATGACGAAATGAAACGGGGTTTAACGTCCTCCCTGTGTGCACCAACCGGGCTAATGAAGACGGGCATGTTGTCATGGATGAATTCATTATGTCCTGCAGAGCGGCATTTCCGCGTCCCTTCAAACAAACTCTGGTAAAGTGACACATAATTCATGAAACTAAGATATTCTGCCTTCTATCACTCATCATAGGCGTAGGGGGAAATTTTGACGGGGGGGGGGGGGGTTGGTGCCCAAAAATGTAGTTAGGTTCTTAGTATGTTACATAATAATAATAAATTCGCTGTTAAATTGGACACATTCAAGAACACAATATCTTTTTTTATACAACTTTTACAAAATACAATTGTGTGCCCAAATTTCCCCAGCATTTGGTGCCCAAAATGGGCGGGCGGCGCCCCCAAGCCCCCCCCCAGCTCGTACGCCTATGTCATTCATTAGAATACAAGATAGATAAACAATGAAATAATAAAACATGAACACAGGTCGACCATTTCATGATCATTAAATAATACAATCGGGAGACAGCGGTGACATGAAATCTCTATTATCAAGTCTTACTTAATTAATACAAAAATCCTATTTACTATATAGACAATACTGTCCAGTCTCCTTTTAAAGGATCGTCATCTATACGACGCTATACAACCTTGGTCCATATTATACATGTATTTATATATATTTTCGGTCATAAGAAAAATAATTCATATTTTGGGATTTCTCATGGCGGTTATATAAAAGCACGGAAATATCAGTGATCAGCCAAAGCCTAGTGCAGGCCTACCAGATGCAGGACACGACCCGGAGGTCGACCGTTTGTTTATAGGCTACTGAGACTAAGAAAGTGTATTGTTGGCGAGATTGTAGGTTAGGGTTAGGGTAAGCATTGGGGCTAGGTCCAGGGTTAGGGTTAGGGTTGGGATTAGCGCTAGCCCTGTTTACATCTCGTGACCTATGACGAAATCTTGAGCTGGCCTTATCATTTATCACTAGCCTATTTTCACACACGTGTATAGTTCTAACATCAGGGCCTTTATTCACGAAAACTTAAACTAAGTTACAACCGAAATTTTAAGAAATACTGCAACTTCATTGGATATATTCAGATTGATTTTACTGGTCAGCTAATCGAATTGCAGTATTTCTTAAAATTTCGATTGTATCTTAGTTTAAGTTTTCGTGAATAAGGGCCCTGATGTAAATACAAAAAATAATCAGGCCAACCATTCCGAACCTCGGGTGCCTCTGGTCAAAGCGCTTTTTAATTTTCTTATCAAATTAAGAAGACCATCTGTCCGAACCTCGGGTGCCCTTGGGCTAATTGTTTTTTAAGTTTCTTATCAAAATAATCAGGCCAACCCTGTCCGAACCTCGGGTTCCCCTGGTCAAATTGTTTTTAATTTTCTTATTAAAATTAATAAAGTTATATTTTTTATAATATATCTTCAGATATTAGGCAAAATTTCACAAAACCTTCTTCACAACCATCCCGTCTTTCCATCTTCACACAACATTTGAACACCATTATTTCAAAGTTATATGTTTAAGTACAAAAATTCAATTGCCGAATTCCTTAAAACAAAACGACATCTTGCGGACTACAGAAATAACAAAGACGTCCATAATGCAAAGTACATATAGTATATGATACTCCTTGCAGTTCTTTGATGTGCGTTTGCGATAAACGCAACCCTTCTGTTACAACTGCGTCTACGACAAGTCACGGAAATGTGTTGGAAATCTCCGACAATTATGTCAAATTGTCAAATAGAAGAATATTTGAGAGATTTTTACTAGAGAGCAACTCCATCCAAGTACCGGTTCCTATATCCCCGTAGTGGCGTCGTCTTCACATGTGTGCCCCTTGTACATTTCCTCCCCCGTGACTTGAGATCAGATTAAAATTTGGGGGACCAAGTCCCCAGCTGCTGATCTAGCGTTTGATTTGGTTTGTGTTGTAAACGTGTGTACGTTAATCGCCCGATTTAGGTCTTTAAGATCTGTAATACTTCACAGCGAAAAATATGAAAACAAAAGCTCCAAGGACGATAATTGGTTTAGGAACAGTGAGAATGTGGTCAATCACAAGTACATCTTCCTGCAAATATAAAGACATAGAAATAGATTAAAATAAATTTGGAAGACGAAATAAACACGGAAATTGACAAATTCTCCTCTTTACGTGTTTCTATTTATAGGTTGTCTCCCGTGTTTTTGGTTTGATTTCATTTTGAGTGAAGTCTGCACAACTTGGACTGAAAAGCGCAGTGGGCTCTTGAAATCTCCATCTCCGAAACATGCCTGTTTGTGACGTGTCGTGTACGCGGGTTGGTCTTCTATGTTTCCAATGGATTGTGTGTGATGCGGTCTTCCTCCATTACTATAATATTATAAGTTGTAAACTAATGTCAAATATTCTCGAGTTTGAGGGCCGAGCCGTCTAATCAAGTAAATGAAATGAAATGGGGTTTAACGTCCTACTGTTCTGGTCCAACTGGGCTAATTAAGACAGTGTGCTATAAGGAAAATCGTGCCTGGGCAGCGGCACTATGGCCTACTCTTATATCGACTTCTTACTGCCAAGGGATCTTTTAAGTGCACGTCAATGTATACACGGGACCTCGATTTTTCGTGCCATCCGAACGACTAGACAGCTGTCCTTGTTAGGCCCTTCTTTCTGGTCTAATCAAGTGTTTTGAGTTCCACATCACAATAGTTCAGTGTTACAAGGATCGGCTGAAAACCGTCTCTGCTGCGGTCTTAATATGCACACGAGTAAATTATTGAATTTAATAAGGGTACCATACGAAATGATATAGTTATGATGTGTGGACGTTAAAACCCAATCTCTATCTATTGCTAGGGAAAGGGGTAGTACCGCACCACCACCCCACCCTCATATCTGCCCCAGGAGGATGCAGTCATTTTGTTACTTTTTATTCATGAAAATTTTTTAAAAATCTAAACTTACCCATCCACCACGATCTCGCACCCATCGACAAACATTTCTTGTAATAAACGACAATGACCAGTTTATAAACTTTTTACATAAATCTACACTCGATGAAAAAGTTCTCACAGCTACGTCAGAACAGAAGAAAAATAAAACCATTATACGTTCTTTTGTTATGTGTCCTTGGCAAAATAACTCGGCTAATAAATCTTTAAATTGTTCGTATGTAATATTATTAACGCTCACCTGAAATATATAATGATAATACCTATATAGACAAGGACCTCAGAGGAAGCACTGGGGTACGCATACATAGGGGTGCTTCTGGGGAATTATTATTATTTAATAATACATTTATATAGCGTATCTTTCACCGAAGTTTTCAGAGGCGCTTAACAATAACAAAGTAAAAATACAATTTATGATAAAAAACGAAAAGTTATAACAAATAATAATAATAATAAAAAAAACAGTTCCTAAAAACCGTAAAAAGAGAAAGACAATGTAAAATGATATAAATAAAATTAACTACACATAAATCAGTAAAAAGCCTGTTTGAATAAATGAGTTTTCAAATGTGATTTGAATGTAATAATAGAAGGTGATTTCTGATTAAAATTTGTCCCTGCCCCAACACATCCCACCCCACCCCATCACCCAGTTCCCTAAATTCTAGATCCACACATTTAATTGTCAGATAAATGTAAAACATAAAATAATAATAAAATTAAAATATAAAAAGTTGAAGGGTCTTGGCTTTATATTAATTAGTTTATTAAATGTATATATTAAAACAAAGAAATTAAAAAGGGCGAATAAGTCGATACAATTACAGTGCATCATTATGACTATATAAGCCTTGCGTATGATTACATAGTAACAATAGAAGTTATCCGAATGTTCTACCGTCATGACAATCTGATCTATAGCTTGTGTTATCTTTATTACTATTTAATGCTGATGATTAATTGTTCTATTTATATGGCTGACGTTATCTACGACCCTGGCGATATCGGTGTGGAAACTGATCAAGATGATGTAGTTTGACAGGTGCACGTTATCGATAAGTTTATGTCTATATATGGTCATAATATATATGATATGTAAATATAAGTAATAATATTGAACAGTATTAAAAACATGACGAGTAGGCTACACATCAATTTACGGCGCGTTTTGTTTACTCATTGTGACTAATTTATACAGACTCGCGTACACACATGGGTTAATGCTAAATGATAAGGCCAGCTCATTTTTTTGGGACTGACAAGGAAAGCTGTCTAGTCGTTCGGATGGGACGAAAAACCGAGGTCCCGTGTACACATTGGCGTGCACGTAAAAGATCCCTTGGCAGTTGGAATTCGATATAAGAGTAGGCCGTAGTGCCGCTGTCCGGGCAAAATTTCCCTCATAGCACACTGTATGGCGTATCCCGTCTTCATTATCCCGGGTTAGGAGCAGAACAGTAGGACGTTAAACTCCATTTCATTTCATTTCATTTCATTTTTTTGGTCATAGGTCAAGACATGTAATCCCAGCCCTAGCCCTAACCCTGGATCTAGCCCTGATGCTTACTCTAACCCTAACCTACAATGTCGTCAACAATCACGTGCCCTAACCTTATTTACATATCAACGACCTTGACAAAAATTGAGCTGGCCTTAACAAATAGATTTAGCCATACACACTGTACATATCTTTACATGTAGTCTATCGCAAAATACACAATTTAAATAAAGGTACTTTGTAAAAACTTCTACGCATTTTCAAAAATTTTGTAATGTTTTAAATTAGGAGCCCTAACAGGATATGATACTGGTGTACATTGACAACGGATTTATTTTCATATACGGAACAAATATAATTTCCATGTCCGTCTTCGCATAAAAAGATATTTCTTTTAACCGCGACCCCTAAAAAGAAAAACAGTTATTACCGGTAAATGAAGAAATTGCGAATTGCGACTTATTTTTTTATTTTTATTTTTTGTAAAGATTTTATTGAGTAAGGGTATATTTTAAAGAATGAATCGGGTGACACTATATATATATATATATTATGGGTACGTCATATCCCGTGGATTTGACGTCATTGACGACCATTTTCTTTCAAAAGAATAATTTTGAAACCGTCTTGGAAAAAACCTCTGGTTTATTTATATAAATAAGATTCTACATTTAGAAAACATTTCGACTGCGTAAGAATAGTTAATTTTTATCGTACTTTGAGCATTTTATCGTACTTACGTGTATTTGAGCATAGAAATTTATCTACATAGAAATATTTACCTATAACCGTAGAAATATATATTTAATAAAATAGGCCTTGGCCTAGGCCTATATCTAATAAATAATTAAAAACAAAACAAACAAGCAACAACAAGAAGTTCTAAAAAAAAATATTATGTACTTAGTTAATAATATTATTATGTCTTACAAAACTATGTACTTAGTTATTAAAAGTATAGTAATAATATTATTTATATATAAGAAAACCTTGAAATAATTTGTATATTTATTAAAACTACGTAAACAAAAGCAATTATATGTTTTTATATACACAGCTAATAGTTACAACAGATTTATTTTGGTATCCTTTACAAATTAAACTCTGTACAATAAGACCAAAATTACTAATTAAAACCTCTACAATAAGACCAACATTACTAATTAAAACTGTGAAGAAAGGCCAACACTACTATATATACACACCTTTGTATATTATACGTCATGTAAAACATATACGTCATTTGTCACACAACTCGAACAATATCTTACCTATAAATAATGACATATTATATAGGACTATTATATCTTATATTTCAAAACTTTATAGTATATATTTATATCTCGTTTATATTTCAATACGTGTGTATGTGTGTTGTAATTCATATGTTTTGTATACTACTCCCCATGGGGAGTTTTTATGCAATAAATATCATATTTCTACCGCTATATCGAGTATCGGGATAAAATTAGTCGACGAGATAATTTAACCAAGGCAGTGCTGATTTAATATACCCTATTAGAGTGAAACTGGCGAAATGCCAGCTCGATTGTAAAGCCATGCACTCTTGAATAATAGTTGAAATTGTTATAAATCGATACTGTACAATGAGTTCATATTTACAAATATAAAATCTATGATTTATTGCTTTCGTGTTGTATATCTTTTTTATTTTTTTTTTTTGTTATTTATTTTATTTATTTATTTATTTATTTATTTATTTTTCTTTTATTTTGTATTATTAGTAGGTCTGATTAGGTTTCTTGAGTACAGGTTTCAAAAATAAAATTCGCTTTCTTACAAATACAACCTATGCACAAGCATCAAACCTTTTTGTAATTTTCATTTCCCCATACAATTTTTGCATTTATTTTGTGAATATAGTGGAGGTTAATAACTGTAATACATCATTAGAGGCAGTATATATTTTATTTATTAATTAGTATATATGATTGACGCGTACGTCAGAAACAGCACCGTATCTATCTTATTGTTACCATGGTGATAACAGACCGTATATAATTCATCCAATCTTATATATAAAATTATTTATCAAAGTAACTCACGGAATAATATATCTACCTCTTGTGCCTTTCGTTTGACGTCATTCCGTCGCGACGATCTCGCGAATTCGTCCGCCATGAATCTCAATTCTCGGCCAGCCTTTGCCCACATTGGATTCTTATAATCGCTCGATACCCTGAAATACAAAATAATAAAAATAATAATAATATGTAAAGATTACCCCGAGTATTTCTGGTTTATTCTCTTATTCCGCGTAAGCATTAAAACATATACATTGGACTTCGAAGTAAAGCAGAATTAAGAGAGAAGGGTAGAATTAAGTGGCAGAATTAAAAGAGAAGGGTAGAATTAAGGAGGGGATTAAAAGAGAAGGGTAGAATTAAGAGGTAGAATTAAAAGAGAAGGTAGAATTAAGGGGCAGATTTAAGAGAGAAGTGTAGAATTAAGAGGCAGAATTAAAAGAGAAGTGTAGAATTAAGGGGAGGGATTAAATGACAAGATAAAAATATGCAATTAAAAGAAAAAAGGTCATTCTGTAATATTGTATAATATAGCAATACCCATACCACATTAGGGTGCACGTATTTAATAGCTCCCTAATTAGCAGTGGGAACTCGATTTAAATGTAGGCCGTGACACCGCTGTGCGGGCAAATTTTTTCTCTGTATGGCATATGCCCGTCTGCATTAACCCAGTCAGAGCAGAACAGTAAGACGTTAAACCCATTTCATTTCATAAATATAGGCCGTAACGGGGAAGTTGGAGTTCAAAGAGTGGACTGTGTCACAATTTCCTTCTTAGCACATTGTATGGCGTCTTTGTTAGCCCAGTCGAAGTAGAACAGTAGGACGTTAAACCTTATTTCATTTCTATCAGTAGAAATTATAGCTATAACATGTTAAACTATATAACGGATAATTTAGAGACAGTGAAACTGTTTTAGTAATAATTATAGACTGGAGTATAGGTTATATAAGATGTATTACTGGTCATATTATTATAACCCGACTGAGGTATAGTTCAACTATATATATATAGGTAAACTTATATATATTAGTCTATTTCTTATATAATAGTTCAAATACCTTCACCTTAAATAACATTCACCATCAATTCGACATGAGAGAGAGAGAGAGAGAGAGAGAGAGGGGGGTAACCGTAGACAATAAAAACTAATGTATGTATTTCTGATCAAATTAACAATGTTCAATAAAATGAAACAGGGTTTTAGTAAATGAATTAGAACGCATGTATCTTAGCGACGAACAGATAGATTATATTCCCCATTTTGCACACAGTATAATTCTATTGACAAATCATGTTTAATCGAGAGAGAACAAGGTGTAATATTTAATAAAGGCTTTTCGGAATTTGATTATCAATGTCATGACCCGTTCAAATATGTAATTCTTAGAATCCTGTTTCGATAAAGATTATTATCTTGTTTAAAACCTCTCCTAACTAACTCATATATTTCTTAGAAAGAGAGAAAGGGAGAGAAATGGGGTTTAATGTCCAAAGGTTCAATTTTATTGGGGTGAAACTGGAGGGTCCGGAGAAAACCCACGAGGTTAGACAGGCGACCGTACTCCTTGTCACGTACAAGGGGACTTTAGCAGTGGGATGAAACCGGGGGACCCGGAGAAAAGCCATGAGGTCAGACAGGCCACCCTACTCCTTGTCACCTTCAACCGGGGAATCGAAACCATGCCAGTTGACTCAATGACAGACCTTATGATACAACGCGCACTCCCACCCCTTTCTTAGAAAATATAAACATAGATCTAAGATCCGCTACAATATTCACAACCAAAGTATTTATTTATAATTATCAACCCTCGCCCCCTCCTCCCACCTTTTCTATTATTTGTCTATTATCATTTTCTACTTCTAAGATATAAAAGTTACAGTTGACTGAACATAAAAGACTAAGATATAATCGTCACTGTTTACTGAACATAAAAGACTAAGTTATTTTAATATCCGGGTACATGTAGTGCCAACTAATGATGCTATAGAATATTCACAGTAACGATTGTCGTGCAGGAGGCAGGCTATGCTTGCCTAATATCATGTTTAGAAGGTGACATATAGCTTGTACTGCCAAACTTATAATTTTTGATGTTCCCAAGTATATAATTTGCTAAGTTCGCTGGATAAAGACGAGGGGAAATTCGCTAATTATGTATCCATAAAATTGTACCTTGCGTTCCATTTTTAAAGGGGGTTTGGATGGCCGAATGGTTAGCACGTGCGCGCTGTATCATAAGGCCTGTCATTGAGTCAACTGGCGTGGTTTCAATTCCCTGGTTGTACGTGACAAGGAGTAGGGTCGCCTGTCCAACCTCGTGGGTTTTCTCCCGGTCCTCCGGTTCTCCCCCACTGCTAAAGACCCCAACGCGCAAGCGAATTATTGAAATAAAATTAAACCAGATGTTAGTCCCGAAATGACTTCGTCGAATGGACGTTAAACCCCATTTCTCTCTCTCTCTCTCTCTCTCTCTTTCCTTCACGATTTAACGATTTTAATTAAAAATGGATAATCGAGACTATGATGTTTAAATGAATATCATGGAGTGTTACTCTCTTTTTTAAAATTTACACTTTGGCGTGCACGTAAAACAGCCCATGACAATTTGAATTCGATAAAAGATTAGGTCATAGCGCCGCTGCCCGGGCAAAATTACTCTCACATCACACTGTGTGCATACTGCATTAAGAAGCAGAAAAGGAAGTTAAATTCTATTTCATTACATCTTATATTGTTAGAAGATATTTTTTAAAAACACTTACGGTATTGCTATTGCTGTTGCGTCACCAGGATGTTCTTGTTCAAGTCGGTCAAGAACAAAACGATTAAATAATAATTTCCCTTCTTCAACAACATCGTCGTAATCCTGGGGAAATTCAACATTCTGTGTCGGGGGCATAATCAATGGTGGTAAGGTTCTACTTCTCCTTCGTCTCGAACAAAAACTAGCTGGATATTGTATAGCCGTCTCCATTTGAAGTCTTTAAATTAATCCTGATTGAATATATCAAGAAATCTGTAAAAAAAAAGTCGAAGTTGTTCTTTTCAAAATAATGTTTCCTTGTCTTTAAATCACTTTGATTCAAGTTGAACCACAATGACGAAACAATAAATCTACAATCGTTTTAAAGTAAAATCACATTGTTTAAGATTTGTTGATCGTACAGGTGAAAATACAGGTAAAACACAGGTAAAATACAGGTTTATAGTTCACAGTCAACTATCATAAAACTTTTATCCACACTAATATTCCTAAGTAGGTCGCGTATCTCTTCAAAAAAAGCAATCGTTAATGTTTGTCTTTCAAAGCTTCAATTACTTATGACTTGTAGTATACTAAGCGTGTGTTTATATATATATATATACAATATCTACACACAACACGTGCTTGTATTATTATAAATCACACCTTGCACGCGCTATATTTATAATTTTACCTATAACCTAGCTGACGTCAGGGTACATGCGCGCGCATCAATATCCTTAAAATGGAGCTTATTCATGAAGTTGTATGGGTATTGTTGCAGGGATTTGCCGCGGGTATTACGGCAAGGTTATATAGAGGTATTACACGAGTCTATTAGAATGTTAATACGACGAGAGTGGGCAATCAATAAACTGTTATATAATAGAGTTAAATCACCTTCAACCAGGGCCTCAGGTCGTCATAATAAATAACAAGTTTTCTATTGATTCAACTTCAAGCTTATCTCATCATCGTTAATAGATGAAAATTATTAGTTACTAATATCGCTCGCCCCACCCTTGATATTAGGCAGAAAATAAAGGCTAGCGGTTAATTTGTCTTTGGTTACTCGCGCATTTCTGAGGATGAGGGGATTTCGCCCGCGCAGCAGTACTTCAAACTACTAATCTTCGAATTCAGAGAAAAATAGACTTATAACGTTTTTGATTATGCACGCAGTGCCGAGGGGAGGGGATTTCGCCCGCGTAGCAGTACTTTAAACTACCAATGTTCTAGTTCAGAGAAAAATAGACTAACGTTTTTGATTATGCACGCAGTGCCGAGAATGGGTGGATTTTGCTCGGGCAGCATGCACTTCAAGGATCGAGGGGATATTGTTCGCGCAGTAGTGTATTAATCAGTTAATGTGCACAGAATTTGTATAGCGCAAAACATATAATTATTATGTCACAGGTAAACCTACCTGGTGTCTATCTTTCTCTCTGGCTTCACTTGCTATATAAATTATTATTTAGACATTTATTCACAAGTACAGCTCTCTAGACTATCGGATTTAATGATTTAAAATGGGATAATTCAGACTTTTCACAGTGATGGTACTTGAAAAGCAAAACACTATTGTGAAAACTTCAAATACTCATAACTTAGCATAAAGTAATTTAACCCCCGGTTGTACGTGGCAAGGAGTAGGGTCGCCTGTCCAACCTCGTGGGTTTTCTCCGGGTCCTCCGGGTTCCTCCGACTGCTAAAGACCCCTACGCGCAAGCGAATTATGTAAATAAAATTAAACCATATGTTAGTCCCGAAATGACCTAGTCTGGGTCGAGTGGACGTTAAACCCCATTTCTCTCTCTCTTTTAAAGTAATTTAACTGAAATTATCAATATATTAATTTTCCATTATCTATTATTGAACTATTATAGCGGAAATTGCCAGTTCTTTATCTAAATCTTACATAATGTGTCTTTAAATATACGTAATTAGGTTTAAACGCTTACATTTTTTGGGGGGATAACTATTTAAATATTTGGGGAATTATTGGTCCATTGTTTCCCGCGTTAAATGACACTAATTATACAGGAATATCCAGGCCATTGAGGAATTCCGAGTTGGCTATCATCCGATATAACTATCACCTGACACGTGGAGGAGATAATCCCCGTGAATTATTGTATATTAATAAAAGTGATTACCTTAAGTTAATATTATGTCTTACTGACATCTACCTGTTTAAAAACAAGGCCTGTTATCACTATTTCTACATTACATCACCTATTTCTATTAATAGAAAGGGGACTTGATATATTATTTTGTTTAAACGACGTTGAGTAATTTAACTTAAAATACACAGAATTAAAACATTGTTTATTACGTGTCGGTATTTTCTAATGTTTATCAAGCACCTGCTGGGAAAGATATCTTTTTTATTCCTCATTCATTGACTATAACTAACTAGCCTACGAGTACTTGACGTGTGAGATAACTAGGTAGTTTGCATGCTATTTAACCTAAAGGTATTAACCTATTAAGGGATGACTTACTGTTCGTTCACTGATGACGGAAGATAATGGTATTTAACTCCTGTGAGTGGAAATGAAATGGGGCGTAAAGTAACTCTGCTAGACCTAATAGGCATAATGAAGACGGGGGAAAATGAAATGGGTTTTAACGCCCTACTGTTGTGCTCCGACTGGGCTAATGAGGACGGGCATACGCCATACAGTGTGCTACTAAGGTATTTTGCCCGGACAGCGGCACTGTGGTCTACTCTTATATCGAATTCCAACTGTCAAGGGATCTTTTACGTGCACGCCAATGTGTACAACTGATCTCGGTTTTTCGTCCCATCCGAACAACTAGACAGCTGTCCTTGTCAGGAAGACGGGAATATGCCATGCAATGTGCTATTAGAGAAATTTCTCCCTGATTGCGGCCTACGATTATTTCGATTTTCGACTGTCATGGGATCGTGAAGGTGCTGCCATTGCTATACACAGTAACTCGGTTTTTCGTCTGATTCGCGGTACAATACAATAATGATTTATATTGATCTTGTATCGATCGATTAGTGATGGGACAAGCTCCAGTTAAATATCTATTGATCTAGGTAGGACCTTTTACGTTTAAATCTTAAAACATATATTATTCTTCGTCATTTTTAAATTGGTAGCCAGTGAATTGTGAGTCGCTGGTTCACTGACCATCGGGCTTGTCAGTGAATGATAGAAGATATGGCAAGGAGGAGGAACACCGTCTAGTCCTTCGGATTGGACTAAAAACCGAGGCCCCGTATACATATGGTGCAGGATAGAAGATATGGCAAGGAGGAGGAACACCGTCTAGTCCTTCGGACTGAACACACTAAACGCTACTATACACACTGAACGCTACTGTCTCGGCAATGTTTCCCTCATAGTAAACTTCTTTTTTTTTAAACAGTATTTTTATTCAGGATGTCTGAATGGGATTGGGGAACAGGCTTACCCTATGTAAAACCCCTCTCCCTAAATAATTTGTATATATATATATTATTAATGCAAAATGGGTGTATATACATAGTAAAAATGACAAACATATACATATTATATAAATATAGTAAACTGTATGGCACATGTCTATTTTCAGAAGCTCACTTGATGTGGAAACGTATAGGGCGTTATCAACCCCATTTAACTTTTGTAATTTCCTATTTTTAAAATTACTGGGTATTATTAAATTTAAAGGGGTCTATATTAAAACAATCTAACCAATATTTAAAGGGACGATTTAAAACCTGACATCAAAACATTTAAATTTAATTGATAGTATTATTAGATCTAGGATCTATATCAGTTAAACAAATCAAATGGGGTTTAACGTCCTACTGTTCTGCAACGACTGGGATCATGAAGACGGGCATACGCTACACAGTGTCCTATGAGGGAAATGTTGCCCGGGCAGCGGCCCTACGACCTACTCTTGTATCGATTTCATATGGATCTTTTACGTCCACGCCAATATGTACACGGGACCTCGGATTGTCGTCTCATCCGAAGGACTATACGTTGTCCAAGGCAAGGCCCCTTGTTCCACACGACTGACAAGGGGGAACCACTCGAGAAAATTTTCATGAGCTTTCTCGGCCAACACAGGGACAGAACACGTCTTACTCACTGAGCAGGGGGGTTGGATGACCGAATAGTTAGTGTGTGCGCGTTGTATCATAAGGTCTGTCTTTGAGTCAACTGGCGTGGTTTCGATTCCCTGATTGTATGTGACAAAGAGTACGGTCGCCTGTCTATCCTCGTGGGTTTTCTCCGGGTCCTCTGGTTTCCTCCCACTGCTAAAGACCCCTACGCGCAAGCGAATTATTGAAATAAAATTGAACAATATGTTAGTCCCTAAATGACCTAGTTTATGTTGAGTGGACTTTAAACCTCACCCTCTCACTCTCTGAAATGTATATCAGTAGGCTAATTGATTAACGTTTAACGTGTTAAATATTTAAAACAATACTGTGATCTAAATGATATTTATATGGTATAGTAATTTATATTGGTGATATTATTAGATCAGTATAATTGGTTAACGTGTTAAATATTAAACATGGTCCAGTAATTTATACTGGTAAATATAAATAAAAATTGATTATAGTTTCAACATAGTTAAATATAAAAATCAAGACCATGTACGATTTAAAGTACGTTTATCAAGAAATATTCGATTACAAATTATTCTGGATTTTCCGGCCCAGTTTCCCGTTGTCAGTGAGGGGAGGGGGAGACTGGTACGGACAGTGTCTAGTCGGTAGGATGGGGCGCAAAATCGACGTCCAGTATAAACACTGGCGTACACGTAAAGGAAGCTTTGACAGTTGGAATCGATTGGGCCGTAGCGCCACTGCCGGGGCAAAAAATTCCATCATACCACACTACTTGGTGTGTGCCCGTTTTCATTATCCTATTTGGTGCAGAAAAGTAGAAAATGAAATGAAATGGGGTTTTAGCCTCCAACTCTGTTCTGCTCCGACTGGGCTAATGAAGACGGGCATACATCATACAGTGTGCTATGAGACTAAACTCATATCGAATTCCAACTGTCAAGGGATCTTTTACGTGCACGCCAATGTGTACACGAGACCTCGGCTTTACATCACACCTGAACGACTAGACTTTATAGAAAAGTAGGACATTAAATCCCATTTCATTTATTTGTCCAATATTCTGTGTGTAATATGACATCAGGGAATAGAAGCTGGCGTGCTGGGTGTAATCGATTCTAGATGAACCGTTAATTACCCCGATAGCTGTTATAATATACCACACTGTCATATATACCACCTTTATATACCATATCTATAAACGTTTATTATGAATAATTGAATATCTTTTAACCCAGTTAATCTTCAATCTAAATATATCAATACAGGGAGAGAGAGAGATATGGGGTTTAACGTCCACTAGACACAAACTAGGTCATTTTGAGAAATGAAATTAAATGTTTTTTAACGTCGTACTTTTCTCCACGAGGGCAATTTTGTCCGGATAGCTGCACCACGGCCTACTCTCCTTTCAAATTCCAACTGTCAAGGCCTATATGGGAACTTGGTTTTCGTTGCACCTGAAGGACTAGACACTGGGTTATTTTGAGATTAACCCACTACTATTGTTTATTAAAGACGCAACTCTTATAAACATCCTCTATAGCAAAATCTTAAATTTCAATTCCAGTCCCATGTACATTTCCGGGCAACATTTCCTGCATGGCGTATGACCGCCATCATTAGCCCAGTTCGGATGCAGAACAGTAGGGCGTTAAACCTCATTTAATTTCATCACCTGATATAGATCTCAGATGTAATAATACTATCAATTAAATTTAAATGTTTTGATGTCAGGTTTTAAATTGTCCCTATAAATATTGGTTAGATTGTTTTAATATAGACCCGTTCAAATTTAATAATGCTCAGTAATTTTAAAAATAGGAAATTGGAAAAGGAACTGAAAGGAAGTTAAATGGGGTTTAACGTTTCCACATGAAGTGGGCTTCTGAAAACGGACATACGCCATACCGTTTTCTATGAGGGAAACATTGCCGAGACAGTTGTGTTCAGTGTGTATACGGGGCCTCAGTTTTTAGTGCAATCCGAAGGACTAGACGGTGTTCCTCCTTGCCATGTCTTCTAAATTTAATAATGCCCAGTAATTTTAAAAATAAGAAATTACAAAAGGAAGTTAAATGGGGTTTAACGTCTTGCTTTTCTGCACCAACCGGGCTAATGAAGACGAGCATGTTCCGTGTAGTGTAAGTGTACTATGGGAGACATTTTGCCCGGACAGCGACACTACGGACTACTCTTATATCGAATTCCAATTGCCAAAGGATCTTTTACGTGCACACCGATGTATATGTGAGACATTTTGCCCGGACACCGGTACTATGGCTTGCACTTATTTCGAATACCAACTGTCATGAGATCTTCAACCTATTGTCAATTGTAAACACGGGACCTCGGTTTTTCGTCGGATCCGAAAGACTAGACGTTATTCCTTGATAGGACCTCTGTCCTTCACCACCGACGAGGACTGGAAACTACCGAAGAACCCTTTCAGCAGAAAGTACGACCCAACCCTTGGATCCCTTGGTCAGTGAGACACTATGTCAAAGGTCGGTGACATCATTAATTCCATGACCGAATTCCTTTAACGGCTTAATATAAGATTCGTCCCATTAAATAATTATGAGAATTAACAGCTTGTTGTCCACATTGTTTATGGTATTATGATGGTTTAATTATTAAATATCATGGCAGCTTACCCTGATATATAAACCGGTTATTTTATACGGGGAAGTAAAATGACGTCACAGTTTAAATTAGGTCAAAGCAGGTGGTGTGTCAATACAAACGGCCGACATGATTGTCAGAGGGGAGAAAGAGAGAGAGAGAGATGGGGGGGGGGGGTACATTTCAGATATAATAATATCATCATAATATCTCTCTCTCTCTCTCTCTCTCTCTCTCTCTCTCTCTCCATTTTAAATTACTATCATGTAATATTATTCTCTTGACAGTCGGGGAATTCGATAAAAGCTTAGGCCACAGCGCCGCTGTAGGGGCAAAATGCCCCTCACAGCACAATGTATGAAGAAGTAGAAAAGGATGTTAAATCCTATTTCATTACATCTTCATTGTATTGACAAATATAATGATGATATTATCTGAAATGTAGGGTAACTCTCTCTCTCTCTCTCTCTCTCTCCCTTTCTCAGGATTTTCCGACATGGTTTCCCCTTGTCAATGGTACAGAACGGATGGCCTGACAAGGACAGCTGTCTAGTCGTTGGTATGGTACCAAAAACCGAGGCCCCGTGTATACATTGTCGTGCACGTAAAAGATCCCATGGCAGTTGGAATTCGATATGAGTGGGTCATAGTGCCGCTGCCCGGGCAAAATTTCCTTCATAGTACACTGTATGGCGTATGCCCGTCTTCATTAGCCCAGTATAGGAGCAGAACAGTAGGATGTTAAACTATTTAATCTTGTTGGTGAATCGGGTTTAGATTATGATGGGTGATTAAACACGCCTCCAACCAAGTGATATGTTGTTAAATTTGGTGTGTGATATTATGTTATAGTATTATGATGGATCACTGATTTTATGTTGATTTTATAGATACAATTATCACGATACATCAGGTGTATATAGACCTATATTACATCAGGTGTAAAACTACCGTTTCATTGTTTATAACATATAGACCTATATTCCATTGATAAATATTGAAAATGATAAAGGCGATAAAATTTCACCTAGAAAGAGACGATATTCGAGATTGAGAGAGAGAGAGTGTGAGAGAGAGTTTTAACGTCCACTTGACACAAACTAGGTCATTTTGGGACTAACATATGGTTCATTTTCATTTCGATAATTCGCGTGTGCGTAGGAGTGGGGGTAAACCGGAGGAATCGAAACCACACCAGTTGACTCAATGACAGACCTTATGATACAGCGCACACACACTAACCATTCGACCATCCACCCTCAACCCCGTGACTATGCAAAGTGATTAGGTGTTGATATTGGAGTAACATTAACCTCCTATAACTAACCACGTGCTTTGTCTTTCACGTGCAGAAGATAAGCAGTGTTTGATCATCATTATTGTAGTTTGTGTCGATGTGTAAATCCGGATTTTTATTTCGTAGAACAGCCTGGAATATCTACACTGATCATACACCTGTATGACGTAATATCACCTGTTTTTCACCTGTAATCAGTTACTATATAAATACTCACCTGTGTTTTACCTGCGATAAAAACTATTGAAGTTTACCGCCAGATTTCAAGAAAACTTTTCACATGACCTGTTCAGACTTGCACAATGACGTCATTCAGCATTAGGAAGTTTACCAAGGTAATCACACAATCAGAGATCAACCAGGCGTAAAGCTGATTTCACAAACTTGAAATAACGCCATGTGTCACCTGGATGACGGAGTCATAATTTTAGGGAAAAATGTTACTAAATATAGAAATAAGAAAATCCCGAAATTAAACGCATGTTTTTTTTTAACCCGTCGATCTTTCCGGTGAACTTCCTGTTTTGTTCAAGATAACATTATAGTCATTATACTGTATACCACGTGATATAGGTATATATACATCGTTGTGCGTCATATGAATTCTTCGGAAATATCAAATTTTCAACGTCTGACACAAAAGTTACTTACTGTCTGTTCCAGGTGACACTACGACACGAAAATTGGTAGCCATTTCTTCAATTTTTAATTTAAACGGCTAAAACTTAGTAACATACCTGGAATTGCCATCCCATTACATTCTTACACGAGGGAACCAACTTGAGATCAAGCTATATAGCCTCTCTTTCTTGAAAAATCCTGGTTTGTTTACATCACGCTGCTGAACATCACCCATGTTTGATCTAGTTATCCGGAAGAGGTGAAGAGGGAGGGGGCGTTTGTTTGGCTTGAGTCGTTTCGGCCTACTTGGATATTAAGGAAGTTGTTTCGGCCCAGTAGAATATAACTTTTATTTTTATGGAATCCAAGACCACAACTGTGTGTCCAACTGAGTTGAATATTTAAGGGCTGTAGAGTTTGATATTAATATAAACTGCATACAAATTTTATCCTTCCCTGCACGTGATGGAAATTTGGAAGGGGGCTATAGGTGTACACAATAATAACTCGGTCCATAATATGCATAAGTAATCGCGGGTTGCATAGTTAATATAAGTTATTCCTTTGCTTAAGACTTTGCCTTAAGATAATTTAAAGTTGAATATGTGCTGGAGTAATGATCGGACTAGTTGTATATGTAACCTAATTTCTCGTGAAGCCTACAACAAAAGTAAAAAGATTTTAATATAATAATTATGTCTGGCGTATTATCGCCCGGTTGATGACGGCGTGCCATTAAACATCAATTACATCATTTCATTTCATATCTTCAAATTTATGCAACGCAGAACACATATTCCTGAAGCAATGGTCCGAGAAATCCCTCTCTGGCCATTGCTGGATTGACTTCTGATACTTGAGCTTTTGAGGGAGTGTGTCTATTCTTCCCGAGCAATCAAATCTATCGCAAGTAATCGAAATCACACTACTTGACTCAATGACAAACCTTGTCCATGAAATCCACGATTCCTGTAGTTGGGATTCTGAACATAAATCACGTGATAAAATTGTCATCCAAACGGGAATCAGATACTTTGTCCGCTATCTATAGTACAGTATGTAATCTACTCAGTAGCGGATGATGAATATTTGGTGGGGGGGGGGGGTGTTCCGAGAAATATTTGGTGGGGGGGGGGGCAGATATCTGGACCCGTATATAATATAGATTACCCCAACTAACAAAAATCTCAAATTAACACATTTTATAGAAAAAGATGACCACATGAATATTTTATACTGTTATATAGGAGTGAGGGGGGGGGGGGGCGCCATTGAACTTGTTCTCCAATAAACGTCAGTAAGTTTCCCTTGGTTTAATATTAAATATATCTTAACGATTCAATACCTCTATTTATTTCAAAACAATTTCAGATATGATATTTATAAATAATTCTATCTATTTATTTCACAACAATTTGAGATAAGATATATAATTATATATGTACACCATGTTTGAAATAGACAGAAGATAATATAATCATTGACACGAGTATCTGACTGTATCACATGTATAACTAAGTCTCCTCCCACTTTTTTTTATTTAAACCAATCAACGCCCTGGGTACATAGATATATTTATACAAGCTATATATAAACTGTAACAGCCTAACTTATCGCGCAATTATTTCATTTGTCATCGTCTGTTTGGTTCCCTCCTGGTTTGACAAGTGGAGATACAATAATATTTTTATCGTATATTGTAAATTAATAATGACGTATGATTTGACAACATACAAACCGCAAGAATTGTCGGAGATAAAAATTTGTTTATAGTAAACTAAACAGGTAGATATGCTGTCGACAACTATATATAAAGGGATGTTTTCACGGGGAGTGGTAGGCCTATGGCCTATATGGGGTTTAACGCCCTACTATTAATGAGGACGGGCAAACGGGCATGAGGTGCTACGGGGGAGGGGGGGGGACTTACCCAGTCAGCGACACTGCGGCCTATTCTTATTTCGAATTTTGTCAAGGGTTATTTTACGTGCACTGTTTCTGATCAGGTCAACACCGGGAACGAACCGGAGACCTCCTGTTTAGTGAGCCAGCGTCTTATTCACTGAGAGAGGGAGAGAGAGAGAGAAATGGGTTTAACGTCCACTCGACACAAACTAGGTCATTTCGGGACTAACATATGGTTCAATTTTATTTCCATAATTCGCTTGCGCGTAGGGGTCTTTAGCAGTGGGAGGAAAACGGAGAACCCTGAGAAAACCCACGAGGTTGGGCAGGCGACCCTACTCCTTGTCACGTACAACCGGGGATTCGAAACCACGCCAGTTGACTCATTGACATGCCTTATGATAGAGCGCGTACGTGCTAACCATTCGACCATCCATACCCCAACCCCCCGCTGTAAGGAAGACACATTAAATTGATATATTTATATTGGATGGTGTAATACATCGTTTGGGTAGATTAAATGTTAAGTATCCCAACTAGGCTATTTAAAGGAGCTAAATCTCCAATATTTGGGACCTAGAAATTCACACAAATGGGTGGTATTTATTGCGCATGCTCTCCAAATAAAAATATGGCATCACCGTTTGACTTGACTTGTGGAATATGTCTAGCCCCGTTCTTCGAGTGTTACAAATGGCACTGAAACGCATTATGGTACACAATGATAAAATGTTTATTTTGTCTTAAATATTGGATATCAGAAGCCCATCTTTTCCCGGTAAGATAACAACATCAATTTTGATTTAAATTGACAAAAAATTCGTCTTTTCAATGTTGAAGAGTTAGAGACTATATTGTTTCAGGTCTGGATGATGCGTTTGGATGGTTGGGAATTTGCTGCTTTGACATCAGTTCCGCTATTTTTTGTGTTCCACATCCGGTATGATCCTATAAAAGAAATGTACAAATGTGATTCCAGAGTTTATACCTAGGGTTAAAAAAAATACATAAATCTATTTTCGTTCATGACATAAAACAAATAATGCAACTTATATGTAGTGTTACTATACCATAATAAGAACTATAAAAAAGCGTTACTATTTATCGCATAATGACGTCATGGAGTATAGGTTTTGTGAAATAATGTCATGGAGTGTAAGTTATGTGTAGTGACGTCATGGAGTATAGGTTATGTGAAATAATGTCATGGAGTGTAAGTTATGTGTAGTGACGTCATGGAGTATAGGTTATATGAATGACCATATGGGGTATAGGTTATATGAAATGATGGCATGTGTCGAATATATAAATAAATGCCATAAAATATCAAACATGCAAATACGATGTCATGTCAGTCTTCATTCGTCCAGTAGGGGCAGAACAGTAGGACGTTAAACCCCAGTAGGACGTTAAATCTATTTGATAAGGCCAGCTCAATTTTTGTCAAGGTCGTTGAGATGTAAATAAGGTTAGAGCACGTGATTGTTGGCGAGGTTGTAGGTTAGGGTTAGGGTAAGCATTGAGGCTAGGTCCAGGGTTAGGGTGACGAAAAATTGAGCTGGCCTTATCATTTAGCACTAACCATTGGTCTATACATTTTAGTGTATGACGTAAGCCCGTCTACATTAGCCCAGTCGGAGCAGAACAGTAGAACGTTAAACCCCATTTGATTTTATATTGCAACTAAACAGCTTGTTTATAGTGTAAGGCGGTGATTCTAAACCAATATGCCAAGAGATATTCCTAAGTGTGCCGCGAAATTTTAAAACGGCACACTCAGAAAATTTCTCACTACAGAAGCCAGCTATGTGGCTGATGAAATTCAAAACACTGCAATAAAGTAAGTTCATAGCTGTGTTTTTCTTTATTTAGTTTGAGTCATACTATGTTTCTATGGCTAGTCTGTCGTCGATGACTTGCCATGTTTTTGTTTTGCAAAATTCAAATATTTTTCATATATATTTAGCCAGGTGGGCCGCTATTTTTTCATGTGTTCAAAGGTGTGGCGTTGGCAAAAAAGGTTGAAAACCGCTGGTGTAAGATGACCCTGCATGTTGGTGGCAAACTCGAGGATGACTCAATATTTTATTGATAACAATGTATTTAAATTATTCACAAGTCTATTTGTGTCCAATAACTAATTGAATGGTCGATTCTTAGAATTCTACAATGGTTCAATTACTTAATCATACAATGTACCCAATAACATTTCAACACACAAACAAATTATCTTAAAGATACCTTGATCTAGAACCCAGTAGCCTCAAACCGTATGATAGCCTTCAACCTATCTTAAAGATGCGCTGATCTGCTCTACACCCAGCTACAGAAATACGACAGTAAATGAGGTTTAACGTCCTACTGTTCTGCTCCGACTGGGATAATGAAGACAGGCATACACCATAGTGTGCTATGCGGAAAATTTTGCCCGGACAGCGGCACTATACGGCCTACTCTTATATCGAATGCCAACTGTCAAGGGATCTTTTACGCGCACGCCAATGTATACACGACTCTCCATCTGAACGACTAGACCGCTGTCCTTGCCAGGGACTCCGTCATTCACCACTGACAAGGGGAAACCACGTCAGAAAATCCCGATGAACTTCCTCGGCCAATGCAGGCATCGAACACGCGACCCCCAGGATAGCGAACCAGCTTTTTACCTACTTATCCACCGTGGCTCCACAGAAATCCTAAACCATCGACCCAGTTCTGCTAAAGTGGTGAAGGTTGCCGTGCACAAGATCCTTTATTCGTACTCTTATCTTGAACACCGTTACGGCACAACACAAGTTTCTTTATATGTCCCTTATGTATTGAAGAGGATGGGTGGGGCGGTTCAAGTGGTCAGTAGGGTGCTGACATCTTTCAGGATTTGTCAGGTGGTCTGTTGTCATGGATGGCGCCTGTGGTGCTGACAAAGACAGTATGTATAGTTATTCGGATGGGACGAACGATCGAGGCTCATATGCATTCGTTGGTGTGCACGTACATGATCCTTTGGCAGCTGGAATTCGATGACGTGTTGTCGGAAACGCCACTGTACGTGCAAAATTCTCTTCCTAACATTGTACTCGTAACAATTGAAATAAAACAATATCGAATTATTATTAATTCCAACCCCATTTCCTTCTTGTGGGGGTGCTGGTGGTAGTGGTGGGGGTGCTGGTGGTAGTGGTGGGGGTGCTGGCGGAAGTGGTGGGGGTGCTGGCGGTAGTGGTGGGGGTGCTGGTGGTAGTGGTGGGGATGCTGGTGGAAATGGTAGGGGTACTGGTGGTAGTGGGGGTGCTGGTGGTAGTGGTGGGGATGCTGGCGGTAGTGGTGGGGGTGCTGGCGGTAGTGGTGGGGGTAGTGGTGGGGGTGCTGGCGGTAGTGGTGGGGGTGCTTGCGGTAGTGGTGGGGATGCTGGCGGTAGTGATGGGGATGCTGGTGGTAGTGTTGGGGGTGCTGGCGGTAGTGGTGGGGGTGCCGATTGGTTTAACGCGTGTGCAGTAGATCAAAAGATCTTTAATTGACGTTGTTTCTATTTCTCGTAGGCTTTCATCGGGTTCTCCAGTCCCCCCCCCCAACAGCTAAAGACACGCAACATATGTTAGTCACGAAATGAACTAGTTTGTGTCGATTAAACGTTAAATTCATATCTCTCTCTCTCTGTGGTATCTTTAACCAAATGAAAGCCACCTGTTTTGTGAGTACGTTAAGTAAGATCAGTTCATCAAGTACTAGTGTATTGATCGCCATGTTTTTATGCTTACATCATTCTGTCATGTATTTACTAGAAACCTGTGTAAAATATTACCACAAAATAACACACTTGACTCATCAATAGAGAATAACTTGTTTATTTTGTTCCTGTCATCATTGCATGGGTAAGAAGGTGACTAGTCCTTCTGTGATTGAGAAAAACCAACAATCTGGACGAGCGTTTAACATCTCGGATCCATTCATTTGATTTGATATTTGTTGCAATGTCTATGTCTTTTCCGTAGTTTTATTTTGCGATGATCCCACATTTGTGTCTAAGTAGGTAAGACGCTGGCTCGCTATCCTGGATGTCACGTGTTCAATCCCTGCGTTGGCCTTGAAAGTTCATCGGGATTTTCCGACGTGGTTTCCCCTTGTCAGTGGTGCAGGACGGAGGGCCTGACAAGGACAGCTGTCTAGACATTCGGATAGGACGAAAAACCGGGGCCCTGTGCACATAAAAGATCCCTTGCCAAATATAAGAGTAGGCCATAGTGCTGCTGCCCGGACAAAATTTCCCTCATAGCACACTGTATGGCGTATGCCAGTCTTTATTAGCCCAGGTTAGGAGCAGAACAGTAGGACATTAAACCCCATTTCATTTCCTTTTATTTCCTCCATCACGTGACTATTACAGATGTATTATGCAAGAATTAAATACTATATATATTGAAAATTATATCTTTTTTATTATTTTAAAAACTGTTAAATACCCGCGGTGTTCTAATTAATGTTACATTCATAATCGCATACTCTTCACAGTGTTTCGTTTAATTATACCTAATCCCACTTAACACTGCTGTAAAGGAAGCAAATTTCTGTTCCAAATTAGGACTGGTCAATGGTCCGATTAACAACCAATAGCTAACTGCGTTACAAAAGCATTACGCTTAAAACAGAGCTTCAAACTGGACCAAATATGTTTACATAACGTTACGTCATGACTCCGTATTTTATTATGCCCAATTAACCAGTGCATATAAAATATTACAGAAAAACTAATTGCGTGACAAACGAGGCTATCAATGTAAACAATACTGTTTGGAGACGAACATACTTTCACCGTTTTTAATACCTTAAATCACTGTCCAAAGTTTTAGGAAAGACCCCAGATTAAACGAAGGGCTGTCATGTTGCTGTACTTGGGATGAATTTGATTGAACGGGAAGAATAGACAAACTTCCTCAAAAGCGCAAGTATCAGAAGCCAATCCAGCAATGGCCAAAGAGGGATTTCTCGGGCCATTGCTTCAGGAATATGTCATAATCCATGCTTACAGAAGTCTTTGATTCGCTTAGTTCAATCAGATAAAAATACTGATCTATATTTCTGACCGGTTGTAGTGGAAGGTCGCGTCAGGTGTCATACTAGCGGATTTTGACCTTATGGCATCAGACATTGATTAATCAATCAACGTTGACGTTTCTAGTGGTTTACCCACAGTAACATACCGTTTTATTAGCTAATCCCCCCACATCAGCCAGAACGCGGGTTACATAGCAACTCTTCTCAAGACAAGTAAAACGAAATTTTGAAGTATAAAAAACGAAGCGAAATAGGATCTGCGTTATAATCAGATTGCGCTTATTGTTACATAACCACAGATGTTATAGACGCTTCCTGCCACTTCGACACATGAAAGTGATTTTAATATCAACATATCAAACATATCAACCTGTCCGACCCCTGGAGTTCTTGGTAGCCTTTCTTATGTGATTATGTAATCTTAACTTGTTGTTGAAATGTTTTATTTAAACTTTCTTTGTCTGATTAGCATGTATCGAATGTTAAACCTGATATGATTCTTTTGTTTGGGAGGGTTTATAAACCCAGATAGCAAACGAATCAACAGAGAGGTCCAGACAGGACACGAGAGCGCAGGCCATGTGCGCCTCAGCACGGACGAGACGGAATGAGGGTGAGCGTATTGGAGTTGGCACATTTGTGCCAAGCTAGGACATGGCTCCCTCAATACAAGTTAGTTATGGAGTCTTTAAGTTTTGTACATAATATGTTAGAAGAAGCAGAGAATAAAAGTATTATAAGATGTTAAACTAGTTTTGTAATCAAGAACCTGATAGAAAGTAATACTGTCACATTATTCCGACGTAATCGCTTACAATATTTTGGACTAGTCCGTCCACTCAACCCGACAAACTTTTCCTGCGTCTGTGTTTGTTTTCACGAATTTCATTGATCACTTTCAACATAGAAAATAAACATCTTCAATTTCATGTTATACATATAACGCTGTTAAAAGGCGCGTGGTTCTATTGATTGGGATCATAAAAACACAATATGAGTGTATATAAAGTGATTACTGTTTAATTTTTATCAGGTCTATAAATGAAATGAAATGGGGTTTAACTTCCTACTGTTCTGCTCCTATACTGGGCTAATGAAGACGGGCATACGCCATACAGTGTGCTATGAGGGAAATTTTGCCCGGGCAGCGGCACTATCGCCTATTCTTATATCGAATTCCAACTGCCAAGGGATCTTTTACGTGCACTCCAATGTATACACGGGACCTCGGTTTTTGGTCTCATCCGAAGGACTAGACAGCTGTCCTTGCCAGGCCCTCTGTCCTGCATCACCGACAAGGGGAAACCACGCTGGAAAATCTGGATGAACTTTTTCGGCCAATGCAGGGATCGAACACCCGACCTCCAGGCTAGCGAGACAGCGTCTTACCCACTTAGCCACCGTGATCCCTCTCAGGTCTATAAGAGTTGTTTCTCCTTAAATCTTAAATTTCAAGAATTAACTTTCGGGAAACTACGTGGACACAAGAAACAAGAAATGTAAATCAGACATTACAAATTACTTCTGCATTGTAGGATATGTTTTTCTTTGTTCATTACAAATGGGGTCCGAAGCCACATAAATACACGAATCGTGTACTGATTTTAAAGTGTTCATTGTTTCTTAAACATTTGATATTATGATGCCATATTTTTACATCAATATTGATTGACATGGGTCAATAGAGAAGTCTAATTCGTGTTTTATTTTAAATATTGAGTTAGAAGCGTAGTTCCTTTAAACCAGGGAAGGGGAGGGGGCGAATGGTTAGCACGTGTGCGCTGTTTCATAAGGTCTGCCATTGATTCAACTGGCGTGGTTTCGATTCCCCGGTTGTACGTGACAAGGAGTAGGGTCGCCTGCCCAACCTCGTGGGTGTCCTCCGTTTTCCCCCACTGCTAAAGACCCCTACAAGCAAGCGCTTTATTGAAATAAAATTAAACCATATGTTAGTCCCGAAATGACCTAGTTTGTGCCGAGTGGACGTTAAACCGCATTTCTCCATCTCTCTCTCTCTTTTACTCACTGGACCACCACTGCTCATTATTATCGCCATTTATAATTTCATCTACTTATATAACTTTTTACGATGAAGTTGTTTTTTTTTTGGTTTTTGGAGCCACGGTGGCTAAGTGGGTAAGACGCTTGCACGCTAGCCTGGAGGTCAAGTGTTCGATCCCTGCATTGGTGGAGAAAGTTCATCGGGATTTTTCGGCGTGGTTTCCCCCCTTGTCATTGATGCAGGACGGAGGGCCTGACAAGGACAGCTGTCTAGTCGCTCGGATGGAACGAAAAACCGAGGACCCGTGTATACATTGGGGTGCACGTAAAAGATCTCCTGGCTGTTGGAATTCGATATAAGAGTAGGCGATAGTGCCGCTGCCCGGGTAAAAGCACACTGTATGGCGTACGCCCGTCTTCATTAGCCAAGTCGGAGCAGAACAGTAGGACGTTAAACCCCATTTTATTTCATTTCATGTCATTTTGTGTTCACGTAGTTTCCCGAAAGTTGATTCTTGAAATTTAAGATTTAAGGGGAAACACTGTATGGCGTACGCCCGTCTTCACTAGCCAAGTCGGAACAGAACAGTAGGACGTTAAACCCCATTTGATTTCATTTCATGTCATTTTGTGTCCACGAAGTTTCCCGAAAGTTAATTCTTGAAATTTAAGATTTAAGGGGAAACAACTCTTATAGACCTGATATGTTTACCACGCGTAGACTGTTTCAGGTTAGTTCCTCTTATTCAATTGCAAATATGATTTTGTTTATATTATAAAGGCTATGACGTATGAATTAAAGATTTTCTCGACCATTCTCGCAAGCATATTTTTCTTACCTTGCAGTTCATACCCAGTCTGTTTGATGGGGGTAATGCGAAAGCCTTCTTCTAACTCTGTGCAAGATGACTGACCTTTATAAAGTTCAAATACCTTTCTACGCGTCGGTAATTGGTGTCGATAGCACGTGCATTGTTTACATAGGACGTAACGTAACGTAACGTAACGTTAACGTAACGTAACGTAAGTAGAATGGTCATAGAAATATATAAATAGACTAGAATGGCCACGGCCAATCAAAAGCCGCTTTCGCGACATGCGCAGATGTCGGCCATACTTGTACATTGATCCTGCGCAACAAAATGGCGTCGTTTGATCATGGAAAGGAAAACAAAACTTTTACGTTTTCAGTATCCACCAAAGGGACACAGTGTTTTGCCATTAACTGTACAAATTATCAAAACCCTACATCAAAATTAAATGGAATAACCTTCCACAGGTAAGAAATTCACAATTGTGATTATATTATTTTAAGAACCCAGAATGTTAGCGTTCAGACTTCAGCGTCCTGTGTCAACTGTGTGTTCTACTTCTAGGCTGGCCTACTGTTCAGTGTTCGTGTTGTCGTACACTAATAGTTTATTTTTAATACGGTATTATTATAATAATGTAACACTGTTGACCTAGTCTAGGCCTACCGCTTACTAAACATAGCCAATCGTATCTTTTTTAGAGGTTACCCCGTAAAGCAGCCTATGATGTAAGTTGACTTGTAGTGTTGTTGTTGTAGGCCTAGTTGTACTTTCACTTATTATTTAGGCCAGAGTCACGAGAGTGAGTAGGCCTAATCAGAATGAATTTTACTAATTTTAGTTCAAATTCACAAATTGTACAAAAAAAGCTACTTTCCCGAACTAACCACGAAACTCCCTATCATTCGCTTGTATACTATTAAAAAAAAGTAGGGGATATTTGATTTTTAAGTGTTATTAAAGTCACCTAATGAAACTGACGAAGAAACAAATGACAAAATGAAATGAAGTTCACATTCATCGATTTATTCCAAATGATCGTTAGACTAAGTAAGGCACAGACTGACCATTATAAGGGTAAAATGATACCCGGGGTCAAACAGCAAAGTTACCACAGCATCACAACCAAGTCAGTAACGGGTAAATCCTCCTCTGTTTGCCAAACAAGCATTGATCCGACGTGGCATACTCCTAATGAGACGTCTAAGGTCATTTTGGTCCAGATTGTCCCATTCCTGTTGCAACGCAGCAGCAAGTTCTTGGACATTGGCAGGACGTTGTTGACGTTGACGTAACCTCTGTCCAAGCATGTCCCAGACATGCTCGATGGGGGAGAGGTCGGGACACAGTGCTGGCCAAGGTAATGTGGTGATGTTCTGTTGTTGGAGGTAACCTGTAACGATCCTGGCCCTGTGACATCTTGCGTTGTCATCCTGGAAGATGAAACGGCGGCCATGACGTCGTGCGAACGGCACAACATGGACTGCCAAGATGTTGTCCCGGTAGTACTGGCCTGTAACACGCCCTGCAACAACATGTAAAGCCGTTCTTCCAGCAACAGTGATGCCTCCCCACACCATAACAGAACCACCCCCAAATCAATCATGTCTGATGACGTTTACGTCTTGGAAGCGCTCGTTTCGACGACGCCACACCCTCCTACGTCTGTCCAAAAAATCAACAGTGAACCTTGACTCATCTGAAAACATCACATTGCTCCAGCGTCGATTATCCCAGTGTTGACGATCCCTACACCAACGACGTCTTGCCTGAATGTGATGATCTCTCAAACAAGGGATCACGCGAGGACGTCGGGCGCGAAGGTGACCCCTATGCAGTCGATTCCGAATCGTCTGGCCACTCACTCTCACACCAGTGTCTGTTTGAAGACGAGCGCTGATCTGATTTGCTGTGATGACACGATTTCTCAAGGCCAAGGTACGGATAAATCGATCCTGGGCTTGAGTTGTCGCCCTTGGTCGACCTGAGCGTGGTCTGTCCTGTACAGATTGTGTATCACGGTATCTGGACCATAGCCTGCTTATGACAGACTGAGAAACATTCATCGTCCGCGCCACAACCGCCTGTGTTGTGCCGATCTGTAGCATGCCAAGGGCACGTAACCTTTCATTTTGGGTAAGCCGACGCATATCAAAATTTGTTTTCTGGTCACTAAAATAATTAAACTGATGTTTCCACCCTGGAATTCAATGCCACAATGACTGTAACATTCAAAGTCAGAGTCGTGCAAATCTTGGGTTGGACCCCCATGATGATCCCAAGCATCACCTGCATTCCATGCGGTAGCTATTGGTGCGTTTGGGCGTCACATGTAACTGGAAATGCTTCTTCTGTTAGGTTCTATAGTGACTTTTTTCGTAGTCATTTGCATATTTTAGTATTATGCCCCCAAAATCAAATATCCCCTACTTTTTTTGAATAGTATATTTGTAATGTCACTGAGTGATGACTGTTGTCGACTAGAACCTTTGTGTTTGTAAATTTAGCCTATTTTTTTAGAGTATTAGTGAAGTTTAGTATTAATACATGTACTATTATTATAATACTATTACTAGCCTACAGTAGTGTGAGTAGCATACTATAGGCTACAGTACCTCGTGAGTTAAGGTATAGTATAGATGTAGGCCAGCTTACTGGTTATATGTTAAAGTCATATTATTTATTATGGTACTTGAATGAACTTTTAATAATCTAACCAACCTAGCAATTTAAATTTAACTAAATGAAATGAAACTTACAAAACAAGTTTGTCGTAATTAAAATTAACAATGGGCTGGTAAAATATAAACACATTTTTGCTTTAAATTAGATTTCCCAATAAACAGAAGGAGCTGAATAGATTTTTAATGTGGGAGAGAAATTGCAGAAGACGAGACAAAAAGCCATCGATTCGATCTCTCTTGTGCAGCGTTCATTTTAATAATGACTGTATGGATAGAACTGGACAAGTCGTAAGATTAAAGAATGATGCAATACCGACAAATTTTGATGTGCCAGAACACTTACAGGTAAACAAATTACAAACTTTTATTAACTCATAATTTATAGCAGATAAAAGTGACCCCCCCCCCCCCCAAAAAAAAAAAGAAATTATGAAAATAGACTTTTTGCTTTCCATTGCACATAAACAGTAAATTTATTACAATATATGAATAGGCTTATATTATATTTTTCATTGTCTGTATCAAATTTCATGTCATACAATTTCATATAATTATATACATTATGCAATGAGCTAAATCTTCCTATTGCAGGTCTTTTTTTAAGCCAGAAATGTTTTATAAAGTTTTAATTAGACATTTATTAACACAACAAGACCATAATAAACTCTCGATGCCATAGGATATATCTGATAATTAAGTGGATTAGGATAGTTTGAAGCCATATTTTAATTTAATTCATAAGTGGTGAAGCAAGGCTAAGCTTTGAACAATTAATGCACACATTGTGTCAAACCTTGGAACAATTTGAATGAAATTTTCAATATATTCATTTTGCATTCACTATTTTCGAACTATTATACATGTAGTAAGAAGGCCAGCTCTGTATCGAAATCATTCATGTCATAAACCATTATTCAATTCTCATATATATACATAGGCCTACATTTATCATTCATCTGAATTATGGCATGTATCAGTGGTAAGTATATCTTATACATACTTCATTCTTATCAAAACATCAGTCATATTAACAAAGCTGGTTTTAGGTTGGGATACATTCGGTTAAGAGCTGGAATTATAAAGTAATTTGCAATAAGCGATTGCCATGCAAGATTCCCACATTTTGAAAGAGTTGGACAAAGAACAAGCTAAAAACGAATGTGATTTTTTGTGCAATGAGTTTGCATTTAACTTTGGTGGCTACAGGAATGAAATGTCAATTCGAAGGGATGATTCTGATTGTTATTTGCAAAGTTTCTGTAGTATAATAGCAATACATCCTTGAACAGTGTTATAGGAAGATGCAGGTTCGAAACCAGCCAGGAACTCATTTTCATATTCATTATCATCCATTTTTCATTCATTTCATTCATATTCAGCCATCAGTGTTAAATTCATCAATATCTCATCTCTGTTTTGACCCTGAATCAATTTTGTCTTTTTTTAGTATCAAAAATATGGGACAAGAATAAGTTTGTTACTACAAGATGATTTCACATTTTGTATTCTTTTTTTGTGTTTGTATTCTTTTGATCAATTATATATCTTGATCACTTTTTTAATTTCAGACAATTTCTTTTGGTGAACGACAAAGCAATAACTCAAAAAGAGCGAAACTTGAAGATGTAGAACCACATTTTGAACCAATAAGTACATGTATATCAAGTTCAGACAATTTGTACCACAAGAAGGTAAATGTATATTTTAACATTATCGAAGAAATATATCTAAAACTTAAATTTTCATACAGTATTACATATTTATACCAGGGAGCAGGGCCATGTTGCGTTACTTTCTTTAGATTTAATAATAATAAACCGGTTACAGTACCATACATATAACTGTACAAGGTGTTCATATGTAAACATTGTATTTTCAACCATAATTTATCAATTTAATTCTGGGGTACTGATTTCAGGAAGTTTCCTTAATTAATGTTGAGGGTTTCTTCCTTAACTTTTCTAATTGAATACCTTCTTAAAAATTAAGGTGCAATTTGTACCTTAAGTGCTTAAAGGCCATGAAAAGTATACTTGTGTTTAAGGTAATCCTATTTTTTTATTTATTCCAAATCGTCATCTGACAGGCTTTTCTCATTTCCCAGGTCCTATAAATTACTCTGGCAGTGGTTATTTGCAGACAAATCTTAACACTGAAATATTTGCTGTATTTACAACATAGTGAATCAGTATTTTTTTTAGCAAGGGCTAGAAATGCTAAGAAATTAATAATAGACACTTCACAGTATTTAAACATTTAGTAGAGGCACAATCTGATTAAAATACAGATCTATATTTCGTTTCGTTTTTTTATACTTTCGATGGACTACACTACATGAAGATCTGACAAGTTATATCCGTAAGTCATGTCAGGGTTCAAAAGACCGACCTTTGACCCTATGACATCAGACATTTGATTAATCAATCAGCATTGATGTTACTAGTGGATTACCCACAGTTCCGTGCAAAACACGCCTAAAGCTCACCGTAACAGACCGTTTCATTGACTTATCCCTGACACCATTCAGAACACGAGTTAAATAACAACTCTTCCAGATCCTAGTGTAGTAAAGACAAGTAAAATGAAATTTTGAACTATAAAAACGAAACGAAATAGGATCTGTGTTTTAACCAGGTTGATAGAGGCACACAAAAACTGTACAAAACAAAATTGAAATGAGTAATCAAGGACAAAACTGATCCATAAAACAACCAGTAGCTGCCAGACAGGATACACCCACATTTTCGAGAGATGGATAGAGAACAAGCTAAAAAGGAGGTGATTTTTCCTACAATCAAGGGCCATAATTCAGGAAATTACATTCCGATATGCCCGAATATCGAAAAGAACCGAGATCTTTGGATTATAAGCATACATTTCAAGTTTAATCGGATAAAAATTTTGACCTCTACAGTGTTCACAAGCTAAAAACGTGATAATCCATGAAGTTACAGTCCGATACATGCCAATATCAAAAGTAACCGAGAACATTCAAAATAATAAAACCCAGTCATGTACATGTAACTAAGAGGTGTCAATGAAACCGAGTACTACTACCTAAATCTATTTGTGAGAATTTCAATGAGAAGTAATATCATAGATAAATTTCATTAAAAATCTATTACAGATATACCATTAGATTTATTTAATAAACCACATGGAGAGTATACAGAAGAACAGAGAAATTTTAGTCTACCTCTTCATCTACACTCCCCAAAAGCATATGAATTCCTAAGAACAGTATTGCCCCTTCCTGCAGGGCGTTCGTTAAGGAGGTATGTTAAAAATATTTTTTAATTTTCTTGATTCTGATAAAATCTTCATAAACAAAATATAAAGAAATTAAAAATGGCAATCAAGGCATTTTAGAATTCACAGAAATTTTACATGTTTAAACATACATGTATATGTGCAATTTCAGATGGTTAGAAAACATAGAGGCAGAACCAGGTATATCAACCTGTATGATCAACACACTAATTACCAAAAAAGATGAAAACCCTGATGAATACACACAGTAAGTAATTTTGGATTAGATATTCTTGTAACAAGTTTCCATGTGTGAAATTAAGGTTTGATTCATTATCATATTCATTATCATCCATTTTTCATTCATTTCATATTCAGCCATCAGTGTTAAATTCATCAAGATTTTTATAGATAATTTCACTTTAATGTGTGTGTTTTGGATGTCAACTTTTTAAAATATAACTTTAATTTTATGTAATTTTACTTTAACTTGAAAGTATTATTAATTCAAAGTATGTATACTTTATTTCAGTTGCAGCTTAATGCTAGATGCAATGGCTATTCGAAAACAGGTCACTTATGACAGTCACGCTGGTAAGCTAGTTGGGTTTGTTGACTTGGGGACTGGGATTGATGAAACAGATGAAGCCAAAGAGGCTCTAGTTTTTATGTTAGTTGGAATCAAATCCAAATGGAAAGCTCCTGTGGCATATTATTTAAGTAAAGGATTACAGGCAGAAGTGCAAGCTGGGCTTCTTGTGGGATGTATCGAGAAGCTGTCGGAGTGTGGTTTTGTCATCCACTCAGTCACAATGGATGGACATGCATCCAACATCAGTATGTGTCATTTGTTGGGATGTAATTTTGAATACCATCAGCACGATCCCAAACCACTTTTTCAATTGCCGGGAATTAAACACAGAATATGGGTTGTAATGGATGCCTGTCATATGGTTAAATTAATCCGAAATGCACTAGAGGCCTATGGAACACTCATGTCTGCTAAGGGTGCCATAAAATGGGACCACATTAGGCAACTCAATGAAGTTCAAGAAGAGATATGACTCCGCTTAGGCAACAGGCTTTCAGCTAATCATTTAGCCTTTAAACAACAAATAATGAAAGTAAGTTTTTAGTCAGTAGTGAGAAAAAAATATTTTTATTATGCAATTTGCCAAAGACCTTGAAATATTAGAGAATCATTTTATTTGCTATAAACTAGTGAAATATTAGAACTTGCACAAATCTACAATGTTTGCAAATGTACCATAAACACTATTCTAAATTAAAGCTCTATCCTTCTAGACTTAAAGAAAAATGTATACTTTAAAGATACATTATGGGAGATAAAATAACGAGAAGGCAGTTCTCGCTATAATAGTTAAAAACTAGATAGTGTAAAGGTAATTTGCTGAAAATTTCAGTCAAATTGATCCACTATGAGCCGAGAAAGAAGCGGGTGAAATTTTGGCATAGTCTCTGTCATCATTACTAAAATCATTAATATAAACAGCTTAGTCTCGATTATCCACTTTTATTGATTTAATTATCAACGGCCGTTAGCGGCATATAGCAATCTAATCCAGCCAACATTTTTCAGTCCACAAATTAATAAGTAATATTAACCAATCCTTAAACATAGGTTTTAATTATTAGATTGTAAATTCATAATCTTTTTTCCTCAGGTATCACTTGCAGTGCAGACATTGTCTAGTTCTGTTGCCCGAGCATTAGAAACGGCTGAAGAACTTGGGGTGCAGGGTTTTCATCTATGTGAACCAACTATAGAATTTATTGAGGTAAAATAGTAAAAAAACAAACATTTTATTATCCTATCCTAAATATTATATGGAACTTTATTACTTAGCATAAATAGTCTGATACACAGTTAAGGCGCGCACATGACACAGACTCCAAAACAATATAACTCGTTCATTTCAGGTAATTGATAAACTATTTGTCATTTTGAATAGCCGTTCACCTTATGGAAAAGGTTATAAGAAACCTCTTACACCACATAATATTCAGTTTATTATGGAATTTCTTATAGAAACAAAGTCTTATTTGCTGTCTCTAAGAACTGCTGATAGAATATTAGTGTCGAGTAGTCGAAGGTGATACTAATTATGATGTTGGTTTTAGATTTTATTTGGAGTTAAACCTTGTTGAATATTATTACCTGATCTATGAATTGTTTATTTTTAAATGCATGATTATTACAGGAGTTATTAATTAGTGAACATCATTTATATATTAATAGTACAACTGGTTTTGTGACACTACAGGTAGGGTTACGCCATGACTATCCTTCGTCACGGCACCAAATAAGGAATTAGATGTTCCTGCAAAAAAAGGAATTAGCTGTGACACTATCGTATAGAACAGACAGTACAATGAAACAATGGGACATTATACTCTAATGATGTTACTTGTATCAAAGTAAATTTTCTTGTCATTCCTGGTGGTTCACTTTTAAGATATTTACCGAATACAACACATAACAAATTAACATGTTTACATATCCATTTCACTAAATGTATCCATTAATTCTGAACATAAACTGTAATTATTAGTAATTAAAAGATATTTATTTTGTTTAACAGTTTTGTTAAAGTGTTGTATTTAATTTCTGTTTTTCCTTTTTACTACATAAACATATAGCTTCATTGAATGTTTGGTTATGTTATTATAATGGGTAATCATTATTATCTTTAATGAAGTCATCAATTTATAAGCTTACGTATATTGGCATATTTCTGCCTTGGCATAAAATATATTAAATGAAAATATTTTATTCAAGTTGATCTTTTACACAAACTTATAACTGAAAATAGGAATCATTAACAACTGTATTTTTCTTGTATCTTTTACAAACAAAGAATAATAATCTCTTTAATTGCTGCAAATTTCAGGAAAACAGGATTTATGGGAATGGTCATAAATATAGACAGCATCCTTGGTTTGTCTTCAGATCTCTTTTATACTGATGTGCACCCACTCAAATATCTACTGACATATAAATTTAGCCAAGATCACTTGGAACTATTTTTCAATGCTGTACGTAGAATTGGTAAGATTTTTATAAAATATATATGGGCAAATATCAAATCCACAAACATTTATTTGAATAAACAAAATTAAATGTAGCCCTGTTGTGTTTGCTAAATATATAAAAAAATAAGACAAGTCTTTGATATTATTGTAATCATTATATTCTTGATTAAAACATACAACATACATGTATTGTAGCCAAAAGTGGAAATTTATTGAGATTCCAGCTAGTAAAAAAGAGGTATCCAATGGCAATGAGGGTAACTGTCCTCTGAATTTTATGGTTTTACACGATACAGCTCTTCCTGAAATCCTGCTTGAATGTCATCAACAATGAAATTTAAGAAGTGGCATATTGAAAAACACACACCTGAAAGGCAATAAAACAAAATTAATTAGTGCTCTTGAAAGATAATAACCATTTATTTGTTGTATAATCAAGTTTTTAACTTTTTTTTGTAGGTGGCTGGAATAATAACCCCACTGTTATTCAGTTTAAGGCTGCATTTAGACGCCTTATATGACGCGCTGGAACAAGTACAAGTGGATCCAGTGGCAATGTAGTAGGAATGGACGACACAACAATCATTCAAGCTTCCACTTCTACATATGTCCCATCCACGGTTTCCAGGAATGATGATGATTATCATATGCCTTTAGATGTTGAAAATGTTGATAATTATAATAATCTAAATGTAAAACAGAGTTTATTAGTTGATAATGTTCTTGTATATATTTCTGGATATGTTGTTAGGAAGGCACTACCACAATTAAAGTGTGATATTTGCCGATCTGTTATTGTAAACCCAGTGACTAGATATAATAATACCCATTTTCTTATTACCATTAAAGATAATGGCGGTTTACTTAAACCATCAGATGGATTAGTTAAAATTATTACTGTAGCTGAGAAATTGTTAAGATGTATGTCGTCAATAAATACACCAGCTCATAGTTGTACAATGTTAAAATTGTAGGCTGCCGTGTTAGAAGAAGTTGGGGGGGGGGGGGTAGATGTTCTTGAGTTAAATTCACACATAGATGATACGCATTCAGGCATAGATAACCATTACTATGATTTAGTAAGACTTGTTGTAGGAATATTTTTTAAATTACGGCAATATCACATTGTCAGACTACACAACATAAAATTAAAAGCCAAAAGTGTTCGCCAAAAGCTAACTAAGAGTATTCTGTTTATGGGACAATAAGATTGACATGTCACAACATAAATCTGTATTATATATTATGTGTCATGTCTTACTAATAGTGGTCACATCAAATGCTTATTTTATGTTTAAAATATTATTCATTATTTGTATACTATTTGATTTAACTAAAATGATCAATTTTGGGACACAATAACCCTCCTTCTAATTGAGCTAGAATGTTCAAACTTGGTGTCAGTGTTTATTAGGTGAATACCTTGATGGAGTTCGAAGATGAGCATTTTAGGCTTAGGGTAAGCAGAGATAAGCATTTTGATTGGTTGATGATTTGGGACATGATAACTTTAGTTCTTATTCAGGGATAGTACTCAGAGTTATGAAACTTGGTGTATAGTTTCATTACATCAATAGCTTGACTAAGTTCGATAATGAGCATTTTCTGCTCAGGGTATGTAGCGATAAGCAATTTAATTGAGGTGGAATGTTTAAACTTGATGTAGATGTTCATTAGGTGACGAGTTCAATGATTAAACATACATTATGCAAGAGTTAAATCTGCCCATTGCAGGTCTTTCTTTAGGCCTGAAGTGTTATCTCAATTCTTAATTAGAAATTAATTAACTTATCCAGACCATAATCAACTCTCGATATCATCGCTAGCCTGCAATATTTACTGGATTAGGATCCAATTTTCTGCTCACCTTTCATTTATTATTTAATCATGAAATGGATAATTGAGACTATGTTTTTTTTATCGTACAGACTTTAGTAATGATGATCGAGGCTAGGCCGAAATTTCAATCGCTAAATACTTGGTTCAGATTGAATCAATTTGACTGAAATTTTTAGCAAATTGCCATTACATTATCTAGTGAGAACTACCAGCTTCTATCTAACCTCCCATAATGTATCTTTAACATTTTCTACTAAAGCTAAGCAGAGCTAGGTAATTTCATTGGTTGATGCTTTGGGACAAGATAACTTTGATTCTAACGGAGAGTGATGAAAATTAATGTATAGTTTTACTACCAGGTACTTCAAAACCTTAACTGAGTTTGATTGTGAACATTTCCTGCTTATAGTCTAAGTATAGATAATCACTTTGATTGCTCAAAACTTTTAAAAAAGATATGTGCAATTAATCAATATGTGTCATCTACTTATTTTTTTGATTTCGGCAGGGACACCAGTCTCACTGATGGCTAATTTCAATTGATTTCACTGAATTATTATTATTACATACAACATAGAAGACAATGAGATTTATTTATATTGTTTTTAAATGACAGTATTGAAAAAGAAAATCAAAACAAAAATCTGTTCGAATCAACTTGAAAACTATTTGAATATTTGTGTAAGCATTAATTTTTGACTTTTTATATGCTCACATTTTCATTTGGGCATGTGTTGTTGTTATGGTTACATATTTAAGAAATCTCAGACAAGATTTCAAATATTAAAATATAGTTTTGTCACATGGTTATGGTTGCAAGTTTAAATTTTTCGAGAATATTTCTGCATTATAAATATAATATTTGTATTTACCTTTACTGTAGGCCTACTTTAATATTTAGATGTTGAATACTTATCAATTGTTTCCCATTACTTCATTGATTTCATCATCATATTCATCATACTAAAAATAAAATTAACCAGTTTTTTTAACCATAAAAAGAAAAAAAAAAAAAAAGAAAGGGGGAGGAAGGCCTATGGAGCCTCCCTAATCCAAACTGGTAAAGGTATGATGTTGTTTTTATTTTATCACTGCTTCATAGCTCAGAAGGTCAGATTTGAATGGATAAATATAACAGGTGAGGTATTATTTGTCCGCTTATTAATAGCCCAAGCTCCATGCTGGAATGTTGGGGGGCGGAGCAGTGCTTGTTGTAAACGTAGCTGATGCGAAAATCTACATCATCATTGAAAAATAGATAACAAACTTCATCTCTCAACACATCAATAGGCCCATATCTCAACGTTTTTACTAAATAAATTTTAGCTATTGCCTATGATATTCTCGTAGCTACATTGAAAAAGAACCGAGGAAAGGTAGGTTGACCTACCCTTGATTCTTATATAGTCTCTCAGAATAATAAACTACGGGCGCCTGTATAAAAAAGGGACTGAAGAAATATTTTAATACACAAAAGGAAATAACTTACCTACCGGTACCATTAAAATGCAGTATAGGCCTAAATGACGGCCTGGTTTGAAAACATTCTTTCGTACGTAACTTGAGCCTGCCTAGGCCTGTACGCCTATCTTTTTGCTGGACGGACTTACGACTAGCATATTATTTGTGTGCTTTGTCGATCATCGAGATTCCATAAATTCAAAAATAAAATACCAAAATCATGGCCCATCCATCCAGTGATTTTAATTTGTAGATGAAAATAATAAGTTAATTTGGACATGCAGACATGGAATACGTAACGTAATATGTTATGTTTCATCGTGGCTGCCAGTAGGCCTACAACGCCTATAAACTGCTTCGCTTCGAGAGTCATTCCAGAAAATTGAAGAATAAAGATATATATTAAGTTTTACAAACCGGTAGAACAAAACCTGTGAGTATGATGTATGGCAATGACTTGTTTTACGACCCTTCTTTCTTTCAAGCGTAACGTGAAACGAAGCTGGATTCATTGAGTTCACCGCGCGCGACGTCAACAGAATCAATGCACAAAGATGGCGGTCGTATTTACATGTCGCGGGTCACGTGACGGCCATTCTAGTCTATTTATATATTTCTATGAGAATGGTATCTTTTACCCATTCTACACCTCCACGTACCATTTTATAGACCCATTTACACTAAATAGGAAATATTATTTATCCAGATATACTTCAAACACCTTTATTTATTTTTCTAATACTTCAAAAAAAAAAAAAGTTCTAGAATTCAATTTGCAGAAGGAAAAAAGTTAATATTGTGGGCTAACTAACTCGCACCGATGTCACCCGCGGTCAGGCGAATATAAGATTTAGATTTAGAGCTGACCGTTCTTGCTACAATATTTCACAAATAGATAATGAAAAATGTGTAAATTTTAAAATTTAATTCAAATTACTTTATTCTGAGTCAAGTTATCACATTTTGTAAAATGAAATGAAATGAAATGGGGTTTAACGTCCTACTGTTCTGCTCCTAACCTGGGCTAATGAAGACGGGCATACGCCATACAGTGTGCTATGAGGGAAATTTTGCCCGGACAGCGGCACTATGGCCTTCTCTTATATTGAATTCCAACTGCCAAGGGATCTTTTACGTGCACGCCAATGTGTACACGGGACCTCGGTTTTTCATCCCATCCCAACGACTAGACAGCTTTCCTTGTCAGCCCCTCCGTCCTGCATCACTGACAAGGGAGAACCACGCCGGAAAATCTGGATGAACTTTCTCGGCCAATGCAGGGATCGAACACCCGACCTCCAGGCTAGCGAGCTAGCGTCTTACCCACTTAGCCACGCGATCCCCATCACATTTTGTAGTTTTGACAAGATGTGTGCATTGATTAATATCGTAACCACGGTACTGGTATATTCTAGTCTTAGGCCCGCTTCTCCATTTTTAAATTAAATCATTAAATGGCCAGACTACTTAAAATCTTGAGCATCCGGTGGCATTAAGAGTTGGTTATGGTCTTGTCATGTTAGTAAATGTCTATAATTGATAATTTACATAACATTTAAAGATACATTATTATTATCATATTCAAATATCATTTTCTCAGTATTTATTCAATACAAACGTCAAGTGTTTGCTAGGGTAAAGGCTTTTATCGTCCACTCAACACAAACTATGTCATTTCAGGATTAACGTATTTCAATAATTCGCTTGCGTGTGGGTGTCTTTAGCGGTGGGTAGAGATAAGAGAACCCGCAGAAAACCCGCGAGGTTTGCCAAGCGACCAAACTCAGTATTGGGCGATAAGTTTTAAAAAGCCTGTAAGGATAGCTGCACAAGGAAACCAGACATAGAACAAACAAGACACTGACGTAGTAGAGACAATTTGAATAGATTATAAATAGGCTTCTACTATCCGGGCAATTTGTTTCACAGAGGATTACGAATTTCTTCTAATATCTCTGTAAAAGATGACTGCCTTCAACATGTGACATCACATCACGCGACGTCAATCATTGGCCCAATGACGCGTGCATTGTTTACATAAGACGTTACTGAATAGGGCAGAATGCTGACTTTTACTCATTTTAATACCCATTTACACTAAATAGGAAATAATTTTTACCAACAAATACTTCAAACATCTTTATTTATTTTTCTAATACATAATAAAAATGTTTTAGAATTTAATTTGTCGGAGGAAAAAAGTTAATAAGTCGGATAGATGTGATCCTTATCAGTGATTGTAGCGGCCTAGCGAATATTCACTGCAGATCAATGTGCTATCCGGGGTGGACAATTCTGTTTTATCACATGATCCTAACATTATTAATTAAAAATCGGTTTGACCTATGACGTAGTGTGGGGGTTTAACAATACCTCGCATTAATAGATTGACTCAATCTAAATCTCCTAAATGGACGGTTGGATAATTAGCTTGATTTGGGTTCCAAACTTTCGTTGTCGTAACTTTTGTCGATGCCACAGAATTTTGTATCGAAGAGTTTGACTTTCAATAGTATAAGGATTCTCAACCAGTGTGCCGCGAAATCTTCCTAAGTGTGCCGCGAAATCTTCCTAAGTGTGCCGCGAAATTTTGAACGGCACACTAAGAAAATGCGAACTACGTGATCCCAATTGAGTATTCACTGGTGTCTACTGATAAGTTTATTTAGTTTGAATCATTCTATGTTTCTATAGTCTCTGTCTATGGTTGTATGCTGCCTGACGTTTGCAAAATTCAAATATTTTTCATATATATTTAGCCATGTGTGCCGTATTTTTTTCATGTGTTCCAGGGTGTGTCGTTTGCAAACAAAGGTTGAGAACCACTGCAATGAAATGAAATGGGATTTAACGTCCTACTGTTCTGCTTCTATACTGGGCTAATGAAGACGGGCATACGCCATACAGTGTGCTATGAGGGAAATTCTGCCCGGGCAGCGGCACTATCGTCTACTCTTATTTCGAATTCCAACTGCCAATGGATCTTTTACGTGCATTCCAATGTATACACGGGTCCTCGGTTTTTCGTCTCATCCGAAGGACTAACCACTGCAATAGTACATAGTCTGCTATAGAGAGTTTTAATTTGTATAAATACTCGTTTTTCCATATTTTATTTTATTTTTAAATATTTGATATACATAAAATAATATTATTTAATATTAATAGTGTTACCTGTGATATTTGTTTTTATTTATGTATATTAATATTTTGTGATTTCATTTAATGTGTCTCGTAGATATCAACCATTTGTTTGGCGCAATATGTGGGATAACGGTGGCTAAGTGAGGTAAGGCGCTGGCTCGATAGCCTGGAGATCGGGAGTTCGATTTCTGCATTGGCCGAGAAAGTTCATCCAGATTTTCCGTCGTGGTTCCCCCTTGTCAGTGATGCAGGACGGAGGGCCTGACAAGGACAGCTGTCTAGTCGTTTTGATGGGACGAAAAACCGAGGTCCCGTGTACACATTGGCGTGCACGTAAAAGATCCCTTGAAAGTTGGAATTCGATATAAGAGTAGGCCGTAGTGCCGCTGCCCGGGCAAAATTTCCCTCATAGCACACTGTATGGCGTATGCCCGTCTTCATTAGCCTAACAGAACAGTAGGACGTTAAACCCGATTCCATTTCATTGGCGCAATATAGCCCGGTTGGAGCTGATGTGTCATAAAACATCATTTCATTCATTTCATTTCATTAAATCTATTCTTCAGAATTAGTATCTTACTAGTGCGGTTCTCCTACACTGTAACAAAAATTTCCGTGAAAAAACGTAAAAAATTCCGGAAACAAAAATTACCAGGAAAATTTTATCCGTATTTGTTTTTCCTGTAATTTACAGAAATTCCTTCAATTAACATAAATTCCATTTTCAAATTCAGAAAAAAAAATTGGTATTTTACTAGTGCGGCCCTCCTATATTCGCATTCTTCAGAATTGGTATTTTACTAGTGCGGCCCTCCTATACTTTTACCTGTATGTAGAGTTTTAGAACTTCGTGATGTAGACAGCTCTCATTGTTGATAACACTCACCCCGTCGATCGCCCGGCAATAGCCATCAATGTATTATAATTTTGGCGATTAAAGTTTAGATCTTGCGATTTTTTTGCAAAAACCTATTTCCTTGCCAAAATCTTGTTTATTTTTTTTTTTCGTCCACCCGTTTTGATCCGTTACAGTTGCTCAGTCATTATTATCACTCAATAATAGGGCTATATAATGTCAGTTAATCAATCTTGGATTAATGTGGATTAATAAGAGTAGTTATAAGCTAATTAAGATACAAAAGATTTTAAAATCTAGACATATATATGTGACTGTCGTTAGTTTGTCTGTCTTTTCATGGTTGGCGTCTACACTAGGGCTGTCCCGAGGCTGAAATTTGGGGTATATTGGTAGCTCGGACCTGGTGGCGTTGGCTACCGCTTCCGGTTTCGAAGTTATGATCCCCGGGATTTGGGCCCCGCGCGAATTTCAAGCCAGGCATCCTTCTATACTCTTAAAAAAGTAGTGGATATTCAGAAACAATACAAAACTGCGGAAATGCACTGCTGTTTTTATTAGAGGTAACCAATGTATGTTAATAACAGGCCAATTGCCTATACATGAACATAAACAGTTCATATAGGCGGCTTAGCTGACGGCCCCATTTTATTCGCAAAGAGATACACCGTCAAAAGTGAAAATGGACGTTTTTGATTTTTGTCTTAATAATGAGTAATTGCTCCACAAATCCTCAGACATTCAGCAATTCGTCGTGGTATGCTCATAACCAACCGTCCAATCACGATTTGGGGCAATCTGACCCACTCCTCTTGCAGTGCCACGGCAAATTCTTGCAGTGTTGTCGGTTGACGTTGACGTCGACGAACACGTCTCCCTATCAAATTAAACGTAACACACTAAAGCAACGATACGCTAAGCAGTAAATATTATGCAAGAACCGATAGGAAAGCAAACATGGATAGATAAACCAGCACGCGACAGTTTTCTTCAACTCTTCCTTGAAGTGTCAAATTTGACGATGAACCCCTCCCACATGTATAGCGCTATTGCGTGTCGCATGTGCAGCTCGGTAGTTCTGTTGGGGCGATAAGTTCTTCATCTGTGAACATACTCTCAACGCATGTGAAATGTCCATGACTATTTATCATATGACAACCTGCATAGGTATTTCCATCCTACCTTTTTTTTAAGAGTATAGTAAAACTACATTTATCTTCAAATACGAACTGGTGGCTTATTGAAAGCTTCCACATCTAATTAAAATGGCGGAGATTATGAACGGTTTTCGGGTAAAATAGAACTCTAGGTCAGCATCGGTTGTCGGGCTTTACTCCTGTTTACTACTCACTACTATTTTTATTCCTAAATTATTAAGTTTTAGCCTTTTCTGAAATTCTATCCCGATTATCTTCCTTATTATTTGTATATTTTTTTCAATCTATTGATTTTAATAACTGAATTATTTATTTTTAGCGATTTTTAACACAGAACTAGCCATTAGTATACACGAGTCTCGGGGGTATATAATGGCCCCAGGTATCACCAAACCTCTAGGGGTTGGGGTGGCCTAGTGGTCTAGAGTGCCGCGCTTCGATCTCTAGCTGGCCGGTCACCGCTGGCTTGCGGCTGTAGTTTCGATCCCTGGTGTGAGCGTATGTGGCTTGGAAATAGGGGTGCCGTCTTAACCTCGTACAGGAAAGATACTACGCGTGCGCTGAGATAATAAAAATGAAAAATAAGACATGTCTGCGATATCACCTTCGGTGGAAGCGGGCGTTAAACACTAAGAATAACAACAACCAAACCTCTGTTCGTTTTTTGATAATTCAACTTTAATTTTTTTTTGTCTCCATAAACACAATAATAAATATCGTACCATTTTGTATTATAAATTTCAGATTATGTGAAGAAATACACCTGGTTACTGAAAAACTAATCGCCATTCTAATTTCATTAAGACAACGTTATGATAAGGTCTTATTTTAGCCGACATCAAGACAACGTTATGATTACGTTGTTATGTTAGCTGGGTAATATCGATCACTCCTTGATAGTGATTAACGTCGTTGATTGACTATATTGACAAACAGTTCTATCAGTCTATTTCTATAGCTAGTTTATGTACACTTGACTTTCTTCTAAATGATTTCCACTCTAAACATATAACCAATTTAATTTACGGCCAATTCACATGAAGGGTCGGCTTTTATTTATAATCGGAAGTAAATATCGGAGCCCTGAGCAAAGACACTATCGTTATCAAATATCCATTAGAAAGGAATTAACTTCCAGCATTTATACCTTCCATCAACGTCAGTCCGTTAAATGACGTCACATTCAAAGATCACCTCAGCACGTCGCGGGGATATTTCGTAATCCGATATGTGATATAGGTTTTGGACCGGTACCGGCCTTATTACTGTCCATTGTACTGGGTTAAAAATAAAATGCTGTATTTTGTTAAATCATTCTGATACCCTCTAATCTCCCAGAAATAAATCTGGACCAAAAATATGATCCCTCGTGGATGTCACCCAGTCTGCTTACTGGTAGTGTTTTATAATCTAAAGTAATTCAAACAACAAAACGCTGTGGACACTTACAGCTACCAAATATATTGCAAATTTCAGTCAAAAAAACGTTATTTGGGACGATGTTAAGGCGAGAATTTCATATTTTCTAAGAAAGTCAAAACATAATTAGTTCTATGTCTTTGCTCAATAGATTGTCAACTCACTATTATACGATCATAGGTATCATTCTCACACATAAAAACTATTCACCCCGAAAATAATAACGCAATTACCTCCCTTGTTTTTCTTCCCCCGCCCCGATGGAATAGCTATCTTCAAACGTTTGAATTTGAAGTTGAAAACGATATTTTCTCAACTGGCAATAGTGAATTATAGGATTAATAGGATTATTCTTTAACAAGGTAGGACTGTTTATCGATACCATCTATTTTAAGGCTTTATTTTAATACATTTTAAAAATATAACTTAAAAATATGAAATTATCGCTTTAAGACTGCTCGAGTTTTCCCAATTCTCCAATACCATTGCCACAATAATAAACCAAGTCGCGAATTTCACTCCTTTAATCGACGTTCTCCGTGAGTGCCGTCCATTTTAACGTTTAACGATAATATGGTAGACATGGTCTAATTCACTCAATATCTAAACCATCCAATGTCTAGAGAGTTGATTATGGGTTTGTCATGTGAATAAATTCTAAACAATGATTTATATAATATAAGACGCCAGACAGATAATACACACTGAACTAAGTGTTTGTCGTCTGGCCGACATTTCCTGCTATTGTACGAGTTTGTGGGAGCAGAGGTTTTTCACTTTGACTCTAACTATTTAGCATATATTTCTGACTGATTTTAAATCAAATGGAATAGGGTTTCAGTCTTGGGCTAATGAAAACGGGTCTGATTTTTAAAGGCAAAACGTTCGTCCTAAAAGTTTTGGTGTGACCATAACTTTAGTCTGTATGTTTATCATCTCTTTTTGTCAATGGAGCGGTGAATAAGTAATTTACGTGAATGACAAGATCAGTGGATAGAATTAATCATTGAATTATAAGATGAATAATATGTTGATACACTTGGGTTGTCATCCTGGACCAGAAGTAATAAATAGACTTACTGTCAACGAATAGTTTCACATGGGGGAATACCAAAATACCAGGCTGTCAGAGACCTTCAATCATCTTATTTAAGATTCTTCGAGTAATGTTGTTTCTTTTTCACCCGGTAAATAACATATCCTCATGTTTTGTGGTTTAAATGCAGTTATAGTTTTTCTTTGTTAGTAGGGGCGGGGGGGAGGTAGATGGCCGAATGGTTAGCACGTGTCAACTGGCGTATTTCGAATCCCCGATTGTACGTGACAAGGAGTAGGGTCGCCTGTCCAACCAAGGGGGTTTTCTCTGGGTCCTCTGGATTCCTCCCACGCGCAAGCGAATTATTAAAATAAAATTAAACCATATGTTAGTCCCAAAATTACCTAGTTTGCGTCGAGTGGACGTTAAACCTCTCTCTCTCTCTTCTTTGTTGTGTACAAGGATCTGACTTGTTGATCATCAGATTTAAAGGAGCTAAATCTCTATTCTTTGGCACCTAGTAATGGACATAAATGGGTAGCAACGCATATAATATAATATGAATGTATATAAACTGATTTACATTCAATCGTTTCTGTTTTTACTGTAAAATATCCCTACGCGTAAGCGAATTATTGAAATAAAACAAAACCCCATTTCTCTCTCGCTCTTTAAGAGTGATAATGCCGTTATAAATGAAAAATATGAGGCGTTTTTGTGAACCGATTAGATTAGACCGATTAGCTATTATACGCATTTGTGAACCAAGTTGATTATGCTAATCGTTACATTTGTGAGACGATTTAACTCAACTGATTAGGCAAATCGACCTAATCGTCCCAGGAGGTGTTTAGGCGATTAGATTTGACGTTTTCAAAATGGCGGAATGTTCGACATCGTAAGTAATTTTTAATGCTTATTGTTGTTTTTCTCCATAAAAAATGTTTTTTTAAAACGCATTTGATGTGTTTAAAGTAGCTAAGTCTCTAACTCAATATCATCCAAAATCTTCAACATTGAAAACACGATTTATTTGTCAAATTATATCAACATTCATGTTGTGATCTTAACGGGAAAAGATGGGCTTTTGATATCCAATATTTAAGACAAAATAAACATTTTAGCATTGGTACACGAATCGTGTACCATAATGCGCTTCAGCCCCAGTTGTATCAAGAGACTCGAGGGACGAGGCTAGACACATTGCACCAAATCAAACGGCGTATGTAAACTGGAATAACCAGACGCTAGAAATTTGCACTCGCTTGAGACTGCTGGCTTATTTCGCCGAACATAACGGATTTGAAATTGGAGTAAAAACGGAAACCATTGAATGTAAATCAGTTTATATACATTCATATTACAGTATTATATGCATTGCGACCCACTTTTGTCAATTTCTAGGTCCCAAATGTTAGCGATTTAGCTCCTTTAATGTTAACTTTATAGTCCACAAGAATGTTAGATCACCTCTGGCTCTAAGCAATTTTAGGCCCTCTGGGTGCCAGCAGTGTCACTGTAATCTGTAGGTAACTTGGACTACACGTGAAACACACGCCCCCCTCGTCATGTTAGCAGAGACCATTTTTTTTCTGATCGGTGTCCGTGGTGGCAGCCATCTTACCAAATCGTAATTATCAAATTTCACATTTGTGGACCATAGCTAATCAAATCGAAATCATACCAAATCGTACTAGCAAATCAAAACCTAATCTAATCGACTCACAAAAACGCCTAATGATACTAGTTTTATTTGGATTATAGAAGCCGAAGCTATGTTTTAACAACATCAACTTACAGACTACATTAATGGATTAAAATACAACCATACTCTATTAACGAAATCTTACAAATTCCTACATTTAGATATATATTTAATCAAAAGTGAAATCCTAAGTAACCACATGGCTATATTGGTCGGATAAAAAACAAATTCAAAATATCAAAATCAGATAATCTTCGGGTTTGGTCCATTATAAGATTTAAGCGAGGAAATCATAGATCTTCTGTTTCTGTAGTTTTACGCCCGCTTTTATATGGACTAGGAGACAGACAAGCACTAAAAGAGTGAGAGAGAGAGAGAGAGAGAGAGAGAGAGAGATGGGTTTAACGTCCACTCGACACAAACTAGGTCATTTCGGGACTAACATATGGTTTAATTTTATTTCAATAATTCGCTTGCGCGTAAGGGTCCTTAGCAGTGGGAGGAAACCCGAGGACCCGGAGAAAACCCACGAGGTTGGACAAGCGATCCTACACCTTGTCACGTACAACCGGGGATTCGAAACCCTCTACTTGACTCAACGACAGACCTTATGATACAGCACGCACGTGCTAACCATTTGGCCATCCAACCCCTCTCAGACATGCCCTAAAAGTCCTTCGTGAATAAGAGGCTAATCTAACGGTGAAAACGGAAGATCGAGTAGAAAATTTTATCGCCTCCACTCCTTGGTGATAGACGTACAAATACTCATTTGTATAAAGCGGCCATTTTGGTATGAGTTCTGGCTTGTTCGGGAATTTGTTGCTTCTAGTGGTGATAATATTTGTACCGTGCGGTAAGGACGGCCAGCCCTCGATAAACTACTAGAAGGTTTTATGACTCAACAAATACCTTCTCGAAGTATGTAATAAAATCTAATCGGGTGTCGAGATAGAGGTACCTTCTCAAGTACCCGGTATCCTCCCACAGGAAAGACCCCTGCGCATGCGCGTGGCTTGGAAATAGGAGTACCTTCTCAACCTCGTGAGTTTACTCCGGATACTCCAGTTTCCTCCTACAGGAAAGACTCCTACGCGTGCGCTAAGCATAATAAAATAAGACTTGTCTGCGATATCACCTTCGGTAGAAGCGGACGTTAAACACTAATAGAAGAAGAAGAAGGTTCGACCCCAACAACACCGAAATTGTCTCAGTGGCATTGAATACACATCACTTGTTTATATCAATCAGATTAAAATACAGATCTATATTTCGTTTTGTTTTTTATACTTTCGATGGCCTCCACTACATGAAGATCTGATCGGTTATAGCGATAGGTCGCGTCATAGGTCATACGAGCGACTTTTGACCTATGATGTCAGACATTTGATTAACCAATCAGCATTGATGTTACTAGTGGATTACCCACAGTTCCGTGCAAAACACACCTAAAGCTCGCCGTAACAGACCGTTTCATTGGCTAGTACCTCACACCATCCAGAACACGTCAATGATAACAACTCTTCCAGATCCCAGTGTAGTAAAGACAAGTAAAACGAAATTTTGAACTATAAAAAACGAAACGAAATAGGATCTGTATTGCAATTATATAGAATAAAATTACTAGAGAAGCCTATAGTCGTAACGTCGTTCATGCGGCATGTGTATAAAAAACCAATAATAACATGGAACCGAGACATGGAACCGAAGATTTAAAGATGTTATTAGACTGAAAGGTTATCAATAAAAGGAACTTGTAAATTGCTTCTAGCGGTACTAATCAATCAAAGTAAATAACATCGGATTGTTCAATTACGTGAATTATACGATGGCCGATTAATTCAATGATTGATTTAAGAAAACTTAAGAGTTGTTCGTGCATTCGTTTGGCTGCGGAGCCACGGTGACTGGGCGAGTGAGAATGAAATGAAATGGGGTTTAACGTCCTATTGTTCTACTCCTACTGGGCTAATGAAGACTGGGCTAATGAAGACGGGAAAGTTTGAGACAGACATCGAGCTAAGGTCTACTCTTATATCGAATTCCAACTGCCAAGGGATCTTTAACGTGCACGCCAATGTATATACGGGTCCTCGGTTTTTCATCCCATTCGACCGACTAGGCAGTTGTCCTTATCAGGCCCTACCTCTTGCACCACTGACAAGAGGACGTCACGCCGGAAACTTCCGATGAACTTTCTCGGCCAAAACAGGGATCAAACATCCGACCGCCAGGCTAGCGAGCCAGCGTCTTACCCACTTAGCCAACGTGGCTCCGAGTGAGTATGATGCTGGCTTACTAAACAGAATTGATGTCCGTGTTGGCCGATTCATTTGCTCGGGATTTGCCCCTTGTGAATGAGGGCAGAGGGCACGTTAAAGATCCCGCGAGAGTTGAAAAACGAAATAGGAGTAGACTGTAGAAGTCACAGTTTCCCTTCATAGTATACCGCATGGCGTATGGTGCAAAAAGGTAAGAAATGGGGTTTAACGTCCACTCGACACAAAACAAGGTCATTTCGGGACTAACATATGGTTCAATTTTATTTCAATAATTCGGTTGCGCGTAGCTCTTTAGCAGTGGCAGGAAACCGGAGGACCCGGAGAAAACCCACAAGGTTGGACAGGCGACCCTAATCCTTGTCACGTACAACCGGGGAATCGAAACCCCGCCAGTTGACTCAATGACAGACTTTATGATACAACGCTCCATCCAACTCCCCGTGCAAAAAGGTAAGACGTTAATTCCTATAACTATTCTGTATATTTAAATTTAAACCATTATCGGTTTCTGCATTTGATGTTATTTGGAATGTAAAGAATACATTTTCATTATTCAGTTTCCTTGTATGTATAATATATGTTTATGTTTGTTTTGTCTATTGTCATTTAAGGGCAGAATTGTAAACAGGCTGATCGGGTGGCTAAGTGGGTAAGGCGCTGGCTCGCTAGCCTGGAGGTCGGGTGTTCGATCTTTGCATTGGCCGAGAAAGTTCATCCAGATTTTCCGGCGTGGTTCCCCCTTGTCAGTGTTGCAGGAAGGAGGGCCTGACAAGGACAGCTGTCTAGTCCTTCGGATGAGACGAAAAACCGAGGTCCCGTGTATATATTGGAATGCACGTAAATGATCCCCTGGCAGTTGGAATTCGATATAAGAGTAGGCGATAGTGCCGCTGCCCGGGCAAAATTTCCCTCATAGCACACTGTATGGCGTATGCCCGTCTTCATTAGCCCAGGTTAGGAGCAGAACAGTAGGACGTTAAACCCCATTCCATTTCATTTCATTTCATTTTGTAAACAGGCTGCAAAGCCTATTTTTTCACCCTTTTGAAAATAAAGAACTTATTATTATTATTATTATTATTATTATTCCCTTTTCGTATCAAATGGCACTGGTTCATTTATAATTAAGAAAAGGAGCCTGTCAACTTTATGAAACATGGATTTTGTTCGTGCAGCGGTATGATTGCAAATGTCATACTACATGCCATTTATTCCAACAAAATGAAGGAGGTGAGCCTACACGTTTACATGTTGTATATTATGATCGTGTAACGGTATGATTTAAATGTCACACGTCGTTCAAATTGATGTTTCTATTGTCTCCATTCTCTATCATTATGTTTGATAGTCATTTAAAGGAGCTAAGTCGCTAATATTTTGGGACCTAGTAATTGACACAAATGGACATAATAATGTAATATGAATGTATATAAACTGATTTACATTTAATCGTTTCCGTTTTACTCTAATTTCAAATCAGTTCTGTTCGGCGAAATACGCCAAAAGTCTCAATCGAATGGCGATATCTAGTGTCTGGTTATTCCAGTCTACACGCACAGTATTTATTGCGCATGCTCTCCAGATAAGAATATGATGTTACTGTTTGACATGACTTGTGGAATATGTCCAGCCTCGGTCTTCGAGTCCCTTGTTACAAATGGCACCTAAACGATTCGTGTACCAATGGTAAAATGTTTAGTTTGTCTAAAACATTGGATATCAGAAGCCCATCTTTTCTCGCTAAGATCACAACATCAATGTTGATTTAAATTGACAAATAATTCGTGTTTTCAATGTCGAAGCCTTTGGCTGATACTGAGTTAGGGACTTAGCTACTTTAAGGAGTTTGGGTGGCCGCCGAATGGTCTCTTCTTCTCTTACTGTCATTTGACCACCTACCGGGCCATAATAAAACCTTGCAATATGTTTGTTAAAACGGGGACAAAACCTGGATGTAATAAAATGAAGAGTCCAGGGGAAGAACGAGCGGGTTTAATTACAACTTCAAAATGATGTTTAATACGAATCATAATTACCAGTACAACAACTGACTTCCACTTTTCAGCCACATTAAGGTCAAATAAAGAGTACGATGGACGTATTTGTCCGGGAGGCCATTTCAGAAGGGCCTTGGTTCGATGTGACTCCGATCGTTTTTACCTGAAATTGATTGTTCCACAGAAAGCTTATACAATTTGCAACCAGATGGCGCCATTAACTGGGGTTGGTTGAAAAAGTGACTTAGATCGTTCTTCCCCGGGGCCCTTCAAAGCATCAATGAAATGCACCGAATTGGTTCATTATAAAGAAAGCTACTTTAGAAAGATATTCGAGACATCTAGTATATCACATATTGAGAATAATGAAGTTAAATTACGCTTTAATTCATGAAATTAAAAACAAAATGAATAGTGTATTGTAATTTGTATATAAATTTATACGGTATAATTAAAGCTTAATTTACCTTTTTTGTATTCTCAATATGTGATATACTAGATGTCTCGAATGTTCTTCTAAAGTAGCTTTCTTTATAATAAACCAATTCAGTGCATTCTCTAGGTGGATACGACGCTGGCTCGCTAGCCTGGAGATCGGGTGTTCGATCCCTGCATTGGCCGAGAAACTTCATCCAGATTTTCCGGCGTGGATCCCCCTTGTTAGTGATGCAGGATGGAGGGCCTGGCTGGGACAGCTGTCTAGTCGTTCGGAAGGGACGAAAAACCGAGGTCCCGTGTACACATTGGCGTGCACGTAAAAGATCCCTTGGCAGTTGGAATTCGATATAAGAGTAGGCCATAGTGCCACTGTCCGGGCAAAATTTTCCTCATCGCACACTGTATGGCGTATGCCCGTCTTCATTAGAGCAGAACAGTAGGACGTTAAACCCCATTTCATTTCATTTCATTAATGATTTTATTACATCCCAGTTTTGTCCTTGTTTTAACAAACATATTGCGAGGTTTTATTATGGCGAGGTGGGTGGAAAAAGTGCTACCCCCTCCCCCCCAGTCCACGCACAAGCGAATTAGTGAAATAAAATTGGACCGTATGTTAGTCGTGAAATGACCAAGTTTGTGTCTAGTGGACGTTAAACCCATCTCTCGCTCTCGCTCTCTCTCTCCCCCACGGTTCTTACTCTATATCGATGAAGTTCTCCACCTCAAAGAGTCATCATCAATCTTGTGGTCGCCCACTCGACATTTTTTACCTATAAAAACCTCAATATAATATCATAGAAATAACATGTAAGTTTTATAAATAACCGTTTAGAAGAATGGATGCAGAGAGATCGATCACTGACTGACATTGGAACCCAGTCAACCAACAATAATGGCATATTTACCAAATAATATTTTATTTTATCGCGTGAAAAGACCAAGTATTAATATTCCGGAAATGGTCCGTTCATAATGATGGATGACGCCATTAGCTACTTGCTATTGCTATATTTGGTTTCGTATTTGTAAAGAAAATTTGCAAAAAGGTCAAACGTATAAAAACGTTGATCCGGTTCCTTCAGCCCTTTCTGGAATAATTTATATCATTAATCTCTGTTTTACCCAGTTGACATTTCTCATAAAAACAATTCCGACGGCTTTATATCTTTTCCATAAAAAAAGTTATTTTGAGAAAGAGCACGTTTTAATGGCGATATTTTGTTTATCTATTTAAAGTTGTTGTGTGTACCTGATGTTAAATTGTCCAACACACGTCTACAATATTTGTTGTAGATAATATCTCGTGATTCCAACTCAGATCGATGATAAAATTAACAACTTGATTATTTCATTGGTTTTACCGTGATTACAAGGTGGGAGTCGACTACTGCGTCCTTTAGTACATTAAGGTCTGACGAGGGATCGTTGGAGAGAGAGAGAGAGAGAGAGAGAGAGAGATTTAAGGTCCACTCGACACAAACTTGGTCATTTCGGGACTTACATATGGTTCTATTTTATTTCAATCTTTCGCTTGCGCGTTAGGCGTCTTTAGCAGTGGGAAGAAACCAGAGGACTCGGAGAAAACCCACGAGGATGGACAGGCGACCATGCCACTTGTCACTTACAAGGATCGTTGGGGACGTTATATTACAGGTCGTTACACTGTAACCCGGGTATCATTTAATCTTGTGTATCTAGCACTAATTTCTTTCACATTCCTTTAATATCAAATCTTTATTTAGAAAATTCGTAAAAATCATTCAAAATCACCCCAAATCATCTAATTTGTACATGTGTCCAGTTTAAAGCTGACTGATTAATTTTGATAATGAGTGTCCAATTTACAAGTATTTAATTTCCTGACCACTGTTCAAAAATAATCAATATACATCAATAATCAATTGGACGCTCATTATCCAAATTGAATGGCCAGCTTTAAACTAGACACAAGTACAAATTGGATGATTTTAAACGCTTTTTATGAATTTTTAAACAAAGATTCACCATTGACAAAATAAAATGAAATGGAGTTTAACTTCCTACTTGCCTTCCCCAACCGGGTTATACACCATGCAGTGTGCTATGAAGACATTTTGATTCTTCACCTAATGGCAGTCAAGGGTTGTTTTATGTGCACGTCAATGTGTACTCGGTACCGAGATTTTTGGTCTCATCCGAACAGCTAGACGTTGGTTCGTGTCAAACCAAATCCTGAAGAATTCTGCACCACTGGAAAATCAAAACAGTACGTTCTCGACCAACACCAAGATCATAAACGTCTGATTAACCACTGCGCCACATTGGCTGGCTTTCACACGTACACAAATTACATAATGTTTAAAGATTTATTGGCCCCACCCCGTGCTTCAAACAAGCTGTTTAAAAGACGGATAAGGTAATAATTCTGCCTTTAGCATGGATATTAATAATATGCAATAAAGATCAACTACGAAGATATCTTTAACGTGCACATCAACGGGTACACCGGACCTCGATTTTTGGACCATCTGGATGATTAGACACTGTTCCTTGCACTCGTACACAAATTGTACATTGTTAAAAGATTAATGATCTCCGTTCCTCCGCTACAAAACGAAGTTGTTCAACAAGACAGATGATGCCAGGGTAATAATTATGTCTTCAACACCGATATAATAAAGTTGAATGATCTCCTGTGGTCTGGGGGGTTGGATGGCCGAATGGTTAGCGCGTGAGCTTTGTATCATAAGGTCTGTCATTGAGTCAACTGGCATGGTTTCGATTCCCCGGTTGTACGTGACAAGGGGTAGGGTCGCCTGTCCAACCTCGTGGGTTTTCTCCGGGTCATCACAGATCCAAAACCAAAAATAAAATATTGTTTTGATAAAAAGAAAAATACGGGCTAATTAAATAACCTATTTTTAATAACAAAAAACACCAGTTAATTAATTAAATTAGTTGTAATATGGCCTTTCTAATTCCATTAATATCGGCGTCTTATTTATCAATTTATATACAGATTAAGTTTCCATGTGTGTGTAAATTAGTGACCAATCCTGTAATTAGCTTTGTTGATAAACCGGAATCTTTAGGTAATATTATATGTATATTATTAATAACAATTTTAGATTGAAAATCAACACGTGTTTGGTTTACCAGCGAGTGTGTGACGACATTTAATTAATTAGTTGACCACTGGACATTGTAGACTGGTGTTCAACTAATTAATTAACATCTATAACTACGCCAATTTTCTTTTTTAAATATATTTTTGTTCCATTACAGACTGTATTTTCAGCATAGGGTACGATACGACTATACGCATTTAATGACTTTGGTGTGTGCAGCATTCCAGCTCTACCCTACCCTGGACTTGATTCAAAGGGGATGCTCGATTCACAGTCCAGAACGTCCCGAATTGACAGAATTGCAATCGAGTAACGCGGAATTCAGTTCTGTCACAGTTCTGTCAGTCCCGACAACGGAGGTGGTGTGAGTAGAATCGTGACGTTATTAAAATGTATCGGCTGCATAGTTGGTTGAGATATTTACTGATTCAGTCGACGCATGCGTTGTAGCCCGAAATCCACCTTTTCACTCGATTGTAACTATTTTTGGGATTGAGAGAATTCAATTCCGGAACGTTCAATCGAGTACCCCCTTAAACATGACTGGCCCTTCCAGCATGTATAACTTAAAACACTCGGTAGAAGAGGGCGTTGACAACTACTAACCACCACAGACAGGAGAACTATAAAGAGAGAGCGAGAAATGGGGTTTAACGTCTACTCGACACAAACTAGGTCATTTCGGGACTAACATATGGTTTAATTTTATTTCAATAGTTCGCTTGCGCGTAGGGGTCTTTAGCAGTGGGAGGAAACCGGAGGACCCGGAGAAAACCACGAGGTTGGACAGGCGACCCTACTCGAAGTCCTGATGTACCATTTTAGTGCTATAGAATCACTTGTGAACTGCCTAAAATTGGCGGGAAATGTGATCAATATGATCAATGCATAAAATTGGCGGGAAATATGATAATTTTGATATGATCAACTAGTACTGTCTATATCTAATGAAGTGTATAGGTTGGAAAGGGTTAAGGACAATTCCTAAAATGGACGAAACCCCATTTCATTTTCTTGTTGGTGTGAACGTTTCTCGGGCGTTTGCAGCTAATACGGGCATACGGTATACAGTGTGCTTTGAGTAAAAGTTTGCCCGGATAGCGGCGCTACGGTCTACACTACGTTAGTGTAGAATTCCAACTGTCAATGTCTCCTTGACGTGTACGTCATTATTGTACCTGGAACCTGGGTGTTTCGTCCCATCCGAAGGACTAGACTAAGTCGTTACCAGGCCCAGCGTCCCTTATTTTTAAAATATGAGAAAGCGTAACAACTAAATCGGATGTTAAACTCTGAGAGCTTACGTCATATATCGACGTCATGGGGGCTCAATGAATTTCCCTCATAGACCTGGGTGTTTCGTCCCATCCGAACGACTAGACTAAGTCGTTACCAGGCCCAGCGTCCCTTATTTTTAAAATATGAGAAAGCATCACAACTAAATCAGATGTTAAACTCTGAGAGCTTACGTCATATATCGACGTCATGGTGGCTCAATGAATTTCCCTCATAGACACACTGTATGGTGTATGTCCGTCTTCATTAGCCCAGTAGGACGTTAAACCCCATTTAATTTCATTTTACTTGAGACAATAGATTTTAGTGGGAAGTCTGTCAGTTGTCTGTCAAATTCTAGTTATTATGTCAATAAGTCTGACGGATGTCAAGTCGTCATTCACAGAAACAATATAAAACTTCACCATCCATTTTCAATCAAACTTTCTCCGCTGTTTCCAGACTATTTGCTCTTGGTTTAATGGCATATCGCGTGATTTAAGATGTTTTCTGCCAAGAGAAATCTGCTTTACGACATGTTGAAGACAGCCCTTTGATGACTTGATGACCCTGGTCTAGACATCGAGCTCCTTCCGTACATGTGTTACCCACTAGGCTTGGATTGGGTTGGTTGTTTTTAATATCTAAACTGAATGAGAAAAATCACGATGGCTTTGTCATGTCTTAAAATCACACGAATGACGTTTGCAAAATGGCCAAGAATTAAAGGTGACAGCGTGGTCTATATTAACTTAATAGAAAATGGGTCCAGTAAACGCTGTACTAGTTGGCTGTAATGAACTAAAGATAGGTTGCCAGGTAACAAAACATACGCCTATCGCCGCTAAATCACCCGAGCGATCAACAATACATAATAGGCCCTATTATACATAAACCCGTGAACTAAAGATAGGTTGCCAGGTAACGAAACATAGGCCCGCCGCAGCTAAATCATCCGAGCGGTCGACAATACATATAATAGGCCCCACTCAATCTGGTTAAAACACAGATCCTATTTCGTTTCGTTTTTATAGTTCAAAATTTCGTTTTACTTGTCTTGACTACACTTGGATCTGGACGAGTTGTTATTTAACTTGTGTTCTGAATGGTGTCAGGGATAAGCCAATGAAACGGTCTGTTACGGCGAGCTTTAGGCGTGTTTTTCACGGAACTGTGGGTAATCCACTAGTAACATCAATGCTGATTGGTTAATCAAATGTCTGACGTCATAGGGTCATAAGTCGGTCTTTTGACCCCTGACGTGACCTATCACTATAACTTGTCCGATCTTCATGTAGTGTAGGCCATCGAAAGTATAAAAAACGAAACGAAATATAGATGTGTATTTGAATCCGATTGAGGCCCCACTATACATGAACCCAAGAACTAAATTAAATGGTGTTTAACGGCCTACTTTTCAGGAACAAAACCAAACAATTATTTTTCACTGACAGCCCATAAACCCCGCCAGGTAGTCCAAAATGTATTGTCCTTTTCTTGGCCCTTTATAACTTTTGTAGGCGACAAGACCATGTTGTTTCTATTATCTGAATAGTGAAATTTCTGAGTTTTTCCGACCGATTAACTTTCCAAATATATATATTATTTTTTTTATTCGAAAAAGCTAAAGTATTCAGTTGTCAACAAATATATAATGACAATGTCGGTATCAATGCTCATGTCCAGATGCGGTAAACGTTTTGGGGGCATTTATTACCCGTTTATATTCTGTGGCTCCCTGAGTAGGCTGTGGTGTCATTGTCCGGACAGAACTTCCATCATAGCACACTGTATGGCGTATGCCCGTCCTCATTAGCCCAGTTCGGAGCAGAACAGTAAGACGTTAAATCCCATTTCATTTCTGTGACTCCCGACTTTTAATCCACCGGATCCAGATGGCCCGGTGAGTAAACCATCGGCTCCTTAACCTGAAGATATGAGGCCAGATCCCGGCGTTGGCCCAGAAAATTCATCGGTATGTATTTCAGCTTGGTTTCTGACGCATGGTCTGGCAAGGGGAGAGAAAGAGAAATTGGGTTTAACGTCCACTCGACAAAAACTAGGTCATTTCGGGACTTTCATATGGTTCAATTTTATTTCAATAATTCGCTCACCTGTAGGGGTTTTAGCAGTGGGAGGAAATCGGAGGACCCGGAGAAAACCCACGAGGTTCGACAGGCGACCCTACTCCTTGTCACGTACAACCGGGGATTCGAAACCACGCCAGTTGACTCAATGATAGGCTTTATGATACAGCGCAATACACTATATCGCACGGGTAAGACGTGAGGTTGCTATCCCATCCTTGTACGTGACAGAGTAGGGCCGTCTGTCCAATTTCTCCGGTTCCTCCGGTTTCCGACTACTAAAGACAATTACGCTAATAATTCAACTAAATTTAAACCATATAATATGTTAGTCCCGAAATGATCGAGTTTATGTCGAGCCGACATTAAACATGCCTGTCTGTCTGTCTGTCTGTCTGTCTGTCCTCAGTTTGTCAACATAAATGAAATTCTTAATTTTGTTAACATTTTAATAACAAAGGTTTTAATTACATAATGACATTTAACACAATTTTACCTTTCCTAATGCAATACTCAGGTAAGTATACTAAATCATTGCTAAATCAATACATTCAATTGTCCGGTATATGGAGTGTTTAGAACCGGTCTTATTAGAAAGGTAACACTGTCTAAACAGACCTATCTATCTAAAATTTGATTTTGTTTAGATTTAAAATTATGTTTGGTCGACGCTACACGAAGACCCGACATCTTCTTTATTAGCCTTCGTTTCCATTTGCTGATTGGATAAAACTATTCCTGTCCAAGCCTGATTGGATAAAATCAATCAAGGGTGAAAGGTCAGGATAATAGTTCAGCTAAGCACGACCTTGTTGAGGATGCTGTCAGACGGTGGGTGTAAATTTTAACAGTATGAAAAAGGAATGTGAATGCTTAACTAGATTAACTAACATATTCAAGACGCCCAACGAAAACAAAAAATTATATATATATATAAACGAATAAAACATAAACGTTTTCCGATTTAAAGCACTCGATGGATTCACATATTTTCACAGTGGATGAGTAGATGACGTCACATAAAGGTCACGTGTCAAAATTATCGCCTGCCTCCTCCAAATCTCATTTGTGATTTTCTAGCATTTGATCGGATTTCACCACGCAGCGCCAATAATCTCTGAATAAGATCGTTAAAACTGCCTCTTTTATTTTCTGAAAAATAGAAGAATAAATGGAATTATTAAGAAATAAAAAAAACCCTAGAGTGTATAGAAAAGCAACAGGGGCCGGAGCGTGGAAGAGCAGCTAGTCGTTGGGGTCTGACGAAAACCGAGGTCGCATGTAGAAATTGACGTGCACGTGGAAGATTCGAAATAAAAGTAGACAGAAGAAGTCTCAAAGCAAACTGTGTGGCAATAGTTCCATTAGGAACGGTCTCTGATCGGACGATATCCGCTGACCATTCCAATCCGTTCCTATATAACTGCAATATGCCACACTAGTTTTTTGTTGGAACGGTTTCTGATCGGACGATGTTCGCTGACCGTTCCCATCCGTTCCTATATACATGTAATTGCAATATGCCACACTAGTTCCTTTAGGAACGGTCTCTGATCGGACGATGTCCGTTGACTGTTCCCATCCGTCCCTATATAGGGACGGATAGGAGCGGTGAGCGGACATCGTCTGACCAGAGACAGTTCCTAAAGGAACTAGTGGGATATATGCTCGGTTGAAGAAATGAAATGCCCTGCTCCGACTGGATTAATGAAGACGGGGGCTCGGTTGGCGAAGACAAATAGGACGTTAAACCCCATGTGCGTTTAAAAATTGATAACGACCACTTGTCAGCTCTAACCTTTACCAGCATAGTATATCGGAAGTCCATAGGCAGGTTGATGGACACTTGTTAGCTAACCTTTATCATAAAAGCAAAGGACAAAGTTTTTTTGAGAACAATTCGGAAGTTGAAAGTAACGCGATAATATGTTGATAATATAAGAGACAAATGACAATGTGTTTGTCTTTAGAACAATTAGGAAGTGAAACGTAACACAAGAATAATTATTTCAATAAATCAGATCTGATAATGGGCTAAATTTCTTGATGTTGAAAATATTTGATGAGAAAATTTCTGTTTTAATGAGGCAGATTATTCGCCGTGGGAACAATGTACATTTGTTACCGATCTCCTGTCTAATTGTTCTAGCACCAGATGTCATCACAGATTTTCCGGCTTTATTATTGATTGAGTGTGTGCTGGAGGGATATCACCAACTACACGATTTAAATAAATCGAGATTGAAGAGGCCCACACATAAACACAAACGAGGATAAAGTCGAGCCTTCCATAAAGATAAGTTAATGTCCTTTCAAAATGAACTATAATGCTGTTTCTGGAAACTTTATCGATAGTTGAGAGAGAGAGAGAGAGAGCGAGAGAGAGAGAGAGCGCGAGAGAAATGGGGTTTAACGTCCTCGACACAAACTAGGTCATTTCGCGACTAACATATGGTTTAATTTTATTTCAATAGTTCGCTTGCGCGTAGGGGTCTTAAGCAGTGGGAGGAAACCAGAGAACCCGGAGAAAACCCACGAGGATAGACAGGCGATCCTTCTCGTTGTCACGTACAACCGGGGAATCGAAACCACGCCAGGTGACGCAATGACAGACCTTATGATACAGCGCGCACGTGCTAACAATTCGGCCATCCAACCCCCCTTTATCGATAGTTAGATAAGTTGGGTGATTGGGCAGAGGTAACGTCCAATCAACAGAAAACTAGATAATTTTAGGATAGACATTTTCATTTTTAGTGTTTTTTTGGTGGCCGCATGGTTTAAAGCTTTTGATCATCTGTCATTGAGTCAATTGGTGTGGTTTTGATTACCCGGTTGTACGTGACAAGGATTAGGGTCTCCTGTCCATTCTTGTGGACTTTCTCTACGTTACAGGTGTTATATTCTACAATGCAGTTCCTCTCTCTCTCTCTCTCTTTCATGCACAACTACCTTACACCCACCACCGTTTCTCATCAGATTATAGCCATCACCACCAGAATTAATTTAAAGGACAATATTGGTGTCAGTCATTATCACATATGTGATAGAACTCGCTAAACACGTTCCAAGTATCTAGTGACATTCAATTAATTTTTTGTATTGTCAGATATCCCCTTACAGTCTCACATAACAACTTCTGGTCTTCGAAGGAATTATTAGTGAGCAGACATTCGTCCGTATATCTGTTATCACTCGCCAATTCAGTCAGTTATATAGAAGGATAACTCATGTTTTCATTTTGTGTTCGTCACTTCCTTTTGGAGAAACCTCCATTACTCATCTATCGTAACAATCATCTCTGTGTTAAAATTATATTTGGAACGTGTTAAACCAGTTCTATCACATATGTGATAATGGCTGACACCAACATTGTCCTTTAAACTCCTTGAATACAACATTACAACCAGAATTAATGTTAAACGCCTTGGATATAAACAGAATTAATGTTAAACTCCTTGGATACAACCAGAATTAATGTTAAACTCCTAGGATACAACCAGAATTAATGCGACACTCTATGGATACAAACTGTACATTTTGAGACGTTAATGTATTATTGCCTTCCGACATTTTGAGACGACCATTTCTATTTCTATGGCTACGTCTGCAATGCGAGATGGGAGAATTTTGCCCAGACAACGGCGTTACCGTCCGCTCTTCGATTTTATAATATTTTAGCCAAAATTGAAAATCACAGTTAAGTGTATAAAATACCCAAGTGGTTTGATTGACATCTAGTAGATATAAACGTTGAGTAAGCTGATGTATTATATTAATATAGTTGTATTAAGAGTGGGATTTACTCGTGTTTCTTATGGTATCTGACAACTCGGTAGAATGTTCAGGGGATATGAGTTACTCGTGTTTCTTGTGGTATGTGACAACTCATCACTTGACAGATTGTTCAGGGGATATGAGTTACTCTTGTTTCTCGTGGTGTTTGACATCTTGGCAGATTGTACAGAAGACATGATTACATTCCATCATAATCTCTACTCTATCCCAGAGGACAAATACCATCACATGTCAAGACACAATCCTATTGTAAACAATGCAATGAAATGGGGTTGAATGTCCTTTTGTTCTGCTCCGAACTGGGCTAATGAAGACGGGCATACGCCATACAGTGTGCTATGAGGGAAATTTTGCCCGGACAGCAGCACTACGGCCTACTCTTACATCGAATTCCAACTGCCAATGGATCTTTTACGTGTACGCCAATGTATACACAGAACCTCTGTTTTTCGTCCCATCCGAGCGACTAGACAAACAATATGATTCAAAGCGACGTTTTCGACGATGATTCGGTGGTTTATAATTATCGTCGAATCTTCACGGAGAATCCAATCTGATTAAAAACACAAATCTTATTTCGTTTCGATTCTTATAGTTCAAAATTTTGTTTTACTTGTCTGTACTACACTAGGATCTGGAAGAGCTGTTATATAACCCGCGCTTTTTTATAGTTCAAAATTTCGTGTTACTTGGATGATGTGAGGGAATAACCAATGAAACGGTCTGTTACGGCGAGTTTTTGGTGCGAGGTGCACGGAACTGTGGGTAAAACACTAGAAACGTCAATGCTGATGGATTAATCAATGTCTGACGTCATAAGCCAAAAAACGCGCGCATGACACCTGACGCGACCTTTTACTACAATCGGTCAGATCTTCGTGTAGTAGAATATTGATCTGCATTTACCACGTATGTCAACTAAAGTCGCTGGCTGTCCTTTCATATTATGAACAGTATACAATTTTCTACGGCGTAGCATTGCGCCATTGTAGTGGGGTTGGATGGCCGAATGGTTAGCGTGTGCACGCTGTGTCATAAGGTCTGTCATTGAGTTAACTGGCGTGGTTTCGATTCCCTGGTTATACGTGACAAGGAGTAGGGTCTCCTGTCCAACCTCGTAGGTTTTCTCCGGGTCCTCTGGTTTCCTTCCACTGCTAAAGACCCCTAAGCGAATTATTGAAATAAAATTGATCTAGTTTGTGTCGCGTGGACGTTAAACCCCATTTCTGTTACTCTCTCTCTTGCGCCATTGTAGCCAATTAGGAATTCCTTGCAAGCTACAATATTGTGAAATTGAATCGTCCATAGTATTATCGGTCCAAATATGGTCTAATTCATCTCAGGTTTTACAATGATATGTTGAATTAAAATTTCATCTATATATGCTGATCGAACCATCAATGGTTCGATTCCGTTCAGTATTTACAAAGATACGTTGAACTGAAATTTTATCGATCTATGCTGATCGATCCAATAATGTTCGATTCCGTACCATATTTACACAAGATATGTTGAACTGATATTTCATCGATCTATACTGCTCGCTATGTAATTAGCCGGTCGCTATTTTGTTGTGGGCGAACATACTATTATGGACCTGTTTTAAATCCGATTGAATCCAAGCCATGAGGTTATCTAACGTTGGTATTGTGATTTTGTTTTCTGAATTAAATGTTAAATGTATATTTAGGATGAATTAACCCGTGAGCAATCAGCAGTAGATAATCTCCTGGCATAGATTCATCAAAAGATGGCTGGGCAGAAGATGCTACAGGATATCTTCGTAAATACAACATGGAATTGAACTCAAAGTTCACAGTATTGAATTTTTAGAGGGAATACCGACCCCCCCCCCCCCCCCACACACACACACCATGGACTTGGACCATTGTTTGAGCTCAAAGTTCACAATATTGTAGTTTTCGAAGAAATCCCCCCCCCCCGCACACACACACCACCACCACCACCACCACCCTCATCAAATACCGACCAGCAACTGTAACAAATGTGTCGGCATTCTAGGATGTACCGTGGTAGTAGTCCAGGGGCCTGTTTCACGAAATTTTAACTAAAGATAAAATCCAAATTTTAGTAGATACTTCAATTTTGATTGGCTAAGCACTAAAATCAATCTAATATTATCCAATCAAATTACTAAAATTTGGATTTTATCTTAGTTAAAATTTCGTGAAACAAGCCCCAGGAATAAACTATCTTGTTCTATGGCCGTGGCCATAACTACTCATAGTTTAATTAAAATATCGCTGGATCTTAAAACTTCTAAATTGTAAGTACTCTGCAAAGTAAATGTTATCTGAGACGAATACTTACGTAATAAAGAAATACTGCTCCGTTTTGAGTCTGTAAAAATATCCTTAGAGGACGGGTATTCAAAATCTGAAATATAAAATAAAAATATGTTTATCTGGATTGAAACTGTCATTTTGAAGCAGATGTTTACATTTGAAATTTTGAAACTAAAAACCAAGGGATGCGAAAGGAATCACCAGCAGCCACGTGGACGTACTAATTGAATGAATGAATGAAATGATATTAGGTATTCACCAAAGAGGGCGCATGTCTTGTATGGTTGGTTCCCTGGACTTCCCATGCTATAGTTTGAACCTCAGAAAGAAGGAATAGACTGATCGACCTGATTGGTAAGCCTATTTTATCTTAGTGTTTTGAATTAGTTTAAACAGGCATTATATAAGAGCTAAATCTGACTATTGCAGGTATTTCTTTAGACCTTAAATGTTATCTAAATTATTAATTAGACATTAATTAACATGACAACACCATAATCTACCCTCGCTGCAATCGGATGGCTTCGATTTTAAGTAGATTAGAACGCTTCGACCATTTAATGATTTGATTTAAAAATGGATAATCGAGACTTTGTTTACTATCTTAACAACGGCAGCAATGACAATCATGGCTACACTGTTCTTCTAACGACTTCAACTCGGCTCAGGGTGAAATAATTTGACTGAAATTTTTAACATATTCCCTTTTCATTATCTATTTTGTAACTATTAGCGACAGCTGCCGGCGCTTTATTTAATCTTACATACCCCCTCCCCCCCCCCCCCAAACTTTAATGTATATTATTTCTTTCTTTCATTTTAAACAAACGCCTCCTGAGAGTCGATCAGGGTGGCCCCGTAATTTGGGGGCTTGCACTAATCAGACAGAATTTTCCAGCGTGGTTTCCCCTTGTCTGTAGTAATGACTGGTCATTTGAACAGGCCAAAACTCCGAGGCCCCGCGTACACGTTGGCGTGCACGCAAAAGAAACCTTGGAAGATTGAATTCTATTAAAAGAAGGCGGAGACTTTGTCCGGGGCGAATTGCACGAATAGCGCACTGTGTGGTGTATGCCTGTCTTTATTATTTCGGCCTGTCTTCATTAGCTGAGTCGGTGGAGAACTGTAGGACGTTAAACCCTATTCAGTGCCCACATGACCTTTCAGATTACACTGATCATGGTCTAAGCGCCCATAGGACATTCTTCAACCTCTCAGCGCCCACTGATCATGAGCTAAGCGCCCATAGGACTTCCTCCCACTTCTCCGCGCCACAGGACATCCTCCCACCTCCCAACACCCACGTTCCAATACCGTTTATTATTCTTTTATGCCATGTCCATTATTTTCTATTTATTTTCTTTTGTCTTTGTAATTTTAATAGTTTTTTTTTATCTGTCATAAAACCATCCATCAAGCATTAAACATCAATAGATGTTTACTTGGCCTAGGTAAAAAAAGAATCATTTTACTACAAGGATTTAAGTTAATGTGTAATTTTTGTACACAGCGAGCGGCACAGCAAAACAAAGCATTATAATGTCATATATCATGTTACTTTTATACAGATGGATTCCAATGTGCGTTTTATCTTTCCAAATCGATTTGGGTTTTTTTTTGTGGCATAAATCGTTAAAGCGATCCATTAACTGCTCGTTATACTATTTACATGTATATACTAGGTTACTGGTTTTTAATGCCTTCATATCTAACACTATTAAAATAACAATCCGGCTTTTACCGATCGTCTTCACGTATTGTTATAACAGTTGTTAAATATTTATTGTTTATATGGAGACAAATGGACCCCCCCCCACCCTCTCCCCAGACTCTTCCGTTTAATTGAGAAAATGATGAGAATGTTGGGATAACTGACGGGACAAATGAAGAATTGATGGAACGGATGGAAGGAATGGCCGGATTTGTGGACGAAAAGGTGGACGGAATGACGAGAATGTTGGAACAATTAGTGGGAACGATTTGTGAGGATGGTGAACGGAATGTCGAGAATGTTGGAACGAAGGACCGGAATGATGAAACGAATGACAAGAATGGTGGGACGAATGACGAGAATGGTGGTACGAATGACAAGAATGGTGGGTCGAATGACGAGAATGGTGGGTCGAATGAAATGAATGGTGAAACGAATGACAAGAATGGTCGGTCGAATTCGAATACTGGAACGAATGGCGAGAATGGTGGGACGAATGAAAAGTATGGTAGGACGAATAGAAGAGAATGGTGGGTGGAAGGGGGAGAATGAAGAATAGTCGGATCAAATATACGATTTTCTAAGCGCTCAACATTTGAAGTATGTCATTTATTCAGCCATTTGTGTATCTAGTGATCGCTGATAGTCTGATGGTCTGCCTTGTATCTGTTATCACTCGTCGCTTCAGTCAGTTATATAGAGCGGTGACTCGTGTTTTCCTTTGGCGTTCGTCACTTCCGATACGGGAAACCTGTATTACTCAGCTATCGTAGCAATGATCTATGGGGTAAAAGTATATTTGGAATGTGTTTAACCAGCTCTAACACATATGTGATAATGACTAGCACCAATATTGTCCTTTAAACAGTGATCGCGTATAGTCTGAGTATAACTATCAGTGAATGTTTTGACCAATAACATGTAGAAGACAAAGGCTGATTCTATGTCTAATGATCTTTATTGATCAAGACTATATCAAGACAGTGTATTTGATCTTCTGAAATAAAGACGATTGTAATTAAAAACGGTTTCCTTTAAAAAAAAATACAGAAACTGGAGCAGTTTATATCAGATTCAATCACGGTTCACGTAATGGGGCTGTCACACATTGACGTATAGCATCAGCATATGCCGACGTATGAGAAATTTAGCAAACACGCAGGTGTACGTTGAATACGTTATGGGTACGTTTTTAACAAGTTACGAGCACGCCGAACGCGGTCCAAAATTTTGTGCATTCATAAAATTTTCAGCGTATGCCGATACTAAATAGATTAGAACAGTTCAGCCATATTTTGATTTAAGCTAAAAATGAAGGAGCGAGACTTAGCTTCGAACAACCAGTACGGTGGTTGAAATTATTGCACACGTCTTGTCAAACCTTCAAAGGCTAATATCTTCGCTCGCAACAGAGTAATTTAAATGACATTTTCACATTATTCATTTTACATTATCTATTGTCGAACTATTATAGCAAGAATGACTAGCTCTTTATCTAAATCTTACATAATGTATCTTTAAGAATTAAAACAAATTGTTAAACAGAAAGGTACAATTTTGTTGTAATTCAAATTCAAACTCGAAGTAAAAAAAAAAATCTTTTTAAAGTGCGTTATTTCAAGAAGAAAAGTAATGGAAAACTATTTTAAAAAATCTAATGGACTATGAGCGTTCGGAGGAAACCTGCTCTCAAAGGGCGAAAGGCTTGAAAGCTTAAAAGCTGAACTTCAATTTACTTCACAAGAATTTGCACAAAACTCAAAAAATTCCGGTCAACTCCACAAACTTGCTAATAATATTTAAAACGTTCTAATGGTAGTATTCTCCCTGAATGTAATACCAATGACGTCTGTAAACAATTTCAAAACATTTTCTCAGATAAAATAAGATCTGAACTAAGTAACAAGCCATTTCCTGAACCTGTTGAAGAATCGGAGTTTAATCGCGATTTCAGTTTTCTTACATTTTCAGAAGTTTCACAAACCAAACTGAAAGAAATAATATTGGCAAGTTCTCCTAAATAATGTGAACTTGATCCGATCCCATCGTGGCTACTCAAACGTTGTATTAAAGGGACAATAACACTCTTGCTGGCTTGAAAGCTCCAGAAAAAAATTAATATATCTATCTAAGTACTAGATGTTTAAGTGTCCTACCTGTTGTGTAAATTATCCATTACATCCTATTTTACTTGTCCAGAGGGTTCGAAAATATTTTTAAATCGAAGTTTCATTTGAAAAGGTTTACGTTAGACGTTTCAAACCATTATGTTGAATTTTTCAAAATTTTTAAATAAGGTGTGTTAAGATGAAATTTGTATCATCAATTAATTGAAATATTGTAAAATAGTACAATTTGTTGACCAGAATAAAGATTGGGACATATTATTCAGTTACAACAAGAGTGGTATTGGGCCTTTAATGAACTTCCGCCTATTATACATCATCTCATTATGCCAGCACATTTAAAAGTAGCATTTGTTCGCCCTCTTCTGAAGAAATCACCTTGATGTAAATTTATTAAAGAACTACAGACCAGTCTCAAATCTCTCTTTCCTTTCTAAACTTTTTTTAAAAAAAAAAGTGGCTGCATATCAACTCAAATCGCATTTGAATTCAAACAATCTTAGTGAAAGGTTTCCAATTACAAATAGACAAATGAAATGAAATGAAATGGGGTTTAACGTCCTACTGTTCTGCTCCGAACTGGGCTAATGAAAACGGGCATACATGTACAGTGTGCTATGAGGGAAATTTTGCTCGGGCAGCGGCACTACGGCCTACTCTTATTCCAACTGTCAAGGATTCTTTTATGTGTACCCCACGAGTACACGGGACCTCGGGTTTTCGTCCCATCCGAACGACTATACGTTGTCCCTTGACAGGCCCTCCGTCCTACACCAATGACAAGGCGGAACCATTCCGGAAAATCCCGATGAACTTTCTCGGCCAATGCAGGGGTCGAACACGTGACCTCCAGGGGTCGCCAAGTGCATATAGATCAGGACACAGCAATTGTTCGTGTTTCTAATGACATCATCAACAAGTATTGAAAACAGAGGCATCAACAGCATTAGTATTATCAGATTTAGGTCCTGCATTTGACACAATAGTTCAGTCCATTCTTATTCAGCGGCTTTCCACTCAGTTTGGTGTCCAGGTAAAGTTTTGGATTGGAGCAGCTCCTATCTGACAAACAGAACCAAGTCAGTAGCCATTGGCGGCAACCAATCGTCACCATCGTCTCTTGCCTTTGGAGTACCTCAAGGATCCGTATTGGGACTAGTAATTTTCACGGCATATACTACTCGAATTGTTGATATTATTCGAACAAAAACACGGCACTGACTATTACTTGTATGCAGACGACACCCAACTCTATATATATCACTAAAATCAGAAATTATAACTCTAGTTCAATTACTAAATGCCATTGAAACAGTTTATAACCAGATAGATAAAATTCAACACTGTATTACTGGCATCAGACAATGGATGAAGCTCCATTATCTAAAACTGATTGATGATAAAACTGTAGTACTTCCGATTAATGATAAAACTCAACTTAATCGATTATTAACTGAAACTTTATCCATTGGTGAAACTGATATACCACTTTCAAAAACAGTGAACATTAGTGTAATGTTTGATCAGGAGCTAAACATGAAAAAATTTATAAGTAAAACATGCCGTGCTGGAAACTTTCATATTTATAACATGGGAAAATCAGACCGTACATTAATATAGAAACAGCCAGAATGTTAATGTCCTCTTTCGTTTTTTCTCGGTGCTAAATCCACTCCAACTTATCCAAAATAAAGCAGCGAGAATCATAACCAGAACGAAACAAAGTCAACACATAACCCTGGTCCTCAGGGATTTACACTGACTTCCAGTTAAACAAAGAGTTGTTTTTTAAAATATCTGTTTTAACTTACACTTGTCTTGCTCCTGATTACTTGAAAGAACTTCTAACCAATTACTGCCCTTCTCGCGATTTAAGATCATGCGATAAGAATCTACTAATGGTACCATCAACAAAGTCAAATAAAAGTCTGAGCACAATTCATAGAATTAGTTTATATACATTAACCATTCTGATTAAAACACATATCCTATTTCGTTTCGTTTTGTTATAGTTCAAAATTTCGTTTTACTTGTCTTTACTACACTAGGATCTGAAAGAGTTGTTATATATAACATTAGCCAATGAAACGGTCTGTTACGGCGAGCTTTAAGCGTGTTTTTCATGGAACGATGGGTAATACTCTAGTAACATCAATGCTGATTGGTTAATCAAATGTCTGACGTCATAGGGTCAAAAGCCGCTCGTATGACCTCTGATGTGACCTATAGCAACAACCAGTCAGATCTGCATGTAGTAAAGGCCATTGAAGTATAAAAAAACGAAACGAAATATAGATCTGTATTCTAATGAGATTGAGACTTTAACAGGTTAGTGTGCCGTCCAATTCATAGCTTATATATAAAGATGGTGATATGCAAGTTTGAATAAAATTCATCGGATTGTTATCACAATATTTACTTACTATATTTAAAATATGTTTAAATATACTCTTGAATAGTTTAACAATATATCAACCTCTATATTATTATCTAGGGTCTCATTCTACGTTTATAGATAGAAAGTCTAGCACAACTAAATATCAGATTGCACAGGTCATTAGGATGGGTATCGTTGTTAGACTGAAGTCCCAGTAAAAAGCAAATATTAAAATCAGGATCATATAACTTATATGGTAATAAATCATTAATAAATTCTTTAATTCTTGACTTAAAATATGTTTAAAGTATGTTTCAATATACTTTTGAATTGTTTAACAATATCAACCTCTATATTAATAGGGACCTCATTCTACTTTTATAGATAGAATATCAGGTTATAGAAGCTAGTAATACGCAGGTGTTAAAATCAGGATCACATAATTTATAGATAGAAAATCTAGCGCAGCTACAAAATCAGATTAAAAAGGTCATTAGTCCCAATAATAAGCAGGTGTTAAAATCAGAATCACATAACTTATATGGTAATAAATCATTACAAATACAGTATGGGAGATTAGATAAACAACTGACAGTTCGCACTATAATAGTTAAAAACTAGAAGATGTAAATGGAATATGCTGAAAATTTCAGTAAAACTTCTTCACTCTTAGCCGAAAAAAACCTTTTTTTAAAATCTTTGTAGCCTCGATTGTCATTGTTAGCTCTGTCACGATCATTAACATAGTCTCGATTATCCATTTTTGCTTTTAATCATCAACTGACGTTGAACAGCAAATCGGATATAGTATAATCATGATAATAGTGTAAAATAATTTAAAAAACACAGTGAGAAGTCGAACACTCGAAGCTTGAGGCCGGAAACCGGGCGGATCCCTTCACTTAATTTGTTAGTACTAATACTTTTATTATGTAACAATAACAATGTTACAGACATGCACTAACTGGCCAGTAGTAGCTTTGTTTTCGATTAGTTTTACTCCCTCGGATTTAATTAATTAGGCCGACATTGTGTACAGACAAGGTTTCAAAATATACTATTCAAAAAAAGTAGGGGATATTTGATTTTTAAGTGTTATTAAAGTCACCTAATGAAACTGACGAAGAAACAAATGACAAAATGAAATGAAGTTCACATTCATCGATTTATTCCAAATGATCGTTAGACTAAGTAAGGCACAGACTGACCATTATAAGGGTAAAATGATACCCGGGGTCAAACAGCAAAGTTACCACAGCATCACAACCAAGTCAGTAACGGGTAAATCCTCCTATGTTTGCCAAACAAGCATTGATCCGACGTGGCATACTCCTAATGAGACGTCTAAGGTCATTTTGGTCCAGATTGTCCCATTCCTGTTGCAACGCAGCAGCAAGTTCTTGGACATTGGCAGGACGTTGTTGACGTTGACGTAACCTCTGTCCAAGCATGTCCCAGACATGCTCGATGGGGGAGAGGTCGGGACTCAGTGCTGGCCAAGGTAATGTGGTGATGTTCTGTTGTTGGAGGTAACCTGTAACGATCCTGGCCCTGTGACATCTTGCGTTGTCATCCTGGAAGATGAAACGGCGGCCATGACGTCGTGCGAACGGCACAACATGGACTGCCAAGATGTTGTCCCGGTAGTACTGGCCTGTAACACGCCCTGCAACAACATGTAAAGCCGTTCTTCCAGCAACAGTGATGCCTCCCCACACCATAACAGAACCACCCCCAAATCGATCATGTCTGATGACGTTAACGTCTTGGAAGCGCTCGTTTCGACGACGCCACACTCCTACGTCTGTCCAAAAAATCAACAGTGAACCTTGACTCATCTGAAAACATCACATTGCTCCAGCGTCGATTATCCCAGTGTTGACGATCCCTACACCAACGACGTCTTGCCTGAATGTGATGATCTCTCAAACAAGGGATCACGCGAGGACGTCGGGCGCGAAGGTGACCCCTATGCAGTCGATTCCGAATCGTCTGGCCACTCACTCTCACACCAGTGTCTGTTTGAAGACGAGCGCTGATCTGATTTGCTGTGATGACACGATTTCTCAAGGCCAAGGTACGGATAAATCGATCCTGGGCTTGAGTTGTCGCCCTTGGTCGACCTGAGCGTGGTCTGTCCTGTACAGATTGTGTATCACGGTATCTGGACCATAGCCTGCTTATGACAGACTGAGAAACATTCATCGTCCGCGCCACAACCGCCTGTGTTGTGCCGATCTGTAGCATGCCAAGGGCACGTAACCTTTCATTTTGGGTAAGCCGACGCATATCAAAATTTGTTTTCTGGTCACTAAAACAATTAAACTGATGTTTCCACCCTGGAATTCAATGCCACAATGACTGTAACATTCAAAGTCAGAGTCGTGCAAATCTTGGGTTGGACCCCCATGATGATCCCAAGCATCACCTGCATTCCATGCGGTAGCTATTGGTGCGTTTGGGCGTCACATGTAACTGGAAATGTTTCTTCTGTTAGGTTCTATAGTGACTTTTTTCGTAGTCATTTGCATATTTTAGTATTATGCCCCCAAAATCAAATATCCCCTACTTTTTTTGAATAGTATATAATTATTGAAAACCGAGTGTAACAAATAGATGTATTAAAGTGAAAGTTTCTTGCAATATAAGCTTATGCTTTAATTCCCGCTTCAAAACCTCAACTAGTTAAAATAAAATGTTAACAATAAGGATATAAGTCGTGATAAAATTGTGATAAAACTTAAGACTGATATTTTTTTAATCGATGCTAATTAAGTTAGTCTTATTTTTTGTAGAATTTAATATACAGCCGTATTTTTCAATCAAAGAAAAATCAGACACCAGATCATGGAAATTGAAAACCATATATAAGCCTAAGGCCTTGCTAGTCCTGTTTATATATATTTTTTTTAATCTTTACCATCAAATAACATTCTCCTGGCAAATGATAGAAGTAGATTATTTATTTGTTTATTTTTAAAATCTATTGTAGGCCTATTTCTTCATTTACCATCTGGATGACGTTATAGTTATATATCAATCCTTTCATTTCAAATAATCCAACAAATTGATTAGATCTATCCAAAATGAAATTGTATGTGAACTACGAGGAGTCATGTTTCAAAATTTAGCCGAACACTTTATGGATCTGGACATTCGATGACGGTCACTTTGGTCAATTGATAAAATAACTATGATTTCGTCAGTTCTACAATCCACGGCTGTCATTATGATGATTATGAAAGAGTTATTCTTAATAATAAAGCCCCCCAAAAGATACCAGTTGAACAAAACGATTTTGTTTTTAGGAAAGTAAGGTAAGATCTTTCAATCATCAATTTTTTGGTTGACATTGTTGAATTAGGACTGTATTTTTAATGGGCCTGTCCGCCCTCCGTCAGTCTATTTCCCTTTGTTTGCATAGTGTTCACCCGGGCACTTTGTCATTTTTTCCCAGTTGAAACATTGCGACCGGTCTCCGGTGACGGCCCACGACGTTAACGTTACGTAAAAGGGAGTCACGTGACGACAATACACTCTAGACAATAAACACCTCCGGGCTCTCACCGCACTTACCGTTCAAAGAACACGGGCGTAGACAGACTGTCGTCAATTGATTTTTAATTTCATATTATTAATGGGTTTCTTGTAATTTGTGCCTATGAGCAGCCATTTGGGTGCAATTCCAAGGAGAGAGGGGGGGGGGGGTGTTAACGTCCACTCAACACAAACTAGGTCATTTCGGGACTAACATATGGTTCAATTTTATTTCAATAATTCGCTTACGCGTTGGGATATTTAGCAGTGAGAGGAAACCGGACAACCCGGAGAATACCCACAAGTTGGACATGCGACCCTCCACCTTGTCACTTACAACCGGGGAAACGAAAGCACGCCAGTTGACAATGACATGCCGTAAGATAAAACGAGCACGCGTTAATCATTCGCGCCAAGTTTCCATTCTTTAAAACCTTAAAATACACGAAATGGGCCGAAAGCACGTATTATTGTAATATGAAACCATTTTTTTAAATTTTTGTTATTGTGGTTTCTAATCAATTGAAGAGCCCCAGGGAAGAACGATCAATGAACCCCAGTTAATGGCGCCATCTGGTAGCAAATTGTATAAGCTTTCTGTGGAACAATCAATTTCAGGTAAAAATGATCGGAGTCACATCGAACCAAGGCCCTTCTGAAAAGGCCTCCCAGTCAAATACAAGTCCATCGTATTTATTTGACCTTAATTTGGCTGAAAAGACGAAAATGTGACTTAGATCGTTCTTCCCATGGACTCGTCAATTATGTTAGGTGAAACGCGTAAGCAGCCTTGTTTGTTTCACGCTACGCGTTTATTTTTTTGTTTTTGCATTTTGTCGCTTGTGGATCATAGAGTTTTGTTTAATTCCACATTGAATTGTGGGCTATAGTTTGCTTTGTTCATTACAAATGGCGCTCGAGACCATAAAGAACCCGATCTCAGAAACTGGTTTTAAACTATTCATTGTGTCTTAAACATGATGAGTCCCTATTTTCACGGCAGGATAACAATATTGATGGAAATGGACAATTATTGAATTCTTTATTCGTTATTATTTAATTTCGAATATAATGGGTAACATTGAGTGAGAGCTACATAGCCCTTTAATAAGACGACCATTATTAGTATTATTATTATCATTAAAAGTAAGCAATTGTTATATGTTGAACCGCCGACGATTAAAAGGAAATGCGCCCAATTATGGGCACAATATGGTCATTGATAGATCAGCCAAGTTAATTTAGCGACCCAATATTAACAATATAACTCATTTCAGGCCATTTATTAATTTCAATCGCCGTGAAGAAAACCGGATATTAAAGTAATTATCATATAGTTTTCCTTATTTTATTGACAATATAATCTCCAAGACAGAAGAAGAGTTATATTATAGGTTGACATATCAGGCGCGTGTCCAGGGGTGGGGTGCGGGGTGGCGGGTACAGTCATCGAAATAAAGTCGAACACACAAACGTCTGAAGCAGTGTCGCCGCCTTGGTTTCGCTCCACTCTAATTGCGTACGTATGTTGGTACCTTACTGAGGGGGAGCAATATGGTCGCATAGCCTCTAATTTCCCAAACTTAACGTTGTCTCAACCCCGGACCCCACTCTGCTAGAATTCCTGGCCTCCGCCCCGGTATATACATGCCTTCTCTTCACAAACACATTATACCATTAATTACCTTCCCGATTAACTTTCATATTAATTCTCGTTTCTTTGTCCGGCTCTAACCTCGTGGGGTTGAACGCTTTCAACAAGAGAAATCTTAAGATACTGTCCACCCTACTCTCTTATCCTTCCATCTACAAATCATGAAATCATCAATATCTATATGTTTCATCGACTTCTAGAAAAAGGTTCAGAGAGAGAGAGAGAGAGAGAGAGAGAGAGAGAGAGAGAGAGAGAAATGGGGTTTAACGTCCACTCGACACAAGCCAGATTAATCTTATTTCTATAATTCGCTTAGGGGTCTTTAGCAGTGGGAGGAAACTTCCGCTTTTAAAGAAGTAAGATTATTAAAGAGTTGATGGGGAATTCTAAAGGAAGATAAGTAACTGGGAGGATTAAAAAAATTAGAATTCATGACTTTTCATAAGTTGGCCGCGTCTATTTTTCTCTTTATACGCCTACGTTTTAACATAAACCATCATATTTTTCACATTAAGCTATAAAATCATTTGCTCTGAGGCAAAGCTTTTATTGCAAAGGACTGAACTTTAAGAAAAATCTGCGTGTAAAAACCATTGAACAATCTGCGAATGTTAAAGGAGATGTATCTCTTACTCAGTATTTTCCATAATATTCGAAATTAAAAACACGGATTAGAATTTAATATTGGTCGATTTCAATCAGTATTGCTGTTGTTATCCAATATTTAAAACAAATCGAATATTTTATAACCAGTACGGTAGCCTAAACGAATCGTGTATTTTATGGTTTCGGGCGCCATTTGTAATAAATGAATGAAACATATCCTGCAAGAGGATGGGAAAGTAATTACTAATGGCCGATTCACAAACGAAATAATAATAATGTTATGTTAAAGACATAATGAACATTTTAAAATCAGTACACGATTCGTGTATTTATATGGCTTCGGGCGACATTTGTAATGAACAAAGAAAAACATATACTACAAGGCAGAAGTAATTAGTAAGGCATGAACTACTCTCGTTCAATTTGGACTGTTCGGTTCACGTATTCCACCAAAAGCCTCTTCATTAGCCCAGGCGGAGCAGAACAATAGAACTCTAAACTCTATTTCATATTTCAGCAAACATAACTGATTACAATAAAAATGAAGTTTAACGTCCACTCGACCCAACCTAGGTCATTTCGGAACTAACATATGGTTTTTATTTTATTTCAATAATTCGCTTGCGCGTATTGGCCTTTGGCAGTGGGGGGGAAACCGGAGGACCCGAAGAAAACCCACAACGTTGGACATGCAATCCTAGTCGTGGTCACGTACAACCGGGGAATCGAAACCACGACAGTTGACTCAATGACAGACTTAATGATACAGAGCGCAAGTACTAACCATTCGGCCATCTAACCCCACTGTTGAATTTGAATTTGACGCAGTGAGTGAGGTACAGACGCAATAACCAATAGAAATGTTCATTAGGGTCGCCTGTCCAACGTCGTGGGTTTTCTCCTTGTCCTCCGGTTTCCTCCCACTGTTAAAGACCCCTACGCGCAAGCGAATTATTGAAATAAAACAAAAACCAAATGTTAGTCCCGAAATGACCTAATTTGGGTCGAGTGGACGTTAAACCCATCTCTCTCTCTCTCTCTCTCTCTCTCAAATTCAAAAGTTACTGCTCCTTTAAAAGTGATATACTAATATTGCTTCGTCTCATTTACAATAAATCATTCTCATTTATCTTCCCATGTTTCCTCTAAGATCTAATTATATATAAACTGATCTACCTGGGGCAGTGTGGAACCAGGATTCGCTCGTTCATACTAGACACCATATTGGCGCGATTTCCCATTGACATCGGTGTGGGACAGAAGGCCGGGCTAGAACAGTGTCTAGTCGTTAGCATGGAACAAAAAAAGCGTGCACGTAAAAGAATCCTTGACAGTTGGAATTCGATATAACAGTAGGTTGTAGTGCCGCAGTCCAGACACAATTTCCCTCATGGCGTATACTCGCCTTCATTATCCCAGTCGTAACAGAACCGTAGGATGTTAAACCCATTTTGTTTCATGGACGTGCTTAAATTTTCCGCATTGTGCAATACACAATGGCACCCCACAGACAGTAGTAGTAAAATAAATGATTCGCGTATGACTTTTTGTGAAATATGATTAGTTTCCCTGTCGCAGACGGCAAATATTAAAAGCAACACATAAAAATGAGAAAGATTATATTACGACATACTCCCAGGTAGCATATGTTAATTATATCAATTAAGGGATATTATAGAGACATGAAAATAACTTATTGTGCGTCATATTCACGGGTACAGATGGCGAAATTCAATAATGCAAATAAATCCACAGAATACAACGGCACCAGATTTTCTTGACATTTACAGTGGTAATTAGAATTTATTTAGCGCGAAATGAAAAGGAAGTGACGAAAGGTTATTGGCAATTCAGGGACTCGCCGACCCGATATCTAATTACGACCCCTAAATGTCAAGTACCTGGTTCGACTTGTATTTTATAAAACAAAATGACTTGATCTGTGGGTGTCGGTAAATGAAATAACCCATGAATTTATATCAACTGATGTGATATTTGGTCTGAAAAATGAATTTAAATAGACGGAGTAGAATGAATGCCTGGCAGCAAAATGAAATGGTGTTTAGCGTTCTTCTTTTCTACCACAGTCAATGAAACAATTACCGTCTTTGAGCCATTTTAAATCTCAACTCAAATCATTCTTGTTTCAAAACCCTGATCTGTAAATAATCAGTGGATATAACAAGGAGCAGCGCCCTAGAAACTGTTGTCTTCAGTATTAACACGCTTTATAAATGACGATATTATTATTATTATTATTATTATTATGAACAACCGGGATAATGTAGACGGACATTCGTCATGCAGTATGCTATAAGGGACATTTAGTTCCGAATTCCAACTGTCGAGCCATCCGAAGTACTTGACGTTTTTCTTTGCTGGATTCTCCGGCATGCGCTGTTGACAAGGACAAACATAAACGTAAGTTATATGACCTCCTCAAATACACAAACAGAAACGTAAGCTATATGACCTGCCCAAATACACAAACAGAAACGTAAGCTATATGACCTCCTCAAATACACAAACAGAAACGTAAGCTATATGACCTGCCCAAATACACAAATAGAAACGTAAGCTATATGACCTCATCAAATACACAAACATAAACGTAAGCTATATGACCTTCTCAAATACACAAACATAAACGTAAGTTGTATGACCTGCTCAAATACACAAACAGAAACGTAAGCTATATGACCTCCTCAAATACACAAACAGAAACGTAAGCTATATGACCTCCTCAAATACACAAACAGAAACGTAAGCTATATGACCTGCCCAAATACACAAACAGAAACGTAAGCTATGACCTCATCAAATACACAAATAGAAACGTAAGCTATATGACCTCATCAAATACACAAATAGAAACGTAAGCTATATGACCTCATCAAATACACAAATAGAAACGTAAGCTATATGACCTCATCAAATACACAAATAGAAACGTAAGCTATATGACCTCATCAAATACACAAACAGAAACGTAAGCTATATGACCTCCCCAAATACACAAACAGAAACGTAAGTTATATGAACGACGCTTTACAGTCAGCTGAAGTTATAACTGATACATTTGCACCATTTGCACACAGACATCTCAATCTGATTAAAACAGATCCTATTTCGTTTCGTTTCTTATTGTTCAAAATTACGTTTCATTTTTTATAGTTCAAATTTACGTTTTATTTGTCTATACTACACTAGGATCTGGAAGTGTTGTTATATAACCTGCGTTCTGGATAATGTGAGGTATTAGCCAATGAAACGGTCTGATACGGCGACTTCGTGGCGTGCGATGCACGGAACTGTGGGTAAACCACAAGAAACGTCAACGCTGACCTTTTTTACTACAACCGGTCAGATCTTCATGTAGTATGGGCCATCGAAAGTATAAAAAACGATACGAAATATAGATCTATATTTCAATCAGATTGCCCGATATGATTTTAAATCTGTTATACACAAAGATATTTATTACACCTTTTCAATTTTATTAAACGAAAGTAAAATATATACTTAATAAACTTTAATGTTTTCGACTAAAATCGTCACGTGACTCAGAGACAAATCTTAAGATCTAGGAATTCCAATTTAGATGACGTAACATTCTGCGCCATGACCATGGTAACCAAGTGATGATTCTGTTTCTGTAATAGGATCTCTCCACCATGATTGTTTACAGTAAAATAACACTGGATTAACAACGTAATACTTAATTAGTTCTCTATTAGAAACACCCAATTACTCCGACTACATAAACTGTTATAATTAGACGATTTATATCTGACGTAATCCGACTTTATAATGATGACGTAGAAACTATAGGTTATCAGGTCCAGGTGAGAGAGAGAGAGAGAGAGAGAGAGAGAGAGATGTGGTTTAACGTCCACTCAACACAAACTAGGTCATTTCGGGACTAACATATGGTTCAGTTTTATTTCAATAATTTGCTTGCGCATACAGGTCTTTAGTAGCGGGAGGAAACCGGAGGACCCGGAGAAAACCCACGAGGTTGGATAGGCGACTCTACTCCTTGTCACGTACAACCGGGGAATCGTAACCACGCCAGTTGACTCAACGACAGATCCAATGGTACAACGCACACGCGCTAACCATTCGGCCATTCACCCCCCCCCCCTTTAGCACCAATGAACTTTAAAAGGTGAAGACGACGATAACAAAACGTCTGATGCAAGACACGATATTCTGATATTTACGTAATCTAATGTACAGTAAGCTTATTAACGCGACCATATGAATTAACGGGTTATGCCATGGGTATGGGGTGGGGTGGGGGTAAACTTTCCTTCTGTTCCAACGGAGTTAATGACAACATGCCTACGTCATGCAGTGTGCTATGGGTCGCAACGCATATAATAATGTAATATGAATGTATATAAACTGATTTACATTCAATCGTTTCTGTTTTTTACTCTAATTTCTAATCAGTTATGTTCGGCGAAATATGCGAAGAGTCCAAAGTGAATGTCAATCTTTGTTATTCCAATCTACACCGGAGGTATTCCCCTGTGGGGTAGGTTAAGCCTCGTTCATAGAGTCGCGTCGTTACAAATGGCACTCGAAAACATTCTGACAAATTGAATAACAGTCTTTGGCGTCTTGTTATTCCAATCTACACCGGTAGTATTCTCCTGTGTGGGATATGTTTAGCCTCGTTCATCGATTTTAAAATTTTTTATTTTGTCTTAAATATTGGATATCAGAAGCCCATCTTTTCCCGGTAACAAACAACATCAATGTTGATTTAAATCAGTGATTCGCAACCGATGTGCCGCGTTAAAAATGCGAAAAAACACGTGATCCCAATTAAGTATTCACTGGTGTCTACTGATAATTTCATAACTGTGTTTTTCTTTATTTATTCTATATGTCTATGTCTAGTCTCTGTCTACGGTTGTATTCCGCCCGTCTCGCTTACCATGTTTTTAATTTACAAAATTTAGCCAGGTGTGCCGCTATTTTTTCATGTGTTCGAAGGTCTTGTGCAGTTGGCAAAAAAGGTTGAGAACCATTGATTTAAATTGATCAATAATTCGTGTTTTCAGTGTCGAAGACAGTGGATGATAATAAGTTAAAGACTTGTCCCCTTTAATGAAGACATCGACAATAATTAATTAATAATTAATGATAACAAATAATTAGAACAACCCCACCCAAACCAGTAGTGATTATAAGGAAGGCAATGGAGCTAATTATTGTGTGTGTATCTTATTAAGAAATCGACAATATTGAATGATAACTGACAGTTTTGTCCTTCATGATAGATGTCAAAGCAAGAAATAATGGCTTTTGGTACGCTTCCATCTTGTTCTTCATGATGTTGGCGTCCTGGAGACGGACAGAAGTTTACTGGTGCTATATATTTTGAAATGAAATGACATGGGGTTTAACATCCTACTGTTCTGTTCCGAACTGGGCTAATAAAGTCGGGCATACACCATACAGTGTGCTATGAGGGAAACTTTGCCCGGACAATTGTCAAGGGATTTTTTTACCTGCACGCCAATCTGTACACGGGGCCTCAGTTTTTCGTCCCATCCGAACGACTAGAGAGCTGTCATTGTCAGGCCCTGCACAAGTGAAAAGGGGAAACAACGCTGGATAATCCCGATGTATCTACTCGGCCAATACCGGGAGCGAACCCGCGAACCCCAGGCTATTGAGCCGGCGTCTTACTCACTTAGCCACAGTGGATGGCTATTCATTTTGTATGTGTTGCAATATTTAATGATGAAATGATATTTAATGGTTGATTTGTACGTTGTTATCGATGTAACAAGCTAGGGTTATAAATAAAAATCCAGCGTGGTCCCCCCTTGTCAGTGATGCAGGACGGAGAGCCTGACAAGGACAGCTGTCTAGTCCTTCGGGTGAGACGAAAAACCGAGGTCCCGTGTAAACATTGGAATGCACGTAAAAGATCCCTTGGCAGTTGGAATTCGATTAGCCCAGTATAGGAGCAGAACAGTAGGACGTTAAACAACATTTCATTTCATTTTATAAATAAAAATATCAATCTGAATAAAACATTATTTTATAGTTCAAAATTTCATTTTACTTGTCTTTACTACACTAGGATCTGGAAGAGTTGTTATCATTGACGTGTTCTGAATGATGTGAGCTATTAGCCAATGAAACGGTCTGTTACGGCGAACTTTAGGCGTGTTTTGCACGGAATTGTGGGTAATCCACTAGTAACATCAGTGCTGATTGGTTAATAAAATGTCTGACGTCATCGGGTCAAAAGCTGCTCGTATGACCCCTGACGCGACCAATCGCTACAACCGATCAGATCTTCATGTAGTGTAGGCCATCGAAAGCATAAAAAAACGGAACGAAATATAGATCTGTATTTTAACCAGATTGTAAAAATATAGATTTATAGATCATGTTATAGTGCCACAGATAGACTATTGCAGAAAGACCATGACAGGAAAGCATATCCTGTCACCAGAACAACTCCCATCACAGCTTATAAATATATAGAGAGATAGCCTACTCTTTGATTCTGAGACAACCTGAAGGTAGGGCAGAGCGAAATGGGGTTTAGCGTCCACTCATCACAACTTGGTCAGTTCGAGACTAACATATGATACCGTTATATTTCAATAATTCACTTGTGCGGAGGACCCGGAGAAATTCACTAGGTAACCACTTAAAACTTGATTCAATGACACTTGTTTAGATCGACCAACCAAGTCTCTAACATCGTGGACTGGTAGACAGGGACGGATCCAGGAATATTTCCAGGAGAGGGTTTGCCAGGTTCCTGTTAAGGACATTTGACAGTTGACAATGCATGATGCCATCACCGTCTTTAAATTAATTATTCAAACATACACATTGAGTTTTTTAAAGAGAGAAATCCAACACCATGTTTGACGTCAATTTTTATAATGAAATAATAGGATCATATTGTGATTCAATTTCATTGATGCAAAGCATTAATTGTGATACCACATTTTATTTTATGATCAGTAGTGGAATACCGCGTTTTATCAGTGAAATAAAAGTGTTATTCCACTGGATAAAGTAGTCCATGTTATTTTTACCTAAAATGATTGTAAAATCATAAAATAAATAGAACATTTGTCGTTTTGTCGTGAATAACATATTTTATTTCATCTCTAAGCAAGAAAACGTTTATATTTTCACTCATGCTACGCACTCGTGAAAATATAAGTTTTCTTGCTTCTCGATGAAATAAAATATGTTATTCACTCTAAAACGACAAATATCCTCTATATATCTATATCAATATCTCGCAGTTTGAGTGCCCATCCCATCACACCATCTAATGATAAAGGATAAAGAACATAACTTTTTTTTATATAGCCGAGCAGGAGTGTGTGTGGTGGTAGTGGCGGGGGGGGGGGGGTTGTTGCTGGGAGCACTCCCTCCCCCTCTACATTTGGTTGCGCCCCTGGTAGATCTGAAACTCACGGTATGTGGAAATCAAAAATTATAATTGAAATCACATCATCATCTGTTTCTGGCCTGGATTCATTCAATTTCACTTGACCGGAGTTCACGTGGCCTGGGGGAATTTCCCGTTGTTATATTATTTGCTGATGAGTTAACATAATGATTATTTAGGTAGAGGAGCAGCGATTGGTTGACAAAATCACGCCAATTAGAGGTCTTGTTCCAAACCAAAGCAATCTTGGAAACCAAAGTCCGGTTAATTATTATGTAGGGTTACATTATTCAAGAGCTAAATTTACCTATTGCGGGTCTTCCTTTTGGGCCTTAAATGTTATCTAAATTATTAATTAGACATTAATTAACATGGCACAATCAACTCTCGATGCCATTGGGTACTCCAGATTTTAACTGGATTAGAACGGTTCGGCCATTTATTAATTTGATTTAAAAATGGAGAAGCGAATATACCAGTACCGTGGTTACCATGGTTACCATAATAAACAACAAATGTACGTGACAAGGAGTAGGGCCGCCTGTCTAACCTCGTGGGTTTTCTCCGGGTCCTCCCACTGCTAAAGACCCCCTACGCGCAAGCGAATTATTGAAATAAAATTGAAACATATGTTAGTCCCGAAATGACCTAGTTTGTGTCGAGTGGACGCTAAACCTCTCTCTCTCTCTCTCTCTCTCTCTCTCTCTCACACACACACACAAACACTCTCTCTCTCTCTCTCTCTCTCTCACACACACACAAACACTCTCTCTCTCTCTCTCTCTCTCTCTCTCACACACACACAAACACTCTCTCTCTCTCTCTCTCTCTCTCTCTCTCTCTCTCACACACACACACACAAACACTCTCTCTCTCTCACACACACACAAACACTCTCTCTCTCTCTCTCTCTCTCTCACACACACACACAAACACTCTCTCTCTCTCACACACACACAAACACTCTCTCTCTCTCTCTCTCTCTCTCTCTCTCTCTCTCGTCCTTAACTAAAGTCGATTTTAACTAAACTATAATCTGTAATAAAGACGCATTATGTAAGAGTTAAATATATCTATTAAATGTCTATTATCAGATATTTATTCACATGGCAATCACCCCTCTAGTTAGATAATCGGATAACAGAGATTTAAATCGATTAGGAAACCCACGAGATGAACGGGGGCTAAGTCTCTATTGTCCAGTGACAATAAACAATCGGCGCTAAATCTTTCAGAACCCATAACTTGGCTCAGAATAAAGTAATTTGAATGAAAATCGAGACTACGCTATTATAGCGAAAGCTGTCAGCTCTTTATCTAAATCTTACATAGTGCGCCTTTTAATGATATGAAATAAGGTTAAACGCCCTAAAACCCCCATTCTTCGGCACCAACTGGTCTGTAGAAGCTGAAGTTCGGACAATGTTTGGGATCAATTTGTAGCTGACATAAGACTTGCCCATTGGTGTTCCTCGTCACCAGTTTGACTAAACTATTGAGTGTATTCATGAAATGAAATAGGGGTTAACGTTCTAAGAGCCTTAATGAAGATGGACATACGACATGAAATGTGTTATGAGGGACATTTTGACGGAGCAGAATAACTGTCTATCAACAAAATGAAAAAAGTGAAATGAGGTTTAAACGTCCTACTTTTCTGTACCGACGGACATCGGCATATAGCCCTACTCTTATATCGAATTCCTACTCCAAGTGTTCGTTTATGCAGCAGACCTCGGTAATTCGTCCCAGACGAACGACTAGACACCGTACTGTACCAGAACCGCCGTCGTGACAAGGTGAAACCGAGCTTGGGATCACGTGGCTAAGTGGGTAAGACGCTGGCTCGTTAGCCTGGAGGTCGGGTGTTCGATACCTGCATTGGCCGAGAAAGTTCATCCAAATTTTCCGGCGTGGTTTCCCCTTGTCAGTGATACAGGACGGAGGGCCTGACAAGAACAGCTGTCTAGTCGTTCGGATGGGGCGAAAAACCGGGGTCCCGTGTACACATTGGCGTGCACGTAAAAGATCCCTTGGCAGTTGAAATTCGATATTAGAGTAGGCCGTAACGCCGCTGCCCGGGCAAAATTTCCCTCATGGCGTATGCCCCTCTTCATTAGCCCAGTTTAGGAGCAGAACAGTAGGACGTTAAACCCCATTTCATTTCATTTACGAAACCGAGCTACATTTGCTCGGCCTATATCGGAATCGAACTCTGGTACCTGCTGGTAATGCTAGGTTCTGGCTATCATGATTAGCTCTATGATTGAAATCATGGTTTTAATCGTGGAGTAATCGTGGTGATCCTATCAGGTCTTATCATATATTGAGGTCATTCGTAGCAATCGTGTTGATCGTTTCGAAACCTATCCGAACCGATCTGCACGTACCAAATCGTGGACTCAATAGTGATAATCCTATCGTAATGCATCGCACGACAGTTGGAACCTAGCATTAGGGAGCCAGTGCTTTATCCATTCAATCAGCATGGTTCCCTGTCGTAAACACAGAAATTATATAATAAATATTCCAAAGAATTGTTATCATCGCACGTGGACTATTGTATAACATTCCAGGTGTACTCTCACACCTGCTACCTTAATTAGGTAAATCACAATACAATTTATAACGGTAAATATTCTGGTATAATGAGACCGGGGGGGATATTGTGATTTTACCTTGTTCAGAGACAGAGAGAGAAATGGGGTTTAACGTCCACTCAACACAAACTAGGTTATTTCGGGGCTAGCACATGGTTCAATTTTATTTCAATAATTTGCTTGCGCGTAGGGGTCTTTAGCAGTGGGAGGAAACCGGAGGACCCGGAGAAAACCCACGAGGTTGGACAGGCTTACCTTGCTCAAAACAATAAAAGTTAATCATTGAACCTGAATTGTAGTGACGGGGAAAATCATAAAATGAAATGAAATGGGGTTTAACGTCCTACTGTTCTGCTTCGAACTGGGATAATAAAGACGGGCATAAGCCATACAGTGTGCTGTGAGGGAAATTTTGTCCGGACAGCGGCACTACGACCTACTCTTATATCGAATTCCAACTGCCAAGGGATCTTTTACATGCACGCCAATGTATACACGGGACCTCGGGTTATTCGTCCCATCCGAATGACTAGACAGCTGTCCTTGTCAGACCCTCCATCTTGTAACACTGACAAGAGAAAACGACGCCAGAAAATTCCGATGAACTTTCTCGGCCAACACCAGGAGCGAGCAAAGTCCAAGCGGAATAATACCTCAATCTTACAGGAACTACAATATAACTATGGGTTACGTTTCTAATTATACATAGTTTCAAGTATTAGTTGTAAGTCTTTGTTTCTAATATAGGAATCCCTGGTTGTACGTGACAAGGAGGACGGATGCCTGTTCAAACTCGTGGGTTTTCTCCGGGTCCTCCGGTTTCCTCCCACTGCTAAATACCCCTACGCGCAAGCGAACTATTGAAATAAAATTGAACCATATGTTAGTCCCAAAATAACCTAGTATGTGCCGAGTAGACGTTAAACTCTCTCTCTCTCTCTCTCTCTCTCTCTATATATATATATAGAAGGCCATTTCTACGCAGCTTAGAGGAATAAATTCTAGAAGTTCAAGCAAGGACTAAAATTAAACAATCGAGCAAGAGAGAAACAATTTGAGCAGAACACGAATATTATCTGTAGTCACGATTATCACTCTATTACAGCAGTTCTAACAAAGGTTCCATGAAAAATAAGCATAGTTTGTCTGGTGCACGATCCCCGGCTCTAACATATTTACAATTCGTAATTTTAAAAGCAATTATTTCCCCGCTTTGGGAACTAAAGCGGAATCATTGAATTAAATGAAATGAAATGGGTTTAAGGTCCTACCATTCGGCAGAACCGCAGTTTTTTTTTGTTCTATGCGAACAACTATGCGTTATCTCTAACATCACTTGGAAGTAGATCCACACCAGAAAATCCGGAGGAACTATCGCGGCCAACACTAAATAAATCGGAAGTGATGAGAAAACATCTTACCTGATAACAGTCTATGAGTTTGGTAAATTTGTCGGTGCAGTAATTCTGATCCCTTATCGCCTAATTTCCAACCTGAATTCGACCCAAAAGATCTGGCATTGGACACAGCAACTAAAAGCATGGCAGAGATGAAAGTTAACATGGGACTCATTTTGTTAAAGTTGAACACAGACTAAGAAAACTTGATTCTTATCGTGGTATTTGAAAATACGACAGTTAGCGGGGGCGTTACATTCTCACCGCCTGCTAAATCAAAGCTTGTATATTAGAAGGCGGGGTTTATATTTGTCAAAGCATTAGATACCAGTGATCAGCCAACTCATCGATTAGACCATACGTTGACAATACGTGACGTGTACGTCACGTGTACGTCTTTATGTTTCACGATTATCATATCTATAGCTATATATATTATATATATTAATCAATGACTTACTATATATATATTATTATCTATACAAACGATATACACATAGCCTTTTTAATTATTAAGCTAATATATGATATTGTTTTCACCTCATTGTTACAGTGCCATTGTTATTAAACTCCGGCATTGACTCTATCAATATGTTTGTATGTTGATTGTCTATCACTCGAGGGAAACTTGATATAAACCGTAATATCGCTAAAATTTGTATCAGTTTAATTGTCTAATAAAAAAGGTATTGGATACAATCATAAACACCAATAGAACGGCAGTTGGGGTTTTTTTTGTTAAAGGTACATTATGTAAAATTTAGATAAAGAGCTGGTCGTTCTTGCTATAATAGTTCAAAAATAGATAATGTAAAATTGGTTATGAATTATTGGTCTATTAATGATGCATGATTCAAGACCTATATCGCGACATTTCTCATTGTTAACGTTTCTAAACGTAATCGAGGGATTGCCGCATTGCGACATTTTTACAGTTAACGTTTCTAAACGTAATTGAGGGGTCGCCGCATTGCGACATTTCTTACAGTTAACGTTTCTAAACGTAATTCAAGGATTGCCGCATTGCAACATTTCTTACAGTTAAAGTTTATAAACGTAATTAAGGGGTTGCCGCATTGCGACATTTCTTACAGTTAACGTTTCTAAACGTAAATGAGGGGTTGCCGCATTGCGACATTTCACAGTTAACGTTTCTAAACGTAATTGAGGGGTTGTGGCATTGCGACATTTCTTACAGTTAACGTTTCTAAACGTATCTGAGGGGTTGCCACATTGCGATATTTCATAGTTAACGTCTCTAAACGTAATTGAAGGGTTGCCGCATTGCGACATTTCTTACAGTTAACGTTTCTAAACGTAACGGAGGGGTTGTCGGATTGTTGAAGTTTCATGAACGTCAGTTTGGGGAATTGTTAATCCCGTACAAACTATAAACTGATTATTGTAAATATTTGATCACTTACAGGAACCTTTCTTCAGACATTTTCTCAATTCCATTCAGTATTTCTCTTAATAAGTTAATAGTCAACTAAAGCTCTTTTGATGCGCCTCTTTTCTATCTGATTGAGTACATTTTAGCGTGGATAAAGCTGTAAATATAATCTTTAAATGGCATTTTAGTGGGGATTAAACTATAAAGATGATCCTTAAATGGCATTTTAGCGAGCGAGAAACACATTAACAGAACATAATACTAATAGGAACCATTCATGTTTGTGTTTGATAAGACGATAATTATCGAAACATCGTGCTCTTTAAAAACAAAACCATTGATTGTTGGCCATATAAAATTATGATCAGTTAAAGGTCGAATAGCCCTATTCATTAGAATCTTGGGATCACGGTGGCTAAGTGGGTAAGACGCTGGCTCGCTAGCCTGGAGGTCGGATGTAAGATCCCTGCATTGACCGAGAAAGTTCATCCAGATTTTCCGGCGTGGTTTTCACTTGTCAGTGATGCAGGACGGAGGGCCTGACAAGGACAGCTGTCTAGTATTTCGGATGGGACTGAAAACCGAGGTCCTGTGTACACATTGGCGTGCACGTAAAAGATTCGATATAAGAGTAGGCCGTAGTGCCGCTGGCCGGGCAATATTTCTCTCATTAGCCCAGTTCGGAGCAATACAGTAGGACGTTAAAATCCATTTCATTTCATTTCATTTCATTTCTTTAGAGAGAGAGAGAGAGAGAGAGAGAGAGAGAGAGAGAGAGGTGGGGCACAAACTAGGTCATTTCGGGACTAACATATGGTTAAATTTTATTTCAATAATTCTCATCCGCGTAGTGGTCTTTGCAGTTGGAGGAAACCGAAGGACCAGGAGAAAACCGACGAGTTTGGACAGGCGACCCTACTCCTTGTCAAGTACAACCGGGGAATCGAAACCACGTCAGTTGACTCAATGAAAAACCTTAGTGAGGCATGCACCCCCCACCCCCCAAATTTCTTATTGTAATTTCTAATCAATTATGTTCGGTGAAATACGTGAACAGTCCAAATTGAACGGCTTAGTCCATTCTACAAGCCTTTCTTTAGTTGGTTTGGGGTTGTTTTTTTTGTTGGTTTTTTTTTTGGGGGGGGGGGGGGGCGTTTGTGTCAGTCATTTTTAATTACTTCCACTTTGTCTTCTGCGATATGTTTTTCTTTGATCATTACAAATGGCGCTCGAAACCGTTTTGTTCATAGAGTACATGAATCGTGTAGTGATTTTAAAATCATCATTGCGTTTTTAATTTTGGGTATTAAAATCACATATTTTCACGGTAAGATAATAACATTTTTTTTGATGGACCAATATTGAATTCTAATTCGTGTTTTAGTTTGCAGTATTATGGAAAATATTTTACCAATCTGATTAAAATACAGATCTATGTTTCATTTCTTTTTTATACATACCTTCGATGGCCTCTACTACACCAGTTGTAGTGGGAGGTCGCGTCAGGGTCATGCGAACGGCTTTTGACCCTATGACGTCAGACATTTGAATAACCAATCAGCGTTGATGTTTCTAGTAGGATACCCATCCGTGCATCACACGCCAAGAACTCGTTGCAACAGACCGTTTCATTAGCTAATCTCTCACATCAACCAGAACGCGGGTTATATAACAACTCTTTCAGGTCCTAGTGTAGTAAAGACAAGTAAAACGAAATTTTGAACTATAAAAACGAAACGAAATAGGATTGATATTTTATTAGAGTTTTGGTTTCTTTAATCCGTGGATAATTAGATATTGTTCGCGCTCAGCTTTATGAAGGAGTTGTATACAAAATAAAGGAAATGATACACATGGAACCTTAGCTTCCAACACGGGAGGTCCTGTGTTCGACCCGAGCAAGTTCATCGGGATGTTCCGGCGTCATTTCCGTTTGTGGAACGAGGACCCGAGGTGCCGTGTACACATTTGTGTATAAGTACTAGAACCATTGGCAGTTGGAATTCCATATTAGAGTAGATCGTAACGCCGCTGTCCGGGCAAAATGTCCCTCATAGCACACTGTATGGTGTATGCCCGTCTTCTTTAGACCAGTCTGAGCAGAACACCGGGACGTTTATAATTTCAGATGATAGGAGAGATGTCACATATATATGCCATGCCTGTTCCTCGGCCCCTTTAAATTTTTGAATAAAATATTGGGTTTATTTTTCAAAATAAAAAGAAATACAAGAAATGAAGTGAAATGAGGTTTAGCGTCCTATTTTTCTCTCCCAATGGGGTTAATGCGGACGGCATACGCCATGCAGTGTGCTATGGTCGACATTTAGCCGGGACAACGGCGCTACGGTCTACTCTTTTTTTTTCAAATTCCAATTGCCAGTGGTTCTTTTATATGCACGCCAGTGTGTAAACGGGACCTGGGTTTTTCGTCCCATGCCCTCCGTCCTGGACCACTGACAAAAAAAATCAACATTGTCTTCCGTGGCGTGCGTAGGTGTTGTCATGTCCTGGGTCATGCCCCCAAGATTTTAGACAAGATCCTGTTCAGATATTGTAAATATTTCAAACATTGTAGAAGTGAGTAGGGGTAGATCGTTGGTAAAATATAATAAATTCATAAACTATAACAATGGCCGTCTCTAACAGCTTTTCAGAACAATAGACATCTATCGATTCACTTGTTTTAAACTCTTTTTGTACTGCGATACACCCGTCGTCATAATCTTAAAGCAGAAATTTCATATTTTTAAGTTATATTTTTAAAATTTATTAAAATAAAGCCTTAAAATAGATGGTATCCATAAACAGTCCTACCTTGTTAAAGAATAATCCTATTAATCCTATAATTCACTATTGCCAGCTGAGAAATTGGCAAAAATATCATTTTCAACTTCAAATTCCAACGTTGAGGAAATGGCTGACCATTGTTTTCAATAGGAAAACAAGGGAGGTAATTGTGTTGTTATTTCCTGTGTAAATGAGATTTAAGTGTGAGAATGACACCTATGATCGTATAATAGTGAGTTGATAACCTATTGAGCAAAAGACATAGAAATAATTCTGTTTTGACTTTCTTAGAAAATATGAAATTCTCGCTTTAAACGTATCTATAAATCAGGACAGTGTATAGTCGTTCGGATGGGACTAAAACCCGAGGTGACGTGTACACAATGGCGTGCACGTAAAAGAACCCTCGACAGCTGGATTTCGGAATAAGAGTAGGCCGTAGCGCGTCTCTCTGGGCAAACATTGCCTCATAGCAAACTGTATAGCGTAAGGTCATCTTCATTAGTACAGTCGGCGCAGAACAGTAGGACGTTAAACCCCATTTCATTTTATTTGTATTGGTAAATCTGCGCACAATAGAGAACCTTTGCATTGGTACGAAAACGAACACGTCACCGAATCATGTCTACTTTTGACGTCATGCAGTACAACCGTGATCGCGTGTAGCAAATTTTGGTTTCATATTTTGACATAGTATGTTAAATTTGACTGTGTATATACTGCTTGTTCAGTGATACCAGTATTAATTATACTTATTACATTTTACTGAAACAAAAAGTTATAATTTCAATACAAACTGAATAATTGGTAATTTTCAGAATATCGAATAATCTAAATTAATGAAATGAAATAGGGTTGAATGTCCTAGCTGTCAGCAAACACAGACGACTGTGTTAGTTCAGACTGAGTTACTGTAAATAATCTATTGTGTGAATAATAGCTGGGAATAGTTCACTACCAATCTGATTTAGATACAGATCTACTTTCGATGGCCTACACTACACTAAGATCTGATCGGTTGTAGCAAAAGGTCGCGTCAGAGGTCATACGAGCGGTTTTTGACCCTATGACGTCAGACATTATATTAACCAATCATCATTGATTTTGCTAATGGATTTCCCACAGTTCCATGCAAAACACGTCTAAAGATCGCCGTAACAGACTGTTTCATTGGCTAATAGCTCACATCATTCAGAACATCAATGATAACAACTCTTCCAGATCCTAGTGTAGTAAAGACAAGTAAAACGAAATTTTACTATAATATCTAGCCGTTGCTAGATTAGTCTGAAATTCCTAAACTTTTAGTTAGGTTGTCGCCCTTTATCACAGGTGGATCAGTGAGTAAGACTTTAACTCGCTAACCTGGCGGTTCCGTATTCGATCCATGCGTTGCCCCTTGTCAATGGTGCAGGACAGAGGGACTGGCAAGGGCCAATGTATAGTCGTTTGGATGGGACGACAAACCGAGGTCCCGTGTATACATGTTTATGATTACAGTGGAGGGAGCCAATACAGTGGGTATTCGCGATGATATTTTCTATAAAGGAATCTGAGAGGCCCCCAGATGGGTCAGTAGACAATCGAAATTAGTGCCGAAATAAGCAGGGTAATAAGGGAAGGGCTTGATATGATGTAGGGAGTCAAAGTCAGATGAAGCCGTCTATTGAAGATGTTAAGATATAAATAATCTATTGTGTGAAAAAAGCAGGATATAGTTGAATATTCTTAGTTTTTACAATATAGAATAATATGTATGATCAATGAAAATGAAATAGGGTTTAACGTCCTACTGTTCTGCTCCTACTGGGCTAATGAAAACGGGCATACGCCATACAGTGTGCTATGATGGAAATTTTGTCCGGAAAGCGGCGCTACCGCGGCCTACTCTTATATCGAATTCAAACTGCCAAGGGATCTTTTTTACGTGATCGCCAATGTGTACACGTGACCTCGGATTTTCGTCCTATCCGAACGACTAGACCTTGTCCCTTGCCAGGCCCCCGTCCTGCATCACTGACACTGTAGAACCACTTCGGAAAATCCCGATTACTCACTGAGCCATGGTGGCCGTGATCATCTGAATAGAAATAAGGCACAGTTTTAGATAAGGTCGTATGCTAGATCGGGAAACCATAAGGAGAAGTGAACGGAAACGTACGTAAACGAACAAAAGATTACGTACTCTTTATCGATGCCCAAAGTCCTTCATATTCCAGAAGCAACGACCGCTAGTTTTAGAACATCTAAACTTGATATTCGCGATGATATTTTATATCGAGGAATCTGAGAGGTCCCCAGCTGGGAAAGTAACCAATCGAAATTAGGGTATTACGTGAAGGCCTTGATAAAATGTATGGAGTTAAAGCGAGACCTATATAAGAGTAGGCGATAGTGCCGCTGCCTGGGCAAAATTTCCCTCATAGTACACTGTATGGCGTATGCCCGTCTTCATTAGCCCAGTTTAGGAGCAGAACAGTAGGACGTTAAACCCCATTTCATTTCATTTCATTTCTATTGAAGATGAAAACCCGCTGTTTAGAAATTGTATAAAGGATAAAAGAAGTGATGAAGGAGTTTTCTGATACCTTTTAGATATATATATATATATATATACATCTTTAGATCTTACCGCTATCATAGCTAATGGAAAACACAAAAATATCCGCGAAACATCGACATATACCAAATGGACTTCTGAAATCGGACACTATGAAAATAATAATCGTCAACATTGCGACATGGTATTAGGTATCAACTAGAAATAAATCTGTTTAATAAATCTGGAATAGTCGTAGACGTAAATCTACTTCCTAAGGCGGTGCTACGATACTAAATATGTTACATAAGTAAACAGAACTTGATCCGTTTTGGTCGAACGATGGAAAAAGAACAACTCGAGGGCTGGATTGTTTTTATTATACAGTCTAGTGTAGAATTGATTAGTATTTTTGTATAGAATTTCATGTTTAAATATTACGGCATTGTGAAATAGCAGACAGTCCAAATAAAAGATGGTATTATTAATCCAGTGTTCGTATTATTCTGTAAGTCGTATTAAACGGGATTTCGGGTAAATGATGCCTGGAGAGAGAGAGAGGGGGGGGGGGGGAAATTGACACAAAACTCGATCGATCAAACACGTGATAAGGAAGTTGTGAAAATCAAGAACCCACGTTCGAGCATTTATCTTATTACCTCCTACTTTGAATGGAAACAACGCATCAAGAACGTTACGTCATCCGATCGTTACGTCATTAAACCAATTCAGTCAATTATACTAGTTCCGTGTTAGGCGTCTCGTGACGCGAGGAAACAAATGGTATACGATTCTAGAACTTAGCCATGTAATCGATGGTCACAATGGTAACATAGATACGTAGCGCAAACAACCCCCACCCGCTCACCCCGATACTTCGACCGATTATACACGTACGAGTGATCAAATAAATCCAACTGTTATAACTCTAGTTTGAATTTTGAAATTTTATTAAGTCTGTATTAATGCGTTTCCTCCCACTGCTAAAGACCCCTACGCACAAGCGAATTATTGAAATAGAATTAACCATATGTTAGTCCCAAAATGACTGTCTCTCTCTGTCTGTCTGTCTCTCTCTCTCTCCCTCTCTCTCTCTCTCTCTCTCTCTCTCTGTGCATTAATGCAAGATCGCGAATGGATAACGAAGTTAACGCTTATGCGTGTCCCCAGCGTCCAACCCGGGTATGCTTTTTTTGGAGGGGGGGGGGGCGGTGACGGGGGGTCTTTAGGTAAAATGAACCTTGACAGTTTTAAATGTAAATATAAATAGGCCGTAGTACACTATATGGTGTATGCCCGTCTTCATTAGCGCGTGTAGAGTAGAATAGTAGGACATTAAACCTGAATGCTGGAGATATCATGGGTATATTTATTTCACCATTTAGTATATCTGTTGTGTCATATACTCATATATGATATGGAATTAGTGAGAGATCGTTATAAACAAATCACACACAATGTAAGGTTAGATTAACAACGTTCAAGTTAATAGGGAAATGCGAACAACGAAAAACGACCCAGTTTGTTGTTCGGTATTCGCGAATATCATACAAGGCGCTAGTTTGTTGTTCGTTGAGGCGCGATTAACAAGTAACGTTGCTAAGGTAATAAACAATATTTGCCACATCTTGTCAAAACTTCAAACAGTGATAACTTGACTCGGAATCAAGTAATTTGAATGAAATTTTCAACATACTATTTTTGAATCATCTATTTTGAAACTCGTAAATATTATAGCTCTTTGGCTATGTGCGATTCACAATAGATCTGTATCGTAGCTATAGATAGATCGATCGACCGACCAATATCTTTAAAGTGCCTCTTGAGTAATAATTACGTTGATCCAGAAGGCTTGATATACTCATGGTATAAACAATTAAGATCGCATTAATAAGCTTACAATACATTAGATAACGTGAATATCAGAATATCGTGTCTTGCATCAGACGTTTTATATCATATTCTTATTAGTCTTTAAAGTTCATTGGTGCTAAGGGGGGGGGGGGGTTAATCTGTGAATGGTGCTAAAGCAGCTAATCGTCATTTTAGCGATTAAGCCAAATTCAGGTTAACAACTCTGTGGTTTGTATACTAAACGTTAGTATAGGACAACATAACTAGAGAGAGAGAGAGAGAGAGAGAGAGGGAGAGGGAGAGAGAGAGAGAGAAATGGGGTTTAACGTCCACTCGACACAAACTAAGTCATTTCGGGACTAACATATAGTTCAATTTTATTTCAATAATTCGCTTGCGCGTAGGGGTCTTTAGCAGTGGGAGGAAACCGGAGAACCCTGAGAAAACCCACAAGGTTGGACAGGCTCAATGACAGACCTTATGATATAGCGCGCACCATCCAACCTCCCATACTTGTACAGATAAAACTTGTGTTAAGATATTTCGAATAACTTGTTCCAACAGTAAGTCAAAAATAAAAATAAACTTATTAAATAAATCGACTTCTGGCTAATCCTTGGAAACAAAGATTTAGTGGAAATATATCTTTTACCGGTCTAGAGTTATAGGCCAGGGAAGCAATAAAGTGTTCATTTCTTCTCAAAGCGTCAGGCATTATACCCTAACCTTTGCAAAGCTAGTTAAAATCTAACAAAATGAAATGAAATGGAGTTTAACATCCTACTGTTCTGCTCCGAACTGGGCGAATGAAGACGGGCATACGCCATACAGTGTGCTATGAGGGCAATTTTGCCCGGACAGCGGCACTGCGGTCTACTCTTACATCGAATTCCAACTGTCAAGGGATATTTTACGTACACGCCAATGTGTACACGGGACCTCGGTTTTTCGTTTCATCCGAATGACTAGACAGCTGTCCTTGTCAGGCCCTCCGTCCTGCATCACTGACAAGGGGGAACCACGGCCAATGCAGGGATCGAACACCCGACCTCCAGGCTAGCGAACCAGCGTCTTACCCACTTAGCCACCGAGATCCCCCTAAAATCTAACAAATGTTGTTCAAATCTGCCAACTGTTGTTGTTAAAACTGTTAAAATCTACCAACTTTTGTTGTTTTTAAAACTGTTAAAATTTACCAATTGTTACTGTTAATATCTACTAAACTGTTACAGTTCAAATCCACCAACTGTTACTGCAACATTCTACGAAACTGTTACCGTAAAATGTTTTTATTTTTATATATCAGAAAACTGGATCAGTTCTACTTTATTTCATTGTGTATTTCGAACTCATTGATTCGTTATTTGTAAGTTAAATTGATCGTCATCAACAGCTGATTTAATCTTTTTGGCCTTTCGGCCTTTTCACGTGACAAATGATTTTTATCTCCATTAACCTTTCTAAAACAAACAAACTCACCAACACCTACATGTTCAAATTACTTTAAAGATGAGGTGAAAATGCCCGACTCTTGTTAAGTCATGCATTATTGAATAAAGACTGTTTGTCTCTCGCGATATAGTATGGAAGGCCAAACAGCTCTTTATTCAGAGTTCCTCATTTGTTGTTCTTTAATTCATAGTCCTTAATTCTTATTTCTTTATTTGTTGTCGTATTTCGATATTTGCATACTAAAATTAACATTTGATTCTTAAAATTAATATTTGTTTTACAAATCAAACATTTGCCATATCAGATTTGTAAAATATATTTTAATTCTGTTTTAATGTCAAAACCAAAAGATTAAGAACATTGAATAATGAGCTATTTGGTATTCCATACTATAGAAACGTACCTTGATTTGATTAGTTAAGTTTATCAAAATGCCTCTCAATATAGTTACATAGCAGACGAAGATCTCACATTAACCGGAAATGATGTCGCCATTTAATCACGTCATTCAGAACAATATCGTGTTGTATGTACATGGCGGAACGATTGCACGTTTTGTACGGAACCTTACAAGGGTCCACCATCTTAGCTTTTTTTCATTTAAAGTACATCAGTTAATTTTAGAAATGATTATGAATGAATTAATGAAATGAGGTAGACAGAAATGTGGTTTAACGTCCACTCGACACAAACTATGTCATTATTTCGGGACTAACATCGCGCTTCAATTTTATTTCAATAATTCGCTTGCGCGTAGGGGTCTTTAGCAGTGGGATTAAACCGGAGAACCGGAGGAAACCCACGAGGTTAGACACTCGAACACACTCCTTGTCGCGTACAAGCGGGGATTCGATATCACGCCAGTTGACTCAATGACAGACCTTATGATCTACGGCGCACGAGTTAAACCATTTGCAGAGAAAGTTGATCGGAATTTTCCGGTGTGACCCCACTCCCAACCCCCTAGCCTTGCCAGTGGTGAGTGACGTAGGACCTGATGGCACGTGACAATATGTAGCACACTATACATGACGTAAACCCGTTTTCATTAGCCCGGTCCGTGCAGAAAAATGGGACGTTAAATCCCATTTCATTTCAGTCCTAATAAAAACATGAGATTTGTTCTCCACTTCATACAGCTGTCTAGTCGTTCGGATGGGACGAAACCCCGAGGTACTGTGTATACATTGGCGTGAACATAAAAGATCTCTTGGCAGTTGGAATTCAATATAAGAGTAGGCCGTAGTGTCGTTGCCCGGGCAAAATTTCCCTCATAGCACACTGTATGGCGTATGCCCGTATTCATTACCCCCAGTGTGAACAGAACAGTAGGACGTTAAACCCCATTACATTTCAGTCCTAATAAAAAAAAAACAATCCATAATTTACGTTTAACGAATGAAATTGTCCCAGTGCTTGAAACTCTTCCATTGTTCTATAATTAGCACTAGAAGTCATTTGATGATATTGATAGCATACGACACGAATAACCTTTTTAAAACTAGTCGCTTCAATTCGATCTGTTTTTTATTCGACCAATAATAACGATAATCAATAAGAGTGTTTCCATCAATGAATAAAACAGCTTGCAGTAATTACGTATTCAATGACAGCATGTTTATCACATGGCTGTCGAAATTAGTATTTATTACGAATGCATTATACAAGAGCTAACTCTGCCTATTGCACGTCTTTCTTTGGGCCTTAAATGTTATATAAATTTATTAATTAGACATTTATTAACCATAATCAACCAGTGAATGATCTAGATCTTCAGTGGATTTAAACGGAGAGAGAGAGAGAGAGAGAAAGAGAGAGAAAGAGAGAGAGAGATGGGGTTTAACGTCCACTCACACAAACTAGGTCATTTCGGGATTAACATATGGTTTATTTTTATTTCAATAATTCGGTTGCGCGTAGGGGTCTTTAGCAGAGGGAGGAAACCGAAGGACCCGGAGAAAACCCGCGAGGTTGGACAGGCGACCCTACTCCTTGTCACGTACAACCGGGGATTCGAAACCACGCTAGTTGACTCAATGACAGACTTCATGATACAGCGCGCACGTGCTAACTATTCGCCCCCATCCCCCTGGATCTAAACACGATTGGAAGTTAATGATTTAATTTAAAAAAATGATAACGTCGCAATTTGATTGAAATTTTCAAGATAATCTCTTTTGCTATTCTTTATTTAAATCTTACATAATGTATCTTTAGTGTAGAAATTTGGCTTCGCTATCTGACAGTCCGACCCCGGCTCATAATATGAATTTCGTTGCGACGGGCCTTTATCAATATCATATTTACTCAATTCTGTAGGTTATTTTAGAGTTTAGCAATCAATTTAATCACCGGAAAACTTTGATATTGTGGAGCAAATTATTGAAATAAAATTGATTCATATTATGTTAGTCCCGACGTGACATAGTTTTTGTCGAGCGGACGTTGAACCCCATCCCTCTCATACCGTATATCAAAATGTCCGAATCAATAGCCGTAGACTACAATATAATCAAAACAGATTGCAACGTAAAATTTCGCAATACAAAAACTACAAGCAACTTTTATCATCCCTTGACAGGTTCTAATGAGAATCCCCGGTTGTAGGTGACAAGGAATAGGCTCGCCTTTCCAACCTCGTGGGTTTTCTCCGGGTCCTCCGGTTTCCTCCCACTGCTAAAGACCCCTACGCGCAAGCGAATTATTAAAATAAAATTAAACCATATGTTAGTCCCGAAATGACCTAGTTTGTGTCGAGTGGACGTTAAACCCCATTTATCTCTCTCTCTCTCTGTTCTAATGAGAGGGGGGGGGGGTCGAAACCATCCCTTGTGCATGACAAGGAGTAAGGTCTACTATCCAACACCGTGGGTATATCTCCATTGCTAACAACCATTACGCGAAAGCGAATTATTGAAATAAACTTGTATTATGTGTTAGTCCCGAAATGACATAGTTTGTGTTGAATGTACATTAAACTCTCTCTCTCTCTCTCTATCTCTCTCTCTCTCTCTGGGGGGTTGGATGGCTGAATGGTTAGCGTGCGGGCGCTGTATCATAAAGTCTGTCATTGAGTCGACTGGCGTGGTTTCGAATCCCCGGTTGTACGTGACAAGGAGTAGAGTCGCCTGTCCAACCTCGTGGGTTTTCTCCGGGTCTTCCGGTTTCCTCCCACTACTAAAGACCCCTATGCGCTAGCGAATTATTGAAATAAAATTAAACCATATGTTAGTCCCGAAATGACCTAGTTTGTGTCGAGTCGACGTTAAACCCCATCTCTCTCTCTCTCTCTCTTTCTCTCTCTCTCCCTCTCTCTCTCTCTCTCTCTCTCATGAGACACCGATACTTTAAGCCACTTTACGTCATCCATAATGTGAATTAATACACGAGACCTCTATAGGGCAAGGTAAATGATCAATCATGATGGCAGAAATTTAATTGATGCTATTCTAGGCAAGATTGGTCAATTAACAAAAACAATATTCTATAACATATCGTCGTCAGAATGTCTTGACCAGATTACCTCCCCAAAACCTGTAATGGTATAAGAAATGAAAGTAAATGAAATGAGGTTTAACGTCCTACTGTTTTGCTCCGACTGGGCTAAGGAAGACGGACATACGCCATACAGTGTGCTATGAGGGGAATTTTGCCCGGGTAGCGGCACTATGGCCTACTCTTATATCGAATTCCAACTGGCAAGGGATCTTTTACGTGCACGCCAATGTATACACATGTTCTGCTCGGACGCGGAGAATGAAGACGGACATACGACAGTGTACTATGAGGAAATAGGGGCCTTTGCGTATAGGGGACGCTATAGTCTAATTTGTATGACGAATGATTCCGTCCAGGGGATTAGCACCCTACTTTCCGACACAGAAAGACGGACGGAAATAACAAAAATTCGAAACACACATTTGCAGAATTATTTCTATTCTTTTGGGCTGACATTTACGAAGTCGTCGTATTGAATTATTCCCAATGGTCTGATCGTTGTATGTACATGTTTGACATTAAAATGACAATAATTACTGGGTTATTTTCAAATATAACACGACAAAATACAAGCTAAACCTTTTTTTAGTTTTCATACATTTATGACATCAAATTTACTTCAACAATCTGTTTTGTAAGGAAACACGGTGACTCATCCAGTGTAATGACCTGACTCGCTGACCAGGAAGTCAGAGTTCGATTTCTGTAAGTAAGTTTATTGCATAAAAACGCCCACGGGAAGCAGCATACAATTACTTAATGAGAGAGAGAGAGAGAGAGAGGGAGAGAGGTTTAACGTCCACTCGACACAGACCAGGTCATTTCGGGACTAACATATGGTTTAATTTTATTTCAATAATTCGCTTGCGCGTAGGGGTCTTTAGCAGTGGGAGGAAACCGGAGGACCCGGAGAAAACCCACGAGGTTGGATATTTCAATAGAATGCGATCATATAATGTAATTTAGAAAGTACGCCCACAACAATAATGACTAGAATATATACAAATATATTTAGTGGTATATAAATACATAATATATACATCAGGAAAGGTTCTCCAACCTCGTGGATTTTCTCCGGGTCCTCCGGTTTCCTCCCACTGCTAAAGACCCCTACGCGCAAGCGAATTATTGAAATAAAATTAAACCATATTTTAGTCCCGAAATGACCTATTTTGTGTCGGGTGGACGTTAAATCCCATTTCTCTCTCTCTCAGGAAAGGTCCTGACAGATCAAAATTTGACCGAACATGTTTGATCGGGGTCAATGGATATTCGATAGATTGACACTGGATACACTAGGCGAATTTAGGCTGCGATTGATTCGGCTAGTGTGTCCACCGCTTTAGTGTTTAATTATAGGTTTAGTTAGTTTGTCATGAAACCAGAAGGCAAGCTAAATAAAGTTTAAAATTATTTCAATAACTCGCTTGCGCCTTAAAACATTCGGCATCCCAACCCATCCAATCACAATAATAAGCCGTGATGTTTTTATCCGTGGACATCACGGGGCAACCAATCTCTCAAATCCGATCAGATAAGTCGCCTGGAATTTGGTCACCATTGCCAATGTTTAAAAAGGACGTAACGTCAGCAAAAGCTGATTCACTCGTCCTCGGGACACAATTCCCACGTTTTCTATTACCATTATTAATGAAATGTGTTTTGATTAGTGTGGATCTCGGTATATGTTCCATGATCTACGATATAGTTCATGCCATGTTCATAATTCTGATGATACATCATGAGATCATGTTCATTAATACCTAAATTAATATAGGATTTATCTCGACAATAAGAGAGAGAGAGAGAGAGAGAGGGGGGGGGGGAGAGAGAGTTTAACGTTCACCCAACACAGCTACAGATCTTTTCGGGACTAACACATGATACAATTTTATTCTATATAACTGCATGCAAATACAAGCAAATACCATTGAATATAGCCATTGATTAACCTTGGTTTACACGTACTAATTTGGTCCAGAAGGACGTCACTTTCAGAATTACGTCAAACAGTAATGACGTCACCACTAGGCAACTACAATCTTTGTAAAAAAGAAAAAAGGGGCGGAACCTATGATGAATTTTAACGTTATTGGTGATAATTTTTTTTTTTTTTTTTTTTTGTAGATAATCTGGATAGTACAGTGTATTTTGAGATTTAAGTGTAGTTAAGTTCTGTCTTTTTATTTCAATAATTCGCTTTCGCGTAATGGTCGTTATCAATGGATATAAACCCACGGTGTTGAATAGTAGACCTTACTCCTTGTCATGTACAAGGGTTGGTTTCGAAAACGACATTAAACGATTCCACTACCGACCCCACCCTCCTCTCTCATTAGAACATGTCAGAGAGATGATAAAAGTTGCTTGTAGTTTTTGTATTGCGAAATTTTACGTTGCAATCTGTTTTGATTATATTGTAGTCTACGGCTGTTGATTCCGTAATATTGATATACGGTATTGTTTAATTAGTCGGTTTTCTTGTTGATTTTTTCACTCGAGGATAGAGTCGTCAACTTTAATATTTACACCGCTTTGATGATAGAGTCATCAAATGTAATATTTACATCGCTTTGATGATTGACAAGATTTATTGAAGCGAATCGTGTTATCCCCGCGGAATTCAAGTTAAGTTTATATATAGAAATCTTCTATCAATAATTCAAGATCTACATCTCTTCTCTGTCATGTTTATTCAGACTTGGGAGACTTTATGACATCAGGAAGTACGAACTTTATCATGCATTGTGTAAACCGATTTACCTAGTGTGGGGGCGGGGGGTGGAGGTAATTTGTTATTTGCTGGGAGGGTAGGGAGTACAACAACGCGAAAGATGAACAAAATCATTGTTTTTCGTTTAATCTTTCTGGATTCACTGGAAATGGGCCTACTCCATGACTGTGCTATGAGAGAAATTTGGACTGACTGCTGCGATACCTTCTACTCTTTCTTCGCTTTCGATAATACGGGGGTTGGATTGCCGAATGTGACGCAGTAAGTGAGACCAAGTCTCGCGAACCAATAGAAACGTTTCACGTGGTTTATCTTTGTTAGTGATGTACGGCGGAATGCCTGACATGGACCAACGTCTAGTCATCCGGAATGGACGGAAAGGCAAGGTATCGTCTACACGTCGGCGTGCATTTAAAGAAATTCACTTTGCAGTTGGAATTCGATGAAATCTAACCAGAAATGCCACTGTTTCACTCTTAGGATACTGTTTGGTATGTGCCCGTCTTCACAAGTACCTTAAACAAATCCCACCCGTAAGACTATACGTTGTCCCTTGCCAGACCCTCCGTCCTACGTCACTGAAAATCCCTATCAACTGTCTCGGCCAACGCAGGAATCGGATACGGGACCTTGAGGTTAGTTAACCGATGTTCTACTCACTTTCTGGGCAATTTTCAGGAACAGTACTTTGGATCTGATGTTATCTAAATGCGAATAATAGTAGTAATATTACGGGTGTTAATCTAAGGAAGGTGGCGAGACATGTGTGCTTTAGGCCCCCCAAATTCGCACGGGTCCAAGTCGCCAGGGGCCCAAATTCGCCGGGGTCCAAATTTGCCAGGGGTCCAATTTGCCCGGGGCACAAATTCGTCCAGAATCCAGAATAGCACTGGGCCCAATTCGTCAGAGGCCCAAATTCGCCAGGGCCCTAATTCGCAAAAGGAAATGAAATGAAATGGGCTAATGAAGACGGGAATACGCCATACAGTGTGCTATGAGGGAAATTTTGCCCGGACAGCGGCACTACGGCCTACTCTTATATCGAATTCCAACTGTCAAGGGATCTTTTACGTCCCATTCGAACGACTAGACAGCTGTCCTTGTCCTGCATCACTGACAGGGGGAACCACGTCGGAAAATCTGGATGAACTTTCTCGGCCAATGCAGGGATCGAACACCCGACCTCCAGGCTAGCGAGCCAGTATCTTACCCACTTAGCCACCGTGATCCCCCCAGTCGGTGAAGTAAGGACCTTAGGACCTTACACTCCCACTGCATTTCATTTCTCTCTCTCCTTCAGGACAGACATGTTATTCCTTACCGCTTTCTAACACGTTTACAGTAAAATTAATTATTTAAACTCGTGTTTTATTTTTGTAACTTTTATCAAAATCTTATAAATAATTAAACGACGACGTCACGGTTTTAACGATAACATAAAACCCAAGATGTATTTTCAGATTTAAATATAAAAAAAAAATATCAGATCATTCGGTTTTTTTAATAAGTTAATACATTTCTAAGAAAATGTCTTGGAAAAGAGAAAAATAATTAATAAAAACATGGTAATGCACGGATTTTTCCTATTTTTCTCGTTTTCTCTTATCTAGAGACAGCCAATTATTTTTTTTTAAATTGTCAGATATCCTTCCAGAGTCTCATATAATAACTATTGTGGTCTGCTTTATGAGTTGGCTGATGAACATGTTGTTCAAGATCGTGCAATTTTAAGATTCTGACGACATTTTTGACAAATGGCGAATTTGGGTTGTCGTAGTGAATGTTAAAGTCGCCAAGTAGCACAACATTCCTTAGAAGAAGCAAAGATAGCTCTTCAACAAATTCATTTTCAGTATGCTTGTTTTTTGTAGATGTCGGTACAAGTGTTGGGGGAAGTAACACCAATATTGTCCTTTAACGCCATATGACTCATTGACACACCTTGTAAACAAAACAGCGCCTATCTCCCCTCCACCCCGACACTATTCACACAGCATATCAAGCAATAAAACCGAGGTATTCGTGTACTGGTAGGCTGTAAAGACGGTTCAAAGGATCTAAACCACTATTAACTCTATCTACTATTCAATTCAAAATTAACGAATTAGAATTCAATATTGGTAAATTTCACAAACGACAAAACCATCAAAACGTGGAGGAAGAGAGAGAGACAGACAGAGAGATATAGAGAGAGAGATTAACGCCGTAGTGAGTGAAGGTACATTTGACGCTCCGTGAGGTGGCCAACCGTGACCAACTGAGTTTAACAATGTATTTTAACAAGTGCTTTTTGTGATCAAAATATGTGCATTTTCTTCAGGATCAAATTGGATTATCATTATCATGGATGTAGCAGAATAAACTCCTTAAAAGTTAAATAACAAAATTAAAAGATTGATATTTAGAATACAGTGTTTATATAGTGAGAAGGTTTCAGCCCGACCAGTGTTGATTTTCTTTCTTCACAATTCACTCACTGCCATTGAATCTGGGCTTGTCATCATGATCAACAATAAAAACGACGTTAATAATAAAAAGAAAACTAGTAAAAAGTAAAATCTGACAATTCCAATAAACGAAAGAGAGCGGACGCTTCGGCTTCTGATAACACAACAATCTCGTCTGACACTATGTTTCTAGACTCACTGTTAAAGGATGAACAATCGCTTAAAACTTTTATTGTCGATCTCTTGAAAAACGAAACTGCGAAAGCACATTTACTATCTCAACTCCAGCCAGATATTACGAATACCCTGGACGAACGTATAACTCATCTAGAAAATAAGATCGACGACCTCGAACAATACTCTAGGCGTACATGTCTCAAGTTCAGTGGCATACCCGAAGTCGGACCAGGTGAAAGGGAAAACACAGATTATACAATTCTTGATATCATAAATTGTGAAATCACTGATCATCTCAATGTCCAACTGTCTTTACATGACATTGGTAGAACGCATCGAGTTGGTCCAGTACGTCCGGGTTTTTGTCGTGATATTATAGTTCGATTCATCAGCTATCGGTGCAGAGCCATGGTTTTTGAAAATAAAAAGCGTCTCAAGTTGAATAATAATTCAAGAAACTTCAAGATTTATATAAATGAAGCCCTGACTAAGAAGCGATCAAATTTATTTCGCAAAACAAGAGACCTGTATAAAAACAAACTTATAGACAGTCGCTGGACTTATGACGGCAGAATTATGGTTAAATCGCTTGACAGCAAGCTATCTATAATTAATGACGATACCGACCTAAACCAGTTCATAAAGCCACGGAACTCTCTTGACATGGCAGCACCTGCTACCAATCATGTTTTGCCTGCCAATGAACAGACCGGGTTAAAACCAATAGACTCAAGCCACATTGATCCGGCTCAAAATACTAACCAAGAATTGGGTTCTAGGGGTCCGTTATCATCTACCCCTGCTAATAGAAATTACGACACTTCCTCATATGATGGTTTCCAAACCGTAGGCGCGCGTTCTAAAAGATCAAATGTTATTCCTTTTGCTGACGATAATCGGTTTAGGCTATCAACACCTGATCGGTATAACAGACGCTAGGACATTCCCAGGGTTGTTGTTGTTAGTTGGTTGTATTTTACGTCCGCTTCCACCGAGGTGATATCGCAGACAGGGATCAGTTAACAGGTTATATTGCTATAACTGTATGTAATTGACGATAATTCATTTATAAGTTGCGCCAGGCAGGGTAAGCTTACTCTTCCGGACACCTGTTACCACTGTTTGTCGTGTATTTTGTACACGAGAAGCAGTCCATTTGTTGATTACACTATTTTGCTTGAATACACTATTTTGCCTATAACGTTTTTTAGGACTTCGAATTCTGTCTTATGGTTTGGATTGTTCGTGCTTGGTTTTATTTTATTATTACATATCTGATTTTGATATTGTACTGTTGTGTGAAACCTGGTTGAAAAACAGTAATGAGAGTTTTACTATCGAAAACTTTTCACCTGGGGTGTTTGTGAATCGCGGTAACTTGTATAAACTCGGTAAACGTAATTCAATTTGTGGTTGTCTAGCTGTTTTTCACAAACCAAGTCTAAACAACTATGTGTTTAAGTTAACACTGAGCCGTGGGGTTTATGTGTCGTAAAGTTAGATCGTTCTCTGTTTGAATCTTTTGAAGATGTTTATATTATTTTTGTTTGTATCCCGCCTGATAATAGTTCATTTCACAACATATGTAATTTTGATATATTCCTTGAAATAGAACATATCTATGTTAAATATTCTAATATAGGTAAAGCACTAATATGTGGCGATTTCAACAGTAGAACAAGAGATGAATCAGAACGAATAGAAAATGATAATTTAGATATATATATTTTGTTACATCTGTCACAGATTGTAATAATGACTATACTATCCGTCGAAAGTCCCAGGATAAAGTTTTAAACCTGTTTGGTAATAAATTAATTGATTTATGCAAATCAACTGTCTAATCGCCAATGGCCGGCTAGGTGGAGATAGAAATTTAGGAAAATTTACCTTTTGTTCGCCAAGAGGCACCAGTGTTATAGATTATCTTTTAGTCCCAAGAGATTATTTAGATTATATATATAATTTTGAAGTTTTAGATGTTACAGAGTTTTCGGACCATTTACCACTTAAATTTAGATTAGGAGTTAAAGGAGCTAAATCGCTAATATTTGGGACCTAGAAATTGACTCAAATGGGTCGCAACGCATATAATAATGTAATATGAAGGTATATAAACTGATTTACATTCAATCGTTCCTGTTTTTACTGTTATTTCTAATCAGTTATGTTCGGCGAAATGCGCCAATGTCTCAATTGAATGGCAATCTTTCGCGTCTGGTTATCCCAGTCTACACAGATGGTATTTATTGCGTATGCTCTCCAGATAAGAATATAGTGTCACCATTTAACATGACTTGTGGAATATGTCCAGCCTCGTTCTTTGAGTCCCTTGTTTCAAATGGCGCTGAAACGCATTATGGTACACGATTCGTGTACCAATGGTAAAATGTTTATTTTGTCTTAGATATTGGATATCAGAAGCCCATCTTTTCCCTGTAAGATCACAAGACCAATGTTGATTTCAATTGACAAATAATTCGTGTTTTCAATGTCGAAGATTTTTGATGATATTGAGTTAGAGACTTAGCTACTTTAAATCTCTAAAAGATATAAACGCAACTAAACAAAACGCCAGTGAATATAAGACGGTTGAATTTGTTGTTAAGTGGGATTCATCTAGGATTAACGAATTCCGCGATGTTGTTATTAGCAAGTACGATTCTTTAAACAACATTGTATTGACTAACAGCCTGTATGGCAATATTCATAGTCTAGTTAGTGAAATCACTGATGTTTTCCATGATATAACGGTTTCTTTATTTGGCAAAACTAAAACCAACTTCAATGCCATTCGAGCTGGAAATAGGAATTTTAAAGATAATAAATGGTTCAACAATGATTGCAAAATAGCCCGAAACCAATTTGTTAAAAGTAGAAATAATTTTCTAAAAAACAGATGTGAGTTTAACAAAAGATTATTTAATTTGCATCGAACTGAATACAACAAATTAAAAGAAAGTCTAAATTAAAATACAATAAAGCATGGGGGTCTCATCTTTGTGCCCTCTCAAAATCAAATCCCAAAAGTTTTTGGAATGTCATAAAAAAATAATAAGAGGTTCAATATGTCAAACCTGACATCTTGTGAATTTTTAAAGCATTTTGAAAATGTGTACGGAAAACACTCTGAAATAAAGCCAAACCCCGACTTACCTTTTATTAATAATAGTATATGTGAACAACTAGATAAAGCTATATCGAAGGATGAAGTACTTTTTGCGGTTAAAAAACTCAAAAGAAATAAAAGTAGTGGTATTGATCAAATATGTAATGAATTTTTTATTGAAAGTATAGATATTTTAATGCTTTAATGGTTACAATTTTTAACTCTATCTATGACAGCGGTTGCTATCCGGAATGCACTAAGGGAGGTGGGGGTATTTACACTCTCTTGTTATTCATACTTTTATTAATTATCAATGTATATTATTTATATTTGTATACATGTTTTGGCTACAGCAAACTTTTTGCTTCGCCTGTAATAAAGTTCAGAAGTTCAGAACACAAACTAGGTCATTTCGGGACGAACACATGGTTTAATTTTATTTCAATAATTCGCTTGCGCGTAGGGGTCTTTAGCAGTGGGAGGAAACCGGAGGACCCGGAGAAAACCCACGAGGCTGGCCATGCGACCCTACTCCTTGTCACGTACAACCGGTGAATCAAAACCACACCAGCTGACTCAACCCCCCGTGTAGAATGGACTAAGTAGGCGAAGCGACTGCCGTTCAATACAGACTGTTCACGTATTTCACCGAACCTAATTGATTAGAAATTATAATGAAATTTAAACACGCGTTATTTAGGATTTAGATAAAGAGCTGACAGTTCTCGTTATAATAGTTAAAATATGGATAATGAAATGGGAATATGTTGAAAAAATTTCAGTAAAATTACTTCATTCGGGGCGGAGTTATTTCAGAACAGTGTAGACACACTATCGTTGTTACGATAATAAACAAAATCTCGATTTTTTTATTTTAAAATTAAATCATTCACCGCAAATTATATTGAAATCTGTCGAAACTCTAAAGCATCCGATGGCATCGAGAGTTGGCGATTTAATAAATGTCTAATTTACAGTTTGCAAGAGCTAAATCTGCCTATTGCAGGTCTTTCTTTAGGCCTGATATGTTATCTAAATTATTAATTAGGCATTAATTAACTTATCCAGGCCATAATCAACTCTCGATGGCATCGCTAGGCTGCGATGTTTATTGGATTAGGTTCCGATTTGCTGTTCGACTTCCATTCATAATTAAATCATGAAATGGATAATCGAGACTATGTGTTTTTTTTATCCTACCGACTTTTGTAATGATGATCAAGGCTAGGCCGAAAATTCAATCGCTAAAATCTCGGTTCAGAATGGAGCAATTTGACTGAAATTTTCAGTAAATTCCCTTTACAGTATCTAGTTTTTAACTATTATAGTGAGAACTGCCAGCTCTTTATCTAATCTCTCATAACGTATCTTTAATAATTTATATAACATTTACGGCCTAAAGAAAGACAGTCTTTTTTTACAAGTAAGCTTATATTTATTTTAGATCCATTATCGTTTATTTTAATGTCCAAAAGAATATAGCTTTAAGCTGTTTAACGATTAAAGCGACTATATATAGATATCTATGTTTATATATATTGTCATGTACCCTGGATGACATTAGTTGGTAAGTATATCTATTGAATCACGTACAAAATAAACAAAATCATCTCAATATTTATTTAATAACTCTACCGGTTTGTCACGGTATCCAATAATAGCCACATTTACAATATTATTCTCAGCTTGGGTTATTTATACGACATAAATAATATTATTGCTATATTGATTGACGTTACTGTTCCCGTTTTAACAGGATAGTCTCGATTAACATTGCTACGATAATACACAAAGTTTCGATTATCCAGTTTATCCCAGATTTTCCGGCGTGGTTCTCCCTTGTCAGTGATGCAGGACGGAGGGCCTGACAAGGACAGTTGTCTAGTCGTTCGGATGGGACGAAAAACCGAGGTCCCGTGTACACACTGGCGTGCACGTAAAATATCCCTTGAAAGTTGGAATTCGAAATAAGAGTAGGCCGTAGTGCCGCTGTCCGGGCAAAATTTCCCTCATAGCACACTGTATGGCGTATGTCCGTCTTCATTAGCCCAGTTCGGATCAATACATTATTAAATGGCGAGGCTGTTCTACTCCATTCAATGTCTAAGTCATCCGATGGTCTAGAGAGTCGATTAAAGGCTTGTTGTGATTAGAAATGATTAAATAATAATTTTTATAACAGTAGAAGCCAGAACAAAGACATGTAATAGTTCTAATATGGTACAGTAGTAACGAACCTACAGGACCCGGAGAAAACCCACGAGGTTGGACATGCGACCCTACTAATTATCACGTACAAATGGGAATTCGAAACCACGCCACTTGACCCAATGACAGGCCTTAAGATCAAAGGCGCACGCGTTAACCATTCGGCTACCTAACTCCCCCTTGATGAAACAGTACATATATAATATTACTGATCGTCCGAGTGGTGTGGTCGTCCGAGTGCGTGTTATCGTCCGAGTGCATGTTATCGTCCGAGTGTTTTTTATCGTCCAAGTGTGGTTTATCGTGCGAGTGCGTGTTATCGTCCGAGTGCGTGTTATCGTCCGAGTGGTGATATCGTTCGAGTGTGTTTTATCGTCCGAGTGCGTGTTATCGTCCGGATGGTGATATCGTCCGAGTGGTGTTGTCGTCCGGGTGGTGTTATCGTCCGAGTGGTGATATCGTCCGAGTGTGTTTCATCGTCCGAGTGTTGATATCGACCGAGTGTGTTTAATCGTCCGAGTGGTGATATCGTCCGTCCGAGTGGTGTTATCGTCCGAGTGGTGTTATCGTGCGAGTGCATGCATGTTATCGTCTGAGTGCATGTTATCGCCCGAGTGTGTTTGATCGTCCGAGTGCGTAAATTCAAATTCAACACTGTATTCATTAGCCCAGTCGGTACAGAAATCGAGGACGTTAAACTCCATTTCCAAATATAGCCTACACCTCCATTTAGCTCTATGGGCTATGCTTATCTGATATCACTTGTCACGTGACTATTTTTGTGTATTTGTAAAATAATTAACAATGTGTATTAAATGTAATAATGTCGCGTATTTCCATATAATATAAATAAAATAAAATAAAATGGGGTTTAACGTCCTATACTGTTCTGCTCCGAACTGGGCTAATGAAGACGGGCCTACGTCATACAGTGTGCTATGAGGGAAATTTTGTCGGGGCCTACTCTTATTTCGAATTCCAACTGCCAAGGCATCTTTTACGTGCATGCCAATGTATACACGTAACCTTGGATTTTCGTCCCATCCGAACGACTAGACAGCTGTCCTTTCCGAGCCCTCCGTCCTGTACCACTGACAACGGGGAAACCAGGTCGGAAAATCACGATGAACTTTCTTGGCCAATGCAGGGATCAAACCCGCGACCTCCAGTCTAGCGAGCCAGCGTCTTACCCACTTAGCCACCGTGGGTCCCCCATAATATACGTTACTACATTGTCTTTCAAAGGTTCGAAAAAAAGATTTAAAAAAAATATCAAAACCAATCATTGAAAGCTCTAATCCTTACATCCAACCATACATGCATAGTGTCTCAGGGGATAATCTATTGAACGTTCTAGAATTATATTATATTAATCTTTATCCCTTGATGAAGGTTTTCAATCGAGTAAATGTGACTGTTTCTGGAGACAAATCATACCCTAAGGAACATAAAATACATGTTTACGTCACGATTCAGTTCACACAATGGCTAGGACAGGACTCGATTACGTCACACCACATTTAGTTTCAGGACTGAATCAGGACCCAATTCCTCGACACTTCACCGTCACTCCATCAATTAGGAATAATCCAGAATGACAATCAAATACGACGTATTGAAAGGGAAATAACTCTTATTATATTTGAAGGCAGGCCACAATTAATTCTGGTCTTTTTGCCCGGCTTCATGGTTTCACCTAGAGATTTTGTTGGGCTGGTCGCGCCTTTGCTCCAAAATAAGGGGGGCGGGGATCAAATCAGAAGGGACCACCATTCCGAATATCATCAACACCTAACACATTCCAAACCGCCCTCAGGAAGCGCGCATAAATCTGACTTGTAGAAGATGATATTATTATTATTATTATTATTATTATTATTGGTGAAGGTGACACACTAGATTATTATTCTATCTTTTTGTGTTTTTTTTAAAAAAAAAAATATTGCTTACATTCGCATCATTTAATTTGCATCCAAATAGGGTTTTCCATATTACAGGAGCGATGGCCTCCTAAAAGTAGGATGCTAAACCCAATCCATTTCATTACATTTATAAATAACAGGAACCACTGTGGCTCGATGAGTAAGACGTTGGCTCGCTAACCAGGGGGTCCCGTGTTCGATCCGGGTGTAGCTCGAGAAAGTTCATCTACCGTGCTGCCCCCCCCTCCCCCTGTGTCAGTGGTGCAGGACGATTGAAAGGATACAAGCTAATTTCTAGGTGAGATGCGCCTCGGGAATATAATCGCGTACCACTATGTGATACATATCCATAGAAATATGTTTTTCTTTATTCAAAGTAATAATACGCGTACGTGTAAGTGTGTTCAAAGATTCCTAAAGATAAGGGGTTCACGGTGGCTATGTGGGTAAGACGTTGGCTTGCTGTCTGGAGGTCGGGTGTCCGATCCCTCCATTGGCCGAGAAAGTTCATCCAGGTTTTCCGGCGTGGTTCCCCCCTTGTCAGTGATGCAGGAAGGAGGGCCTGAGAAGGACAGCTGTCTAGTCGTTCGGATGGGACGAAAAACCGAGGTCCCGTGTACACATTAGAATGCACGTAAAAGATCCCTTGGCAGTTGGAATTCGATATAAGAGTAGGCGATAGTGCCGCTCACCGGGCAAAATTTCCCTCATAGCACACTGTATGGCGTATGCCCGTCTTCATTAGCCCAGTTCGGAGCAGAACAGTAGGACGTTAAACCCCATTTCATTCCATTTCCTAAAAATAGACAACATTTCCATGGAAACGCATGAGTGCTTCAATCTAATTAGCAAAAGGCACACAAGTATTATTAGATAAGAAAGGACTGACGGACGGACCCCATTTCAATACCACTTCTTTGCCTTGGTACAGTGGGAGATAAATATAAAGATAGACGGACGGAACCCATTTTAACGCCACTTCGGTCGGTGGGAGATAAAAAAAACACCACTATATTACAATACGTAAACATAGATATCTCGTGTTAAAACATTTCTAACACTTTTATTCCGTCAGTGGGTTGGCTGGATGCTGTCAGTATTGTCAGTGGCTTGACTGGATGCTGTTATTTTTATCTGAAACAAACAATACAATGACCAAATATTTAGAATGAAAACTTGTCTACATGTAGTTACAGTCGTTTGTCTGTAAAATTTGTGGAGCCACGGTGGCTAGGTGGTTAAGACGCTGGCTCGCTAGCCTGGAGGTCGGGTGTTCGATCCCTACATTGGCCGAGAAAGTTCATCTGGATTTTCCGACGTGGTTTCCCCTTGTCAGTGGTGCAGAACGGAGGGCCTAACAAGGACAGCTGTCTAGTCCTTCGGATGAGACGAAAAACCGAGGTCCCGTGCATACATTAGAATGCACGTAAAAGATCCCTTGGCAGTTGGAATTCGATATAAGAGTAGGCGATAGTGCCGCTGCCCGGGCAAAATTTCCCTCATAGCACACTGTATGGCGTATGCCCGTTTTCATTAGCCCAGTATAGGAGCAGAACAGTAGGACGTTAAACCGAACCCCATTTCATTTCATTTCAATGTCAAGGTTTCTGATTGGACCCTACTGTTCACGTGTCTGCAGATAACGTAGCTGTAAGTTCGGGAACTTTAAAGTAATCTAGCAAAGTCCAGATGTTGTAAAATTCGCAGCCGTTGCTTCAGGAACATGCGGATGAACCGTAGCAAAAGACCCCTTTGTTAAAATTATATCTGGAATCTATTTTAAGCCCCATTATGTTAAAATAGTTAAGTTATGAATGTTCGAAATTTTGGCCAGATAATCTCGATTGTCAGGTACTATTACCAAAAAAAACCCCTCGATTATCCTGTTTGTCGTTAAATTATTAAATGGCGAGAATATTTTAATCCATTCAGAGGTGGTATAGTGGTTTAACGCATACGCGTGAAATCACGAGGTCGGTTATTGAGTAAAGTGGTGTAGTTTCGATTCCCAGTTGGTTTTCTCCGGGTTCTCCCGTTTTACCTCGCTCTCTCTCTCTCTCTCTCTCCGCCCCTCTCTCTCTCCGCCCCCTCTCTCTCTCTCTCTCCGCCCCTCTCTCTCTCCGCCCCCTCTCTCTCTCTCCTCCCCTCTCTCTCTCTCCGCCCCCTCTCTCTCTCTCTCCGCCCCCTCTCTCTCTCTACGCCCCCCTCTCTCTCTCCGCCCCCTCTCTCTCTCTCCGCCCCTCTCTCTCTCCCCGCCCTCTCTCTCTCTACGCCCCCCTCTCTCTCTCTCTTCTCCCCCTCTCTCTCTCTCCGACCCTCTCTCTCTCTCTCTCTCCGCCCCCTCTCTCTCTCTACGCCCCCTATCTCTCTCTCCCCGCCCTCCTCTCTCTCTCCGCCCCCCTCTCTCTCTACGCCCCCCTCTCTCTCTCTCCGCCCCCCCTCTCTCTCTCTACGCCCCCTCTCTCTCCGCTCCCCTCTCTCTCTCTACGCCCCCTCTCTCTCTCTCTCTACGCCCCCTCTCTCTCTCCGCCCCCTCTCTCTCTCTCTCTCCGCCCCCCCCTCTCTCTCTCTACGCCCCCCTCTCTCTCTCTACGCCCCCTCTCTCTCTCTCTCTCTACGCCCCCTCTCTCTCTCCGCCCCCTCTCTCTCTCTCTCTCCGCCCCCCCCTCTCTCTCTCTACGCCCCCCTCTCTCTCCGCTCCCCTCTCTCTCTCTACGCCCCCTCTCTCTCTCTCTCTCTCTCCGCCCCCTCTCTCTCTAATCCCCCTATGTTTAAGCCACTCGATGGTCTAGAGAGTTAAATAATTGTGTGCTTGCCTTGTGAATAAATGTCTAAATAACGATATATATATAACATTTGAAGCTAGACAAAAGACCTGTAATAGGCAGATTTTGCTCTTACATAATGCACCTATGCGTCGGCTACAATCTGTAGAGCGACACAGTCACCACTCATGATGTCGATTTTCTTTCGCAAAGGGATAGACTGTAGTCTGCAAGATGTGACTGGGGTGGATATTCCGAAACTTAACAATACGAACATTCATATAATTTATAATAAAACAATTAATCCTTACCCTTGACAAGCTTGTTGACATTTATCTTCGGTCGGGAAGTTGTTCTCGTTTCCACCACAACCACCGTAGACAAACTCAGTACAATTATTGGTTGTCGAGTTATAATAATAGCGACGAAAACGCGCTCGACACGGACCTTTTATTTTTGGTAATTGACAAATAGCTGGAACTGGACTTGGAACTAGAACAATATACAAATTAAACGTCAATTAAATTCCGTATCTAAACGTTTCAGCTAAAAATATTGAGTCATTTGGAAATGATCGATGGATATGTTTAACGGGTTTGCGATATTGTCAAAAGTTTTAACGAGACTATAATTCTGGTCAGTATGTAGGCATGGCGTCCCAGACACATGGGAACAGCGTGGAATTTGGTGGGAATTTGTCGCCAGCCTCATAAATGAAATCAAATTGGGTTTAAAGAGAGAGAGAGAGAGAGAGAGAGGGGGGGGGGGGTAACGTCTACTCGATACAAACAAGATCAGTTTGGGACTAACATAAGGTTCAATTTTATTTCAATAATTCGGCTGCGCGTACGGGTCTTCAGCAATGGGTAGAAACCGGCGGACCTGGAGAAAACCCACGAGGTTAGATAGGCGACCCTACTTGTCACGTACAACCGGTGAATCGAAACCACGGCAGTTGACTCAGTGATAGATCTTATGATACAGCGCGCACGTGCTAACCATTCGCCCCCCCCCCCCAAATGGTTTTAAAGTTTTCTAGATTATTCGGTTTATCGTTTAAAGTAGCTAAGTCTCTAACTCAATATCATCCAAAATCTTCCGCCTTGAAAACACGAACTATTTGTTAATTTAAATCAACATTGATGTTGTGGTCTTATCGGCATTAGATGGGCTTTTGATATCCAATATTTAAGACAAAATAAACATTTTACAATTGGCACACGAATCGTGTACCATAATGCGTTTCAGAGCCATTTGTAACGAGGGACTCGAAGAACGAGACTAGACATATTTCACAAGTCATATTCTTATCTGGAGAGCATGCGCAATAAATACCATCGATGTAGACTGGAATAACCAGACGCTAGAGATTGCCATTCCATTGAGACTTCTGGCGAATTTCGCCAAACAGAACTGATTAGAAATTACAGTAAAAACAGAAACGATTGAATGTAAATCAGTTTATATACATTCATATTACATTATTATATGCGTTGCGACCAATTTGTGTCAATTTCTGGGTCCCAAATATTAGCGATTTAGCTCCTTTAATTATTAAATGGCGTGGTCGTTCTAGTCCATTCAATATCTAATCTATTCGATAGCACAGGGAGTGGGTTATTTGCTTGTTATGTGAATAATTGTCTAAATACTAATTTGTATAACATTCCTCAGGGATGAATTATCCGGGGACGAATAGTCTTAATGGGACGAATAGTCTTAGGGGACTAAATATCCAGGGACGAATTGTCTGAGGATGAATAATCCGGGGACAAATAGTTCTAGGGGATGAATTGTACCGGAACAAGTTGTCCGGGAACGAATTGACGCGTACCCCAAAAAACCTGTAATAGGCAGATTTAGCGTTTAAAGGGACAATAACACTCTTGCTGCCTTGAAAGCTCCAGAAAATAAATAATATCTCTATCTAAGTTCTAGATGTTTAAGTGTTCTACCTGTTGTGTAAATTATCCATTACATCCTATTTTACTTGTCCATCGAGGGTTCGAAAATATTTTTAAATCGAAGTTTCATTTGAAAAGGTTTACGTTAGACGTTTCAAACTATCATGTTGAATTTTTCAAAATTTTTAAATAAGGTGTGTTAAGATGAAATTTGTATCATCAATTAATTGAAATATTCTAAAATAGTACAATTTGTTGACCAGAATAAAGATTGGGACATATTATTCAGTTACAACAAGAGTGGTATTGAGCCTTTAACACGGCGACAATCGGTAGAGCGAAATACTCCGCGCTCATGATGTCGATTTCCTTCCGTCAAGGGTTATTCCAGAACTTAACAATAGCCACATCCAAATTGGAACAGTTTATCCTGGGTGCGTATATTTCACAATAAGATACCAGAAATTTAACCAATTTAAACTTACCCTGACAAGTCTGTTGACATTTATCTTCGGTCGGGAAGTTGTTCTCGTTCCCACCACAACCACCGTAGACAAACTGAGTACAATTATTGGTTGTCGAGTTATAATAATAGGGACGAAAAAGCGCTCGACACGGACCTTTTATTTTTGGTAATTGACAAATAGCTGGAACTGGATATAAAACGGTAAACAAATTTAAAGCGAGAATTTCGTATTTTCTAAGAAAGTCAAAACATAATTATTTCTATGTCTTTTGCTCAATAGGTTGTCAACTCACTATTATACGATCATAGGTATCATTCTCACACTTAAAAATCATTCACCCCGGAAATAATAACACAATTACCTCCCTTGTTTTCCTATTTCACCTATGGAATAGCTATCTCAAACGTTTGAATTTGAAGTTGAAAATGATATTTTTTACCAATTTCTCAACTGGCAATAGTGAATTATAGGATTAATAGGATTATTCTTTAACAAGGTAGGACTGTTTATAGATACCATCTATTTTAAGGCTTTATTTTAATACTTTTTAAAAATATAACTTAAAAATATGAATTACAATTCAATATCTGAACGATATTCAAATTAAACACCTATTTAACAGTTCAAATTCTGTAACTAAACGTTTCAGCTCAAAATATTGAGGGAAATTTGCCCGGGCAGCGGCACTATGGCCTACTCTTATATCGAAATCCAACTGCCAGGGGATATTTTACGTGCACGCCAGTTTTCTAGATTATTCGGTTTATCGTTTAAAGTAGCTAAGTCTCTAACTCAATATCATCCAAAATCTTCCGCCTTGAAAACACGAACTATTTGTTAATTTAAATCAACATTGATGTTGTGATCTTATCGGCATTAGATGGGCTTTTGATATCCAATATTTAAGACAAAATAAACATTTTACAATTGGCACACGAATCGTGTACCATAATGCGTTTCAGAGCCATTTGTAACGAGGGACTCGAAGAACGAGACTAGACATATTTCACAAGTCATATTCTTATCTGGAGAGCATGCGCAATAAATACCATCGATGTAGACTGGAATAACCAGACGCTAGAGATTGCCATTCCATTGAGACTTCTGGCGAATTTCGCCAAACAGAACTGATTAGAAATTACAGTAAAAACAGAAACGATTGAATGTAAATCAGTTTATATACATTCATATTACATTATTATATGCGTTGCGACCAATTTGTGTCAATTTCTGGGTCCCAAATATTAGCGATTTAGCTCCTTTAATTATTAAATGGCGTGGTCGTTCTAGTCCATTCAATATCTAATCTATTCGATGGCACAGGGAGTGGGTTATTTGCTTGTTATGTGAATAATTGTCTAAATACTAATTTGTATAACATTCCTCAGGGATGAATTATCCGGGGACGAATAGTCTTAATGGGACGAATAGTCTTAGGGGACTAAATATCCAGGGACGAATTGTCTGAGGATGAATAATCCTGGGACAAATAGTTCTAGGGGATGAATTGTACGGGAACAAGTTGTCAGGGGACAAGTTGTCCGGGAACGAATTGTCCCGTACCCCAAAAAACCTGTAATAGGCAGATTTAGCGTTTAAAGGGACAATAACACTCTTGCTGCCTTGAAAGCTCCAGAAAATAAATAATATCTCTATCTAAGTACTAGATGTTTAAGTGTCCTACCTGTTGTGTAAATTATCCATTACATCCTATTTTACTTGTCCTTCGAGGGTTCGAAAATATTTTTAAATCGAAGTTTCATTTGAAAAGGTTTACGTTAGACGTTTCAAACTATCATGTTGAATTTTTCAAAATTTTTAAATAAGGTGTGTTAAGATGAAATTTGTATCATCAATTAATTGAAATATTCTAAAATAGTACAATTTGTTGACCAGAATAAAGATTGGGACATATTATTCAGTTACAACAAGAGTGGTATTGAGCCTTTAACACGGCGACAATCGGTAGAGCGAAATACTCCGCGCTCATGATGTCGATTTCCTTCCGTCAAGGGTTATTCCAGAACTTAACAATAGCCACATCCAAATTGGAACAGTTTATCCTGGGTGCGTATATTTCACAATAAGATACCAGAAATTTAACCAATTTAAACTTACCCTGACAAGTCTGTTGACATTTATCTTCGGTCGGGAAGTTGTTCTCGTTCCCACCACAACCACCGTAGACAAACTGAGTACAATTATTGGTTGTCGAGTTATAATAATAGCGACGAAAAAGCGCTCGACACGGACCTTTTATTTTTGGTAATTGACAAATAGCTGGAACTGGATCTAAAACGATAAACAAATTTAAAGTGAGAATTTCGTATTTTCTAAGAAAGTCAAAACATAATTATTTCTATGTCTTTTGCTCAATAGGTTGTCAACTCACTATTATACGATCATAGGTATCATTCTCACACTTAAAAATCATTCACCCCGGAAATAATAACACAATTACCTCCCTTGTTTTCCTATTCCACCTATGGAATAGCTATCTCAAACGTTTGAATTTGAAGTTGAAAATGATATTTTTGCCAATTTCTCAACTGGCAATAGTGAATTATAGGATTAATAGGATTATTCTTTAACAAGGTAGGACTGTTTATAGATACCATCTATTTTAAGGCTTTATTTTAATACTTTTTAAAAATATAACTTAAAAATATGAATTACAATTCAATATCTGAACGATATTCAAATTAAACACCTGTTTAACAGTTCAAATTCTGTAACTAAACGTTTCAGCTCAAAATATTGAGGGAAATTTGCCCGGGCAGCGGCACTATGGACTACTCTTATATCGAAATCCAACTGCCAGGGGATCTTTTACGTGCACGCCAATATGTACACGGGCCCTCGTGTTTTTCGTACCATCCGAACGACTAGACAGCTTGGATGGGCCAAAAGTTAAATGAAAAATATGGTACCGTAATAAACTAGAGTGTAATTAAATATTATTTAGCAACATTTGGTTTCCGACGTGCGCGCTGTATCATAAGGCCTGTCATTGAGTCAACTGGCGTGGTTTCGATTCCCCGGTTGTACGTGACAAGGAGTAGGGTCGCCTGTCCAACCTCGTGGGTTTTTTCTCCGGGCCCTTCGGTCCCCCCCCCCTACTAAAGACCCCTACGTGCAAGCGAATTATGGAAATAAAATTGAACCATATGTTAGTCCCGAAATGACCTAGTTTGTGTCGAGTGGACGTTAAACCCAATCTCTCTCTCTCTTATGTACGTGATCAAATCGAGATCCAGTAAACACATCACCAAATACATACCGCTATCGGGACCTGCTGATTCAACTTCGCACGATGTCAACAAGATGGTTGCAGTAATGACCAAAACGACTACAGCTACAACAAAACGCATGATTGTATTGTGTTATTCTCTCCGTCTGTTTATAAACTGGTGAGGACAGCCATATAAATACACTGTTTATAGCGTTATTCTCAATTTTATATATATAAAAAAAGATTTTATGGTTGTCAGTTTTATTGGAATACTAATAAATTAAAAGTGTCATATTATAAGAGACCAGACGCGGATACAGAAGAAGAGGTTTGAGGTTTCAATGTGGAAGGAAACCACATTATACCATTAGAGCACAAATGATCCACTACCAAACGTTTTTTTTTTATTTATTAAACATGCATTATTCCAGAGCTAAATCTGTCTATCGCAGGTCTTTCTTTAGGCCTGAAATTTTATATAAATTATTAAACATACATTATGCAAGAGCTAAATCTGCCTGTTGCAGGTCTTTCTTTAGACATGAAATGTTGTATAAAAACTATTAATTAGACATTTATTAACAAAACAAGACCAAAATAGACTCTCGATGACATCGGATACTCAAGATTTAATTAGATTAAAACAGTTCGCCATTTAAAATTTTATTTTAAAAATGGGAAAGCGAGGCTAAGTCCCGATTATACCAGTGCCGTGGTTACCGCTGTGCACACATCTTGTCAAAACTACAAACAATGATAACCTGGCTGACAATGAAGTAATTTGAATAAAATTTTCAATATTTTCTTCTTTTATCATCTATTTTTGAATTATTATAGCAAGAATGACCAACTCTTTATTAAACTCTTAACTAATGTATCCTTAATTAGACATTAATTAACTGATCCAGACCATAATCAACTCTCGATGCCATCGTTAGCCTGCAATATTAAGTAGATTTAAATACGTGTTGTGGTGGATGAGGTTACCGTAGAAATGGATAATCGAGACTGTGTTTATTATCGTGACAACGGTAGTAATGACAATCGAGGCTAGGCTATAATTATATCGACGATACTAACATATGGCCACCAATCCCCTATAACCATACGTGTAGGTGCCGAGGGCTGATTGATTCATTCTGAAAATGCGGGTTACAAAGAAAATTTTCGGGCAAATAGGCTTAGCTCCCCGACTCCCCTCAACTGAGATTGGCCCCCTATGTATATATACATCCAACCCAATGGGATCAACAATTAAATGTTTACAATATCATTTTATTCTCCTCGTTATTTGTCAATTCTGTCCACATTCTTGATTTATTTCTACACATACAACACGTGTTTTCATTGTTTTCGATGATTAATCAGACATGCCTGTCTTTGCCTGCTGTGACAGCTTTATAAATGATCGCTTCTATATTCAGTATACTTTATGGAAGAATAACGTTGCCAATATTATTTCAATGTTCACGGTGCAAACTGCGTATGTCAATTTGCAATTTAAATCAACATTAATGTTGTGATCTTAACTGATTAAAAATTAAGAGTAAAAACAGAAACGATTGAATATAAATTAGTTTATATACACTCATATTAGATTATTACATGCATTGTGACCCTTTTTGTCCATTTCTAGGTCCAAAATATTAGCGATTTGGGTACCTTAAAGTAGTCAGCATGACACCAAACTAGACAGATAATAGGAATTCAATGCCTCGACATCAATTCTACACCAGAAAGCCAACATGGATAAGCATGGAAAATACCAGGAAAGAGGGGGAGTCGGGTACTGAAATATGGAAAATTAATAGTGGTCTGCATCCATGCATAAATTGAGTTATTCCCTTGCTTTGGAGCGCTTTGTCATATATTCACACAGGGCTGATCCATTAGGAAACAGAGACTGTGGCGTAAGGTCCACGCATACAAACTAGGTCATTTCATGATTAATATATTGCACAATTTTAATTCAATAATTCTCTTTTACATAGGGGGCACCTGGGAGGGAGGGGAAGGGTGAAGGGGGAGGAGTTGGGGATAAAACCCTGCCATTGACTCAATACAACATAATTCATTATTAATATTATTACATTTATTTCACATACTGTATTACTACATGTAAACCATATTTAAAAAATATACATGTAATAACCCATATGAACAATCATACGTAATACCAAAATGAACAATTTAAATTTACATGTATACATATATATAACCTTCTGTAACATGTTTGATTGTATCATTGCGTGATAACGGTGAGAGTATCCTCACTGAAACGTTGCAGTTAATAAACCTAGTGAGTGTTATCCATAAAATCTGTCTGTTTATTACAAATAGTATGTTTATTATATATCGCTTTCACTAAATGCCTTACAAAAATACTACAGTGTATTACCAAAATGAACAATTTATACATAATACTAATATATATAATTTATACATAATACCAATATGAACAGTATATACATTATAATAATATGAGAGCGAGAGAGAGAAAAATGGGGTTTAACATCCACTCGACACAAAGTAGGTCATTTCGGGACTAACATATGGTTCAATTTTATTTCCATAATTCGCTTCCGCATAGGGGTCTTTAGCAGTGGGAGGAAACCGGAGGACCCGGAAAAAAAACCACGAGGTTGGACAGGCGACCCTACTCCTTGTCACGTACAACCGGGGAATCGAAACCATGCCAGATGACTCAATGACAGACTTTTATGATACAGCGCGCACGTGCTAACCATTCGGCCATCCAACGCCCCCAATACCAATATGAACAATTTATACATAATTGATATGAACAATTGTTACATAAATACATGTCCCTACTGAAAACATTCAATTCATAACAATATTTACATGTAAGTTTCTAGAATTTTGAATATTTGCCGATATTAAATTAGTGTTAGTGCTGTTTATCATCAAATAACAAATACTAAAATATATGTTACCAGGCAACAAAACTTTATCATAAATTATGAAATCTGTGTATATGTGATCAGATGGTATTGTCAGTTAGTAAAAAAGAAAGCGAGAAATGGGGTTTAAAGTCCACTCGACACAAACTAGGTCATTTCGGGACGAACATATGGTTTAATTTTATTTCAATTATTCGTTTGCGCGTAGGGGTCTTCAGCAGACGGAGGACAGGCGACCCTACTCCTTGTCACGTACAACCGGGATTCAAAACCACGCTAGTTGACTCAACGTCTTATGATACAGCATGCACATGCTAACCATTCGGCCATCCAACCCCCTACAGTTTCGCTAAAAAATAATAAGCTTTTCTGTCAGGTGTGTAAACATTTGGAGTAATTCAGGTGACGAGACCACATTTCAATATAACTGTAAAACTCAGTTCGATAGTGCTTGGTATTGCCACTGCAGTCACGATACAGATTATGATTAAGGAGCTATGATACGATTCATAACCAGGTTAATATTTACCAAGAAAACAAAAGGATCAATGAATAATTAATATTTTTAGTCCTGCCGATGTCGAAGAGAGAGAGAGAGAAATGGGGTTTAACGTCCATTCGACACAAACTAGGTCATTTTGGGACTTCCCTCATAGCTCACTTAATGTGTGTGTGTGTGTCCATCTTGATTAGCCCAGTTGGTGTGGAAATGTAGAAAAACTAGAATTTTAAATCCTGTTTTCATTTCAATAACAGAACACAGTTTTTTTATGGGATACAATCACTGGTTTATTCTAAAAGCACGACGTTTCAACAAGTATCCTCTTATCGTTATCAAGCACAAATGTTTCATTTCATTTTGTCAAAAACAGGACACTGGTCAAATGCATCAAAAAGACAAAAGTTTGTTGATTTTCTGATACTTTCACAGCATTAGATAGCATCGACTCTGAGCTCTATTCAGGAAAACTTCATTTACATGTAAGAGAGAGAGAGAGAGAAATTGGGTTTAACGTCCACTCGACACAAACTAGGTCATTTTGGGACTAACATATGGTTTAATTTTATTTCAATAATTCGCTTGCGTGAAGGGGTCTTTAGCAGTGGAAGGAAACCGGAGGACCCGGATAAAAACGAACAAGGTTGGACAGACGACCCTACTCCTTGCCACGTACAACCAGGGATTCGAAACCACGCCAGTCGACTCAATGACAGACTTTATGATACAGCGTGCACGCTAACCATTCAGCCATCCAACCCCCCAAACCGATGTCAAAGAAATAAAACTGTTTTATATCATGATATTGATGTGGATCAAAACAATGTGTACATGGTACACATGTATCTACAATGTATGACAGAGATAATTAAACAATGTGTACTAACATGTATCTACAATGTGTGACATGGATAATTAAACACGACAGGTTACTTGCTGAAACAACAAAAAAAACCCATAAAATTCGCGAGACACTGAATCGATGTATCGAGATGCAATATGAGAATTGTTAGAAGGTGAATCACGATACATTGATCAACGATGTACGAGAAGCTCATTAAACATACATGTACATGTACATTATGCAAGGGGTACAATGTAAATCTGCCTATTGCAGGTCTTTCTTTAGGACTGAAATCTTACATGTATACAAACTATTAGTTAAACATTTATTAATATGAAAAGAAGATAATCAACTTTCGATGCCATCTTATGTGTCAGACATTCATTGGATTTGAATCCGATCTGCTCTTAAACGTCTGTTGACGATTAAATGCAAAAATGAATAATCAAGACTTTGTTAATTATCGTTACAGCAATAACATTCGAGACTACAGAGATTTTAAAATAAAGCTTTCTGGGCTTAGAGTGAAGCAATTTGGCTGAACGTTTCAGTATATTCCATTTACATTATTTAGTTTTTAACTACAGTAGAACTTGCTCGGGCGTGCACTCCTAATCAGCACCAAAAAATCCCCCCGAGCGATTTTTAAGTAATTTAACCTCTACTAAACACGCACCTGTTCAACGCGTGCAGCGGGCATCACAATTGATTCCCCCCCGTAAAAATTCTACTCTTTCAACGGTCACTCCTCTAACGCGGCCAGCGGTCACTTTTTTTACTAATAAATTTAACAAAACATCGCCCATTCAACAGCCATTGTTGAATGATACCATCTTGTCGTTCTTTCTTTGTAACACTCCCGCTAATCCCGTGAGTAGTAGTTAATTAACTGGACCCCCACTGATCAGGTAAAAAGAAATGTAAAAATAACAATCAACCCGGGATTATCTGTTTATTAATCTTTTGTTTTATTAAAACGACTATCCTGATCATTGTTTTCACGCGTAACGACACATTATTTGATACTGATTGAATAAAATAACAGCACCGAGTTTTGTCACGATCATCTAGTATCTCTTTTCCATTGCCACTTTGTTGTTCAACAGCACTGATGTTAAACAGACGTTTTAGCGCCCCCTATAATATTACATACAGAGTTACATCCCCTATAAATTGTGTGCTTTTTTGATAAAATAAAATTAATTCATCGATTTTCTTCACAAAAATGGATAAATATTATCGAATGCATCACAATGATAGACAGTAGTATCGAAGGTTGCTACAAAATGACAAGTTTACAGAAGTTATGTTCGAGATTTGAGTAAAGAATTTTCGTTCGGCGCAAGATTCAGCGACGGTCAAATTTATCGATGCACGTATTGATGTTCGCTCCCAATACACCCAGGCGTAATTAATTTATGTCAGCACAAAAAAGCATCGAGATTTTATTAAGTGGTCGCGTAATCGCTAAAATAGTTGGGGTGGGAAATACTCAAATTCGCAGCATTTTGAAACGCTTTTAGACGCTATGATTCAGTATGATGAAAGTAAAAGAAATATTGGGAGGCCAGAGATCCAGTATTACTAAACAATCATGTATACACGACTACTTTGAATTCACAACTAGATGTATTGTTACTGTTATACTACATGAATAAAAAAAATATATGCAATCTATATCTTTATTTTTTGTGGTAGGGGTTGGGGCAATATTAGATACCTCTAATCAAAGAGCACCTCCATTAAGCAAGCATTTTTAAATTTCCCTTGGGTGCTTGCTTAATACAAGTTCTACTGTATTATAGTGAGAACTGTTAGCTTTTTATCTACATGTAATCTTTGATAATAGATCTTTTGTAGTTACTTATGGTGAATGTTGTATTAACAATCATTACACTACAATTAACAATTATACCGTTTTTTACCAATCAATAATTACAGGTATTACAGTTACTTGTTACAATCAATAACAATACCAACTCATGACAATTACTCATCATTACAGAGAGAGAGAGAAATGGGGTTTAATGTCCACTCGACACAAATTAGGTCATTTCGGGACTAACACATGTTTCAATTTTATTTCAATAATTTGCTTGCGCGTAGGGGTCTTTAGCTGTGGGAGGAAACCGGAGGACCCGGAGAAAACCCCCGAGGTTGGACAGGTGACCCTGCTCCTTGTCACGTACAACCAGGGAATCGAAACCTCGCCAGTTCATTCAATGACAGACCGTTGATACAGCGTGTGCTAACCATTCGGCCATCCAACCCCCCCTCATCATTACAATCAATAATCATAGTGATTACTAATTACATGTACAAGTGGTGGTAACATCAATTACACATTACAATTAAAAATCATTCCAATTGCAATTAATAATCATTCCAATCACTAATTAAAATTAATAACCATTCCAATCACTAATTACAATTAATAACCATTACAATCACTAATTACAATTAATAATCATTCCAATCACTTATTAAAATCAATAACCATTCCAATCACTAATTACAATTAATAACCATTACAATCACTAATTACAATTAATAATCATTCCAATCACTTATTAAAATTAATAACCATTACAATCACTAATTACAATTAATAATCATTCCAATCACTTATTAAAATTAATAACCATTCCAATCACTAATTACAATTAATAATTATAATAATTACATGTATACCAATGACTCATCTAAATCAATAATTATTCTGATTGCTCATTACTGCTACATGACATTTTATGCTTCTGTAAATATTTTTTTAGGCTAAATGATTTATCACACCCATCACAATTAAACGGCCTCGACTCTCCAGTGTGGATTCTGCGATGTTTGCGTAGATTACTGGAATCAGCGTAACCTTTACCACATGTTTCGCATACAAATGGTTTTTCTCCCGTATGAACGCTCATGTGACCGTGGAGATCGCGATTTCTACGATATGTTTTATGACACACCATACAGGAATAGGGTTTTTCACCGGTATGGATCATTTCGTGTTTCAATAGATTACTCCGCATACTGAACGATTTACCACAGGTGTTGCACATAAAGGGCTTTTCGCCAGTATGAATTTTAATATGGGTGTTCAGACATCCCTTCTGATTGAATAACTTATGACAGAAGGGGCATTCAAATGGCTTTTCACCCGTATGAATTCTCTGATGTGTCTGCATGTCAGCTTTTCTTGTGAATGTTTTATTACACAGTTTACACTCCCAGTGGACAACATCTTTTACTTTGTCAGAAGTTTTTACTTGTTTGGGTTGTGCGAGTTTCAATTGCCGCTGAGCAAATTTCTCCCCCGTGTGGACTTTGATGTGATTGTGCAGATATTGAATTATATTGAATGATTTTGAGCAATAATCACAGTTGAATTTTTCCCCTGAGTGTATTTTGATGTGTTTTCTTAAATTGCTGGGATCAGCAAAGAATTTACCGCAGTCATTGCATCGATACGGTTTAATACCAGTGTGAATAATCGTGTGAACTTGAAGATCACGTTTTTGACGAAATGATTTGCCGCAAGTTTCACAATGAAAATTTTTCTCTCCCGTATGAAGCATGAGATGTTTGAATAGAACGTTCTGCGTACTGAATGATTTGCCGCAGATGTAGCACTGATTTTCACCTGTATGGATCTTCAGATGAATCTTTAAATACGCTTCCAGACGGAACGTTTTATCGCAATAACCACAGTCAAACGTTTCACCAGCGTGCAATTTGCTGTGCTTCCGCAGGTTGCTTTTGTCTGCAAATAACCTACCGCATACATCGCAGATGAACTTTTTTTCGCCCGTATGAGTACTCTCGTGTACAGAAAGCGAATGCTTCTGGTTAAATGATCTATCACAAACATCACATTTGTATGGTTTTTCGGTGGAATGAAGCCGAGCGTGATTCCGTAGACTGCCCTTGGATGTCAAGGATATATTACAGACCTCACATTCAAAACAATTTTCCCTAGTATGAACTTTTATATGATTTATTAAGGATGTCTTGCGATTAAATGTTTTCGAACAAAATTCACAGTTGAAGGTCTGTCCTGTGACTTCATGAATTTGACGATGCCTTCTTAAATTACTATCATCTGCGAATGATTTACTGCAGAGGTCACACGTATAGGGTTTAACTCCTGTGTGTATAGCCTTGTGAACCTGTAGATCACGATTTTGACGAAAGGTTTTTTCGCAGACATCACACTTGAAAGGTTTTTCCCCGGTGTGAAGCATAACGTGCTTGTTTAAGATATTACGCGTACTATATGATTTATAACAAATATCACATGTGTGAGGTTTTTTCCCAGTGTGAGTTTTTTGGTGTCTCTTCATTTCAGCCTCGTTCTTAAATGATTTACCACAAACATCACAGTGAAAACCACTGTCTTCATTTTCAGTATGAATTGCTTTATGGCATTGTAGAGCAGCCATTCTACTGAAGGAAAGATTACAGACATCACACTGTAGGGTAGAATTCACTCCCAGCATTTTGGATTAGTTTGTTGATTTTTGTTTTACTAATTACTAATGAATTTTTTTTCTGTAAGACTGTACACACATCAAACTCTTCATAAAACAATCTATTCTGTTCTTTAACTGAAGTTGACGGATCTCATCTCCAGAAAGGTACTCAATTCATAATGAGGAAATGTTTCCTGTAAAATATTGAAATACATAAATTAATAAAATAAAATAAAATGAAATGAAATGGGGGTTTAACATCCTACTGTTCTGTTCCGATGCCATAGAGTGTGCTATAAGGCCTGGGCAGTTGCACTATGACCTACTCTTATATCGAATTCCAACTGCCAAGGGATCTTTTACATGTATTCCAATGTATATACAGGACCTTAGTTTTTCGTCCAGCACCACGCTGGAAAATCCCGAAGAACTTTCTCGGCCAATGCAGGGATCGAACACGCGACCTCCAGGCTCCCATAAATCAATAAAAATGTACAAAACGACCTGGTGTTTCAAAACCATTGTTTGTTTTCCATTATATAATTATTTTCACATAAACAACCAAAAAAAATTAATCTGTAAATCTCTGTCATTTATTCTTTCAAGAACTCGGGCCTTCTTCAAGAAATACAATGTATAAAACTGAACTAATTTAAAGGCTCAATACCACTCTTGTTGTAACTGAATAATATGTCCCAATCTTTATTCTGGTCAACAAATTGTACTATTTTACAATATTCCAATTAATTGATGATACAAATTTCATCTTAACACACCTAATTTAAAAAATTGGAAAAATTCAACTAAATGATTTGAAAAGCCTGACATAAAGCTTTTCAAATGTGACTTGGTTTTAAAAATATTTTTGAACCCTCTGGACAAGTAAAAAAGGATTTAATGGATAATTTACACAACAGGTAAGACACTAACACATCTAGTACTTAGAATAAGGCTATTTTTTTTTTCTGGAGCCGTCAAGCCAGCAAGAGTGTTATTGTCCCTTTAAGAATTGTGCCTTGTCAATACCGATGGCTGTAGAGCGCAAGTATTTGTGCTCAGTCACCAAAGGTAATCCCACCCACTTTTTGTCGAATTCCAACTGCCAAGGGTTCTTTTACTTGTACACCAATGTGTTGCCCTAAGACCAGAAGCGTGGTGGGTGACCCAGGATTTTGCAAGAGGAACAAAATCCTGTCTTGGCCCTCCACAACAATATTTATACATGTATGTGCTGGGGAGTGATATTGGGCTGTGTGGAACATGCTAGAGTCAATTTGTAGCATATCTGACCCACGGTATATGTTTGACACTGGCTAAGCATTATGATTACAATGTTGAAGACCACAATGAAGTCGCATGATTTTTTGATGATGGCGAAGCGGCTCAAAAACTTAAGGCGGCACAAAAACTCAAACCTATGATGCAAAGCTTGTCATTGCATCCCTCTCGCTTAACCCTTGTCTGCGGGGGAAATGAAATGAAATGGGGTTTAACGTCCTACTGTTTTGCTCCTAAACTGGGCTAATGAAGACTGGCATACGCCATACAGTGTGCTATGAGGGAAATTTTGCCCGGGCAGCGGCGCTACGACCTAATCTTATATCGAATTCCAACTGCCAAGGGATCTTTTACGTGCAAGCCAATTTGTACACGGGACCGCAGTTTTTCGTCACCCATCCTAACGCCTAGACAGCTGTCCTTGTCAGGCCCTCCGTCCTGCATCACTGACAAGGGGGAAACCATGTCTGCAGGGCCCTCAGTCTAGCACCAGTTACATGGGGAAGCAAAGCTGGAAATTCCTGATATACTCTCCTCAGATGAATTTGTTAGGTAGACAATGAATAGCAGGGATTTGCGGTATCCTGATGGGTACATACATGTATTTGGAGAGAGAGAAATGGGGGTTTAACGTCCACTTGACACAAACTATGTCATTTTGGGACCAACCCGTGGTGATTTTAGCAGTGGGAGGAAACCGTAGAAAACCCACGAGGTTGGACAGGCGACCCAACTCCATGTCACGTACATGTATAAGTATTTCTTCATGAAAAACTCTGAAGACGTGCGAGTTCTTGCTAAAGAGAAACTAGATGTACAGGTGTGCATGAGGATAGGCCTATATATATACATTATACCTGTACAATGAGGATAGGCCTTTATATACACATGACATGTACATTGTACCTCTACAATGTCGCCATTAGCAAATCATCCTGAAGGCAGATATGGGTCCGTACATGTAGATTTACCCAAATTAACTTTAATTACCCAAAACAACCTGTATTTTGAATAAAACATATTTTTATTGTTTTTTCTTTTTTTATTTTTATTGATGATTAATATTCCTTAAACTTTACTAATAGTTCTGAAAAAAGAAAAAACTCGCAAAACTTGTATTGTCATCGCAGTGGATTCAGATTGTTTCATTCCCAAAATCATTCCGCCCTGGGCTGTCTTTTGATAGGGTTGATTCACTTTATCATACTGTGGTAGAGTGATTTTTATTTAATTTATGCTAATTTAATCTTAGATAATATGTTGTTAAACACATCACTGCCTTTTTAAACTATTCTGTTCTATACACTCTTCCTAAAGGTTTCCAGTAAGTTCCAGTTCACCCAGCTCACTGGTAGTTTATTTTAACTTTGACCTGAAGTTTTTTTTAGTTTGGTAACACCATTACTATGGTAACTCTTTGTACTGATTTCATGAAGACCAGAGGATATATTCATTCTCTGTCCTTTATAAGTTTAGTCAACATTTGATTTAGTTTGATAGTTTTTTTTAATGGTTGAAACTTCTTCAATTTAATATAATTGTGTAGTTATTGATTGGTTTTCAGTAAAATTCCAGTCATAGAAGTTACAGGTATGTGTTATCACTGTAACGCGGGTATCATTTAACCTTGTGTATCTAGCACTAATTTCTTTCACATTCGTTTAATATCTACATGTAATCTTTGTTTAAAAATTTGTAAAAAACGTTTAAAATCACCAAAAATCATCTAATTTGTACTTGTGTATAGTTTAAAGCTTACTGATTAATTTTGATAATGAGTGTACAATTTACAAGTATTTAATTTTCTGACCACTGTTCAAAAATAATCATTATACATCATAAATCAATTGGGTAATTTATTTTTTAACAGTGATTGAGAAATTTAACACTTGTAAAATTGGACACTCTTTATCAAAATTGGGGGGATCACGTGGCTAAGTGGGTAAGACGTTAAGTTCATCTGGATTTTGTTTTTGTTTAATGCATTCTGCAAATACATCTCATATATAGATACATGTATAGTCAATAATAGTAACACTATTTAAAGTATTTCGTTTTAAATATACATTTATCATATTTTTCACACAAACTTATATATTTTATTACAGAGAGAGAGAGAGAAATGGGGTTTAACGTCCACTCGACACAAACTAGGTCATTTCGGGACTAACACCTGATTCAATTTATTTCAATAATTCGCTTGCACGTAGGGGTCTTTAGCAGTGGGAGAAAACCGGAGGACCTGGAGAAAACCCACGAGGTTGGACAGGCGACTCTACTCCTTGTCACGTACAACCGGGGAATCGAAACCACGCCAGTCGACTCAATGACAGGCCGTATGATACAGCGCACATGTGTTAACGATTCGGCCATTCAACCCCCCCATTTTATTACAGACTTTATAAGGTAATTCACCTTCTTACAAGTCTGGTTAGCCAATAAAACCCCCTTTCAGGGTAGGGGATCCTGTGGCTTAGTGGGTAAGACGCTAGCTCGCTAGCCTGGAGGTCGGGTGTTCGATCCCTGCATTCGCCGAGAAAGTTCATCCAGATTTTCCGGCGTGGTTTTCCCTTGTCAGTGATGCAGGACGGAGGGGCTGACAAGGAAAGCTGTCTAGTCGTTCAGATGGGACGAAAAACAGAGGTCCTGTGTACACATTGGCGTGCACGTAAAAGATCCCTTGGCAGTTGGAATTCGATATAAGAGTAGGCCGTAGTGCCGCTGTCCGAGCAAAATTTCCCTCATAGCACACTGTATGGTGTATGCCCGTCTTCATTAGCCCAGGTTAGGAGCAGAACAGTAGGACGTTAAACTCGATTTCATTTCATTTCATTTCCTTTCAGGGTAAGATGTTATGGTATTTTATTAATTAGCTTTATAATAATTAAGAACCTTTAAGTTTCTGTATATTTCATACAGTTTATGAGAAGTTGTTTATCATAAATTGACATAATCATTATAACAGTTTACTAGCTTTTAAATTTAAACTATTGCAGGTCTTTCTTTAGGCCTGAAATGTTATATAAACTATTAATTAGACATTTATTAACAAAACAAGACCATAATCAACTCTCGATGGCATCGGATAGTCGAGATTTTAACTAGATTAAAACGGTTCACCATTTAAAAATTTAATTTAAAAATGGGAAAGCGAGGCAAAGTCTGAATTATACCAGTGCCCTGGTTACCACTGTGCACACATCTTGTGAAAACTACATGTACAAACAATGATAACTTGGCTGAGAATGAAGTAATTTGAATGAAATTTTCAATATTTTTTTTTATCATCAATTTTTGAATTATTATAGCAAGAATGACAAACTCTATATTAAACTCTTTAACGAATGTATCTTTAACATGTAATATATTCTTTTAAATCATAACTATGTTTGTATGCTGTTATGTTACTTGTATAGCTTTGTTACTTACTGTTTATATTTGTATACTTTCAGGGTTTTTTTTGGTATTTTTAATACCATCATTGAATAAATCATTAGAACTGAACCCTTGTGTGGTCGTTTTGTCACAATAATTTGACCCCCTATAACAATACATCTATATATATATTTGTGACTGTCGTTTGTCTGTCTGTCTGTTCAGGGTTGGCGGCTACACTAGGTCTGCCCCGAGTCTGAAATTTGGGGCATAGGGGTAGCTCGAACCGGGGAGTAATATAGGCCAGGTGGCGTTAGTCTACCACTTGCGGTTTCGGAGTTATGACCTCCGAGCGAAGTCGGGGTTGGCGGCTACACTAGGTCTGCCCCGAGTCTGAAATTTGGGGTATACGGGTAGCTCGGACCGGGGAGTAACATAGGCCAGGTGGCGTTAGTCTACCACTTCCGGTTTCGGAGTTATGACCCCCGAGCCAAGCCGGGTATCCTGCTAGTAACAAATAAATAAAGTACTTTTCCCTGATAATAGGCCTACACTAATTTCTGATACATGTATTGTTAACGTTTCACAGTCATAGTGATACCACAAATCACAACAACATCACGCAAGATAGGTTGCCTGGCAACGAAACATACGCCCACAGCAGCTAAATCGTCCGTGCTGTCAACAGGGGATGTTGCATATTTAATCTTTTGCAGGTAATGGGGGAATTTACAAGACAATTTCATACAGATCAGATTATAATTTGCATCCTTTGAGGGTTTAAAAAGGTGCTACATGTACAAACTGAAACAAGGGCCTTAACTCTGGAAGTAATATACAAAAGTTGTTGCAATTTGATAAACTTTTTCGTTTTACTAATTCAAATAATGCATATAAATTTCATTCAGATCGGATGATGGATTTTGTCGTTCACAATGTCAAACAAAGTACAACAAGGGCCATAAAGTGCCACAGAGCAGTCAGAGTCAGACTGACTGAATGTTCAGTGCTATAGAAAACGATTATCATTATAACTCTAGAAGCAACTGAAGGAAATTGCTGAAGTTCAATAGACTTCTTTGTTTTACTAATTCAAATAATGCATATAAATTTCGTTAGAGCATTCACAAACATAGTTCGATTGGCTGACCAGTAAAATCAATTTGCATATATCCAATGAAGTTGCAGTATTTCTTAAAACTTTGGTCGTAACTTAGTTTAAGTTTTTGTGAATAAGGGCCCTGGGCCATAACTCTAGTTCTAATTGGAGGCAGTCCACCGTTAAACTTCATCATCTCGGTACCCACAAATTTTAGTTCATCTATTTATAGAAATTCTCTCTGTCTCTTTTCTCCCCTTTTGCATGCCCATTTTTTTTCATTTTTTGGTCTAGAATGGATGAAGAGGGTTTGAATTAACATTTTCTGCCAGGTTTAGGTAAAATATTCATGATTTTGAGGCAGAAAGATAACGGTGTTATCGAGTTGGTTACGGTGATATGTACGACAAATAGTTACATGTTTTTAGTATGCTTTTGATGGGTCAACCTCATACAAATTTTAGTGCAAAGACATGACCATTTGTTTCTGTCTCAGTGTCTGTCTAGTGAAAAGCATTCAGGTCAACGAAAATTTGGGGAAAATTTGGAGCCGGGCAAAGAGGCCAGAATTAACATTGAAGTCACTGGGGAAATTAATAAAATACTGTTTCAACCAATGAAAAATTAATGGTGGTCTGCCTCCCAATATAACAATAAGAGTTGTCTTTCTTGCTTTGAGTTTGAAATTTTTAATCTATTTCCGGGTTGTTTTTTTTTCAGAACTATTAAGAAAAGAATAAAGTTTAGGGAACATTAACCACCTATACATACACAAAGAAAGACAAATTCATAAAGTTGTGTTGTTTTATCCAAGTTGTCTTGGATAAATCTATGAACCGGCTGACACCGTTCGGGCGTTGTTGTACTGTACACTCGGCGGTGTAGGAAGCTTTTTGCCAATTCCATTTCTGTTGTAAACTTGTACATTTACACACTTTTGAAACTGCCGACAATAGACAAACAATGCAATGCCTTAATAAACATAATGTTAGATTAGATGTGATTCCATCAACTTACCTTTGATAGCTATAAAACAAACCAAATAATGATACATGTATAACAACAACGGAAATCAATTCTGATAACAAAACATGGCCGCCAAAATGCTGTTGTATATCGAAATTGGACCAGGATTCGCCATACCCTGCTTTCTACCAAAAGCAACCTAAACACCACTGAATTCGGTTGAAACTTACCGAAACAAACGTAATGAGATCGGAAAGTGGAATTACAATATAATAATAGCCAGCCTATTGATTGATTATGTTGAGCGCAAATTACCCTCAGTGGACAGATTACCCCCGCACATGCGCGAATCTGTCAAATTTCCGCACTCGGCAAACCTCAGCAGATTCCAGTACCCTACATCTAGCTAGATGTAGACACGGAGGTGTATATATGGATTTAGAGTAACGGAATCTGCCGAGGTGGAAATGAAATCAAATGAAATGGGGTTTAACGTCCTACTGTTCTGCACCTATGCTGGGCTAATGAAGACGAGGCGCGCGAATTGGACTTTGCTCGGGCTATTTAATGGATTACCGCGATGAAAATCCGTTCACCCGTCGACCACTGAACCTGAATTCAGAAACTTTGGGTTACATCGCACATTGATAAAATATTTAAAAACCAGTCAACTGTTTGTTATACATGTATTTATTTCAAATTTAAAAAATAACACCTAACTTTACAGCAACTATTTTTGACATTCAGTCACGTGGTCAGCACCGATTATGAGATACTGCTGACTAGAATTAAAAATCGTATTTTCTAAGCGGAGTCCTACACGCTAATTATGCAGTGATTTTGAAAATCATTTCACTACAAAGTCGATAGGGGGCAGGTCATATATATAGTTAAGTATGTCTGGCACTCGGCAAACCTCAACAGATTCCAGTACCCTACATCTAATCTCGGCTGTATGACAAAGTCCGCCATTAGAACTACTTTCAAGTTCCCGGATTACAATGGCGTTGTCCATGACGACCAATGACGTCATTGATGACGACGTATTTGAAGAATGTTTTATCTTACAAAATTTTCAAAGTTTGAAGCTGTTTTTCTTTCAAGTTTATCCGATTTTCTTTGCACTGAAAATTCTACACACTCTTCGAACGACGCAATTTTGAGAACTTCTTTCTAAACGCGGGCAAGTTTCCCTTATAGGTAAACCGGTTCCGCATCGCAAATGTATAGGCGTAGGTACATATCACTTACTGTCATACAGCGGAGGCTAGATGTAGGGTACCGGAATCTGCCGAGGTTTGCCGAGTGGTACGTCTGACACACTACTAACATCTCTAAAAACATCGAAAGGTAATCAGCGCAAAGTTGGCAATCTGCGCTCCAGCTTGATAAACGCGCGCAGCTGCGCAGAACGACAGCGTAGATTGCAATCGCGGTGGGGGAGGGGGGGGGGTGAAGATTGCGCCTAACAATTACATGACATTTCAGTCCCGCGACATTTTGGACTTGCGGCCTTTGGAATTCCGGCAGGTGACATTCCGGACTCGGGTAGCAGACGTCTTGGACTCGGGGGGGGGGGGGGGGAAAGATGTACTGTAGGGCGGATAGCCTTTGTTTACTAGTCAGCTACTTCCAGTTTGTATATCTCAAGAATTTGATGGTCAACTCTATACATGCTTTTGGGCAAGCGGTTGCCACATGTTGCTCCATCTGTGGTAGAAAGAACTCAACCCAATGAAAGTTTATTAAACTGTTAGAGAGGGACGACAATTAATGGGGATATTAATTGTGTACTGTGTCGTCTGTCTTGCGTCAACCAGATCCGGAGTAAATATTCACTTCGTCGGTCTAAAAGTTAAGGCCCACTGCAGATTTGGTCATAGATCACGATATGCTAACCCTAAACCTTGCCCTAACCCTTACCCTTACACTATACCACGATCTATTTTATCATAGAGAGAATCACCACCACCCATCTGATATATATCCATCCAACACTGATATACCAACTCTGTTAATCTTTTATACAACAACATAATATTCTTTTGTTTACCCCATTGATAAGATATAAATACATCCGGGGATTTGTATGCCTGGAATAGAAATAGAAAAGAAAAAAAATTTAACCATGCGCACGGAGTTCTTGGTTAATGAATGGGGTTCTTTAAACAATCAATCCCATGTTGCAGAGATACAGTGGGGTGAACGGAATGATCTTTGGAAAATATAATTCCAACAACTGTAGTTATCTCCCTTATTATTCTGGTCGATTTGTGCACCCGTTGGCCCACACTGATCAGCAGTGAATATTTGCTAGGCCGCTACAATCACTGATAAGGATGACACCAATGCGACTTATTTAGTCTCAAATATTAACTTTTTTCCACCGACAAATTAAATTCTGAAACACTTTTTTGATGTATTAGAAAGATAAATAAATACGTTTGTCGTATTTGTAGGTAAAAATTATTTCCTATTTTGTGTAAATGGATATTAAAATGACTAAAAGGCAGCATTTTGCCCGAAGCAGTAACGTCTTATGTAAACAATGCACGCGCCATTCAGCCATGATTGACGCCGCGCGATGAAAAGTCACGCGTTGAAGGTAGTCATTGTTTATAGAGATATTAGAAGACTTTCGTAATCCTCTGTGAAATAGATTGCAATCATACGGTCCATGGTGCCATGATGAATACGAAAGTAAAGTGATATCTCTTTCCTTTGAAACGTCATAAGATACAGTGATGTCATACACCAAAGCGCCGTATGACAATATTATAACCGATTAGACAAAGTCTACTTATCGCGGGCTTTTAATATGTAACAGGAATAGCCTGTGTAGAGCGAAGCTGATGTGAATGTTGTTAAATATAAAACCTTCATAATTAAGTTTCTCAACTGATACAAGTAATGTTAAATAATCTCGTTTTTCCGAAATGAATTAGGTTTTTAAACACCTCCTGTTTAGAATTTATCGGACTGTTATTGTCCATTTGATACCGCTTAATATTAAATATTAAATACGGTAAGAATATGAAAGATGTTTCGTTGATTATAGAAATTGATGTTTCGGTTCTGTTGATTTTTTAAAGGTTACCGGTACTTACGGCATTTATGCAAGGAGTACATGTCCATTTAATCTCTTCCAACCCTTTCACCGCTCTTCTATATGCTGCCTGGGATATATCTAAAGAGAACAAAATTATTTAAAATTTAGTGAATATAAGTTGGAGTAAGTATAGCTAGCAAAACTAGCAAAACTCGTGTAATTATTTCAGTACTTATGATTTATTGTTTTATTTCAATACTTATGATTTATTTCAATACTTATGATTTATTTCAATTTCAATACTTATGATTTATTTCAATTTCAATACTTATGATTTATTTCAATACTAATGAAAGCAAGCAAAATCTGTGAAATTATAAACACATACCTGTACATTTTCTATGCTGCCATAGATTACACTCTTCACACTGAAGACCTTCTTGTCTTGGACGCACGGTCGAACGGCAAGCGATACAAGGATCCATTATAATTAGGCTATACTTAACTTGATATGTATCTGAGATACCGATATCAAATGGTGAAAGTTTCATATTTTATTCGAAATATATACAAATTCCAAGCTTGCATCGGAATTGGTTTGATGTTTAAAATACAAAATAACAAAGCCGGGATATACAAATTCCAAGCTTGCATCGGAATTGGTTTGATGTTTAAAATACAAAATAACAAAGCCCGGATTTACAATCTCAAGCTTAAGATTAAATAATTTGAACAACAACTCAATAATAAAACAAACAATTTTAATACATCAAACACCAATCATTAATTAATAAGTATCGTATAGGCTTCTATCCACACTGATGAGTACTAATTAGCACCTTTATACACCGACCAATCAAAATAACAAAGCCGGGATGTATAATCTCAAGCCTAAGATTAAATAATTTAATCAACAACTCAATAATAAAAAAAAAAACAATTTTAATACATCAAACACCAATCATCAAAATCATCTATAATAATTATCGAATCGGCTTCTATCCACACTGATGAGTACTACTTAGCACCTTTATATACCGATCAACCAACCCTATAATATACTGGTCTTGAATACGCCGATGTTACCGGTAATGAATTAGCCTGGTATTGAATACGCTAGGATTCGATAAAACTCCTTTAAACTTAATTCAATATCAAAACCTCAATTTCTAGTATTTTTTATCGTGTGGTCCGAATCAGCCTGGAATGTGGTCCCAATCAGCTTTGACTTTTGGTCCCAATCAGCTTGTTTACGTTGTCATTTCGACGCTTTGATTTTTTTGTCTTCGCAAAATACCCTGGCCTGTGTTTAGGGTGGCCACCTTTGCTTGATCATATTGCGGGACATTATCTTTTTTGCATAACAATGTTGATATAATTTTTTATAGTCACTTCACTTTTCGTCATAGCAACAATAGGAAATCAAACTATGAAATATTCCCACAAGCTTGGTTTGTATTCGTATGTCATTTGATATTTAGGATAATAATACATAGCAACAATATAAATTCAAGTCAATATAAATTTCTTTTGTAGCTGTAATAATACCCTTCTTTCATTTAAACAAAATATATAAATTATAATTTGTGCGACAGAACTGTTTGAAAGGCTGCGTGTAAATATATCATGGCGTTGAATGAAATTTTTTAAGTTACAATCAAATTACTGACGAATTATCATCCATGTATCGCTAAAATTAAATCAGGCAGGCCGAAGGTATTGAAACGTTTTGAGATTTTATCGCTATTTTTTAATCATGCTGAAAAATCATGCCGAAGGTAGTGAAACGTTTTGAGATATTATTGCTTAAGTTTAATCATGCTAAACATTGTGAAAACAACTGATTTTATAATAACTTTTATAATAACTTTTATAAAGGATGTTATGCTGGTTAAAGATGCATAATGTAAGAGCTGGGTGGGTTGGGTGGCCGAATGGTTAGCACGTGCAAGCTGTATCATAAGGTCTGTCATTGAATCAACTGTTGTGGTTTCGATTCCCCGGTTGTACGTGACAAGGAGTAGGGTCGCGGTCACCTGTCCAACCTCGTGCGTTTTCTCCGGGTCTTCTGGTTTCCTCCCACTGCTAAAGACCCTTACACGCAAGCGAATGATTGAAATAAAATAAAATAATGTGTTTGTCCCAAAATGAACTAGTTTGTGTCGAGTGGATTTAAACCCCATCTCTCCCCACTCTCTCTCTCACTCTTTGGTATATTCGAGACTTAGCCTCGCTTTCCCATTTTTAAATTAAATTTTTAAATGGCGAACCGTTAAAATCTCGAGTATCCAGTGCCATCGAGAATTGATTATGGTCTTGTTTTGTTAGTAAATGTCTAATTAAAGTAGCTAAGTCTCTAACTCAATATCATCCAAAATCTTCGACATTGAAAACATGATTTATTTGTCGGTTTAAATCAACACTGATGTTGTGATCTTACCGGGAAAAGATGGCCTTCTGATATCCAATATTTAAGACAAAATAAACATTTTACAATTGGTACACGAATCGTTTCAGCGCTATTTGTAATAAGGGGCTAGAAAAACGAGGCTAGGTATATTCCACAAGTCATGTCAAACGGTGACGTTATATTCTTATCTGGAGAGCAAGCCCAATAGATAATAGCGGCGTAGACTGGAATAACCAGACGCTAGAGATTGAAATTCGATGGAGAATACTGGCGTATTTCGCCGAACCTAACTGATTAAAAAAAATTACAGTAAAAACAAAAACGATTGAATATAAATCAATTTATATACATTCATATTACATTATTGTATGCGTTGCGACCCATTTGTGTCAATTTCTAGGTCCCAAATATTAGCGACTTAGCTCCTTTAATGGTTCATATAACATTTCAAGCCTAAAGAAAGACCTGCAAAAGGCAGATTTAGTTCTTGCATAATGTATGTTTAAACTATTATTGCAAGAACTGTCAGCTCTTTATCTAAATCTTACGTAATGCATCTTTAATTTTCCCTGGTTGATCACCATGTCATGCTATATTAATAATACAAGATACCTTTACACCATCCTCTGTTATACGTCAATAGATATATTTGAATTTTAATAATTCAGAGACGGCAAAGCGAAAGCGATTGTAATTGATACTTCATTAAACCAAGTATACATATCAAAATAAAGGAATAAGCAATTCGATACATCCGTTGTCTTCCAGTAGTTTTTTTATTATATAAAATAGAAATACATAAGTCTTCGGTCACATCAAATGCCCCAGTAGTCAGCTAATGTTGTTTGTTTATGTGATTCACCATGTAACAAATACTAGTATTTATTTAATTCTTTGGGTAAGAGGGGAGGGGGAGGGGGAGGGGGGGGGGGGTGGGGGGGGCCCATTGGTTAACGCATGCATTTTAGATCATAAGTTCTGTCATTGAGTCAAGTGGCATGGTTTCGATTCCCCGCTTGTACGTGCCAAGGAATGAGTTCGCCATCTAACCTCGTCGACTGGTTTCCTCCCAAAGCTAAAGACCTTATGTGCAAGCGAATTATAGTTTGTTTCGCGTGGGCGTAAAATTCCATTTATCTTTTTCTCTCTCTCCTCTATCTCTCGACTGTTTTGACAATAATTGACTTTGGTAGTTTATTCCATAGAAAAGGTCTGACATAGGACAAAGCACGTTTTCCAAGTTGAAAGTTAATATTTGGAGATTTCCAAAGATGTACTATATGAGAACTTTGATTACTACTGGTAGTTCAGGTCTTTACAATATTTTTTAAATATAAAATGTGAATTAATTAATATAAAATGTGGATTTCGGTGGATTTTCAGAATAAGTCCGACAGACCTATGACTGAACCTGGAAATTGTATACAAAGTTTTTTTTATGATTGATTTTAGTAGCCTAGGGTGTCCTCGTTCAGAATCTGCCGGGTGAACCTCGGTCACCCTTGAGCGTTTTGAGAAATTCAAGATGGCGCCCAAGACGTCCGCCACATCAAATAGTCCCCTATAGCTCCCATAGTATTTATTCTAGGATGATAATTTTGGTGTCTAACCGTATGTTTCTGGGGTCAAGGAATACACTGAAATCATTTATTATGTTGTGGGGTGATTAGATGATATTAAAATCAAACATGCCAGACAATATGACTCTTTAACTCGTTATCGGCAGTTGGGGGCGATTATTTCACCGAATCAAACTAAATCTAGAGACAAACTATATATTTCTGGACATAGGAGCGTATGAGTGATAGGATAACACCAAATACAGCCCTATCAGGGCTCCGGGGCCACATGGGTCGGTTCTGTAAATAGAGACAAGCTGATTGTTGAACATTTTAAAAAAAACTATTTCTAACCGCAAAACAGGAACATAACTTCCACAAAACTAGGTAATATCCAGTTTAATACTTTAGTCGTGTTTCTGGGAGAACTAGTCTCTGTCCTATTCATATCAGTTTCAGCCCGACTTGTATATTTTCTTAAAACATATCCCAATCAGTTATTTACGGTCCATACGGGGTTCAATAAATTGTAGTATTTTTATTGACTTGTTGAAAATCTTCGATTTTGACCAGTCTGATTATGATAGAATATGACCATAGCAACCATTATGGTCAGACCAGCCTTGAAATGAAATTTACCCATTATATTTCAAATACACTCACTATCTTTGTTTTTTGTGTTTCAGGTGTGTGTTTCAATGAGCCAATGGTTGAATTTCATTGTTGATCACATACAAGAAAAAGGTCATGAAGATTTCCTAGAATAAAGTTTTGAGGTGTAGAATTTTTGGCCACTGCAAACAGAGTCTAGCACACAAAAAATATTCATTCGCAGTGAGTCGCCCAGGAAATTTAGAGGACTGTTATTCTCATTCGACGCCACTTTTCGACCAATCAAAATCCAATAAATTTCCATTTTGGGCTACAATTTAATATAGATCTAAATTATATGATTAATTTTGTTAAAAAAAGAACAAAAAAGTGTGAGAATTATTTTCATTGACGTCAGAAATATGTGACGTCATTGATGAAACGCGTCATAAAAATATTTCTATGAGTCGCGTAATCTCGCCCAAGCGAGATTTGGTAAGATGGCATGCGCATTGCCATTTTTCCCCAGTGTATCCGGTTCCGGTCTAATTTTTTTTTTAATCAACAGTCTGTGGTGACAGTTTTAGTGACTCTCCTGTGTTACCGGAAAAGAGCTTTGCTCAAACACCGCTCTAATATGTAACAGGCATTGCCTGAGTAGAGCGAAGCTGATTATTGTCAAATATAAAACCTTCATAATTAATTTTCTCAAGTGATACAAAAAATGTTAAATAATTTTGTTTTTCAAAAGTGATTTTTATTTAGATCTAAATTTTATAAATTAATTTTGTTTTTAAAAAAAGAACAAAGAGGTGTGAGAATTATTTTCATTGACGTAAAAAATATATGACGTCATTGATTAGACGCGTCATAGAAATAGTTCTATGAGGCGCGTAATCTCACTTGGGCGAGATTTGGTGTGTAGAATTATTTTTGTTAGTTACGTGATCTCGCTTGGGCGAGATTTGGTAAGTTGACATGCGCATTGCCTGTTTTGCCCAGTGTATACGGTTCCTGTCTGAATTTTGTTTTAATCAACAGTCTGTGGGTGACTTTTTCAATTACGCTCCTGTGTTACCGGAAAAGAGCTTTGCTCAAGCACCGCGCGAAGATAATATGTAACAGGCATTGCCTGAGTAGAGCGAAGCTGATTATTGTCAAATATAAAACCTTCATAATTAATTTTCTCAAGTGATACAAAAAATGTTAAATAATTTAGTTTTTCCAAATTGATTTTCATTTAGATCTAAATTGTATACATTAATTTTGTTTTTAAAAAAAGAACAAGAAAGTGTGAGAATTATTTTCATTGACATCAAAAATATGTGACGTCATTGATTAGACGCGTCATAGAAATAGTTCTATGAGGCGCGTAATCTCGCTTGGGCGAGATTTGGTAAGTTGACATGCGCATTGCCTGTTTTGCCCAGTGTATCCGGTTCCGGTCTGAATTTTTTTTTAATCAACAGTCTGTGGGTGACAATTTCAGTTACGCTCCTGTGTTACCGGAAAAGAGCTTTGCTCAAGCACCGCGCTTCGCGCGATGCTTTAGAGCTTCGCTCTATATTACCTTTGGCGGTAGTCGTTTGCTCGGGGGTGGGGGTGGCCCAGTGGTCTAGAGAGTCGGGCTTCGAGCTGGCCGGCCACCTGAAAAGAAATGAAATGAAATGGGATTAAACGTCCCCCTGTTCTGCTCCTATGCTGGGCTAATGAAGACGGACATACGCCATACAATGTGCTATGAGGGGTAATTTTGCCCTGGCAGCGGCACTATGGCCTACTCTTATATCGAATTCCAACTGCCAAGGCATCTTTTAAGTGCACGCCAATGTATACACGGGACCTCGGGTTTTCGTCTCATCCGAATGACTATATAGCTGTCCTTGTCAGGCCCCCGTCCTGCACCACTGACAAGGTGAAACCACGTCGGAAAATTGCAGTCCTGACGTGCGCGTATGTGGCCTGGAGATAGGGACGCCTTCTCAACCTGTGAGGTTTCTTCGGGAAAACCGGTTTCCTACAGTGGGAAAGATTCACGAGCGTGCGATAATATAATAACGAATAATAAACTGTATTTAAGTTTTGTTGTTTTTGATGAATTCAGTGTATAAAAACTGGTGGATCAATCTGATTAAAAGACAGATCTATATTTCGTTTCGTTTTTTTATACTTTCGGTGGCCTGCACTACATGAAGATCTGACAAGTTATAGGCCTAGCGATAGGTCACGTCAGGGTTCAAAAGACCGACTTATGACCCTATGACGTCAGACATTTGATTAACCAATCAGTATTGATGTTACTAGTGGATTACCCACAGTTCCGTGAAAAACACGCCCAAAGCTCGCCGTAACAGACCGTTTCATTGGCTTATCCTCGACACCATTCAGAACACGAGTTAAATAACAACTCTTCCAGATCCAAATGTAGTAAAGACAAGTAAAACGAAATTTTGAACTATAAAAACGAAACGAAATAGGATCTGTGTTTTAACCAGATTGCTGGTGGATGTCTTTAGTGGAGGAAATTAAAATAGATAAATCTAAAACCATTGGTGGAGGACAAATCATAATTATAATCGATAATCAAAAGGTAAGTTTATGAAATGTTGATACAGGGAAAGTCCATTTGTATTTGGGAATCGATATAAAAACACCACAGCATCAAACGTAATGGTAAAAATAATTTCCCAAATTGGAGATGAACTACTTTTTATCTGTTCCACATACAGGATATCGCTATTATTTCATCCCCTTTAACCAATTTACACGCTGATTATAGAATACCACTTAAATCGACTTGAGCTATAATTATCTATAATTTCAATAACATTAAGTTATATTTATAGCACGGTTTTTTATCATACTCCTCACAATGTTTCGTTTAATTATACCTAATCCCACTTAACACTGCTGTATAGGAAGCAAATTTATGTTCCAAATTATGACTGGCCAATAGTCCGATTAAAAACCAATAGCTAACTGCGTAACAATATCATTACGCTTTAAACAGAGCTCCAAATTGGACCAAATTTGTTTACATAATGTTACGTCATGACTCACGATTTTATTATGCCCAATTAACCAGTGCATAGCAGAATTTTGCAGAAAATCTAATTGCGTGACAAACGAGGCTATCAAAACGAATACAATGTAAACAATCCTGTTTGGAGACGAACAATACTTTCACCGTTTTTAATACCTTAATTCATTGTCCAAAGTTTTAGGGAAGACCTCAGATTAAACGAAGGGTTGTCATGGTGGCCTGTCCAACCTCGAAGGTTTTCTCAGGGTCCTTCGGTTTCCTCCCACTGCTAAAGACCCCTACGCGCAAGTGGATTATTGAAATAAAAGTGAACCATGTGTTAGTCCTGAAATGACCTAGTTTGTATCCAGTGGACGTTAAACCCCATCTCTCTCTCACTCTTCTCTCTCCTAACGACAGAGGCCTATAAACAACTTGTAACATTGATACCTGCTCAACATGCTCGTTGTTATTGCACAGATAACCCACTTCACTTTTCTACTAAAACTAAAACTAGCAAAAAATTGCGAAAAGTGTGCAATAAGATTGAAAATGTCTAGTTATTGCACGGTTAGGCTCCAGCCAGTCTGCTCGAGGGAAAACAATCTGCTTATTCAAATAAAAGAACAAAGGATTATTTCCCGTCCATGTCACAATTTCAATTTACACTGTAACCAGGAAGCATTTAATTATATACACAAAATCTAAATAAACAGAATATTAACAAGTACAGCCAACTTAATTATGTTATTTTATCCAAACGAATTACTTAACCAAACCCTGGACACCATATTAAATTAGAAAGTGTAGCTGAGATTCTAAATGATGAAAACACCAGATCGTAAGGTTGAGATTTTATTAACACGCGGATCAAAGAATACTATATAATAATAACACAAGGTTTATGGATACACAATTACTGAGTACAGATATGTGTATAGTAGGACAACTATATGTACAGAATATGCAACAAAAATAACAATCAAATACAATTATCATGAAAATAAGCTGAAAATGATCGAAAGTAATCACCTTTTCAATAAAAATGTAAACTTGCTAAATTCACCTTTGTTCTTTGTGACCCCGGAGGTCAAAAGGTGAAATTACTGTTTTAGCACTTAGTTTTTATATTTTACGCTGACATTTATTGCTTTAAATCTTCCTAGTGCAATAACGGAAAATTTCACCTTTCATCCTTAACAAGTTTACATTTCCATGATACAAGAATGCCTGCGCATTCACTTTCGGTGCAAATGACCACATTTGACCTTTGACCCCGAATATCTCGAAAACGCCCCATCGGCGGACTGATTACCACACGGCATGGTATTCTACGCAAAATTTTACTATATAAAAGTTGGGTCTGGTTTTGTGCCCATTTGATGGACACCCCCGCGCACTGAGCCTCCGGTCTAAAGTGGGTTTGACGCTGGCTCGTTAGCCTGGAGGTCGGGTGTTTGATCCCTGCATGGGCCGAAAAAGTTCATCCAGATTTTCCGGCGTGGTTTCCCCCTTGTCAGTGATGCGGGACGGAGGACTTAACAAGGACAATTGTCTAGTCGTTCGAAATGGAAAAATAAGTTAGAGACAGGCCTCTAATTTTTAACAAGCGGTTGCCATGCAAGATACGCCCACATTTTGCAAGAGATGGACAGAGAACAAGCTAAAAAAAGAAGTGATTTTTCATACAATCAAGGGCCATAATTCAGGAAGTTACAATCCGATATGCATGAATATTAAAAGGAACCAAGATCTTTGGGTAAAAAAACATGTATTTCAAGTTACATCAAAATCGGATCAAAATTGTGTCCTCTCTCTAGAGGGTCCAAAACCTTGATATACCATATATTTACAATATTTGCGTATGAGGGGCAGCCATTTTGTCCGGCAGTTTTCGTCCGATTTGTAAGAAATTCTGACTCAACCATCATAAGGGTTTAACAGTGATATATTCAAACGATTTTTTAAATCGGATAAAAATTGTGACATCTAGAGGGATCACATTCTAAAAACGCGACTTTTCGTACAATCAAGGACCATAATTCAGGAAGTTATGATTAAATTTGTGCGAATATCGAAAGGAACCAAGATCTTTGGGTTATAAATATGTATTTCAAGTTTCATCAAAATCGGATCAAAATTGTAACCTCTATAGGGTCCACAACCTTGATATACCATATTTTTACGCTATTTGAGAACGAAGGGCGGCCATTTTGTCTTTCAGTTTTGGGCCGATTTTCACGAAATTCGAACTCAGTCGTCCTTAGGGTGTAACGGTGACATAATATGTTTTTTTAAATCGGATAAAAATTATGACCTCTATAGGGTCCACAAGCTAAAAACGTGATTTTTCGTACAATCTGGGGCCATAATTCAGGAAGTTACTGTCCGATATGCGCGAATATCGACCGGAACTAAGATCTTTAGGTTATAAACTTACATTTCAAGTTTCAACAAAATAGGATTAAAATTGGGACCTCTATAGGGTGCACAACCTTGAATGAATGAATGAATGAAATGTTTAATGGCACGTCAACTCCAACCGGGCTATATTGCGCCAAACATATGGTGAATATTACGAGACAGGCTAAATTATATCACAGAAAAACATTATATGCATAAATAAAAACAATATCACAGTTAATAAAATTAAAAATAAAAATAAAATTCAACTTATATGCATATAAATACTAAATACAAAACTGAAATGATATATATATACACTTAAAATTTATGATAAAATCCTGTCTCTTTTAAAAAGTCCAATACTTTACCATATAAACCCGGTTGGGCAAACATGTGATGTAATGACTGACAACGGTAATAATTTGATTTGATATTCTTGAGATACTTGCACTCAATCAGAATGTGCTTAACTGTCAAGAGGAACATGACAATGTTCACATTCTGGTTGAGGCTCTCGCTTCAAGATGAAAATGTGGGTTTAAAAAGTATGACCTATGCGAGAGCGACACAACACAATCTCCTCCCTCTTGTTAGTTCTATAGGAGCTTGGCCATTCTCCTAAGAGAGGCTTACGTGATGAAGTTTGTTTGTGTCTGCAAGATCCCATGACCGTTGCCAGCGGCCATAAATGAACAAATTTATTGATGAATTAAAATCTTTAAAAGGTAATAAAAACGGTGATAGGGGAAGATCTAAAGGAGCTTTGGCAGCAAAATCTCTTTGATCCTTCCACCTTATATCAACGTGACTGGGGAGCCAGCAAAAGACGATGTCTTTGCTGTTAAACTCTTAAGATAGTAGCAGACGATAAACATCTGCTACCAATGGGTGTTCAAGCTTTTTATTATTAATTGCTTGAAACGAAGCCAGAGAATCAGTAAAGGTGATGTATTTTAAAACTGATGAGGACTGGGTGAACTCCAAGGCTTGGAGAATAACCTGGAACTCAGCTGTAAAAATAAAAGCAGCAGGTGGAAGTCTTACAAAAATGGTCTCAGATGGTGTCCCGTTGGCACAAAGCTACCCTATCATCATCTTTCGAACCATCTGTATATATTGGAGCATAATCACCATATTTAGACCTTAGCAATCGAAAGAGAGACTGAAAAACAGTGGAGCTAGTATCTCTCTTTTTATGTTGTGTAAGATCGAAATCGATCTTTGGGGGAGATATAGCCCACGGTGGAGTCCTAACGAAAGGGGCATTCGCAATACTGTCAAGGCTGATACCAGCCTCCGGCAAAAGGGGTTGTATGCGAATACCGAATGGTGGAATAACTTTAATCTTGAGGAGATATAAATGCTCATGATAGGGTCTAAATATGGTGTTAAATGAAATATGATTTGGTAAAGATGCTATTTTCGTAGCATACTGAAGGGCCAGTTTATCACGTCTGATCCGCAATGGCGGCTCGTGCGCCTTGACCTATAAACTGTCCACTGGAGATGTAAGGAATGCCCCTAAACTGATTCGAAGTCCTTGGTTGTGTATGGTGTCGAGCTCTTTGAGATAAGACTCGCGGGCAGACCCATACACAATACACCCATAATCGAGTTTTGATCTTACTAATGCTCGATATAATCGGAGCAAGACCTTACGGTCTGCTCCCCAGTCAGTATTTGATAAGACTCTCAATATGTTGAGGGCTTTCAGACATTTCTTTTTTAGGCTTTTAATGTGAGTGATAAATGATAATTTTTTATCAAATATCTGCCCCAGAAATTTGGTTTCATCCACAATTGGAAGACGATCGCCGTCCAAGAATAGTTCTGGATCGGGATGCAAACCTCGTTTCTGACAGAAATGCATGCAGACAGTCTTTGATTTCGAAAAACGAAATCCATTTTCGGTTGTCCATTGTTGAAGTGAATTCAAACAAGCCAACAGTGAGGCTGATGTCCCCCGCCGAAATAGGAAAATAATTAGAGGACACATATAAATTTATCACAAATTATCTTTTACAAAGTATTGAACAATCAAACAGTATATCTTTACTTATAGTCTAAGCATACAATGTTTTTGATGGAATAATTATAGTATATTAAGGGGAAAACATGCTCTATGCCTACAGATCTAGAGTTTGGTTGTATCAACGGGTCTATTTTCCATCTTGCTGCAAGTTGTGCAAAGTTCACTGTTTTCTTTTTGTCATTAAATGTCAATTCATTATTGCATACTACATATTTAATTAATTTATAATAGTTTCTTTTTCAATTTGTTTTTTCCATTTATTTGTTTATTTACCTTGCCTATATTCATTGTATTGGATTGTATTGGAATTGCTCAATTGATGCTTTTATCAATACCTGGTTATAATAATTTTGAACATTTTAACTCAATTCGAAGGAGTGTGACGGACAGACAGACAAACAGACGACGGACGAACCCATTTTAATAGTCCCCTGCTTTCTTCGAAAGGCGGGGGACAATAAGCATACACACCAATTTTGAACATTTTAACTCAATTCGAAGGAGAGTTATTGTGTTCCAAAGTCTCAGCAAATCAAATTGCTTATCGCTCTGCTTAATCTGAGCAGAAAATGCTCATTATCGATCTTAGTCAAGGTATTACTGTAATGAAACTATACACCAAGTTTCATCACTCTCACTTAATTAGAACTAAAGTTATAGTGTCCCAAAGCATCAACCAATCAAATTGTTTATCTCTGCTTACCCTAAGCGGAACGGACAGACAAACAGACAGACGGACAAACCCATTTTAATAGTTCCCTGCTTTCTTCGAAAGGCGGGGGACAATAAGCATGAACATTTACTCAATTCGAAGATCAACCAATCAAATTGTTTATCTCTGCTTACCATAAGCGGAACGGACAAACAGACAGACGGACGAACCCATTTTAATAGTTCCCTGCTTTCTTCGAAAGGCGGGGGACAATCAAAGTAGGAGAGTTATTGTTTTCCAAAGTCTCGACCAATCAAATTGCGTATCGCTCTGCTTACCCTGAGCAGAAAATGCTCATTATCAAACTTAGTCAAGGTATTACTGTAATGAAACTATACACCAAGTTTCATCAATCTCACTTAATTAGAACTAAAGTTATCGTGTCCCAAAGCATCAACCAATCAAATTGCTTATCTCTGCTTACCCTAAGCGGAAAATGCTCATCTTCGAACTCCATCAAGGCATTGACCTAATCAACACATACACCAAGTTTGAACATTCTAGCTCAATTAGGAAGAGAGTTATCGTGTCCCAAAGTATCAACCAATCAAATTGCTTATCTCTGCTTACCCTAAGCGGAAAATGCTCATCTTCGAACTCCATCAAGGCATTGACCTAATAAACACATACACCAAGTTTGAACATTCTAGCTCAATTAAAAGTTATCGTGTCCCAAAGCATCAACCAATCAAATTGCTTATCTCTGCTTACCCTAAGCGGAAAATGCTCATCTTCGAACTCCATCAAGGCATTGACCTAATCAACACATACACCAAGTTTGAACATTCTAGCCCAATTAGGAAGAGAGTTATCGTGTCCCAAAGCATCAACCAATCAAATTGCTTATCTCTGCTTACCCTTAGCGGAAAATGCTCATCTTCGAACTCCATCAAGGCATGGACCTAATAAACACATACACCAAGTTTGAACATTCTAGCTCAATTAGGAAGAGAGTTATTGTGTCCCAAAAAGTGTGACAGACAGACAGACGGACGGACAGACAGACAGACGGACGAACCCATTTTAATAGTCCCCTGCTTTCTTCGAAAGGCGGGGGACAACAAAGCGCAACTTACGCTCGATTATCCGCATGTCTGTAGAACCATAGCACATCTGAAAGTCATCAACATAAAGAGCGCGGTTTGTACCTGGTTTAAGGCACGCTGGGATAGTATTAATTTTTATCGCAAAAAGAGTGGAGATAAAATACTTCACTGTGGAACTCGCACAACCTTGATATACCATATTTTTACGCTATTTGAGAACGAAGGGCGGCCATTTTGTCTGTCAGTTTTGGGCCAATTTTCACGAAATTCGAACTCAGCTGTCCTTGGGGTGTAACGGTGATATAATACTAAGGTGTTTTAAATCGGATAACAATTATGACCTCTATAGGGTCAACAAGCTAAAAACGCGATTTTTCGTACAACCAGGGGCCATAATTCAGGAAGTTACGTTCCGATATGCGCGAATATCGAAAGGAACCGAGATCTTTGGGTTATAAACTTTTATTTCAAGTTTCAACAAAATCGGATAAAAATTGTGACCACAAGCTAAAAACGTGATTTTTCGTACAAACAGGGGCCATAATCGATCCGATACATGCCAATATCGAAGGCAACCAAGATCTTTTGGAGATAAACCTATATTTCAAGTTTCGTCAAAATCTGATAAGAATTGTGACCTGTAGAGTGTCCACAAACAAATTGTGGCCGGACGGACAGGGGCGACGACAATATACGTCCACATGAAATCGTTGGAAGCAGAATGTTAAGGTCTTTGTTTTGGATAATCATATGTTCCTGCTTGGATTGTTAACCCTAGTTTGGTACATAAAAGCCACGACATTAGGATTAGAATTTAAAATTTCACTTTAAAGTGATTCAACGTTAATATATTTAATTGGAGATGTTAACCAGACTATTTCCTTTAATAATTTGAAAGTTAATATGATCAGAAATGTAAAATGGGAGAGAGGGAGAAATGGGGTTTAACGTCCACTCGACATAAACTAGGTCATTTCGGGACTAACATATGGTTCAATTTATTTCTATTATTCGCTTGCGCGTGGGGCTCTTTAAAAGTTGGAGGAAACCTGAGGCCCAAGAAAAACCCCACGAGGTTGGACAGGCGACCCTACTCCTCGTCACGAACAACCGGGGAATTGCAACCAAACCAGTTGACTCAATGACAGATCTTATGATACAACGCGCACGGGCTAACTATTCGGCCATCCACCCCCTTCCCCCTAAATTAGAATATAAAATGTCAAGTGATTCAACGTTAATGTTTTTAATTAAAGTTGTTCACCAGACAATTTGAACGTTAATGAATTTAATATGATCAGGAATGTGTAAGCTAATCTTTAACCGACATGAACGGAACCTTTTCAGGCAGAACATTAGAATATTCTATTAAAAGTTTTCTAGCCAGATCAATAGCATGAGACGCGTTATTAGCAACGCGTGTATTTTTGAGACTTTTTGTCCAAGTATTATGATAATTACTGACTTTATTCCACTTGTTATTTATAATCACGTGGGGAATATCCAATAAAGTACTTAAGATATGACCATGAAGACGATCGGTAATCACCACCCTCCCCCTTTGTAAGAATACCAGTCCATTATTTACTATAAGATAAGCATTTTCCATTTTCATCTTACTATGAGGTGTTCGCCAACCTAACCAATCATCAATGTGGATTGTGATGTCAGTCGGCAGTGTTGGAATTCCACCCGCAACCTGTTCTTGATCTGTTCTGCGAATCCATAAAATGTCATAAAAGGGTTTTAACGATCGTTGAACAGGACCAATCTGAAAAGCCATGTCGTGCCATGATAAGTTTTGCTTGTCCAGTAAAATGTTTTTGAGCAAGTGCTAAAGAGTGTCTGTCTCTAAGAATCATAGTTAAATTAGTTTCGTTCTTGTAAAGATTTTCACAATATTTTAGGTGTTTTTCTCCACCAGACATAAAGATACTCTGCGGAAACAGTATGAAATTAAATCCCCGAAACATATTAAATATTTTTTCTCTGAGACGATCATTAATAACCCACCCCACGAGATTTCCTCCGCCATGTAATAGAATTACGAGATTCTGATGAGTATAGTTTTTAACAATCGCCGATGCATTTACTAAGTTGTTTTGTACACACATGTGGTAATCACAATAATAAACTAACGTTTTATTCAGTTTTTTTAATAACATCATTTCACCAATGGTAATAGCCGGATCCCCTTTATTTTCATGTAAGGCAATATCAAGAAGCATTACATTTTTATAAGGCTTTAACAACTCGGTAAAAAGTTCATGATGTATTCTCTGTGCCTCCTGTATTATTGCATCACTTGTTGTTAAAAAGGGGGAATATATATCATAGGCCGGTGTATTGTTGAATAAAGGGTCGGTATACCGTTCACCAAATCTTTCTCCATTAAAATGAGATGAAACAGCTATGGAGCCAACTATCATCAAAGGTACTATGATGTACGCCATCGTCTTCATGCGACCTATCGAAATATAAAAAAGAAATAAGATTATAGTGTTCATAGTATATCACGGTGCTTTTAAATGTACTTTCTCGTGTACAAACTTTGTGATTCGATGATGTATTTGGACTAAAATCATATTCAAACTAATTAATCCATCAAAAACTTGCTTCAAATCCCTCTTGAAACTTTGCTGTCGTGGAGTGATACCAAAAGCGAGAAATAAACTGTTGTTAGACGCTATGTCTGTCATATCAATTCCTTGTGGGAGGATCCATTTTTCATTACTTACTGTCCATTTATCAACCATATTGAGGCCTAAGTAAATTATTTTCTGTCTAACTGCAGAGTCTTTTACACGTTGACACCCCTCAATGTTCCCACAAACTATTTGATCAAGAAATAACAACAGTTCCCCCAGTCAAACTAGCACACAATAAGCTGGCAGACAGTCGGGTTGCCAGTTAGTGATACCCTGACATTTTTGCCCAGTGCTTGCTCCATAGGTATTTTTCGAGCTGCCAGTTAGTGATACTTTGACATTTTTGCCCAGTGCTTACCCTATGGGTATTTTTCGAATAATCCAGTATTTTTCTAGTAAGTCTGGGTGTCTATACTTTCTATATATACCAAATTTGTCATATTTTTGGGGGAAATAACCACCCGATAAATGCTTTCGGGACAACGTATGTTTAATCTATCCAGATGTATGAAGCGACTCGATGAACGAGGCTGAACATATTCCATGTAAGAGAATACTACCGGTGTAGACTGGAATAAACAGACTGCCATTCATTTCGGACTCTTCCCGTATTTCGCCGAACATAACTGATTAGAAATTACTGCAGTAAAAACGAAAACGATTGAATGTAAATCAGTTTACATACGTTCATATTACATTATTGTATGCGTTGCGAATCATTTGTGTCCCTTTCTAGGTCCCAAATATTAGCGATTTAGCTCCTTTAAAATGTTACCAAATTTCAGATTTTTAATACTATTCTTATTACTAAAAATAGAATCACGGGCATTAAATTCACTCGGATCCTTGCCACATTCACAAGCGGTTATTTTAGCAGGTTCTACTCACCTCGGGGATGGGGGTGTCTAGTGGTTTATCGCTTGTCCAACCACGTAAATTTTCTCCGGGTCCTCCCACTAAGGACCCCCTACGCGCAAGCAAATTATTTGTCGAGTGGACGTTAAACCCCATTTCTCTCCCTCTCGCTACCCACCATTTAAAAGTTTTAATCGTATACACTAAAACCCTTACCTTTTGTGATGGCGGGGAAACCCGTGTTATATTTTCCAAGAACATGAATAACAAGTCCCACGGAACACATCAGCAAACCCAGCCAATTAGCACCAGAAGCTCGCCGACTTCCAACAGCATACAACAGTACCACAACCAACAATCTCTTACAGATATTTAAAATAGAATGATTAAACACCGTCATAGTCTTTAATACAATATTGGTACTGATATACGAATACATGACATGGAATATTCCTGACCCAACTACTAGAAGCACCATTAAAGTTGTGCCTTTAGAAAAAGCTCCCTTTCTTTCGGTGTTGTCTACTGCAATTAAGATAGTAACCGCGAAGAAAACGAAGACAAGATTCGCTTTCCGTTTCCTCAAATGACTCACTGAATTCATTTTGTGCTCTGTTGAAATGGCTATGTTTCTTGCTGCTAGAATAATATTGGACATAAAGGCCAAGAAAGTTCCAGAAGTTATTTCAATGTCGCCCAAAGGACTCCCGGTAAACAATAATGCTCCGTAAACAATAATCGGCAGACTAATCAGAGAAGACGATGGTATCGAAATTTTCTGGAACAGACTTTGAGCAACAGCGGATGTGATTGGTTCTAGTAATTTAATGGTGAACGTTGAAGACGCATTCATAAACGTCATACTATAATTGGTGCAAAATGTTGCCAGAATGTGAGCAACAATCTTTACAGAAGAGAGCAGTTTTGAGGATTTCTCCTTTCCGACCATTGATCGCATGTCCACCAGAACGATACACGTGAAACATTGTAAGAAGGTTAACGTTAATGAAGATATCAATGTGTTACTCTGTATAACTGTGTTCCATGTTTTTAGAAATCTTTTAGCTGTCCAGTGACAATAGAATGATGTAAGTGTCCAGGATATGAAGGCACACAATGCGTTGAACGAAGATGGCATCATCTGAAATAACAAAATTTTTATTAACATGGAATTGAGTTTTCATAATTTAATCACCCCGAAAACGAAAAACCGAGGTCCCGTGTACACATTGGCATGCACATAAAAGATCCCTTGGCAGTTGAAATTCGATATAAGAGTAGGCCGTAGCGCCGCTGCCCGGGCAAAATTTCCCTCATAGCACACTGTATGGCGTATGCCCGTCTTCATTAGCCCAAGTTAGGGGCAGAACAGTAGGACGTTAAACCCCATTTCATTTCTCTCAATATATTTAGTACTAACTTTATCGCAACCTTTCAATATTTAAATTATGACTTGACAAACGGATTCTTGTAATTTTACGTCTTTTTTCGGATGTCTATTGGTTTAATCAAATAATATTGTAAGCCAAATATATTTACAATATACTTGATAATTCAAATTTCTCAATACACTCCTGTCTAAATATGTTTGTGTTTATGAGATGAAAAGGTTTTTCCCATAAATCTCCCAAGCTATTAACATTTTGTGTGATTCCAATTCCAGCTTCAGAGTTCTTGTCCTTTTTTTAAAATTTGATTTTAATTTACTTTTAGTAACTGTTGAAGCTTACGAAAAACAAAGGAAGTGGAAGAAACTATTCCAAGAAGGACTACTGTTTGTTTTGTGGGAATGAATATAAATCCAAAATCACCAAACATTATTTATCAGTCCATATAACAGAGTGACAGGTACAGCAAATAGTAAGATTACCAGTTAGAAGTCATATTTGAAGACACTACTTAAAGAAACTACAAAATGAGGGGAATTGTAAACATAATTGCAAGGTTTTGCAGGAAGGTAAAGGGCATCTTGCGGTATATAGAAGTCCTCATGATCCACACACTTATCAAATTCTCCTCATATATTCCATGCGAACATTGTTTGGTATTCGTGAGACAAAATGAAATGAAATGTTGTTTAATGGCACGTCAGCTCCAACCGGGCTATATTGCGCCAAACATATGGTGAATCTAACGAGACAAATTAAAACAATATCACATAATTGAATTTATATATGTAAATAAAAACAAATATCACAGAAAATATATAATTAAAAATAAATATAACAAATCTTTTACATATATAAATATTTAAAACGATATACATGATTAAATATATACAGTACAATTAAAATTGAGAATAAAAGTTTGTCTCTTTTAAAAATGTTAGCATTTTATCATATAGCTCCGGTTGAGCAAATAGCTGACGTAATGACTGGCAACGGTAGTATTTATATCTAGTATACTTGAGATTTTTGCACTCAATCAAGATGTGTCTCACTGTCAAAGGAACATGACAGTGAACACATTCCGGTTGAGGCTCTCGCTTCAAAATGAAAATATGAGTTAAAAAAGTATGACCAATGCGAGAGCGACACAAAACAACTTCATCTCTCCTGTTAGACCTGTAGGAGCTTGGCCATTCTCCAAGGAGAGGCTTTATGTGATGAAGTTTGTTTGTGCCTGCAAGATCCCAAGACCGTTGCCAGCGGTCATAAATAAAATTATTTATACAGGATTTAAAATCCGTGTATGGCGTTAAAAATTCGAATAAGGGAAGATCTAAGGCAGACTTGGCAGCCAAATCTGCTTGATCATTCCCTTTTATTTCCATGTGACTGGGGAGCCAGCAAAGGACAATGTCCTTGCTGATGAACTCGTTTGATAGTAACAGACCATAAATGTCTGCTACTAATGGGTGTTCAAGCTGTTTATTATTTATTGTTTGTAGTGAGGACAAAGAATCAGTAAAAATTATATATTTTAAATCAGATGTTGATTGAATGAACTCCAAAGCCTGCAGAATGGCCTGGAGTTCAGCTGTAAAGATGGAAGCAGCAGGTGGAAGGTGGACAGAAATGGTCTCAGATGGTGTCACGGTAGCGAAGCTACCCGATCACCATCTTTCGAACCATCTGTATAAATTGGAGCATAATCACCATATTTAGACTTCAGCTCTCGAAAGAGAGACTGAAACACCGTAGAGCTAGTATCTCTCTTTTTATGTTGTGTAAGATGGAAATCAATCTTTAGGGGAGATATAGCCCACGGTGGAGTCCTAAAGAAAGGGGTATTCGCAATACTGTCCAGGCTGATACCAGCCTCAGAGAAAAGGGGTTGTATGCGAATACCGAAAGGTGGAATAACGTTAGTCTTAAGCAGATATAGATGCTCATGATATAGTCTAAATATGGTGTTAAATGAAAAATGATTTGGTAAAGATGCTATTTTCGTAGCATACTGCAGGGCCAGTTTATCACGTCTGTTGTGCAGTGAGGGCTCATGCGCCTCGACGTATAAACTCTCCACTGGAGATGTACGAAATGATTGGCTTGATGCTATCGATAATGGTGCGATGAGTGGTATACTGTATCTTGATTTTAGCAAAGCATTTGATCTCATTGATCACAAGCTTATTATTGAAAAACTACATCTTTATCGATTTGATAATAATTCAAATTTTGATAGAATCATATCTTGACTCACGGAAGCAAAAAGTATGTTTAGGATCAATTACTACATTCAAATGCGGGGTTCCACAAGGTTCGATCCTGGGTCCTCTCCTATTCCTTATTTTAATAAATGATCTCCCACTCAATATTGAATCAAGTCAGAGTCTATTGCTCATGCTCTCCAGATAAGATATGGCAAAAGGTAATATTGAGTCTTTAAACACGTCACTAGCTTCACAAACTCGACCCACAATGCCGACACGACCCGTTTCAACATCATTCACTTTAAATTGAAAGATTGACGGAAAGCGAGGGATAGCGTGGAATCATAGGCCGTTGTAACCCTCATAAAATTAATAAATACACACAGTCCATTTGTAGGAAACCTGTATCTGAAGGTCAACTCTATTATTTCATTTGGAATAGCGATGACATTGGTAGTCAGATCAAAACCCGCTACGCAAAGAATAAACGACCGAGACGCTTTAGGTTTAAACGATTTATAATATACGATTAAAAGTAGTGTATTTCCCGCTAAACCAATCAATCCTAAAATACCAACAAATATTATAGCAGGCTGGTATCTAAGTCTCGATTCATGGCATAATTCATCCAGATAGCTGTTAATTTCTTCTTCAGTGTAGCTGATATTTAGCATTGGTGTGGCATTCATGATAGCAGTCTTATTCATTAGTCCCGAAAGTTACCCAGGTTGAGTTTCTGAACGATCTGCACTGCTTTCCAACGTACTGACACGATGTCGACGTAACCATGCCAAAATCTAACTTTATTTGATCACAAATTAGAAATTATTGGCAACAACAATATTGTTAAATATTATCCAAGTTACATTGTGATAAATCTCCATGTTAAATATCCAAGTTACATTGTGATAAATCTCCATGTTAAATGTCCAAGTTAAATATCCATGTTAAATATCCAAGTTAAATGGCTTTATGGCGTTAAATATCCATGTTAAATATCCAAGTTAAATGGCGTTATGACGTTAAATATCCATGTTAAATATCCAAGTTGAATGGCGTTAAATATCCAACAGTTAAATTGTTGTTTTCAGTAATTATCAATGACGGATGATGACAGTTAACAATTAACACTATATTCCCCTTCTTCAGTGTGATATTTTCAAATCTGGTGATGTTGAGGTCCACAGAGTAATCTACTGAGATTTTACTGACGATACTTTATATTAGCCCGATTGGTGCCGACAAGTAGAACGATAAACCCCATTTCATCCAATCTGGATAAACCATCAACCTATGCACAAAACTGCGTTTCGATTTCTTGCTATGGTCAAATAATTTCCACTAAATCGGGTGATCAAATCAACCGTTCTTCCCGTGAAACACGTATACGTGTAAGTACGGAAGCCTGACGGGCCTGATACCGATTCAACGAAATCCGGTTGATCGCAGTGCATTCTTAAACAGCGGATACATATTCATTAAATCATTGTTAAACGAAGAGACGTCATAGCCGGAAATCATCTGGTGTGCTAGTCAGTTAAAGATACTATCTCATACATGGCTTGGTAGAGAGAGAGTGCGGAGGGGGAGATAAATGGGGTTTAACATCCACTCGACACAAACCAGGTCATTTCGGGACTAACATATTGTTCAATTCTATTTCAATAATTTGCTTGGGCGTAGGGGTCTTTAGCAGTGGGAAGAAACCGGAGGACTCATGAGGTTGGACAGGCGAACCTACCCATTCGGGGAATCAAAACCACCCTAGTTGACTCAATAACAGACCGTATGATACAGCGCGCACGCGCTAACCTTTATGTTTTTGTATATACTGTAAACACGACACCATTAAATGTGACCGGGTCTGTAAAATGTCTCTGATTGGTCAACTAAGTTGTATAGTTTAAATATATCTTGTTTTATTGTTATATGGTTTATTAAAATGACATCACCAAACTGATGACGTCATTTCTATCAAGCATATTTAGTTTCCCCGTCACAATCAGTTATTGAATTTAAAGACTGTCCGGTCACTACCAAGTTGTCTATTTTCAAGACTGTCACATCACAGACAACTGTTGACTTTGAAGACTGTCACGCCACAGCCAGCAACCAGTTGTCTATTTTAAAGACTGTCATGTCCCAGCTAGTTGTTGAGTTTAAAGCCCCCACCCCCAGGCCAGCATCCTGCAGCACTGACAAGGAGAAACCACAATAGAACCGGGATGATGAAGACGGTCAAACATCATGCAATGTATATAAAACTTAAAAGTAAACACAACAGTTCTGTGAATAACAATTAATGTATTTCTATTTAAGCTACGTTTCAACAATGATTCTCTTGTCGTTATCAAGCAAAATACTAATACAGACGTTCGTTCGTTCTTGGTGTTTAACGTCTGCTTCCACATAAGTGATATCGCAGACAAGACATAGGAGAGCCGAAGCTGAATCCTGTTTTTTAGAATATGATTTTGCAATCTTTCCAATTGATTTGGATTTGGTTTAGTGGGAAGTTCTTCCCTTTATTTAATATAAAACATATCGTTTGGTAGATGATCTCGTCTGCTTCTGGATTGGTAGATGTCATCGTTTGGGGTTAGTGTTTAGGTGCCAGGCCCGTCTTATCGTGGCCTCCCCTTACTCCACTATCCGGGTTTGGTATCAGTTTTATTTGCGGAATAGTGTTTAGGTGCCAAGTTCGTCTGACCGTAACTCCCCCTTACTCCACTATCCTGCTAGTTTGGTAGATGTCATCTTTGTGGGGTTTGTGTTTAGATGCCAGGCCCGTCTTATCGTAACCTCCCCTTACTCCACTATCCCACTCTGTAGGTTTGGTGTCTGTTTTTAGTGGAATAGTGTTTAGATGCCGAGTCCATCTGATCGTGACTCCCCCTTACTCCACTATCCTGCCAGTTTGGTACAAATCCCATATGTAGTTTAGTGTTTAGATGCCGGGCCCGTCTAACCGTGACCCCCTCTTACTTCACTATTCTACTTAGTGCAACTGTGTCCATTAGGGCGTGGATTTGTTCGAAGATTTGCAGTTTCAGATCTGGTCTCGGGAAGAGTAGGTTCTTAGTGTTGAATGGTATATTGTTGGACTCCATTGTTCTCACTAGTTCCCTTCTCCTTGTATACCTCGCAGTCTACCAGGACATGGTTGGTGGTGCATTCTTCTCCGCACTCACAGATGATGACTTGGTGTTTGTAGTCTCGCAGCCGCTCTTTCACCCTTAGCTTCGATATAAGTCTACAAATATCTCTTCTAGGGTGATTGAGTGTTGTCTTTGTGTAGATCTTGTCATCCAGCCGGAATCTGTATGTGTCATGTTCAACGAGATTTAATTCCCAGATTGAATTGACGTGTCTTTTGACCATAATGTAGATTTCCGTGGTGCTGTAGTCTATGGTGCGGAGTGGTGCTGTGTCCTTGAGACCTTCATTGGCGAGTCGATCTGCCTCCTCGTGTCCTCTAATGTTGACATGTGATGGAATCCACACGAGTTCTACTTTGCTTCCCTTCTCTAAAACCCTCTGGTACAGCTGCCTGATTTCCAAAATAACTTCTGGTCTTGAGTCCGATTTGTCATTTTGGATTGAAATCAGACTGCTCAGAGAGTCGCTTGGAATGACGAACACTAATACAGACAGAAGGTACGAAATATATATACTATGTACAATCCAAACATTTAATGAAACCATTTAATTAGGAGGACAGTGACCCTTTGATTATAATAATGAAACCATATGCAATATATCTAATCGAAATAATAGAACTACAGTACTTGTTATCCATAGAACTGTTGTGTTTATTTTTAATGTGTTCAATTACTAAATGCCATTCAAACAGTATACATAAAAATTGTCATCTGCTAAGAAATAATACTGGAATTTTGCCCTATAACCAGCAACATCTGTGACGATAAACCTTTCTTTTTAACAGTTTTAAAAAATTGTCATAAATAATTTTAGGATTTCACCGAACAAAAGATGTTTGTGAAATGATGAAACGAGAAGCGTGATTTTAATACAATCATGTTTTCTAATAATATATTCGATCATGTGATCGAACTTTATCTTTAAAATCACTAATCCATCAGATTTATTCATGTGATCGATATTTATATTTAAAATAACTAATCAGAGGAAGTTATTTATGATCACTGAAAGCGACAAAATTACCTATCCATTTCGGCGACCCAGCGGCCGGCGTATGACAACGTTTTCTGTTTCCAAAGAAATGGACAAACCCACGGGCATGACGCACAATGCAAACAATCAACAATAAAAATATCATCAAATCAATGGAATGGATCCCGGGGTCGGATATAAGCGTCCCCGTGCCGTATAGTCCCGGTCCTGTAGGGATACATGTTTCACTCAGAATGAAATCAAACTTGTCATTGAGTCGACTGGCGTGGTTTCGAATCCCCGGTTGTACGTGACAAGGAGTAGGGTCGCCTGTCCAACCTCGTAGGTTTTCTCCGGGTCCTCCGGTTTCCTCCAACTGCTAAAGACCCCTCTGCGCAAGCGAATTATTGAAATAAAATTAAACCATATGTTAGTCCCGAAATGACCTAGTTTGTGTCGAGTGGACGTTTAACCCCATTTCTCGCCCTCTCTTACAAAATTTTACAATGCCGTTGAAGAAAGCGGTTTACAACTATAGAAATAAGGCAAAATGCCACGCCCAAAAGAAGGACTGGATAGCAATAGATAGGGTTTTAAATAATTGTATACGTGTTTAGTATACCAATGTTCGTAGCATATTTCCATTATATACTATTCAAAAAAAGTAGGGGATATTTGATTTTTAAGTGTTATTAAAGTCACCTAATGAAACTGACGAAGAAACAAATGACAAAATGAAATGAAGTTCACATTCATCGATTTATTCCAAATGATCGTTAGACTAAGTAAGGCACAGACTGACCATTATAAGGGTAAAATGATACCCGGGGTCAAACAGCAAAGTTACCACAGCATCACAACCAAGTCAGTAACGGGTAAATCCTCCTCTGTTTGCCAAACAAGCATTGATCCGACGTGGCATACTCATAATGAGACGTCTAAGGTCATTTTGGTCCAGATTGTCCCATTCCTGTTGCAACGCAGCAGCAAGTTCTTGGACATTGGCAGGACGTTGTTGACGTTGACGTAACCTCTGTCCAAGCATGTCCCAGACATGCTCGATGGGGGAGAGGTCGGGACTCAGTGCTGGCCAAGGTAATGTGGTGATGTTCTGTTGTTGGAGGTAACCTGTAACGATCCTGGCCCTGTGACATCTTGCGTTGTCATCCTGGAAGATGAAACGGCGGCCATGACGTCGTGCGAACGGCACAACATGGACTGCCAAGATGTTGTCCCGGTAGTACTGGCCTGTAACACGCCCTGCAACAACATGTAAAGCCGTTCTTCCAGCAACAGTGATGCCTCCCCACACCATAACAGAACCACCCCCAAATCGATCATGTCTGATGACGTTAACGTCTTGGAAGCGCTCGTTTCGACGACGCCACACCCTCCTACGTCTGTCCAAAAAATCAACAGTGAACCTTGACTCATCTGAAAACATCACATTGCTCCAGCGTCGATTATCCCAGTGTTGACGATCCCTACACCAACGACGTCTTGCCTGAATGTGATGATCTCTCAAACAAGGGATCACGCGAGGACGTCGGGCGCGAAGGTGGACCCCTATGCAGTCGATTCCGAATAGTCTGGCCACTCACTCTCACACCAGTGTCTGTTTGAAGACGAGCGCTGATCTGATTTGCTGTGATGACACGATTTCTCAAGGCCAAGGTACGGATAAATCGATCCTGGGCTTGAATTGTCGCCCTGAGCGTGGTCTGTCCTGTACAGATTGTGTATCCCCTACTTTTTTTGAATAGTATATTTTATTATTCTTGCAAGACTAAAAAAAAATTTTATATTTATTGTAATAATGGTCCCTCTCCGGTCGAAAGATCCCAGAGGTGGAAGTTGCATAAGGCCGATTGGGCTCTATTTGAGTCATTGTGTCTCTTCTCTTTTGGTACAAAGGAGTTAGAAGATGCAGAGGAGCCCATGGCCTTATTCACTTCAATTCTTCAAGATGTAGCTGACCAGGCGATTCCAAAAACCACGACTGAACCAAAACGTTTCAATAAACCATGGTATAATAACGATTGCAAATCCGCTTTAAAAGAGCGTGATCGTATCCTAAGACGATTAAAGAATCGTCCTTCCATGGAGAATATTGCGGCATACCAGATGGTCCGAGCGAAGGCTCGTAGAACCATACGTCAAGCAAAGAAGTCTTTATGGCAAGGTTACGTCTCTAGGATCAACTCCCGTACAACATCAAAATCGGTATGGGATAGGATTCGTAGGATTAAAGGTAAAAGTAGTGCATTATCAGTTAACCATCTAAATGTTGATAATACCACCTTAACAACATTTCCTGATATTGCTAATTCTCTGGCCAGTACATTTTCATACAATTCATCATCCAATTTCTCCTCTGATGCCTTTCGGGGCATTAAAAATCTGCAGGAGAAAAGGCGACTTAATTTCAAGTCCCATAATGATGAATGTTACAATGATCATTTTTCTGTTGCAGAGCTCCGTGACTCACTTAAGCGAGCTCGCGATACTGCAACTGGTTCAGATGAAATACACTACCAAATTCTAAAACATTTACCTTTACTCATAATACTATTGGATCTTTTTAACCGGATTTGGGTTGATGGGAATTTCCCTCCTTCGTGGCATGAAGCCACAATAATTCCCATCCCTAAACCGGGTAAAGATCATACGAATCCTACCAACTATCGTCCGATCGCTTTAACTAGCTGCATTTGCAAAACCATGGAGAGATTGATCAATCGAAGGCTTGTTTGGTACCTTGAGTCCAACAACCTCATTACTGACCTCCAATGTGGATTTCGGTCCCAAAGGAGCACTCTTGGTCATCTCGTTCGATTTGAAACATTCGTCAGGGACGCTTTCATCCAGAAGCAACATTTAGTTGCAATATTTTTTGATCTGGAGAAAGCTTATGATACTACATGGAAACATGGTATCATGCGCGACCTCCATAACCTCGACCTACGGGGTCGCTTACCTATCTTCATTAAAAATTTCCTGGAAGATAGGTCATTTAAGGTACGACTGGGATCAATATTTTCTGACCCATTTTCTCAGGAGATGGGAGTTCCTCAGGGAAGCATATTATCTCCTACTCTTGTTGCGATTAAATTTAATACAATCCCAGCGTGCCTTAAACCAGGTACAAACGGCGCTCTTTATGTTGATGACTTTCAGATGTGCTATGGTTCTACAGACATGCGGATAATCGAACGTAAGTTGCAGCTTTGTTTGAATTCACTTCAACAATGAGCAACCGAAAATGGATTTCGATTTTCGAAATCCAAGACTGTCTGCATGCATTTCTGTCAGAAACGAGGTTTGCATCCCGATCCAGAACTATTCTTGGATGGCAATCGCCTTCCAGTTGTGGATGAAACCAAATTTCTGGGGCTGATATTTGATAAGAAGTTATCATTTATCCCCCACATTAAAAACCTCAAAAAGAAATGTCTGAAAGCCCTCAACATATTGAGAGTCCTATCAAATACTGACTGCGGAGCAGACCGCAAGGTCTTGCTTCGATTATATCGAGCATTAATTCGATCAAAACTCGATTATGGGTGTATTGTGTATTGGTCTGCCCGCGAGTCTTATCTCAAAGAGCTCGACACCATACACAACCAGGGACTTAGAATCAGTTTAGGAGCATTTCGTACATCTCCAGTGGACAGTTTATAAGTCGAGGCGCACGAGCCCTCACTGCACAACAGATGTGATAAACTGGCCCTGCAGTATGCTACGAAAATAGCATCTTTACCAAACCATATTTCATTTAACACCATATTTAGACCCTTACATGAGCATTTATATCTGCTCAAGACTAAAGTTATTCCACCATTCGGTATTCGCATACAACCCCTTTTGTCCGAGGCTGGTATCAGCCTTGATAGTATTGCGAATACCCCTTTCTTTATAACTCCACCGTGGGCTATATCTCCCCCAAAGATTGATTTCCATCTCACACAACATAAAAAGAGAGATACTAGCTCCACGGTGTTTCCGACTCTTTTTCGAGAGCTAAGGTCTAAATATGGTGATTATGCTCCTATTTACACAGATGGTTCTAAGGATGGCGATATGGTGGCTTCATCACATCTACTACAGCACATCATCTTTACTGATTCTCTGTCCTCGCTTCAAGCAATTAACAATAAACAGCTTGAACACCCATTAGTAGCAGATGTTTATCGTCTGCTACTATCTTACGAGTTCAGCAGCAAAGACGTTGTCTTTTGCTGGCTCCCCAGTCACGTTGATATAAGGGGGAATGATCAAGCAGATTTTGCTGCCAAAGCTGCTTTAGATCTTCCCCAATCACCCTTTTTAATACCATATAATGATTTTAAATCATGTATAAATCATTTTATTTATGATCGCTGGCAACGGTCTTGGGATCTTGCAGGCACAAATAAACTTCATCACATTAAGCCTCTCTTAGGAGATTGGCCCAACTCCTATAGAACCAACAGGAGGGATGAAGTTGTTTTGTGTCGCTCTCGCATTGGTCATACCTTTTAAACACACATTTTCATTTTGCACACATTTTCATTTTGAAGCTAGAGCCTCGACCGGAATGTGTTCACTGTCATGTTCCTTTGACCGTGAAGCACATTTTGATTGAGTGCAATCATCTCAAGAACATAAGATCGAAATATTACCGTTGCCAGTCTTTACGTCATCTGTTCGCCCAACCGGGTTTATATTGTAATATACTAGACTTTTTAAAAGAGACATGTTTTTATTATAAATTTTAATTGTATATTTATCATTTCATTTTTGTATTTTAAATATTAATATGCATAAAAGGTTTATTTCATTTTTAATTTTATTTACTGTGATATTGTTTTTATTTATGCATATAATACTTTTTTCTGTGATATTCATTTAACTTGTCTCGCATAAATCACCATATGTTTGGCGCAATATAGCCCGGTGGGTGCTGACGTGCCATAAAACCACATTTCATTTCATTTCATTTATATTTTGAATGGAATCGTTAAACTAGAATATACAAGACTACAATTATCACCGTGAGTTTATAAAACTGGATAACGTTTAAAAGGCACTTAGCTGTATTCTGTGGCACCTTTAAATAAACAAAAGTTGGTCTAAAACCACACAATGATGTAATATGGGTGTATATAGCACTGTAACGTTGATATCGTTTACTAATCAACAAATAATCTACATGAGGAGGAGGAGTTGGGGAGTATACGTGTGTAGATCACTCTCCAATTATTGTCAATATCTCAACAAGTCCTGTAAGATCACGTATAAAAACCGGATGGATATGTAATATGACACTATGAAGATATTTTCCGAGGAAATAATGTGAAAGTTACAGAGGTGTTTAGTGGAAAACTGAACATTTATTGAAATTGAATATTTTGTATAGTGGTCAATGAAGTGTGACGGTATTCCAGATGCACCATGTCCGTTCAACCGGAGAGGGGCTGAAGCCAACCATACACAAGGTGATATGCACTTATGTAAGCACTGTTATGAGTATCGATTTGGTCCAATAGGAAGAAGGGCCTCCAGTAAAAACAGAGTTAACATCCCCCAACCTGATAATGTCCAGCCTCAATCTTCAAGTGAATCTACTCAGGCTGAGAATAGAATTAATAGTGAGTCTGTCTCACTAACTGATGTCATTCTTGGTTACATTTTATTTTCAATGCAAAATAGCTCACTAGATAATATCAAGAGCGCAGTTCTCGGTCACTTTACACTTGAACAAATTGTAACCAGCAAGGATATACTATGGAGTCATTGTGATGTCCTGCTGATTGGTGAAAAATCACGAAGAAAGGATTCGACAGTTCGATCAGAAAAAGAAGCACATGTAATTGACGTTTTAAATGCCCTAGAATAACTGGATAAAGCTGATAAAATACCAATCGTTACAATAAATGCTATGGATCTAGGAAACATTCCTCGCTCGTACCCAGAAGAATTGAATAGTATTTCAGCTGCTGAGAGACTGAATCGATTTGAGGCAAAGATATCAAGTATACAGGATATATTGGAGCACGTGATATGTGAAAATGTGGCCTTAAAAGAACGAATGGATAAAGTTTCTAGGAAATCTTATTCTGAGTGTGTCAATAGTACGACAAAGCCTCCGATGCCACGTAAAAATATACAACATAATCAGATGAAAAAAACCGGAGTAAGCAACGACATTCCTGCCCCGCCAACCCATCTTCAGCTGTCTGGAACACGGGCCAGATCAACAGACCGTTCTAGTATCATCTCTGATGGACCTGAAATCAGCGAAAGATCCGATCTAATCAATGAACAGGTTACAAACATGGGGGGTTTTGAATTGTCACGTCGAGCTAAAAAAGATGTGAAGAGAAAATAGTCCAAACGTCGTCAGGTAATATTTGGCAAGTCGGCCTCCCAGCCCAGTAACTTTAAAGCTGCGCCGGAACCAAATAGGGAATTATTTATATATCGTGTGAACACTGATGTCACGGACACACAGATTTCTAATTATATCAAAGACCATGGTTTTACTGTAAGAGTACTGTCGTGCGTTTTGCATCAAGAGTCTAAATGTAAATCCTTCAAACTGGCAGTGCCGTCTTCAGAATTTAAACGACTGTTCGACGAATCGCTGTGGCCGAATGGGGTACGTATCCGCAAGTATACCCGTCCTAGAGACGAATCCAATTCTGCGCCAAATCAAGGAACTGTTTGTCTTTTGCTTCGTACAATTCCCATGGACACGGAACAGGCAGATTTGAATATATCCAGAAATTGTGTGACGAACATGACTTCCTGCTAATTCAAGAACATTGGTTACTTAAGGAATAAATACCTACTTTCTAGCATAAACTTAATGATGTCTGTGTCCACGGTGTCTCCGTCATGGATGGTGGTAGCTTACGTTGTGGACGACCTTACGGTGGATGTGCCATCATTTGGAGTAATAAACTTGTTTATAATATTGAACCAGTGTCCTTTAAGTCAAAACGAATATGTGCTGTAATCATACACTATGTCAATACAAGAATACTATTATGTAATGTTTATATGCCATGTGATAATTCAAATCTATTAGAATTTGACGATGCACTCGATGAAATAGTTTCCATTATATCTATCACAGGTCTAGACCACATTATTATCGGTGGCGATCTTAACACAGATTTCTCACGAGTAGCATCGCCACATTCTGTTCGATTGAATGAATTTTGCTTGTCAAACACATTAAGATGTGCACTTAGTCATAATATTTGTGATGTTGAATACTCATTTGAAAGTAAAATAACTGGTGATCGAAGTACAATTGATCACTTCCTTTTATCTGAAAATGACTCTGATAAAATTATCAAGTATACATCTATTCATGATGGCGATAACCTATCTGATCATTCTGCTATAAGCTTAACTCTAATATACAGGTAGAAGTGCTTAACAAAAGAATATCTTCATGCAAGCACATTAGTTCGCTCAAGTGGCAGAAAAGTTCCCACGATGAAATTTCACATTATCAAAATATACTTGATAATGAACTACGTAAAATAACGATACCATTTGAGGCTATTAACTGCAACGATGTGTCGTGTAGCCTTCACAGGACAATTCTAAATGACTATTTTAACAGGATCATTAACTGTAGTATATATGCAGCATGTCGAAGCATACCACACTCCAAACCAGGAAACCGGAAACCCGTTCCTGGTTGGAACGATCACATAAGAGACTACAGAACAGCATCCATATTTTGGCATAATATATGGAAGGAAAACAACTCCCCACGCTCTGGATATCTTGCCGATATACGGCGACGGACTAGAGCTCGTTATCATTATGCTCTCATGTCTGTGAAGTTGGATAGTGATCGCATTTGTTCAAATAGGCTTGCCGATAACCTTTTAAATAACAGAACAAAAACATTTTGGCGAGAAATTCAGAAGATTAAAGGCTCATGTAGTAATACGCCTAACTGCGTCGATGGTAATATAGGCTCAGAAAATGTTGCAAATTTGTTTTTCTCTAAATATAATGAATTATTTAATTGTGTACCATATAATGAGCAAGAAATAAGTAAACTACAAGACGAACTTGAATCAAATATTAAAAACAGCTGTCTAGATGAATGCAGCCATCACCACGTGATAACTACGTCAGATGTTATAAAAGTTGTTAAGCATTTGAAATATAATAAATTCGATGGGAACTTAGGTCAATCATCAGAACATATTATATATGCCCCGCCATCATATTATGTACATCTCTCACTATTATTAACTGAGATGCTTATCCATGGCTACTGTCCTCCAAATTTTATTTTATCCACAATTATATCTATCCCCAAAAATCGCAAGAAATCTTTAAATGATTCTGATAACTACAGGGGAATAGCACTGAGCAGCATTATTGGGAAATTATTTGATAGGATTATTCTTATTCAAAATCAAAACTGTTTAAAATCATCCGATCTACAGTTCGGCTTTAAGAATAGACACTCAACAACGCAGTGTTCATTTGTCCTTAATGAAACCATAAGTTATTATCATAATAGAAAATCTAATGTATATGTCACATTTTTAGACGCAAGTAAAGCATTCGACCGTGTCCATTACGTCAAATTATTCAGAGTTCTGATAAAAAGAGGTTTATGTCCACTTTTATGCCGATTTCTTTTAAACAGTTATATATACCAAACGATTCGCATAAAGTGGGATAACTATGTAACTGAATCTTTTAATGTCAAAAATGGTGTGAAACAGGGCGGAGTGTTGTCCCCTATACTGTTTATTTAGATGAACTTTTAATCAGATTAAGAAACAGCAACATTGGTTGTAAAATAGGTCATGTCTATGTCGGCGCTTTGGCTTACGCAGATGATGTAACACTTGTTACCCCATATAGACTGGCTCTTGTCCAATTACTAAACCTGTGTGCTGACTTCGCAAATGAATACGATGTTAAATTTAATCCAGACAAGTCTAAGCTTGTAGTGTTTAATTACAATACAAACAATAAAGAAATCAATAAAGATGTATATTTTAATGGTAAAATTATTAATATTGTAGATACAGAATTACACCTAGGTAATTCATTGCAATCAGAAACAAGAGAGCAGGTAATTCAAAAAGGTGTTAACAACTTCATAACCAGTTTTAATGTCGTAAATACTCACTTCATACATGTACATTCAAATGTAAAGTATAAGTTATTTAAGACATATTGTATGCCACTGTATGGTTGTCAGCTGTGGGATTTCTCCGATAGGTCCATTGAAAGATTTTACTGTACTTGGCGCAAGTGCACTCGTAGGCTGTGGGATATCCCATGTCGTACACACAATGTCCTTATTCCATTAATTTGTCAGGATTATTCTATAGAAGCTCAGCTTCATAAACGATTTGTAAAACAGTTTATTAGTTCAATTCAAAGTAATAATGAATGTATTAAGATATGTGCCCGTCATGCCCTACATGGAAGTTCTTCCAATACTTGTAATAACATTAGTTATGTCTGTAACAGATACGGCGTCTCTAGATACGATTTATATAATATAAAAGGAAATTTACTCACATAAAAAAGATCTTAATGAAATAATTACTTACTTATGCCTTGACTAAATGTATTTATATATATATTGTAAAGAAGTGTACACTAATGTACGAATAAATGTGAAATAAATAAATAAATAACTATTATGAATGAAAATATACAACACTAATAGATCAAAGTCATCAGTTTATATACATAATGTGTATTAGTTAGTTAAAATTGTTAGTAATCAGGCAGTAGCAGGGGCGGATATGGGCCGGGAACCGGCCCGGGCTCCCGTGTCGGGGGGGGGGTCCGGGCGCCTTCCCCCGGGAAAATTTTGAAAAATGAACCCCAAATATGCGATTTGGTTGCATATCTGATTATAATCTCTGTCAAATTCAGCCAGCAGACCAGCTATCACCAAACTTTGCTGAGGCCTTAAAATTGATTTTTTTTTATATACGAACCATTGGCAGACGTTTCTGGCGTATCCCCACAAACAGGGTGCAGGTGACTTAATAATTAGTAAATTTGCGGGCGACAGTGTCGGGTGAATCCGATGAAATTTTCGGATGAAATTCTTAATCCCCATTGCAAGATACCGAATTCAGGCCCATACCCAGCAACACCTTCCCAGAAAGTCTATTATACCAGCCCATTCCAGACTCTAGTGATGGCGTGGCGGCCCGTTAAAGCCACCGGCCACATAAAACACGATCATCATCGCTCCATGGTCGGTCCAATACCCCGCCCCCATATAAACTTCAACAGTCTTTTAAGACGGACAAAATTGTTTTTTCCATTTTTTGTTCGACCGGCCCAATCCGCCCCTGGGCAGTAGTCATTAAGTAGGTGTTTTGCCACTAAGGTGTTAAAACTGTGACTATTGAATGATATACACCAATATTGGTTAGGTTTGTGTATTCAATAGTGATGGGTATTATAAATAATCAGATTTTTACAGCTAGTTACACACTTGCTAATTAATAACAACTGTATAATTTGTAACCACTTTCTATACATACTAAACATTAGGTTAGGATACTGACCACTCTTATGATTTAATGACAAAAATTGTCTTTACTAAAAGGCCTAGCTTCATTAGTCAACGGTATTAGCATAGACGTGTAGAGTGATTTATATTCAATTTTAAAAGTTTTATTGTAATTTCTAATCAACTATACTGTTAAATGTCGTAATGTCGCGTAAAATGTCGTAATGTCGGGTTAAAATGTCGTGATGTCGGGTTGTCGTGGTGTCGTGATGTCGGGTTATCGGCCATATTCCTCTGAATACTATGATTATGTACACTGAAATTTTCCCGTTATTTTGCAGCGTGGTTTCTCCATGTCGGTAGTGCAGGACAAAGGTCCTGGCAAAGAACAGTGTCTAGTATTGTAGATGGGACAAACAAACAAGCTCCTGTGTACACATTGGTGTGCACTTAAAAAAGAATCCTTCACAGTTGAAATTCTATGAAGAAATGCCACTGTCCATTGAAAATTTTCGTCATATCACTCTGCATAGCGTATACCTATCTTCAATAGTCTGATTGGTTCGGAAAAGTAGGAAAATGAAATGAAATGGGGTTTAATGTCCAACTGTTTTGCTCCGGGGGCCACATTTGCTAAGTGAGCAAGACGCCGGTTCGCTAGCCGGTGTGGTTTCCCCTTGTCAGGGGATAACGTATAGTCTTTCAGACGGGACAAATAATCGAGGTTTCGTGTACATATAAGCGAGCACGTAGCGCCACTATCCGGGCAAAGCTTCCCTCACAGTACACTGTATAGCGTATTCCCGTCTTCATTAGCCCTGTCAGAGCAGAACAGTAGGACGTTAAACACAATTTCATTTCATTCAATTTTCCTACTTTTCTGCACCAATCGGGCTATTGAAGATAGGCATATGCTACGCGGAGTGCTATGGCGGAAATTTTCAATGGACCGTGGCATTTCTTAATCGAAATTCAACTGTGAAGGATTCTTTTAAGTGCACGCCAATATGTACACAGGAGCATGTTTTTTGTCCCATCTACACAACTAGACACTGTACTTTGCTAGACCCTTTGTCTTGCACTACAGATAGGGGGAAACCACGCTGCAAAATCCCGGGGAACTTTCTTGACCAACACCAGGATCAGTTAATAATCATACTATGGCCGATAACCCGACATCACGACATCACGACATTTTAACCTGACAATACGACATTTTTACCCGACATCACGACATTTTTACGCGACAATATGGTTGTTTATTAGATAACATCAGATTTGTTTAAACTGCGAGTTATAAATAGACAATTTTTCCCTTAGTTTTTTTCTCCTCTCTTCCTGCATTTTTCGGTTGACTTTTTGGTCTAGAATTGGAGAAAATGGTTCAAATTTGCAATTTCATAGCAGTTTTGAGTAATACTAATGATATTACAGCGGAGGGATAGGGGATGTAAAGTGTCTTTCTGCAGAGCAATCATTGTGTCGGAAGTGAGATTTTCACCCCAGTCAACTTCAAATCCCGGTAGCAAAAAATCTAAACGGTCAACCCCTACAAATTTATGATGAGAATATTGCCAAATGTGGTCCCCATTGTGCCTATAAAGATTGGAACCAACGGAATGTTGAGCAAACAGCTACAGCCATTTAACATTGATGTCAATGGGCAAATAATTGCTAGTCTGAGTCCATCTTATCTTAGTCTTACAACTAGAGTTATCTTTCCCTGGGATCGTTTATTTTTAAATACCGTATTTTAATGACATGCAGATATAGTCACGTGATCAGTTTATTTCCGTAATATGCATAGAGAAAATCTCGAGTAGAAAATCTGAAGTTGAAAGTCGAATGTCAAAAGTTGATTATTGAAAGTAGAAATTCTGTTGTTGAAAGTAGAATATTTACGACTTAAAGTTGAAAAGGTGGACGTATTAGGTTGAAAAGCACGAGCGGTATATATGTTTCCCACAAGAAAATGTCCATTTTGGATAAGAATTTTCTCTTTTGATTTTTACTTTCTACTGCAGATCGCATTTTGAACCTGATACCCCGCCATACCAGTGTGCTATGAGGGAAATTTTGCCCGGGCAGCGGCGCTACGGCCTACTCTTATATCGAATTCCAACTGCCAAGGGTTCTTTTACGTGCACGCCAATATGTACACGGGACCTTGTCAGGCCGTCCGTCCTGCATCACTGACCAGGGGAAACCACGCCGGAAAATCTGGATGAACTTTCTCGGCCAATGCAGGGATCGCAACCCGACCTCCAGGCTAGCGAGACAGCGTCTTACCCACTTAGCCACGTGATCCCCAATATACTGGGTGAAATACACGGACAGTCCAAATGGAAAGGCAGTCGTTTGCGCCTGCTTAGTCTATTCTACACGGGTTTTTTTTTTTTGTTTTGGTTTTTTTTTTTGGTCGTTTCTGAATCAGCCATTTTGAATTACTTCAACATTGTCCTCCGGGTTTGTTCATTACAAATGGTGTTCGAAATCATTATGATATCATTTGCTAGCAAAAACCAGACTCGTTTACAAAACAAACTGATACTTGCATAAAAAAAAACATTAGTAAACAATTTAAAGAATATACATAGTTAAATGGCCAATCCCGATACTTTTTTGAAGAAACTGCTTAATTTTGTGTTAAAATCCATTAAAATCTCCTACCTACCTAAGGGTCTAGAAACTAACATAATATTTGTGATGCTTTTTCAAACGACTTAAACTCATCAGTCGTCATCTGGAAATCGAGTCCGGTGTCCCAAACTGTATTATACGGTGTCTGGATAAAACCAGACTTTTATTTTATAAAAAATAATGTGTCGGTGAAATTTACCTTTCGTTATCAAGTACATCACATGGGTCATTCACTGTATAGAGACCTCTCAAGGAACGGGAATCAATTATCAGGTCACCCAGCGAAAAAGATGTCCCGAAATTTTGAAAGGTTTCGTGCCTGGATAAGCAGTTTTGACGTTCACGTCCAAACGACTCAATATTTTGAGCTGACTTTTTGAGACAAGGAAAAAACCCATTTCGCTTTATATTGACGCTTAAATTCCATACGTACTCGGACTTTTATTTTTGAAACTCAAATCGGGATAGTCCCTTTAATATGGACGACGAAACAGCTCTTTATTCGGCGTTCTTATTTCTTAGTTCTTATTTCTTAGTTCTTTATTTGTTGTCGTATTCCGACATTTTTACACTAAAATTACCATTTGTATCTTAAAATCAATATTGGCTTCGCAAATCAGACATTTGTCATATCAGATTTGTTTAATTTAATTTTAGTTATACAAAGATCAAATTTATTTTTAGAAATCAAAACAAAAAATTAGCCTACATTTACATTTCATTAGAGACATACAACAAAAAACAAATCTGGAACAACAAATTTCCAAATACAAATGTTAAAAAAAATTTCTCGAAACTCATCGAACCGGAATATTATGACGACATCAACCTGACATGCAATAAGTCACCATACAATAATGGGGAATCGAGTAAGAATATATAGGCCAACAATAAGCAAAATCGCTTGCCGGCCGTGACTGTAGTGAAACCACGCAGGTAGTATGCCCCTAAAATAAAGATTGCGTCAGCCGAGTCATATGGATGGCGAGCATTCGTCATTATTGTCCCCTATTTATGCAATAGCCCTTCCTCTCATTCACCAGTCCTACGGTGTACCCTAACGTAGTTAAATTTTATTTAAATGTTTTAATAACAACCACTTGGGATTCTGTTCTGGCCTTTTGTTGACTGTTACAATTGGTTGTTTCTGAATTGGTTTGGGTAGTCTTTGAAGTATTTAATAGAAATTTACTAGACTGTTTTATACAGTATAGTTACAGACCAAATCAAAGACAATTCAGGTTTACAGAATTTAAACAGTAAATTAACAGGATCAGCCTCTTATAGATGTATGCATTGTAAAATGTGTAGGGGCTATGTTTCTAAATGTTGGTGTATTAATGTGTATATCTGAAACATTAAACTGGTTCTAAACACTCCAGGCAATGCTTCGGCTTAAAATGGTTATTAATTTCACCAAACCATTTTACACCAAACTGGTTCTAAACACTCCAGGCAATGCTTTGGCTGAAAATGGTTATTAATTTCAAATTAATAAATTTTACACCAGGCACTATTGTAGCTTCACGGGTTTAAATCAGTTGAATTGTACCCTGTGCAATATTGCAAGTGCTTAATAACAATTTCAAATAAATTAGTTTTACACTAGACAATATTACAACTTTAAGGTGTTTAATAATTTCGATCCATTTCATTTGTCTGCTGGGTAATATTACAGCTTTAACTATTTAATAATTTAAATTATTTTCACATAACGTATTATTTCAGATTTATAATAACAATTACACAAGACAAACCTACGGACATCACACACTATACAGACACCACAAACAACAAACGCATATATCAGATCTAGTGCCAGCGTGGTTTCCCCTTGTCAGTGAAGCAGGACGGAGGGCCTAACACGGACAGCTGTCTAGTCGTTCGGATGGGACGAAAAACCGAGGTCCCGTGTACGCATTGGCGTGCACGTAAAAGATCCCTGGCAGTTGGAATTCGATATAAGAGTAGGCCGTAGTGCCGCTGCCCGGGCAAAATTTCCCTCATTGCACACTGTATGGCGTATGCCCGTCTTCATTAGCCCAGTTTAGGAGCAGAACAGTAGGACGTTAAATCCCATTTCATTTCATTTCATTTCAGATCTAGTGAAAGGGACCTCATGCTAGCTGTAATGGTCCACTATGCTGTCATGTTCCTGAAGCACCACTGTCCCGGCAAAAACCGGGATCGAATCCGCGACCTCCAGGCTAGCGAGCCAGTGTCTCACTCACTGGGCCACCTTGGCTCATGCAACGACGATGTATTAAATATAAAAGAAAAGGTAAAATATAAAAACAAACAAGATTAAAGAATAAACAACGGGATTAAGTAGAAAATACATAAAAAAAACAAGTTCAATTGGTTGTTTAACATCAAAACATTTAAACATACATTATGCAAGAGTTAAATCTGCCAATTGCAGGTCTTTCTTTGGGCCTGAAATGTTATCTAAATTATTAATTATACATTAATGAACTTATCCAGACCATAATCAACCCTCGATGGTATTGCTAGCCTGCGATATTTATTGGGTTATTATCCCATTTGCTGTTCGACTTCCATTCATAATTTAATCATGACATGTATGATCGAGACTATGTTTTTTTATCGTACATACTTTAGTAATGATGATCGAGGCTAGGCCGAAATTTCAATCGCTTAATTCTCGGTTCATAGTGGATCAATTTGACTGAAATTTTCAGCAAATTGCCTTTACATTATCTAGTTTTTAACTGTTATAGTGAGAACTGCCAGCTCTTTATCTAATCTCCCATAATGTATCTTCAACTAAAATTCAAACAAATAAAGTATTTAGTTACGTTTAAAATAGGACTGGCGAATAATGAGGGGTGGGGGGCTATTCCATAATTAGGGTACAATAATAGAGAAAGCTCGCCACTCATATCACTAGACTAACGCGATTTTTATTTTAGGGGAGTTCCTTTACAGGGGAGGGGCCAGGGTCACGTATATCGTCATATAGAAAAACGGCAGACCACCACTACTACACACCGCACGTGCCAGTATTGCGTATCGTAAAATTAAAGTAATTTAATATTATTAGTCACCTTAAAGTTGTAATATTGCCCAGAATGTAATTCAAGTAATTTAAAAATTAATTAATTCCTTTAAGCAATAATATTGTTTAGAGTGAATATAGATATTGAACACCTTACACTGCAATAATCGCCTGTTGCACATAACGTCACTTTAGTGTTTTAGGTATAAAAGTATCACAAAGGGAATAGAAGATATTGACAAAAACTGGAGGGATTAAGGTAAGGTACTTTAACTGTAACAGGATTTTCCAACGTGGTTGTCCCTTGTCAGTGGTGCAGGACTGAGGGCCTGACACGGACAGCTGTCTAGTCTTTCGGGTGGGACGACAAACCGAGGTCCCGTGTATACATTGGCGTGCACGTAAAAGATCCTTTGGCAGTTGAAATTCAAAATAAGTGTAGGTCATAGTGCCGCTGCCCGGGCAAAATTTCTCTCATAGAAACCTGAATGGCGTATGCCCTTCTTCATTAGCCCAGTCGGTGCAGAACAGTAGGTCGTTAAACCCCATTTTATTTTATAATCGGATCAGATAGAGAGAGAGATGGGGTTTAACGTAACGTCCACACGACACAAACCACGCCACTTCGGGACTAACAGTAGGCCGTTAAACCACATTTCATTTTAACTGTAAAGACCATAGTATGGAGAATCGATCCTACAGTATTTAGTAACTGGAATAGTTTGTAAGAAGTCCTGACTGATGGCACGTAGAAACTGTACATTTGTTTACTATCTATGGAAATATTTGCGGAAAACAAACTGGCGACGGGCTTTTAACATAGCGAACAGCATGGAACGATGAAATTTGTCACAACGTTGTAGACTTACTGAATTTTATTATAATGTTATAGTGTTCAAAGTTTGGATACTTAGATTTACCTCTATAGGAATTACCCGTAAACTACAATATTGTCAAAAATTCCGTTCAGTATTTACAAAGACACGTGGAAGTAAAAAAAATTTCATCGATCAATGTTCTTCGCTATGTAATCAGCCCGCCGCCATTTTGTTTTTTCTGAAAAAATATTAGGCCTGTTTTAAAACCGATTGAGTCCAAGTCGGGTGATTACTCTATTTCGAGCGAAGACATTAGCCTTTGAAGGTTTGACAAGACGTGTGCAATAATTTCAACCACCGTACTGGTTGTTCGAAGCTAAGTCTCGCTCCTCCATTTTTAGCTTAAATTAAAATATGGCTGAACTGTGCTAATCTATTTAATATCGAAGAAATCCGATGCCATCGAGAGTTGATTATGGCCTGGATAAGTTAATTAATGTCTAATTAATAATTTAGAAAACATTTCAGGCCTAAAAAAAGACCTGCAGTAGGCAGATTTAGCTCTTGCATAATTTATGTTTAAGAAGGTGGAAATTAAAAAAAAATAATAATATTTTAGCGAAATTATAATACAACCGAAATGTAAATGTAGATGGTCTCGTGTACATATTTGCGTGCACGTAAAAGAACCCTTGGCACCTGAAATTCGATATAAGCTACAGGTTTTAGCACATTGCATGGCATATTCCCATCTTCATTAGAAATGAAATGAAATGAAATGGGTTTAACGTCCTACTGTTCTGCTCCTATACTGGGCTAATGAAGACGGGCATACGCCATACAGTGTGCTATGAGGGAAATTTTGCCAGGGCAGCGGCACTATCGCCTACTCTTATATCGAATTCCAACTGCCAAGGGATCTTTTACGTGCATTCCAATGTATACACGGGACCTCCGTCCTGCATCACTGACAAGGGGGAACCACGCCGGAAAATCGGGATGAACTTTCTCCGTAAATGCAGGAATCGAACACCCGACCTCCTGGCTAGCGAGCCAGCGCCTTTACCCACTTAGCCACGTGATCCCCTCATCTTCATTAGCCTAGCCTGTACAGACATATAGAATGTTAAACATTCCATTAAATTCTTATTTTAAAATAAATAAAATAAATTACCCGCCTTAAAGGGTTCAGACATTGTTTGCTTGCCTGCACGTCCTTGGTGGCGACCGTAGAAGGTCTGATTGAAATGATATCGTGGTCTTTACATAAGAAACATAGACTTGGCAATCTGATGTCTAGGACGTCAAGATCGATCCAGGCCAAGGTGTTCAATATTTTAACACCGTGTTTAAAACACATTTTCGTCTTCATCTAGTCGTGACGTTGGTTTTTTTTTTAGGGTTGGGGGTGTCTCATAAATGCATATTCCTGAAGCAATGGCCCGAGAAATCCCTCTCTGTGGGATTAGCTCTAATCAAACGGAACACTGCGAGGAGTATGCACAAATGAGGCATAAGGCCTAAATTTTATTTTATTTACAGATGGCGAAAATACCTATTGCGATTTTAATGATTATGCTGATGTTAAGCATCATTTCTCACGACATAGTCTATGGGACTGCCGTTAACAGACGTGGTGGCTATGGTGCTTGGAAGAAACGGGATATGGTAGAGAACATTGATGACTTGGCAGAAGTCGAACGATTTGTACCTGAACGAAAGACTGCTGATTCTTAGCGTTAAAAGATACTAAGACTTAGCTCAAGAGTACAACAATTGAAAAAAAACCACACCAACTTTTTCGTTAGTTTAGCGAAATTGTTTCAGAAAGATGTTTTATTCGAGGTTTCAGAACATTTCCGCCGTATACGTAGATATTTTCCTACGAACCAGTAAATCTGATTTCATTCACTCACCTGTGCTTTATTCAAAGTACGGCAAGGTCTTCATTGCGTTCGCAACGGACTTTTCAACATACTATAATTATGGACACAGCTCATCAAATATTCCTACGCCGTCACCCACGAATGTAGGGCGAAAGTTATTTTTAGTCTTTCTCTCCCTTTCCCGTAAAGGGACAATAACACTCTTGCTTAAAGGGACAATAACACTCTTGCTGGCTTGAAAGCTCCAGAAAATATATAATATCTCTATCTAAGTACTAGATGTTTAAGTGTCCTACCTGTTGTGTAAATTATCCATTACATCCAATTTTACTTGTCCAGAGGGTTCGAAAATATTTTTAAATCGAAGTTTCATTTGAAAAGGTTTACGTTAGACGTTTCAAACCATTATGTTGAATTTTTCAAAATTTTTAAATAAGGTGTGTTAAGATGAAATTTGTATCATCATTTTTTTTTATTATTATTCTAAAATAGTACAATTTGTTGACCAGAATAACGATTGTGACATATTATTCAGTTACAAGGGTTGTATTGAGCCTTTAAGTGATCTGTGGTAATATATTATCAACATACTATTCTGTGTTCTACATGGACTCAGACAAGCAATTATTTGCCCATTGACTTCAATGTTAAATGGCTGTAACATCACAGACTGTAGCTCTTTGCTCAACATTCCGTTGGTTCCAATCTTTATATAGGCACAATGGGGACCACATTTGACAATTTCCTCATCATAATTTTGTAGGGGGTTGACCGTTTAGATTTTTTGCTACGGGGATTTGAAGTTGACTGGGGTGAAAATCTCACTTCCGACACAATGATTGCTCTGCAGAAAGACACTTTACACCCCCTATCCCTCCGCTGTAATATCATCAGTATTACCCACAACTGATATGAAATTGCAAATTTGATCCCTTTTCTCCAATTCTAGACCAAAAAGTCAACCAAAAATGCACTAGGGGAGAAAAAAATTAAGGGAAAAATTGTCTATTTATAACTCGCAGTACATTTGTGAAATATGGGGAAATAATTACTAGTCTTAGTCCACATCGTCCTATTAGAGAGAGAGAGAGAAATGGGGTTTAACGTCCACTCAACACAAACTAAGTCATTTCGGGACTAAGATATGGTTTTAATTTTATTTCAATAATTCGCTTGCGCGTAGGGGTCTTTAGCAGTGGGAGGAAACCGGGGGACCCGGAGAAAACCCACGAGGTTGAACAGGCGACCCTACTCCTTGTCACGTACAACCGGGGATTCGAAACCACGCCAGTTGACTCAATGACAGGCTTTATGATACAGCGCGCACGTGCTAACCATTCGGCCATCCAACCCCCCTGTCCTATTAGAGACTCAACTCTCATATATCTTGGTCAATATATAAATAGGTCCATTAGTAAATATATGAGACATAAGACATATATCACAATACGGAAGTAAATGTGGTTCGAGTTATTAAACATGCAACAGCTAATTCTTCCAATTACAGGTCTATTTTAAAGACTGTCACGTCACAGACAACTGTTGAGTTGTTGACTTTGAAGACTGTCACGCCACAGCCAGTAATCAGCTGTCTAGTTTAAAGACTGTCATGTTCGAGCTAGTTGTTGAGTTTATAGCCCCCTGTCCTGCACCACTGACAAGGAGAAACCACGCTGGATCCGGGATGACTATGCAATGTATCTAAAAGAAATAATGCTGAAATTGTGCCCTGTAACCAGCAACATCTGTGACGATAAACCTTTCTTTTTAACAGTTTTAAAAAATTGTCATAAATAATTTTAGGACCGTAACTAGCTCAGAGCAACCAGGGGGGGGGGGGGTGAGAAGTGTTCTCAGGGGTGCTGTAAAATTGACGGACAATGTATTATCAATTTTTTTATGGTCGAAACTTATTTCACGGGGGGGGGGCGAAATTTTTTTCAGGGGGGGGGGGGGCATGTGATCGGCATTGATCTTTAAAATAACTAATCCATGAGATTTATTCATGTGATTGACATTTAACTTTAAAATCAACGTTTTCTCACGGGCATGACGCACAATGCATACAATAAACAATAAACATATCATCAAATCAAGGGATTAGATCGAGGTGGGGGGATTTAAGCGTTCCTGCACTGTCTAGTCCCTGTCACATTCTGATACGGGTTTCACGCAAAATGAAAACCAAACTTACAACACGGGAAACAATCCAAATGAAATGAAATGAAATGGGGTTTAACGTCCTACTGTTCTGCTCCTATACTGGGCTAATGAAGACGGGCATACGCCATACAGTGTGCTATGAGGGAAATTTTGCCCAGGCAGCGGCACTATCGCCTACTCTTATATCGAATTCCAACTGCCAAGGGATCTTTTACGTGCATTCCAATATATACATGGGACCTCGGTTTTTCGTCTCATCCGAAGGACTAGACAGCTGTCCTTGTCAGGCCCTCAGTTCTGCACCACTGACAAGAGGAAACCAGAGACAATCCAAGAAAAGGCGTATAATTCACGTGGAGGCATCGGTACCTACAAATTGTAGTTCGTCTATTTATAGTAAGTCTCTCCCTGTCTCTTTTCTCCCCTTTTGCATGCCCATTTTTGTTGATGTTTTGGTCTAGAATGGACGAAGAGGGTTTGAACTAACATTTTCTGTCAGGTTTTGGTGAATATTCATGATTTTGAGGCGGAAGGATAACAGAGTTATGAGGTTGGTTACGGTAACTAGATACATGTTCTTAGTATGCTTCTTCAAGTTTGTGTATCTCAAAATTTTGGTGGTCAACCTCATACAAATTTTAGTGGAAAGACATGACCATTTGTTCCTCTGTCTGCAGGTAGGCAAAGAGGCCAAAATTAACATTGAAGTCAATGGTGAAATTAATCGTGGTCTGCCTCCACCAATGTTGTTGAAGAAAACGTTTTACAACTATGGATTAAAAATAGGACAAGAGTCCAAAACGATGACTTTGATAGCAATGGATAACGTTTAAAAGGTGCTAATTAGCTCTATTCTGTGGCACCTTTGAATTTCTTATTGTAATTTCTTATTAATTATGTTGGGTGAAATAGTTGGACGGTCCAAACTGAAAGACAGCCGTGTAATACTAGGGGTTATTTTAGTTATATAAAAGGTGCTCTGTTTAATATATTGAAGTGCTTAACAGGGGCGGATTGGGGCCAGGAACCGGCCCAGGCTCCCGTGTCGGAGCGGCCCCTTTTTCCGACCGCGGAGCCCGGACGGGGGTCCTAGGGCTCTCCACCTGGAAAATTTTGAAAAATAATCCCCAAATATGCGGTTTGGTGGCATATCTGATTATAATCTCTGTCAAATAACATATCTCATAAATCGATTAATTTAGGCCAAAACCCCGCCCTGCAAGTAATTTACAACCATCAACCTGTGAAATTATCATATCGTCATATTATGCAGGATTCCGAATTCCGGCCCACACCCAGCACACCCGGCCCAGAAAGTCTATTATACCAGCCCATTCCAGACTCCAGTGATGGCGTGGCGGCCCGTTAAAGCCACCGGCCACATACAACATGATCATCATCGCTCCATGGCCGGTCCAATACCCCCTCCGCCCCATATAATGTTCAGCAGAAAAGGTGTTTTTTAGACGAATTGGACAAAATTATTTTTTTCATTTTTTCCGACCGGCCCTTCGGGCAATCCTCCCCTAGTGCTTAAACAAATGGTGACAACGAGAAATAGGCTTAGTAGGTATTTTGCAAGATTCAACTTACAGACAGTTCCTTTCACCATCAACTGCTGAAAGTAGGGTACTATCGTCCAGTCATCTCGTGCACAGATAATCCAATTAAATAGAATAATGTTGATGTAAAACGGTGCCCATACGAAACACTTAACCAAAAATGGTATTTGCCCCGCCCTAATAGCTGACAGATCTATACTTTCTATATAAGAAAGAGCGGGGTTAAATGTCCTTTCAGACACCATTCGGAGTTCCTAGGGGAACATCATACCCACAGCCTCCTCGGCTCACAGACCGAGGGGGTTTTCATGTAGACTTAGAGAGAGAGAGAGAAATGGGGTTTAACGTCCACTCGACACAAACTAGGTCATTTCGGGACTAGCACATGGTTTAGTTTTATTTCAATAATTCGCTTGCGCGTAGGGGTCTTTAGCAGTGGGAGGAAACCGGGGGACCCGGAGAAAACCCACGAGGCTGGACAGGATGTAGACTTAGAAAGGAAAGCGTGATGCCGCAAAACCCAAGCTAGGGATAGAGAACCTATATTAAGCTTATATTTAAACATGCAAGAGTCTAATCTGTCTATTGCAGGTCTTTCTTTAGGCCTGAAATGTTATATAAATTATTAATTAGACATTAATTAACCTATCCAGACCATAATCAACTCTAGATGGCATCGCTAGCCTTCGATCTTTAGTGGATTGTGAGCCGATTTACTGCATAACTTTCCTTCACGATTTAACGATTAAATGGATAATCGAGATTATGCTGTTTATTGTACTGACTTTAGTAATGATGATCGAGGCTAGGCGGAAATTTCAATCGCTTAGTTCGCGGTTCATAGTGGATCAATTTGAATGAAATTTTCAGCAAATTGCCTTTACATTATCTAGTTTTTAACTATTATAGTGCGAACTGCCAACTCGTTATCGAATCTCCCATAATGTATCTTTAATGCCATAGCAGTGTGTGTAGTTTCCTGTATATAACCATTGTATTATGGATGTTATAAAAACATAGTTAAACTAACAAAGTATTCCAGATTTCAATTGATCCTTGAAGTCAAACTTAGTTCCTAAATGACTGTAGTGTCACAACCGTTTGCGCCTGCTTAGTCCATTCTACACGGTTTCTTTAAAGTTGCAATTGCAAATTTTCAAGTTATTTTTTTAAAATGTATTAAAATAAAGCCTTAAAATAGATGGCCATAAACAGTCCTACCTTGTTAAAGAATAATCCTATAATTCGCTATTGCCAGCTGAGAAATTGGCAAAAATATCATTGTTTAACTTCAAATTCCAACGTTGGAAAATGGCTGCCCCATGTTGTCAATAGCAAAACAGGGGAGGTCATTGTGTTGTTATTTCCTGTATCATACATTTTTAAGGGTGGGAAATAATGCCCATGATCGTATAATAGGAATTTGATAACCTATTGAGCAAAAGACATAGAAATAATTATGTTTTGACTTTATTAGAAAATTTGAAATTCTCGCTTTAATTTGTCGTTTGTGAATCAGCCATTACTAATTACTTCAACATTGTCTTCTGGGTTTGTTCAATACAAATGGGGCTCGAAACCATTATGATATCATTTGCTAGCAAAAACCAGACTTGTTTACAAAACAAACAGATACTTGCATAAAAAAACATTAGTAAACAATTTAAAGAATATACATAGTTAAAGCAATTTAATATTAACATATAAAACATATGTAAAATTTAAAAAAAAAAAAGATCTAGTCAATATGTCATTATATATAACAGTTAAATCGTTGCTAGGAAACACAAAAACAACCGAGAACAGGCCCCAAGTTCAAAAAGCCTTCTTAGACTTAAATTGAGAATTTACTCAACTTTCAATCACTGCTTATAAGAAATATTTTGGTTCCAGAAACACAACACTTTGCACATAGTTTCTTATTGATGTATTTGATACATTGAAACAACACAAGTTTTATAAAGGGCTTTATATTAGTTAATATAATGCGAACAATTTTGAGTAAATTCTTAACTTAAGTCTGAGAAAGCTTTGTGACCTCGGGTCCAGCTCTTTTTAAAAATCAGTCTAAAACAACTGTATATCACAATTCTACTTTTGCAAACACAAAATCGGTCTGGAGTTCGTATAAAGAAGCGCCCATTGCTGTTAACAATCAGCCTAAAACGATTTGTAAAACTTAGTTTTAAACAACTTTATCATATTTAATCGTCGCTAACAAATGTCGGTCATATTATTATAACAAAATACAAGATCTAGATGTTGTCCTCTTTGGTTCCGGCGATGCGGGGGTTGTGGGGTTTAGGCGTGTTTCGGGCGCTGCTTTGGTTGATTCTGTTTTCTTTGGAGGCGATACTTGCTGTCGGGGCTCACCTTTTGGTTCCGGTAACCTTGGTTTGTTGTCGTGTACTTTAAGTTTGGTTTTATCGTCTTTCTCGATTTTTTTATCAGCAGATTGGATTTTATCTTCGATCTCGATTTGTTTATCAACGGGTTTGGTTTTATTCTCGATTTGTTTATCAGCGGGTTTGGTTTTATTCTCGTTCTCGATTTGTTTATCAGCGGGTTTGATTCTATCATGGTTATTTTGATTAGGCGGGGTGTAACGTTTGACGCTTGTCTGAACGGGTTTTGTCACAGAACTGGCTTTGGATGATTTGACAAAACTTGACGGAACTGTTTTGGTAACATCGGTTTTTTGCGTTTCCGACTGCATGTCATTTTTTGGAATTAATTTTCGGTTTTTATTGACCTTTTTCTCAGATTCATTCACACCTTCGTCAACAGACGGCAGGATCTCTCGAATCTTAGATCTCAACTCCTCAAATTTCGGACCCGACCATTTTTCCTGAACATCAGGATCCGAATGAAAATCAATGTATAAGAGTTCTGTAAACGCCATGCTCATTGGACCTCTAGGTGGCCACGCGGTATTTTCTAATAGAATGGGTATAATTGGACGTTTTAGCGCATCGCATAAACTAACTTCTCGTCGACAGTTGGCTGAAAGTGAATATTTTTCTGTGATACAAGATACGACGATCTTACATCCTCGTATACCACGATCTATTTTATCATAGAGAGAATCACCACCACCCATCTGATATATATCCATCCAACACTGATATCCTAACTCTGTTAATCTTTTATACAACAACATAATATTCTTTTGTTTACCCCATTGATAAGATATAAATACATCCGGGGATTTATCAACCTGGAATGGAAATAAAAAACAATTTTAAACATGAGCTCGGAGTTCCTGGTATCTGCAAAAATGACTATAAAACTACCCCACTTTGCAAAGATGCAACGGAAATATCAATCCTAGTTTTATTCCCATTATAACCTATTCACGGCAAAATGACGATACCCAAATAGAAGACGGTATTCGCCAGGCATTGTCCCCGGCTCCTATTTCCATTTCCATTTCCATCTGGGGGGGGGGGGGGGGTGATGGCCGAATGGTTAGCGTGCTGTATCATAACGTCTGTCATTGGTTTTGATTCCCCGTGGGTTTCCTCCGGGTCCATCGGTTTCCTTCCACTGCTAAAGACCCCTATGCGCAAACAATTTATTGAAATAAAATCGAACCATGTGTTAGTCCCTAGTGTGTCGAGTGGATTTTAAACGCTCTCTCTCGTGGGTTTCCTCCGGGTCCACCGGTTTCCTTCCACTGCTAAAGACCCCTACGCGCAAGCAATTTATTGAAATAAAATCGAACCATGTGTTAGTACCTAGTGTGTCGAGTGGATTTTAAACGCCATAAACAGATGCTGTACAATGACTGCGAATGCATACCATCAATCAATAAACTCACATGTTCATTATCGGTTGTGGTTGATTTATTTTCGTTATTTTGATCTTTTCCTCCGTCATTGGTTTTAGATTTTTCTATTTTAATTTCCTCCACTAAAGGCATCCACCATTTTTTATACACTGAATTCATAAAAAACAACAAAACTTAAAAAGAGTTTATTATTCTTGAAATCATTAAACTAAAATAAACTTGTTAGATTTGAATAATTAAACTAATAGATGAATATTATTACTTTACAAATCAGTACAGTGTATCTGGTAAAGAATGACGTCACAAGTCGTTTGACGTATATTAAATCCGTTATTTGCCCAATAGTCCATCAGTTTATTTCATTACCTTAATTATAAGGAACTTACTTTTATGAACTTTGGATTCATCCGGCACTACGCCGTTCATACTCAACTGCATCAACAATTCCTGAAACTTGGGTACTGGCCAGAATCGTTCATCATTCGTCTCTTCTTCTTTCTTTCTTTGGTAGAACATTCTAAACAGATATTCACTGAAGATAGGTCCCATCGACCCTGTTGGTGGCCACGGACAACTGTCAAATTTTAATGGTATGATTGATTTCTTTAAAGTCACAGCCAGATTCACCTAAAATATTAAATGAAATGAGGTTTAACGTCCTACTGTTCTGCGCCGAACTGGGCTAATGAAGACGGGCATACAGTGTGCAATGTGGAATATTTTGCCGGAACAGCGGTGCCACGGCCTACTCTTATATCGAATTCTAATTGTCAAGGAGTGGTTCGTTTACATGTACGCCAATGAGCGCGCGGGACTCTGTTTTCCGTCCCATCCGAATGACTATACGTTGTACTCACTGAGCCATCTCGGCCCCCATTGCACGTCTGATCTCTGGGTGCTTTGGTTCTAATGTCCCTGCCAATGAGACACAGCCGACATGACACACTGTCCGGTCAATCCAAATTCATTTCCTTACCTCTCGATTACAGTTCGGTGATTTGGCATATTTTTCGGTCGTACAGCTGATAATAACTTTAGCAGCTCGGATGCCTTGATCAATCTTTTCAAATAGTTTATCACCTCCTCCCATTTGTCCAATATCCATCCAACAATCATAGCCAGCCATTTCTAGATGCTGACGTAATAGTTTGACCTCTTGTTGGTGACCCCATTGATAACTCAGAAATATCGGAGGTGGGGTGGAATATTCAAATTCGTCATGTTCAACAACTTGTTCTATAAAACATACATATATCAACCCTATTAAAGGACAATAATATATATTGGTGTCAGTCATTATCACATATGTGATAGAACTGATTAAACACTTTCAAATATAATTTTAACACAGAGATCATTGCTACGATACATGCGTACTAAAGATTTCAACAATCGGAAGTGACGAACGCAAAAGGAAACACGAGTTATCCCTCTGTATAACTGACTGAAGTGGCGAGTGATAACAGATGCATGGGTGGATTTCTGCTTACTAAAAGACCAAAAGTTGTTGTGTGACATAGGTGTGTAAAGGGTAGCAAAGTATACATTTAAAAAAACAAAAAATCTCACCAGCAGCTTTCATAGCATTTTCTACAATAACAGCAGCATCAAGTCGATTGATTTCTTGTAGAGCTGTAAAAACACCAAATGTGGCTTCACTTGTTTTATGAGTGGCATACCATTCATTTAACATGACCATACAGGGATCAGTTTGTTGATTCCAACCTCTAATATCATCATTACTATAACCTAATCTACTAGATAATAATCTCCAATCAGCTTCTGTTTTAGGGTTCAATAGTTTACAAACATCCCTTGACCAGTAGGGGGCGTGGCTTAAAGTCTGAAATAACCAATAATAACTAAGAATACAGCACGATTTATTCAAAGTAAGACATTCTTTGTGAACAAGACTTAAATTTTCAACATTTAAAACAGATAAACAATGTATATTAGAATTCACAAAATACATGGACAATATTTATGGAATTAATATATAAGTTTTATGGAACAGTAGCTGTGATTTTATGATTTTATAATAAAAAAAAGTAAAACACTGTGTGAATTGTCAGCCAATATTACAAATATCCAGGTTCAATAAATATAATCAATTTATCTACGAATCCAGGGCTACCTTTTGGTCAATTTCTTCAACTTTTTGTACCGTTTCGTCCACCACTTCACCAAGTTGGTTTATTCTATTTCCCTGGTCGTCTACATCATATCTTATTTCTGTAATCTGCTCGATGTGACGTCCAACTTCCTCCGTAACTTGGTTGATGTTATTCTCGTTAGTTGTAACTCGTGTATCTAGATTACATATCTCATCTTGTTGTTGATCAATATCATCAGCTAATGTTTCTAAACTAAAACAACGTCATGCAATACTACAAGATTCATATCAGCAATTAATTTTCTAAACATACACAAGCCAAGGACAATAATGTCCATTTACTTCCCTGCTATTAGACCTCGGGGGTGAGACTACTAGTTGTTCTCTCCCATTAATTTCTACCTTTCAGTAAATCTATAATAGTGATAAGTATCTGAATTACATCACTTACCTTCTACCATCTAGTAAATCTATAATAGTGATAAGTATCTGAATTACATCACTTACATTCTACCTTCCAGTAAATCTATAATAGTGATAATTATATCTGAATTACATCACTTACCTTCTACCATCCAGTAAATCTATAATTGCTTTAGTTTGATCCTTGAAATTTTGGTCTGACCCTTGTTTACTTAGTTTCTCTATAAATTGTCGATGTTTCTCTATTAAACTTCTATGTGGTAAAACCATTCCCCTTATTTCAAGAACTATTGTCACCTTCTTAGAGGAAGACGCACTGCCTTTTAAAAATTTCAAGAAAAAATTCAGAATTCTTTCTGCTACTTTCTGCAATTTATAATGAAATTAAAATAATGACATTAAATAGGCGACATCTGGTAGAAGGGATGAGGTATACTAAAACATAGTACATACATTCCCGGGCCTCTTATTTATGGAGAAATCCATACTCATCGTGCCACCATTACCTCACTATTACCTATGGTCAACATGGCCACGCCTACAAAGTGTATGGCTCTAATCAACTTGACTAAGGGGAGATAAATCTGCTTCAAAAATCCTCTTAAATTCTCTATATCTATACTATTGATATGTCTTTAAATGGGCAGTGGTATATAATTATTATTCCTCACCTGATCATATTTGGTCGCTAAAATACCAAGAACTTTAAATAGATAATAATAGACATATTCATTGTATGGCCGTCCGAGGAATTTAGGAATCTGTTTCTTGAATAACGACGGTCGTTTATATGCCAGGGTTTCAAGTGACATTAAAAACAGAGATTGGTGAGTTGGTTCAAAATTATATATAACTTCAATGTACATCTCTATATTATCTTCTGTAAATAACTGAAATACAAGTTATTACTGAGTAGACAGCATACTGCCATGTTACTAGCACAAGGCGATATTTCGGATTAGCAAGCTACTACATCAAGCCCGGAAAAAAAGTACATGCCACAGATATTGTCAAGCAGTAAACTATCTGTATTTTCTACTATTATTATTATACTAAATGTTGAAGATTTTAAGAGATCAGTTACTAGATCAGTAGTGTTTGACATTTGCAGACCTATAAAAACAATTCGAGGTAGGCTAAATATCAAAGCAGAACTTCTCAAGGATATGGGACCAGATTTCCAGTGCATTCGTTACTACGACTTGATGCAGTCGCAATATCTCTGCTACCGTGTCCCGAAGTGCAATAAACTAAAAGAGTCCAGCGGCTCACGGGAGGGTCGGGGGAGTATCGCCCCACCTGAGAAGAGAATTTATGAAACCATATACTTCTGGAACAGCTTTTTGCGTCGATGATTTAGATTCTGGGGCTTGACAAGACGCATGGGGGCCTGGGGGGGGGGGGTGTAATCTTCCAAGATAAGGAGTAGGGTCTAATGAGGTGGAAATATGATACTCGTGATATAAATGATAATCATTCTTATAAATTAACAATCAGCCTGACCTTAGGTTATAACCACCCCCGACCCCCCCCCCCTACCTCCAAAATAAAAAAAAACGAACTAAAACAAAAAAAAAACCCCAAAAAACGGAAATTTACCTCAGGTTGGTTTTTGGCCACATGTGGTATTATTTGTACTAAATAAGTTACCACGCTACGATCTGATGATTCGATATACTTAAATAATCGCTGAAAATAATCTTTCATTGTTTTCGGGTTCTCTTGTGCTGGAAAGCACAACAATCAGACTTAATATGCTCATAGGGGGCGGGGGGGGGGGCATGTTGATGGGCTGAGATTATAAGTTTTACAATGTTAGTGTTATCAGATTTTTTGGCTTGTTAGTTTCAAGGTGATTGTTTCCATTGTGTGTGGTGCGGTCCCCAACATATTCTATTAGAGTCGGAGTAGAATATAACAGAAACAGGAATGAAAACCAGGTAACAACAAGGTACCAGATCTGATATCAAAAACGAGGTACCACGTTCGGTTTTTGATTAGGGGGCTGGATGGCCGAATGGTTACCACGTGCGCGCTGTATCATAAGGTCTGTCATTGAGTCAACTGGCGTGGTTTCGATTTCCCGGTTGTACGTGACAAGGAGTAGGGTCGCCTGTCCAACTTAGTGGGTTTTCTCCGGGTCTTCCGGTATCCTCCCACTGCTAAAGACCCCTACGTGCAATCGAATTATTGAAATAAAATTGAACCATATGTTAGTCCCGAAATGACTTAGTTTGTGTTGAGTGGACGTTAAACCCCATTTCTCTCTCTCTCTAGTTTGTGTCAAGTGGACGTTACACCTATCTCTCACCCCCCTCTCTTTCTCTCTCTCTCTCTCTCTCTCTCTCTCTCTCTCTCTCTCTCTCTCTCTGTGTTAAACAGTGTTGACTGTAAAATACTTACATAAAATGTCAGCTTTTCTATTTTCGAAGAACGCATCTAATAGCTTATCAAGATAAGGTGCGAATATTGGGGCGGCTTTAGCCCCTAAATTTTGGAAAGCATAACCAGCATGAAAACAAATATTTTTGTTCTTCTGTTTTAAAATATCTATAAATCGTTCGATTATTTTCTTTTCCTTGGCTAAATGACCGGTATCCAATAACTGTAAAAAGAATAATAAATAGGTATTACATTACTTACAACTGTGTACTACATCGTTAATTAATACCACATCGTTAAACAGGTTATACCATATCGTTAAACAATAACTACCATATCGTTCAACAAGTTATACCATATCGTTAAACAAGTAATACCGTATCGTTTAACAATTAATATCACAATTTATACCCCATCGTTTACACAACTACGACGCGATAATAAATGTCGTGTCGTTTTTATCCCCACCATACCAATTATATCCAAATAATAATAAATTATACCAATAATATCGAAATACTAGTAAATCATACCAATTATATCCAAATACTAGTAAATCATACCAATTATATCCAAATAATAGTAAACCATACCAATTATATCCAAATAATAGTAAATCACACCAATTATATCCAAATACTAGTAAATCATACCAATTATATCCAAATACTAGTAAATTATACCAATTATATCCAAATACTAGTAAATTATACCAATTATATCCAAATACTAGTAAATTTTACCAATTATATCCAAATACCGAACTGATTATATCCAAATATCAGCACTAGTAATCGACTAAATCAAAGACATTATGAACCTTTGCCCTTTAACAGAAGCTTTCAATGACAGGAGAAATAATGCCGGACAGTCTTGCAAATCTAATGCCAGGTTTCCACTATCACGATTTGCGCTACGATTGAAATCGTGGTTTTAATCGTGGAGTAATCGTGGTGATCCTATCAGGTCTTATCATATATTGTGGCCAGTCGTAGCAATCGTGTTGAGCGTGTCGAAACGTATCAAAACGTATTAAAACGTATCTGCATGTACCAGATCGTGGACTCAATAGAGATAATCCTATCGCAACGAACCATGCGACAGTGGGGACCATGCATTAGGTTTTTACGTTCGCTACAAGGTTCGCAGACAAATTCTAGATCTGAGCGGACTCATTAGGAATAATCCTATCGTAACGCATCGCACGACATTGGGAACCTACCATTATTGTGATACACATCAAAGGAACAACTTACCAATTTCATCAAGTTATCGGATAATGAGACGAAGAAATCATAATGCACTCCAAAAGGTTCATTTGTCTCAGGATCTATAAAATCTTGTTGAAAATTGGTCAGAGTTATCGACGCTAAAATATTCAATTCCTTCTCACTGAATTGTCTTTCTCCCCTAGAAATGGTTAATTAAGATTGTGTGAGAGAGACAGATAAATGGGGTTTAAGGTCCACTCGACACAAACTAGATCATTTCGGGACTTACATATGGTTTAATTTTATTTCAATGATTCTCTTGCGAGTAGCGGTCTTTAGCAGTGGGAGGAAATCGGAGGACCCGGAGAAAATCCACGAGGTTGGACAGGCGACCCTACTCCTTGTCACGTACAACCGGGGAATCGAAACCACGCCAGTTAAGTCAATGACAGGCTTTAGAATGAGATTGTACCGGCTGTCTTAATTCAGCATTTGAATAAAAGGTTTATTTCATGGCTGGATGGCGGAATGGTTAACGCGTGAGCGTTGTATCATAAGGTCTGTCATTGAGTCAACTGGCGTGGTTTCGACTCCCGAGTTGTACATGACAAGGAGTAGTGTTGCCTGTACAACCTCGTGGGTTTTCTTCTGGTTACTCGGGTTCCGCTCGCTGCGCTGCTAATGACCCCTATGCGCAAGCGAATTATTGAAATAAAAAATTGAACTATATGTTAGTCCCGAAATGGCCTGGTTTGTGTCGAGTGGACGTTACGTTAAACCCCATCTCTCTCTATCTGATCCGATTATGAAATGAAATGGGGTTTAACGACCTACTGTTCTGCATCGACTGGGCTAATGAAGAAGGGAACACGCCATTCAGGTTTCTATGAGGGAAATGTTGCCCGGACAGCGGCACTGCGACTTTTTCTTATGTCGAATTGCAACTACTAAGGGTTCTTTTACGTGCTCGTAATGTGTAAATGGAATCTCGTTTTTTTGTCCCATCCGAACGACTATACGTTTTCCCTTGCCAGGCCCTCTGATAAGGTAGAACCACCCAGATCAACTTCCTCGATCAACACAGAAATGTAACCCAAACCTTCAGGTTAGAGAGCCAGCTTCTAGCCACTAAAGCCACCGCGGCATCGAGGATATATAAAAACATACTTACCCAATAGTTTTCATGAAATGTTCTGAAAGTCTTGTTATAACTTGTCCCGGTTGGCGATTCTCCTATGGAAAATCTTCCGTTTTCATGATGGCCTCAATTCTCATCAGCGAATCAAATATTAACTGGCGATGTTCCTAGAATTAAGATTTAGGTTCAAAGGTGATCAATTCGAAATTTAAAACTTATACAGGGACAAATATGATATTTGACTAATCTAACCGTTTAGCTTACGTGACTATTTCAAAGCGCATTTCAAAGCGACCCCTCCCCCTTCCTCCTATTTAAGAAATTCCGGAAGTGTAACCATGGTACTTGGTCGTCAAGGCTAAACTGTTAATAAATTCAAACTGTTCTAAGAACGACTTGATGATGTTGAAGTCGTCGCGGTCCGTTGCTGGTAAGTTGGATGGTACTTTGTGAATTTTAATAGCAACACAATTCGGGGTCATTAGCAAAACGATTGAAACCGTCCTGGTCGCTAGCAGCAATCAGTTATAGCTTACGTGACTATTTCAAAGCGTATTTCAAAGCGACCCCCCCCCCCTTCCTCCTATTTAAGAAATTCCGGAAGTGTAACCATGGTACTTGGTCGTCAAGGCTAAACTGTTAATAAATTCAAACTGTTCTAACAACGACTTGATGATGTTGAAGTCGTCGCGGCCCGTTGCTGGTAAGTTGGATGGTACTTTGTGAATTTTAATAGCAACACAATTCGGGGTCATTAGCAAAACGATTGAAACCGTCCTGGTCGCTAGCACCAATCAGTTATAAAATAGCGGTGTTGTTTTACCACAAACAATAGTTTATTCAGGATAGCTGAATATTGTTACATAATGGCAGATGTTATGGATAGTTATTATTTTCATTATTTTAATGTATCAAATAAGAAACTATGTGCAAAGTTGCGTGTTTCGGGATCAAAGATATTTTTCATAAACACTGATTCAAAGTTGAGTAAATTCTTAACTAAGAATTCTGACGTCATTTTAGAGAAGCCCCCCCCCCCCACCACCAGTCTTTACCAAGAAGCTTAATATGCGCCATTAATTAATAAAACTTCTAGGTCTTTCCACCTTACCTTTAAATTAATTTTATCAGTTTCATCTAAAGCCGTGAGAGCACAATCAAATAATCCAATACATTTATCTTCTAATATTGCTAGTATATAATCCACTATTTCCGGTAAAAACGATTTTAATATTTGTCCCTTTCTGAAATAAACCAATCATATCATGTTATCTATTTGTATCTATCTGAAATAAACCAATCATATCATGTTTTCTATTCGTATCTATCTGAAATAAACCAATCATATCATGTTTTCTATCTGTTGGTATCTGAAATAAACCAATCATATTACATGTTTCAGTTTGTTGTTAATCGGATACCAACCAACAGGAGTATATAATGTTTTAAACCGCTAATAGATTATCATTTTATGTGGACTTTCAGTCGATCCTAATCCAGATATGAGCTCGGAATTCTTGTTTCTTGTCGCCAATGATTGGACGATCGTGACAACCATGCAAGATTAAAAATCATCGAATGAGAGACTGCTAGTTGTAGTATGCAGTGTGAGTTATCGCCCATATTTCGACAGGCGATGGCACCCATCACGTGGAGTCCATTCAACACACACCAGGGGGTCTTTAACAGTGGTAGGAATTTGGATAACACAATGAACCTAACACATTGTGATCATCTAAATTGTACGTGTAAGACCACGTGCGTGTAAGATATTGTGGCCATATACCCCGCCCCCCCCCACTCCTCGCCATATTACAAAAAAACTGGGTGGGTTGTTGACCCTTTATAAATTTATATTATCATGAGATTGTTAGTCCCCAATATTTGAGGCCGCAGTAGCCGTGCGGTAAGGATATAGACTTAATTTAATAAAAACAAATAAAACTAAGATGTCCTTACTTTAAACCCTTTAATAATTCTAGCAGTATTCCATTTAAAGCACCTGTTACATCTCTCTCCGTCCATGCATCGCCCGTAAAATAATGTCGTCTCTTGAAGAAAACATCACAAAATTCTTTAGCTTCAGTTTTCATATCCTGAACAGTAAAACCAGATTCAACATCAGAACAAAATCTCGGGAGAACCACACATCACACAATCCCAAGCCGATAAGACAAACATGCGGACAAGACAAATTACACAGACATTGCCAGAAATAAACAACAGATATCAAATGAAGAGAATGGATCCGTTATGTCAGCATGCGCTGCCTGACACACCTGACCTGTCTGTACCGGTTCTGGTTGACCATCACTAGGAGATGGGTGTAGCGAGAGAGAGAGAGAGAGAGAGAGAGAGAGAGAGAGAGAGAGAGAGCATTTAACGTCCACTCGACAAAAACTAGGGCATTTCGGGACTAACATACGGCTCGATTTGAAAGGAAACCGGAGGTTGGATAGGAGACCCTACTCCTTGTCACGTACAACCGGGGAATCGAAACCAATGACAGACCTTATGATACAGCGCGCTAACCATTCGGCCATCACCCAGAGAGATGGTTTAGCGTCCAATCTACACAAATTAGGTCATTTCGGGACTAACATATTCGGCCATACAAATTGTGAACTTCAGTAACATTTAAACCTCGTATCCCTTATATGTTACCCAAATCAAAATACCTTCCATTTTAAGATTTTTTCCTTCGCTCTAAAGGCGCTTGCTACACTCGGTAATGCTTGGTTTCTATGGAGACCAGCTTTAATAATCCTCAACCATAATCCTATACGTTCTTTAGTACTGTAAAATACAACGAACACGTGCTGTAGAAATATATCAATACATTTTGAAAGCAGTAATATTCTTATCAATTTATCAAACACAACCACACACAGTCTTTGTAGTCCAGCTTTAATAAACAAATTTTGACAGTAGAAAATGGCGCTCTGTCCCAAGACCCTGGTATATAAATGCAATAGAAATATCAGTTTCTAAATTCCAAAAATAAATATAAACTGGAACAGACGATTCCCGTTATGAAACTAAATATTATAAATGAATTGTCATGTCCTATTGAAGAACCTTAAAACAGGATCTGGAAGAGTTGTTATATAATAGGCGTTCTTATTGATGTCAGGAATTAGCCTGTGAAACGGTCTGTTAAGGCGATTTCTTGGCGTTCTCTGCGCGGAACTGTAGGTAAACCCCTAGAAACGTCAACGCTAATTGATTAATCAATGTCTGACGTCATTGGTTCAAAAGTCGCTCGTTTGACCCCTGACGTGAACTCCAGGTATAACTTCTCAGATCTTCATGTAGTGTAGGCTATCGAAAGTAAAAAAAAAACGAAACGAAATATAGATCTGTATTTTACTTAGATTGCTAAAAAATGAATGTCCAGTATGATTACATGCCCTTCAATACAGTTATGACTTCCGGCTTGTGGAAATAAGGATTTTGGGAACTGATTTAACAATAACAACTTACTTGTTCATGGTAGGATTAAGTATATTATCAAGAACTGAATCCACCAATCTTTTACTACAATAAACATCATTGTCAGATGTTTCCAATAACTCAAGAAATTTTGGAGCAAATTTATCAAATATGGCGCTTTTTCCCTGAAATAATTAAGACAAATTTGAACCGACGTTCGTGTTGTTAGTAAGGGAGTCAGAATTCTCAAGACTAATCGAGCATGAAATATTGAACTTTTAACTTTCTGACTCGCTCGTGGGCGCCACAAATAGCCCGACACAACACCAAGGAAAGAGTCCAAAATCAAATGAAGTTGGATTTAACAATCTACATTCAGCGCCACTCGGACTAATGAAGAAAGGGGTGTGGTCTGAGAGACATTTAACGCGCCTTCTTATTGTCGAATTCCAACTCCCAAGGGTCTTGTGGTTTCCCCTTGTCAGTAATGCAGGACGGAGGGCCTGACAGGACGGCTGTCTAGTCGTGTGGATGGCACGAAAAACCGAGGTCCCGTGTACACATTGACGTGCACCTAAACGATCCCTTGGCAGTTGGAATTCAATATAAGAGTAGGCCGTAGTGCCGCTGCCCGGACAAACTTTCCCTCATCGCACACTGCATGGCGTATGCCGTCTTCATTAGCCCAGTTTAGGTGCAGAACAGTTGGACGTTATATAAACCCCATTTCATTTCATTTCCCAGGGGTCTTTTTACGCGCCCACCAATGTGTAGACGGAACCTCGGTTTTTCGTTCCGTCCGAGCTAGAAACTGTACCTTGTCAGAACCTCCCTCCTACACCACAGACAAGGGGAACCAAGCTCAAAATAAAACCCGAGGAATTTTCTCGGGCATCACTTTGGACTTCGAACCTTCTGGTTAGTGAGCCAGTGTCTTACGCATTGATACACCGTGGCTCCAACAGACGACATGAAATGGGGATTAAATTCCTACTTTTCTATAAAGATCGACATACGCCTTACAGTGTGCCTTGAGGGCAGCGGCGATGAGGCCTACGTTTGTATCGAATTCCACCCACCAAGGGATCTTTTACGTGGCACGTAAATAGTACACGGGAACCTCGGTATCCCGTCCAATCCGAACGACTAGACAGCTGTCCTTGTCAGGCCCTCCGTCCTGCACCACGGACAAGGGGAAAACCACGTCTGAAAATCACGACAAACTTTCTCGACCAATGCAGCGATCTAACACCCGACCTCCAGGTTAGCGAGTCAAGAGTCAGATATATTTTCCAATAAGAATCAAACGACAATTGATCTTAACTAGTAGTTTGGCCGACTGGGTTAAACGTCCGCTTCCATAAATTGACTTACCTTAATTTTACCAGGTTTTATCTCCGACCAATAATACCCAATATCTTCTATAATTTTACCATCTTTCGGTCCGTGTGTCTTTTTACTTAATATTAGAACAAAATCTATCGTATCTTCACAGATGTCTTCAAACATATTACTGTCTCTGTTGATAAAACAAATACAACTAAAGGCAAGGTTCATTTACAATGAGCGCGTATGCGAACTCGAACTTCTAGTGGCGGGTTAGATAAAGAGCTAGTCATTCTTGCTATCATAGTTCGAAAGTAGATAATGTAAAATGAATAATTTGAAAATTTCATTCAAATTACTCTATTGCGAACGAAGATATTAGCCTTGGGAGGTTTGACAAGACGTGTGCAATAATTTCAACCACCGTACTGGTTGTTCGAAGATAAGTCTCGCTCCTCCGTTTTTAGCTTAAATCAAAATATGGCTGAATTGTTCCAATCTATTTAAAATCGGATAACGCCGATGCCATTGAGAGTTGATTATGGTCTTGTTTTGTTAATAAATGTCTAATTAATAGTTTAAATAACATTTCAGGCCTAAAGAAAGACCTGCAAGAGGCAGATTTAGCTCTTGCATAATGTATGTTTAATTTGTAGTGGTGGGTTAGACGCGATATACTGAATATGGAGTGGCGGGTTAAACTCGTTATACTGAACTTGTAGTGGTGGGTTAGACACGGTGTATTGACTGATGACAGGGACTCTACTGAACTTGTGATTAAAAACCTACTGTAAACCAGATTTGAACTTTCTAAATACTGAGTTGATTTTATCGACCCCGTCCTCTTCATACGGTCCACCAGGATCACTTAACACAGCAATAAAATATTTCAGACAACTTTTGTAAAACTCTGCGTCTTTAACATCCTAAAATTAAATGAAATTTCCGAAAATTTAAGGTCAATCTGAGACTAACATAAGCCTGTTTATTCTTCTATCTCGGTTACCGGGGCAGTCAGCGAGAGAGAGAGAGAGAAAAAGAGAGAGAGAGAGAGAGAGAGAGAGAGAGAGTAACGTCTACGCGACACAAACCATGTCATTGCGCGATTAACATATTTGTAGAGGTCTTTAGCTGTGAGGGGAAACCGGGGGACCCGGAAAAACCCCACAAGGTTAGACAGGTGACCCTACTCCTGGTCTCCTTATCACGCACCAAAGATCAATATAAAGATATCTATAATTTTAAAGGAAAATATAGAAATTTACTGTATACTATGTGACAATAAAATGTTGGGGTTTTTTTGTTTATTAAAAAAGGTTTTGGTCCAATTGTAAATGAATTGAAATGGGATTTAAGTCCTACCTTTTTACCAACTGGCCTAATAAAGACGAGCATACGCGATACAGCAGGATATTGGAATACTTTTGCCCACTTTATCGTCCCATCCGAACGACTATGGGATCTAACCCGAGACTTCCTAGTTAGTGACCGAGAGCCTTACTCACTGAGTCACCGTGGCTTCCTGATTCTATTCTAATGTAGGCATATCGCTTCCGCAACAAAAGGAAACAACTTTAGAACCTTCTAAGGCTAGTAGATCGCCTTGCTAATCTTCTCGTTCTCTAGTTTCTCCCAAAAACATTAACATATACAATGGCATATAGTAATTGAACTGCAATATACAGGTGACAATTCTATGGAATACAATTACTGCTTAATACTGAGGGATGTTTCAACAAGACAATATATACATGTACACAACTGTACTTAGTTAATGCTGACCAACCAGAGATACCCTTCTAATTAGCTTAAAAGGAACCTAACTTACTTAAAGGAGCTAAGTCGCTAATATTTGGGACCTAGAAATTGACACAAATGGGTCGCAACGCATATAATAATGTAATATGAATGTATATAAATTGATTTACATTCAATCGTTTCTGTTTTACTGTAATTTCAAATCAGTTAGGTTCGGCTAAATACGCCAGTATTCTCAATCGAATTTCAATCTCTAGCGTCTGGTTATTCCAGTCTAGGCCGATAGTATTTATTGGGCATGCTCTCCAGATAAGAATATAGCGTCACCGTTTTTCGAGTCCCTTATTACAAATAGCGCTGAAACGCATTATGGTACACGATTCGTGTACCAATTGTAAAATGTTTATTTTGTCTTAAATATTGGATATCAGAAGGCCATCTTTTCCCGGTAAGATCACAACATCAATGTTGATTTAAACGGACAAATAAATCGTGTTTTCACTTTCGAAGATTTTGGATGATATTGAGTTAGAGACTTAGCTACTTTAAGGTATTGTAATTATAAAAGTTTAATGCTAATATACTGGATATAGACCACTTGAAATCAACATAAAATGATTAATGGATAACTTGTTGTGGGGTATTTACAATGACCAGGTTTTAATAATCAAAACACCCTGAAAGAAGATGTAATTGATTAATATTATCAATAAAAAAATGTTGATATATTCAGTAATTGTATTCCATAGAAATATGACCCTGTATACATAACACCAACCATAAAAACATTCCTGTTGTATTTATCCCATATTATAACACCGAGGTTGTGATACATGTCATACACCTTTTTCTCTTCCTTCAGGAAATTCAGTTCAAAAAAAAGATATAGCTCAGCAAAGTCTCTTTGTAAAGTCTTCTTTAATTCGGACCTGTTCATGTAGAAATATAAAACTTATTGCCATGTTAGGATACTCACAAGTATATGATTCTTGCCCTCGGAAAGTCAACAATAAATTTTCCTGCTTCTTTAACATATCCTGGGGGTGTGGGGGTGGGGTGTAAGGAAAGATTGACCCATAGCTTTTACTGATTGGACACTAGTTAAGCCTAGTTAAAACACCGAGGCCCATCAAGCGGGGGTGAAAGATACCGGGAAAATAATGTTCCATCAAGATCATTTATTTTAACTTCAAAACAAATTCTCTATCTGATAATATAATACGATATACTTACTTGGCTTCCACAAGAATTTCAAAAACATCTGACAAATCTTCAGCAAATTTTGAAAATTCTTCAACTGGCAACGGTTTGAAATCTTTTTTAAACAGGTTTAATAATTCTTTCCATTTCTCAATTGAACATTTCTATAAATAGAAGAACAGTTAAACGATGTGACGTAGTATCATCGACCATAAAGGGACAGGGGCAATATTAGTAAGGGCCTAATATATGATGTATAAGCTGCATTATAGGCAAATGATCTGCAGCTTTGGAACAGTTAATAAACACTGGCAACCAGAACGGAGAGATCTATATGGAGAGAATTTATGAATGATGTTGCATAGTGCCGTGTGTGCACTGATAATTTAGGGTTAGAACTTTAAAGTTTACTCTTTGCTGAGCAGTGAAGAAGTGACGAGATTTTAAAAGTGATGTTACATGACAATCATTTGGATGCGTGTTTACACCTTAAGACCCCAATCAGCTAAAATAGAGGATTAGAAGGTTTTACCTTCAAGTATCTATGTAGCTCCTGTGTTAATGCCTGCACGACAATAACATGAGTCGGTCGTAATCCAAGTTTTAACGTATCCATATAAAACTGTATATAAAGTTGGTGTAGAGGTCCCAGTTGATTGTCGGACATGACAGTGCTGAAATAAAATGAGAGAGAGATAGAGAGCGAAATGAGATCTAACGTTCACTCGACACTAAAATATGGTTCAATTTTATGTCAATAATTCGCTTGCGCGTAAGGGTCTTTAGCAGTGGGAGGAGACCGGAGGACCCGGAGAAAATCCACGAGGTTGGACAGGCGACCCTACAACCGGGGAATAGAAACCACGCCAACTGACTTAATGGCAGACCTTATGAACGAAGCACACGCGCTAACCATTCGGCCATCAAATCCCCCTGTAATGAAAAGAATAACATCGAAGGATAAAGAGGGTACAAGGTTCCTCTGTAGAATGTAGGGGGTGTAGATCTAGAGCTTATAGTTGTGGTGGGTATACTGATAGGAATGTTTTGGGCTAGTCTAATGTACCTACTGGGATAATGAAGCCAAGCACACACTTGACTTATAAACCTGTCCCTAGAGCAAAGATGGCCACGACTCCTTGAGAGTAGCGTGCATTCGACAACGTATATGTAACAAACGATTGGGAAACTCTCTTCCAATGAAATGAAATAAAATGGTGTTTAACGTCCTACTGTTCTGCACCGACTGGGCTAATGAAGACGGGCATACGCCATACAGTGTGCTATGAGGACAATTTCGCCTAGTCGTAAATTGAATTCCAACTATCAAGGGTTCTTTTACGTACACGCCAATGTGTACACGGAACATCGGTTTTTCGTCCCATCCGAACAACTATACATTAATTTCCAGGGCCTCTGTCCAACACAACTGACAAGGGGGCACTGCGCTTGAACATTCCGATGAACTTTGTTGGCCAACACCGGGATCGAACACGCGACCTCCGGGTTAGCAAGCCGTCGTCTTACCCACTGAGCCACTGCGGCTCCGACCTCTACCAGGTTACTGAAAAGTACAGTTTTATAGATAGTACACATATTCATCTGGTTGATTGCTTAAACTCCAAATGAGTTACCGGTTTGTTTTGGGTGGTGTGTGTGTGGGTGTGGCCGGGTGTGTGTAGGTGTTGGGGTGTGGGTGAGTGGTTGTGTGTGTGTGGGTGTATGGGTGTGTGGGTGTGGGTGATGGTGGGTGTGTGTGTGTTCTCTTACTTACCACCACTCCCCAGACATTCGACCAAGTGTGTTTGTAACCATGTCAACAACCACTTCATTCTGAATGTCAGTCGTACAGTACTTAGCCTTTAAAAGTCTAAATATCATGCAGAATTCGTCTACAATGTCCTTGGCTGGTCTACTTTTGACATCGATTTTCCAATTCTCCAGTTCATCATAAAAATGTTGTCTGCTCTCATAAGTGGCGTTGATGAAATCTGTCCTGTTTATGACGTCAATCATGTCCACTGAAAGATGTAAACAGAAATCCAACACAAATCAAAATGAGCCTGCGCTCAAAGACATTAACAGTAGTAAAACGAAATACGTGTCTCCCCTATAGATTAACCCAGGGTATAGTGGAGTAGAACGGAATGAGTACACTGGGGATACCGAGGATGGCAGGTCTATACACGAGTGGACTATCCCTATTTTCCTTGCCAGACCCTCCGTCGTCCTATACCAATGGCAAACCAGGCTGGTAACTCTGGCTGGTAATGGCCATATACAAACGAGTTATAGGCTTTTCTTTCAAGCGACTCGTTTTCCACGAATGCTCCCTTGGATATTTTAGTTCTCTAAATTTGCCGGTAAAGCTGGAACTTCCTTTAGAGCTGTCCTTATATATGAATGTTGCATTTACATTTGCCAATACACATGAACGTTTCACATACATTTGTCCATATTATGTTTAATTTACATTTAACATGAACGTTTCAGATACATTTGTCCATATTATGTTTAATTTACATTTAACATGAATGTTTCACTTACATTTGTCCATATAATGTTTAATTTACATTTAACATGAATGTTTCACTTACATTTGTCCACATAATGTTTAATTTACATTTAACATGAATGTTTCACTTACATTTGTCCATATACATGAATATACCATTTTTTACTCCCTCGCCTTTGTATAATATTTGTACTTGTATGGACAGTCATAATAAATGTTTTGATTTTTAAATTGTAGGGCGGGGCAATTACGATTTTTGGATAAGTGTTTCGTATGGGCACCGTTTTGCGCCAACGTTATTCTATTTAATTTTAGTAATCCGTGCACCCGATGCCTAGACCATAGTAACCCACTCCCAGAAATGGATACTGGTATAACTGCCAGTGCGTTACTAAGAAAGTAGTAGAAAAGCCCAGGTACGTCATTAAGCCTAGTTCTCGTTGTCTCTTGTACTAGTCAACGACTTCAATACATTAAACAGAACATTATTTAGAGAACTTAAATAACCTTTACAGCATATATAAAGATACTTTGTGGGAGATTAGATAAAGAGCTGACAGTTCTCACTATAATAGTTAGAATAAAACTAGATAATGTAAAGGGAATATGCTGAAAATTTCAGTCAAATTGCTCCACTCTGAACCGCGATATTAACGATTGAATATTAGGCCTAGCCTCGATCATCATTACTAAAGTCGGTACGATAAAAAACATAGTCTCGATTATCCTTGTTTGGATTTAATAACCAATGAGCGTTGATTGAAAATCCGACACAAAACCTAAAGAAAGTCCTGCAATAGGCAGATTTACCTCTTGTATAATGTATGTTTAAATATACGTACCTGACATTGTTATAGATTTACCGGTTATATTATACAAAATACTCAAATGTTACAGAGCTGTAAACAAGAAATATACAAAATTCTTTCATAATCCAGTATGATACAAAGTCATCTGTTACACTGTCATATGTTACACTGTCATATGTTACATTGTCATCTGTTACACTTTCATCGGTTACACTTTCATATATATAACACTGTCATCTGTTACACTGTCATGTGTAACACTGTCATATAATACACTACTATGCGTTACACTGTCATATAATACACTACTATGCGTTACACTGTCATCTGTACCACTGTCATATGTTAGGCTTTCATCTGTTACACTGTCATCTGTTACACTGTCATATGTTAGGCTTTCATCTGTTACACTGTCATCTGTTACACTGTCATACGTTAAACACTTTCATCGGTTACTCTTCCATCAAGAAATACACAGAAGTCCTTCACAATCCAGTATGATGTGTCACACTGTCATATGTCATACCGTCATCAACTGCTCAATTTGTTACACTGCCATGTCAGTGTCATCCGTTACGAGGGGGTCAATTCGGTAATATTGCATTAAACGTCGTGTAATAAATATAGCGATACTAAGCTTAAAATAGTATATGACTATGACAGATTAGCCGGTCAATAAAAATAGGTCACGTGCATATATAGACGAGTAATATTAACTGTTTAGTGTTCTATATAGTAACCGGTATATATCACCAATCAATCTATTACAACTAGTATTTAACAATCTCGAGCTTTAATAAAACCATGAACTGCTACAACAATACTCGTCTGTCCTAGTAGAATATTCGTATCGTCCTGTCTCCGACACGGTTACCATTGCAACAACACTCGTCTCTCCAAGTAGAATATTCGGCTCTCCTAGTATCGCATCGCCTAGTAGATTATTCTTGTCGTCCTGTCGGTCACGATTACCATGGAATAGTCGCATCGTCCTGTCTGACACGGTTACCAAAAACAGTCGTAGATTAGTCGTATCGCCCTATCCTACATTATTATCGTATCTGAATCCCCGATACATTCATATAACAATGTCGGCATGTTATGGCATGCTATCTGATAAAAACTATATTATATTTGTTTTAAGGCAGGTGTGATTAACTGTTTGTATAAAGGTAGGTATACTGTTCTTGTCTTAAAAGGGAAACTCCAACGAGTTTAAAATCATTCTTCCCACCTACTCTAACAACCGAGATATATCTGACAGGGCGATAATATGAGAAACAGGATTTGTTACTTTGGAGAAGAAGTCGGGTTTAACGTCCTACTTTTCTGTACACGGGACCTCCGTGTTAGCGAGCCAGTGTCTTACTCACGGGGATCACGTGGCTAAGTGGGTAAGACGCTGGCTCGCTAGCCTGGAGGTCGGGTGTTCGATCCCTACATTGGTCGAGAAAGTTCATCCAGATTTTCCGGCGTGGCCCCTCCTTGTCAGTCATGCAGGACGGAGGGCCTGACAAGGACAGCTGTCTAGTCCTTCGGATGAGACGAAAAACCGAGGTTCCGTGTATACATTGGAATGCATGTAAAAGATTCCTTGGCAGTTGGAATTCGATAAAAGAGTAGGCGATAGTGCCGCTGCCCGGGCAAAAATTCCCTCATAGCACACTGTATGGCGTATGCCCGTCTTCATTAGCCCAGTATAGGAGCAGAACAGTAGGACGTTAAACCCCATTTCATTTCATTTCGCTTGCGCGTAGGGGTCTTTAGCAGTTGGAGGAAACCGGGGCACCCGGAGAAAACCCACGAGGCTGGACAGGCGACCCTACTCCTTGCCACGTACATCCGGGAAACCGAAACCACGGCAGTTGACTCAATGACGGACCTTATGATACAACGTTTAAAAAAACACATGCAAAGCAAATCGAATATTGAAACTATTAAGCTATTATGTTTTAAAAGTGAACAAGGTTTATTAATTATAATTTACTTTAACACACGTGGTGACTCAGTGAGTAAGATGCTGGCTTGCTAACTTGGAGTTCCCGTGTTCCATCCCCACGTTACAGTTTCCATCCACCGCTAAAGACCCCTACGCGCAAGCGAATTATTGAAATAAAATTAAACCATGTTAGTCTTGAAATGACCTTGTTGGTGTCGTGTGGACGTTAAACCCCATCTCTCTCTCTCTCTCTCTCTCTCTCTCTCCAACTTACGTACGGACGTGGGCGACGCAATATACGACCACATTGCAATGCGGCCGTAAAAAAACGATATGACCCGCTCATAGAAACATGATAAACACACATAAAAAATTATTTCACAATACACAGCAAACATTGGCGTATAGATCCAGTACAGAATCTAGGGGGGGGGGGGCAAAGTGGGACAAATGTCCCCCCTCCCCCACTGTTCTGGGTCATACTAATATTTTATCCCGGACGGAGTCAACCAGTGCCTGGGCTGAGGGGATTGTTGCCCTGGGCAGTAAGGGATATTGGGGTCCCAGACACTCAAGGCGGTGGAGTACATGCTAGTACGATATGCAGTCAGTACGAACAATTTGAACAAACAACAATGGGGCCCCCGCACATTTGGTATGTCCCGGGCCCCCCACAAGGTTAATCCGTCACTATATAGATCAAATCAACTGATGAAAAGCCGAGACTTTGTCGGCAAGCAAATGCTTTTAAACTGGTTTGTTTTAGGCCAAGTTTCCGCTCTGTCGAAAGGATCAAGCCCATTGAATTATCTCCGCTTTGTTGTCAACCACTTGGAATACAATTGACAGGGTTTTATTGTTTTGTCAATATTCCGGTCATTTTAAAACCAACATTTTACGTTCAGTTAATTTTTCAATGTATGTCATACGTTTCGGGTTAGTCTCCTGGCTCAGTGGGTAAGACGTTGGCATGCTAACCTGGAGGTCCCACGTTCGACCCTTGGGTTGGCCGAGACGTTTTATCGACATGCCCGACGAGACCCCACCTTGTCAGGCGTACAGGACCGAGGGCATGGTAAAGGGTCAACGTATAGTCGTTCGCATGGGACGAAAAAACGGGGCCGTGACATCATTGGCATGCACGTAAAGGAACACTTGGCAGATGGAATTCGATATAAGAGTAGGCCGTAACGCCGCTGTACGAGCACAACATATAGTCGTTCGGTTGGGGCGAAAACCCGAGGTACCATGTACATATTTGCGTGCACGTAAAATACCCCTTGGCAGTTGCACACTTTATGGCATAAGCGCGTCTTCATTAGTCCAGTCTGAGCAGAACAGTAAGGCTTTTAACAAGGCTTGCGAAATCCAGACGGCACCTCAATCTACCAGAACACAAGTTTCATTGAAACCAATCACCGGTTTTAACGATAAGAGGATACTTATAGAAACGTTGTGATTTATGAAAGAACCCAGTGCTTGATTCCCACAAAAATTATAATCTGCTAATGTGTTTCTCAATCGCTAAATTCCACTTAAAGATTATTCTTCAATCTAATCTATATGTAAGACATCTATAATGAAATGTCTTTAAACAGCCCGGGACGTGCTAAGAAGAGCATGTTTGGAAGTAAGTTGGTCAGCACCAGAGCTAAAGTGGGAAAGGTTGGAAATGAAATAAAAATAACTGACACCCTCCACCACACCCCATAATACCCCTTAGTCTAAAAACGTGCAAAGAAAAACATATTCGGGAGGAAAGTGACCAGCATTTGTCCTCTGGTGGGATAGGTTGGCGTGATGCCTTAACACAAAGTAGATTTCTCACAATTTCAAAATAAAATTGTTTTTCCGCTGTATCAAGGATGGTCAGATATCATTATAACATGGCTCGTTATAAAAAAAAACAATCTTTTTATTATTTTAACTATAGTTGATACACATATAGATCTATAATTAACATGCATATATATATAATAACTCCATTTTAACTGATATAAAATACAGATGGGACGTCACCCTTTGATGTTGGCGTACCATTATATTAAGTAATTGTACGTGCAACCTGCCGACCGTACATTATTGAAATACACGTACAGAATAGTGTCTGTATTTTAAGTTGTTTAATGGCCTCGGGCAAGACATTGCGATATATATGGAAACAACACTCGGGCTAATGTCCTCGTGCATTATCCGCATATTACTTAAACATACATTATGTAAGAGCTAAATCTGCCTGTTGCAGGTCTTTCTTTAGGCCTGAAATGTTATCTAAATTATTAATTAAACATCATTAACAAGGCAACACAATAATCAACTCTCGGTGCTACCAGATGCCCCCAATTTTAAGTAGATTAGAACGGTTCGGCCATTAGATGATTTAATTTAAAAATGGAGGATTGAACAGTATGGCAGTTACGATCAATGAACACATCTTGTCAAATCTACAACCATTCATACCATTGCTCAAAATAAAGTAATGTGAAATGAAACTTTCAATACATTCATTTTGTATTATTTATTTTTGAAATGTTATAGAGAGAACGGTCAGGTCTTTATCTAAATCTTACATAATGTCTGTTTAATGTTTCGCTTTCGACCATTAAACCACCTGTATTATCATTCCTAGAATATCACCTCTAAAACAAGACAAACTTTCCGTGATAAAAAGAACAAACTTGTTCACCTTCCATTAGGGGTGTGTGCACACGATTTCGGTGTAGGACAATAACTCCTCGAGAATATCACACAAACTGTACATTCGTTACTATCTGATAAAGCACCTCCGTAAAATACCAAGCATGTCGCAAATGTTGGCAATAACCCCCACCCCACCCCCTCCCCCAACCCCTCTTCATTATGGATAACCAATCACAAACATAAACTCCCATTTGTTATCTTTGGTAAAAGTTTTGAAATGGAATGACCATTTCGTTCCATCAGAACGCACATTTCTGAATGTTAACTACAATTTCAATCTTGTTCGAAATGACGTATTTCTGACGTTTGAATTTTTTTGGCAATTTGGCAAAACGAACCCACCGGACAAACGCCACACAATAGGCATATTTGGTTCTTGATCTGTTTAACACGTGTACACATCATATATAGAAATAAGATTGTTGTAAACGTTTGATGCTTGAGGGGTTCTACAACATTATCCAAGGAAACAACCTCGATTTTGAAGTAATTATTAGAATTCTAAATAATGGAATAAATTCCAAATAGATCAGATAATTAACTTATTACATTCACAATATTCTATTAATAAACATTAATTCCGGATATTGAATGTTGTAGTCTTAAACATCAGTCATCATTCTCGGCTTTACTTAGTTGTGTTTAAAAAACACTTTAATCTTCCTCTAGTCATGAGGGTGGGCGGTGAAAGGGGACCCCATAAGTGGAATAGTCTAGTCGTGAGGGTGGGTGTTTGAAAGGGGACCCCATAAATGGAATAGCCTAGGAACTCTCTTCACCTACACCCAGCAATGTATGCTTGTATTGTTTGACAGTAGAGTTAATGTAATAATAGAGTTTTGTTACATGTATACAAATTCATGACATTTACATATTTTATCTTTAGTATGAATTTTAATGTGATTTATTACAAACATCATATATACATGTAAAAACAATACTTGATATCAAGGTAATTACATGTAGAAGGATGTTTCTGATTGGTCAACATTAACCAAGTATTGTTTTTAATACATGCATTGTCTTGTCCCATTTTATATTTAAAATGTCATTATTTTATCATGTAGTAAATTTGCAATCACATCACAATTCTCGCTACGATTAAAATCGTGGTTTTAATTGTGATGTAATCATGGTTATCCTATCAGGTCTTGTCATATATTGAGGTCAGTCATAGCAATCATGTTGATCGTATCGAAACATATCCAGACGTACCAGATTGTGGACTCGATAGGGACAATCGTATCGTAACGCATTGTACGACAGTGGGAAACTAGCATTACCACAGAATGTTTATTGTACAATCACCAAATTCATGAGTTTTACAGAAATAGACACAGTATATCAGACTGCTTTATTTATGAGTTTTACAGAAATAGAAAGTACACTGTACTTTGGTGAAAGTGGAGGATAAATAAAGTTATTTCCCACACGGATCGGGGTGTTACGTCAGGCCATCAAAAATTTAGGAGAACTTTAGGCATTTTCCAAATTTTATTAGGTACATGTAGGTAATCAGGCTTGAAATTGAATGGATTATCAGAAAATATTTTTAAACTGGATTCAGTAATCTTAGGGAAATGAACATTTACGATTTTCCATCATTGACTCCCAGAATTTTCCAAACCTGGTTCAGCATAAGTGAAGCTTTGGAATTGGGCTTGAGTTTCAGATTCCTCCAAACTTGGTTCAATATTAGCAGCGATAGGGTACTCGACTTGGGAATCATATTCCATCGAAAGTCCAGCAGAACTTTCAGGATTTTCCAAAGCTGGTTCTAACTGATCCTTATTGTGAACCGCGGCATGGATTTTGACTTCTCCCGGAAATCGAAACCCCTTCCCACAGGTTGGACATTGGTAGGGTTTTTGTCCTGTGTGGATCATCAGATGTTTCTGCAGGTTGTTCTTCTCTGTGAACTTCTTCCCACATTCACCACATTCAAACGGTTTATTATCTGAATGATAGAGGGCGTGACGCGTCAACTTGCTTTTCGTCACAAAGCCTTTACTACAAACGTCACATGTAAATGGCTTCTCCCCGGTATGAATTCGGATGTGTACGGTCAGATCCCCGGCAAATCGGAACCCCTTTCCGCAAGTTTCACACGAGTAGGGCCTGTGCCCTGTATGAAGCATCAGATGATTCTCTAAATTGTGTTTGTACGTAAATGTTTTATTGCATTCTCCACATTTGTACGGCTGTTCTACTGCGTGTATTCGCATATGCTTCGTCAGACTTCCGTTCTCACTGAACGATTTATTACAGACTTCACACTTGAACGGTTTTTCGCCAGTGTGAGTCCTGATATGACGAGTTAACAGAGTATTTGAAGCAAACGCCTTAGTACAGTAATCACAATGGTACGATTTCTTTCCAAAATGGGTCCGAAGATGATACGTCAAGTGAGCTTTAGATGAAAAGGACTTCCCGCACACTTCACAATCGATGGGTTTTTCTCCACTGTGTGACTGGATGTGCAGATTTAAACCAACGCTAGTTTTAAACGACTTTCCACAAATATCGCAATCGATGGGTTTATCTCCATTGTGTGTTTTGACATGAAGATTCAGACCCGCAGTTGTTTTGAACGATTTATCACACAGTTCACAATTCAATGTTTTTTCGTTTGATTGCGACGAGGGCTTAGATTTGTCTTCGTGAATTTTTAAATGGTTTATTATTTCCTGTTTATATTGAAATGTCGTATTGCAGATATGGCAGCCATATTGAGAATTAGCATCATTCCGTTCATTAGTATAGGCTTTCAATGTTGGATTGTCCAGGCTTAAATTATTGCTAAAATCTTTGTCTGTTTTACCTTCAAGTGTTTCCGACCAGTTTGCCCCGAAATGATTTGTACAATAATGTTTTTCTAACTCAGACTCATTATTAAATTCTTCATTACAAATTCTGCATCTACGACCCCGTCCTTCCGCTCTGGTGTCCATATTGATTTCTGACTTATCGTTTAACGTAATTCCCTCCCTTTTCCTCTCCCCACCACTGTTGAATATTGCAACGCCAGAATTTTCATCTGCGTTGTTGACATTTTGTGCGTTTTTGTGCGCCTCAATATTTCTAGGATCAAATATTTCTATCTGGTCTTCGGTTCCCTCTGTTTTCACGTGGATCTTACTGTGGTTTTCCAGTTCATGGTAATCTTGGAAAATCTGCAGACACAATCCACATGTGTAATATTCTTGATCGTTTTGAACATCCTGTAAAAGAGAGAGAGAGAAATGGGGTTTCAGGAATTTAGATTTCAGAAGATTTTTAAAACTTCAGTAGGCCTACGATCATAGAACTTTAATAAACTTGGATAATGGCTTACATATGGTCCAGTATATCAACTAGTAAGAGAGAGGAAGAGAGGAAGAGAGAGAGAGAGAAATAGGGTTTAACACCTACTCAACACAAACTAGGGCATTTCGGGACTAACATATGGTTCCTTTTAATTCAATAATTTGCTTGCACGTAGGGGTCTTTAGCAGTGGGAGGAAACCAGAGGACCCGGAGAAAACCCATGAGGTTGGACAGGCAACCCTACTCCTTGTCACGTACAACTGGGGAATCAAAACTATGCCAGCTGACTCAATAACAGACCTTATAATACAGCACGCACATGCTAAAAATTCAGCCAACCCCCAAGAAAGAGATAAATAATGTTTAATGTCCAATCAACATTTCTGGAGTAACCTGATTCGCTAATGCATAGGGGTCTTTAACAGTGGGACGAGAAAACCTGAGGACCCGGAGGAAATTCACAGGGTTTGGACTTTTCGACTAAATGACAGACCTTATGATATAAAGTTCATGCCTCAAACCATTCAGTCACCCAACTCACTCCAAGTGTAAGTGTAAATGCCCAATACGTAGTTAAAAATATTGAAAATTTAATAATTTGTTGTACTAGGCTATGATGAATTAATAAAGTCATGATCTAGGTTATGAGTTATTAAATGTCCATGGGAATAAAAAATTTCCGGTCACCAGTAAAAATAGAAGACAATGGCGAAGTTGAAGGAATTACTTTGCATAAGGAAGAAGGTGTCATTCCTATTTTTTTCTACCCGTAATAACTAAAAAAGGTCTTTGAGTTTGAAGATGTTTTGTAGTTTTTATATTTAACATTACATGCATAACGCGACTTTTTCTGGTCGAAGAATTAAATCACACTTTTCCTTCCTTTTAAATACTGATATGACGCTCAAAGTCAGCCCACCCTCACCCCCACAAAAAAAAAGCTGAGGTGCACATTTTATTTATTACATGCAATAACTGTTACATGGCAATGCATCTGGATATCTTCCGTTCCACAAACGTCCTAAAGATGGTGAACCCACATTTGTATTTTAGATCTAGTCAAAAATGCATCTTTCATCAACATATAGGTCGTAAATTATATCTATAAATGTAACATAGCTACCATTTCTGCAATATCAGTTTAAAAACCTCGTAGTCTTTGTGCTCTTTAAATGGCAGCCATATTGAATCCAGCTGAATACCACATGTGGACGAGAATCTCATCGACCCGAGTAACTCACTTTCTGTATTCCATTCCTCGCAGATTTAATTTTATAGAACAGATTCTGAAGTAATAGTTAAGTGTATTGCCAAAATTCATTTGTTTAAGATTTGAATATTCAGCTACATGACGTGCTTTACTAATACTGTTATTTAGAAACCCACAACCTTTGATTTAGAATGAAGTTTGTTGTGGACGAGGATCTGATGGACACGAGTAACTCTTTTACTTTATTCAGCTTTCGTACAAAAGGTTTCTAATAGTAACCTGTCTAAAATATATGCGATTTGTGTGTGTGTGTGTGGGGGGGGGGGGTCGTGGTGTTTGATTGGTCAAGGCAATTAACTGGTTTGGTCAGACAACAATTATAGAAAGACGAATAAAGGATTTGGACTTTTTGGATATTGCTTTATTTAGTCCCGCAAAGTACCAGCGTCGATTTTTGAAGAAGAGGGTTTCCAGGCTATTCAACTTATGAAGCCCTTCAGATCATCGTTTCCCCTTGTCAGTGGTGCAGGACGGAGGGCCTGGCAAGGACAGCTGTCTAGTCGTTCGGATGGGACGAAAAACCGAGGTCCTGTGTACACATTGGCGTGTACGTAAAAATATCCCCTAACAGTTGGAATTCGATATAAGAGTTGGCCGTAGTGCCGCTGTCCGGGCAAAATTTCCCTTATAGCACACTGTATGGCGCATGCCCGTCTTCATTAGCCCAGTTCGGAGCAAAGCAGTAGGACGTTAAACCCCATTTCATTTAGTTTTGTTTTATGATTGTGAGTGTATTGTGAAATAATTGTTTAGGTGTGTTTATCGTGTTTCTATGGCCATGTTATATCTTTTTATTGATCTACTCGTCGCCTGTCTTGCTGTGTCAGGTATATTGATTAAAGAGACAAGTTTAAAAAACAATAGTTGAATAGTTTAATGTTCGATTTGCGGGTTATGTATCGATCGACATGTGGAACGTCCTTTTTTGAAACACGAGCCCGTACTTTTGTAGTAACAAAACGTGGCGCCATATACTTTCCGTGACGTAATCATTTTATACGCAAGTTGCACAGCGTGTTTATAATTTTTATTTGATTTCGCAATGAGAGAGAGAGATAAGAGAGAGAGAGAGTTTGTGTCGAGTGGACGTTAGACCCCATATCTCTCTCTCTCCCTCTCTCTCTCTCTCTCTCTCTCTCTCTCTCTCTCTCTCTCTCTCTCTTTCACTTGCGTGGGTGGAATGAATTTATTCTCGGTGAATTGTCCCTTTAACAAACGCACAGTTTAATATACCGATCTTGCGTATTTCTGTTGAATTAAAACAAATATATAGTATGTATATTTATATCAAATAACATGCCGATATTAACATATGAATGAATCGGGAATTCAATACGATTTACAGTCAAGGTCACGTGTGTAATTTAACTGATTTAGACGTACGAGTATTTAATTTATATTTATAGCACGGCTTTCATGAGTTAACAAGTTTAACCAGAGACCAAAGGCCGAGGGATTAAACCCTTAACGAATGAAGCGTGCTATAAATGACTTGCAACATTGACACCTGCTCAACATGCTTGTTGTTATTACACAGAAAACCCACCCCACTTCTCCATATGATTTTTATTAAAACTAGTGTCTGGTTATATTGCACTGTTTAGCTCCACCCAATCTACTAAAGGGAAAACAATCTGCATATTCAACGAAAAGAACAAAGGAAGATTTCCCCATCCATGTCTTAAGTGCGTTTAGCGTCTGCTGTCATATGAATGGATTAGTGTTGATGGTAAACGACTATTCTGCTACGGTTGGGATTTAACAAACGTAGTCTATAGCACTTGAAGATACGAGCATTGATATAAAAGTCATATCGTGTGTTGTATAGACTGCTGGCAACGTGGTGTATATAGCTAATATGTAGTATATAGAAGACCGACCAACCATAACAAACATTACTTATGTGTACGTACATGTGACCTGTTTTTATTGACTGGATAATCTCTCAATATATAACATTTATAGCTAGTTATTGCTGTACACATGACGTTTAAGGAAAGAAGGCGTTGTGATATTTACTTATTTACATGTCTGTTTGGATTATTTTCAATTATTGAACGGTTCTAGAGATAATGTTGTGTTTATAGACTATATTGCGACTGTTCGTTAGTGTTATCTTGTGAATGATGTGCCAATCTGAATTAATTACGTGCGACATTTCATTTGTACTGTTTGTTTATAGTATCTTGTGAATTATGTGCCTGTCCACGTATTGTTATGGGCCAATCTAAATGAATTACGTGCCCGTACACGTATTGTTAAGAGACTATCTAAATATAAGTATATCTGTATTTCGTTTCGTAAAATAAAACTCAGGGAAAATAAACCGAAAAACGAATTGAAAAACATCTGATTAACCAATTAAATCTTTGATCTATACCCGAGTTTATTTCCATTAATAAATACCAGTGAATAGACTGTCGTATCTCACTGATCACTTATTGTCCTAAATTTTCATGATCAGGCCGGAATCCAAAGGATTACCAAATATTTATACCATATATAATCAGGCGAAAATCTCGTCTTGACTGGGTTATTGATAAAATCATAGTTAATCGATTATTGGGCCTACCTTATTATATGCAGTTTATTATTAGTCTACATAGTCACTATTCAATCAGTTATACTTAATACCTCGTATCAGTTTTTACCTGTGTTTCTGTACTGTTTTTAGGATCCCCGAATTTACGTAATAATGATACAGTCGGAAACAAGCATTTCCTTATATAGCTGTGCGACAATCTTTCGGTATTGGCATTGTTAGTATCTGAATATTCAAACTTGCAAAGTGGCATCAGGTGTCCTAGAAGTGATATCGGATATGTCAGGTATTGATATTTTGTTTTATCATAATACAGACACATTTAAAGGGAGTAAGCGTGTGAATTAACAAAGTCTTTAGAAAGGATGTGTTTGTATGAACTATTTAAATTATTGTATTCGTGCAGGTATGAGTGTATGTATGACAATTTCAATGACAAATATTTGTGTTTGTAAAGAGTGCGTGTGTGTGTGGGGGGGGGGGGGCGTGCGGGATGTGTGTGTGTGAGTGATTTCATTTAAAAATCGTGATTGTGGGTGTTGGCAATTTTAAAGAGCGTATTTGTCTGTGTGTGTATGAATGATTTTAAAGATCGGATTGATGTATGTGTATGGGCACGGTGTCCGCAGAGCAATGTCGAATTAAGACCTATCCTCTCACAGGTAGAGATCCCTACGAGCAAGCGAATTATTGATCTATAATTGAACCATATGTTAGTCCTGAAATGACATATAGTGTGTGTTGACTGGACGTTAAGCTCTCTCTCTCTCTCTCTCTCTCTGGTTGATCAAGGCAATTAGAATGTTAAACCACATTTCATTTCTGTGAAGGTCTTGGAGATCAGGATCATGTTGAATTTTGTTTTACTTCTGTTTTGAACGGTATTTTGTTTTCATTCTTTCAGTGGAGGTAGTTGAAGTTATAAACAGGACGGATTTTGTAAACATCACCTGTACAAGCAGACAGGATTATGAAAACGCACTATGTAAATGGACCATGGGTATCACGGAACGGCCACCCAAAGACAGTGTTGACGAATTCTGCGAGATTTTTATAGCTTTAAAGTCTAAAATCTATATAAGCGACTTTCAGAATGGTGTGGGCACCAGATTGATTTTAAACACGTTTATACGCATGTCCCATGTATGGAGGTTAGGCGGGTAATAATAAATATGTCCAAACAAACCCGTCACATCAATCTGTAAATTTTCCTTAGAAATGAAATGAAATGAAATGGAGTTTAACGTCCAAACTGGGCTAATGAAGACAGGCATACGCCATACGGTGTGCTATGAGGGGAATTTTGCCCGGACAGCGGCGCTAAGGCCTACTCTTATGTCGAATTCCAACCGTCAAGGGATCTTTTACGTGCACCCTAATGTGTACACGAGACGTCGGTTTTCCGTCCCATCCGAACAACTAGACAGCTGTCCTTGTCAGGCCCTCCGTCCTGAATCACTGACAAGCGGAACCACGCCGGAAAATCTGGATGAACTTTCTCGGCCAATGCAGGGATCGAACACCCGACCTCCTGGCTAACGAGCCAGCGTCTTACCCACTTAACCACCTTGACTCCCAAATTTACCTTAGAACGAAACAGTTGAAAATAATTAATGCTAAAACAATCTGTTAGATAAATACGCGAAGTTGTTGTAAAAAACTACAATAACCTGGGAAAAGTTCCTCCAAACCTTATAGGATGTAGTTCAGTTCCTATTGCTTCCTATATAGTTGCAATATGAAAATACGGTACAATACCGCACTTCCGCCCACTCTTTTCTCGGGCTATTTTGGAACCCTTACCTTCTACTATTTTTTCACCGTGAATGTTTATTTGTCGCAAAAGGAATTATAATAATATGTCAGCGATAACAACACCATTATAAATAATGAACAACAATATTATAGTATTTGTTACAGGGATGTTGTAGTTGACAATATTACAGTATTTGTTACAGCAATGTTTACTGACAATATATTATTTTATTTATCACTGTATAGTATAAAGATAGCGTTAATATCGCTGTATTATATACTATAATAAAACTAGTCTCAACTACAAAATCACTGTAATAAATAATAAAATAATATGTCAGGCATCGAGTTCACGTAGCATTCTCAGACTTAAGTTAAGCATTTACTCAACTTGCAGTCACTGTTTATGAGAAATATCTTTGATCCTGAAACACAAAACTTTGTACTTAGTTTCTTATTGATGTATTTGATACATTATAACAATAAAAGTTTTATAAAGGGATATATTTTAATTAAAATAAGGCGAACAATTTTAAGTAAATTCCTAACTTAAACATGCATTATGCAAGAGCTAAATCTGCCTATTGCAGGTCTTTCTTTAAGCCTGAAATGTTATCTAAATTATTAATTAGACATTAATTAACTGATCCAGGCCTTAATCAACTCTCGATGGCATCAGATTTCTCCGATATTAAATAGATTAGAATGGTTCAGCGATACTTTGATTTAATCAAATATGGAGAACCGAGACTTAGCTTCGATCAACCAGTACGGTGGTTGAAATTATTGCACACGTCTGTCAAACCTTCAAAGGCTAATATTTTCGCTTGCAATAGAGTAATGTGAATGAAATTTTTAAATTATTCATTTTACATCATCTACTTTCGAACTATTATTGCAAGAATGGCTAGTTCTTTATCTAAATCTTACATAATGTATCTTTAAGTCTGAGAATGCTTTGTGAACTTGGGACCCGAGATAAAAACATCATTATAAATAATGAAATTACATTACATTATATTATATAATATAATTACAGGAATGGTATGTTCGAGAACCAACTGGAACCTCTAAAGGAGCTTGTTATACAGTTTTATATTGATGTATTAAAACTTGGACCACGAGAGGCTCATGTTTTAGTTGTAAGGTCCATGTTACAACTACTATATAGCTACTTGCAGGTAATTAACACTTATTTTACTGTTTGGGTTTTTGTTGATAATTTTGTATCCCTAACCCAGTTTTCTCTTAATAACCCGTTTTATTAGCTGTTTTGGTTTTTTTTGTTGATAATTTTGTATTACTAGAGCGTCAATTTTATTGGAAGAAGTGTCGCTGTAAGATGCTTGATCAACTGGATCGTGTAGCACCATGGGTCGTCTGTCAGACGTGGAGAGCGGGCAACGCTAAATCCGGTCGCCACATCCGACGTATAACCCATGCATCGTTTCTTACTACATATTCTGGAACAGTCCATGATCGTCTAGTATTGTCTCTGGTCGCCTTTGTTTCTTATTTTCTTCTTGTAGGACTCCACTTTAAATATTGAGTATTTATTCTGCCCATTCAGTTTATGGTTACCCACAGTAACAACAATACCACATTTCGTTTCTACATTTTATATTAAGCACTGCTACATATAGGTTAAAAGCATAGTAAAGTCATTCTCTCTAACCCGCTCTCGTGCAGACTCGGCGAGTCTGCTGATGGAAATTCCTACATCTTCTCCCTACGAGAACTACCGGACTGTCTTCCCTAGAGCGCACATTCTTTTAATTATATATTCTCAGATTCACACCCATTAATTATTCTATTGGCTAATTATGATGTAATTAATCATGTGATTGGTCACTCCATGCCAAATATGAAATGGTAACTTACCTATCACATGCTTTTAGAATTTATCCTTGAAAAATGCAAATAAGCATACATTCTCTATTTGTGGTTATGAATTTAGAATCAATACATGTAATTTGTAAAGATAATGATATTGTTTCGGCCCTCATATTTCTCTATCCTGTGTCTTTAGACCCCATGTCTTGTTATTGTCACAATATTCATAACAAATTTTAATTTGCGTTTCAGAATTAACTTATACCATAGCTAATATTTTGGCCATGGAGAATAATTAATCAAAACCCTAATATTTTTTTACATAGATGTTTCAAAGCACAAATTCGTTCCCTCCATATTACTACAATCGCTAATCTGGTTACCTGGAGGGTGCTCGTTCTTTCCCGGTAGTGTTGAACGAGAAGGTCGCCCTTGTCAGTGGCACAACGCAGGACAACTTCTAGTCATTCGAATGGAATCAAAACCCGAGGTTGCATGTACACATTCGTGTGCACGTAAAAGAACCATCGACAATTGGCCGGCAAATATTCGCCCATAGCACACACTTATAGCGTATGCCCGTCTTCATTGGCCAATTCGTCACAAACAAGTGGGACTTTAAGCCTCATTTGTTGTTCTTAGTGTTTAACGTCCGCTTCCACCGAAGGTGATATCGCAGACAAGTCTTATTTTTTATTTGTATTATCTTAGCGCATGCGCAGGGGTCTTTCCTGTGGGAGGAAACCGGAGTACCCGGAGTAAACCCACGAGGCTGAGAAGGCGCCCGCAAGCCAGAGGTGACCGGCCAGCTAGAGGTCGAAGCGCGGCACTCTAGACTACTAGGCCATCCCACCCCCCAGTGGAAGTTAAGAAACGTCCTCATTACAAACCTTTAGAGATTGTCACTAGGACACTGATATTAGATCAACCCAGGGTGTCAGATAAGACAATTCACTGCATATTTTCACCAGTCAATAGGAATCGTTTTTCAAACGCACATCCAGGGCCTGTGTTGTGATAAGGCGAAAGGCATCCTTCTTGATCACGTTGTTTTGGTCCGAGTCCCCATGATTTTGCTCCATCACCAAAGAAGCATACACCAACCAAACGAATTATTGAAATAACAAAATCTATCATCATTTAGTCCCACAGCAATATTTCCCTAGCCGCTTAGGTTCGACGACACTGTGTGATATCCTTGTTGTTTAGTACAATGTATAGTTGATTTTAATTCAGATCATTAGCATTTGAGAGAGAGAGAGAGAGAGAGAGAGAGAGATGGTTTAAAGTCCACTCGACACAAACTAGGTCATTTCGGGACTAACATATGGTTTAATTTTATTTCAATAATTCGCTTGTGTGTAGGGGTCTTTAGCAGTGGGAGGAAACCCACGAGGTTGGACAGGCGACCCTACACCTTGTCACGTACAACCGGGGATTCGAAAAGCATCTTCGTCCAAATATAAACAATGTAATATAGAAGGAGGTCACATAGTTTAACTGTTCTTCTATTTCTAGAAATGTTCAGTTGAGAAATGGAGAGCATTAATAAAACTGATTAGAAGAGTTTTCAATCTGTTACCAGGGAAAGAGTTTGCTAAACCTTTGTCAGATCTTTTTAAAATACTTTTTGACGCCAAGTAAGTATATTGTATAAAGTTATGAGATAGATAGATAAGTCGATCTCGACGGAACATTATTTCCTTATTGCTCACTCACCCGCTTTTACGTTTTGCCATGGGGGGGGGGGGGGGTGGATGGCCGAATGGACAGTACGTGCGCGCTTTATTATTGGGTATAACCCATCCACAATTGGCTATTTAATCTATTTGTGAGTATAATAACCAGTCAACAATAAGGCTTTTTACGGTTGACGCTCCCAGGAAACGAGCGTATAACCACTACACATGCAATTTATTGATGACGCACTCGGCGAAAAATTCACATATTTGTGAATATAACCACTCCATAAGTAAGTTATCTGTGGGTGACGCTTCCAGGGATAGAGTCATAAGAAGAACCCCGGGGAAGAACGATCCAAGTCACTTTTTCAACGAAACCTAGATAATGGCTGCATTTGGTAGCAAATTGTATAAGCTTTCTGTCGAACAACCAATTTCAGGTAAAAACGATCGGAGTCACATCGAACCAAGGCTCTTCTGAAATAGACTCCCGGACAAATACGTCCATCGCACCCTTTATTTGAACTTTATTTGGCTGAAAAGTGGAAGTCAGTTGCTGTACTGGTAATTATGATTCGTATTAAACATCATTTTGAAGTTGTAATTAAACCCACTCGTTGTTCTGTTCGCGTCAAGCATTCTCGTCCAAAAGTCTGTTTTGCCTTTTATGCTAAAAAGACAAAGATGTGACTTAGATTGTTCTTTCCCTGGACTCTTCATATATTTAGTAGGTTATTGACCGTTAGCGGTATATCAGAGTAAAACCACTAGTCTATTCGTTGTATATTTTATGTTTCTATATGGTTAGGTCCGACAAGAAGGAACATTTACATACAGAATTTACTGAGTTATATCTTTATTTTGAACTAAATTTCCTGAAGGAAGATAAAAAGATCTATGATATGTATCAGAGCCTTGGCCAGAAAATACGGAATAAGTACAAAGACGGTGTTTTTAAGGTATGTATTCGTTATAGAGCTATAGATCTAGGGAGGCGCGGTGGCTCAGTGAATAAGACGCTGGCTCGGTATTGGGGAGATTTCGATCGATCGATCGAGAGAGAGAGAGAGACACACACCGAGAGAGACAGAGAGAGGGGGTGGGAGAGGGTTTAACATCCACTTGTCACAAATCATGTTATTTCGGGACTAACATATGTTTCAATATGATTTCTATGATTCACTCGCGCGTAGGGGTCTTTAGTAGTGGCGAGGAAACCAGAGGACCCGGAGGAAACCCACGACCAGCAAACCTCGTTAAACCCACCCAACCCACGTCTAGATGCTAGGCATTAGTGATTACAATATTGACCCAATCTGATTAAAACACAGATCCTATTTCGTTTCGTTTTTATAGTTCAAACTTTCGTTTTACTTGTCTTTACTACACTAGGGTCTGGAAGAGTTGTTATTGACGTGTTCTGAAGGGTGTGAGGAATTAGGCAATGACACGGTTTGTTACGGCGAGCTTTAGGCGTGTTTTGCATGGAACTGTGGGTAATCCACTAGTAACATCAATGCGGATTGGTTAATCAAATGTCTGACGTCATAGGGTCAAAATGCGCTCGTATGACCTCTGACGCGACCTATCGCTACAACCGGTCAGATCTTTATGTAGTGTAGGCCATTGAAAGTATAAAAAACGAAACGAAATATAGATTTGTATTTTAATCCGATTGACAGACCAGTGACATACAACAGGTCGATTTAAGTGGAATTCTTTATGTAGGAAAGAAGCCAAAATTAGCGGACAACAAATTAGTTAATATGGAAAGAGTAAATTTTACACATGGAACAATACGTGAAATCAACATTCGGTCGATAACAATGAAGTTTTAAAGTAATTTCATGTACTGTAATTTAATTTGTTCAGAGAATACATTATCCCAAAATACATGTTCATTTTTCAGATAAGTGTCTATTATTGGTAAAACTGTCAATTATTTTCAATAAATAATGGACAGTTTTATAAATAATAGACGATTGTTTAAGAAAAGCGTACATTCTTCTATATACTGGTACAAAACATCAAAGGGTGACGTCATATCTATGTTTAAAATACTCGTAAATTACCATAGAAATACCACGGTTGTCGTAATGATATCTAATACCCGCACTCGGCAAACCTCAGCAGATTTCAGTACCCTACATCTAGCCTCGGCTGTATGACAAAGTCCCCCATTGGGACAACTTTTAAGTTCCCGGATTACCAATGGCGTTGGCCATGACGACGCCTTTGAAGAATGTTTTATTTGAAAGTCTTAAGCTGTTTTTATTTCAAGTTTATCCGATGTTCTTCAAACAAGGAAAACTTTGCACTAAAAATTCTACACACGCTTCGAACGAGGCAATTTGGATAACTTCTTTTTAAAAGCGGCAAGTTTTCCTAGTAAGTAAACCGGTGCCGCATCGCAATTGTATTAGCGTAGGTACATATCACTTACCGTCATACAGCCGAGGCTAGATGTAGAATAACGGAATCTGCCGAAGTTTGCCGAGTTCCAAAACCCGCACAGTTATGCCGACAGAAACTGATTACATCAATGACTTAATATATTTTGAACTATTTTTTCTCTCATCTGGAGACCTCGTCACACATCTCATTGTTACATTTTTTATATTTTTCTTATTGAGCTTGGATTTCAAACTTGAACATAATCAGAATAATAATACGAATAAACCTGTTGATAATACCATTCTATTTTAGGGTGTAAATGACCCAGAGTGTTATAGAAGTTGTCTAAAATATTTTATCGACGTTTTAAGCCGCCCTGGTGGACCGTATGAATTGGAAAAAGTCAAGATAATCAACACAAAATTTGAAGAGCTTAAATCTGGTTTACAGTAGGTGATGTTTTTAATAATACGAATAGAATAAAACACGAGAGAGAGAGAGAGAGAGAGAGAGAGAGAGAGAAAGAGAGAGAGAGGTTAACGTCCACTCGACCCAGACTAGGTCATTTCGGGACAAACATGGTTTAATTTTATTTCAATAATTCGCTTGCGCATAGTGGTCTTTCGCAGTGGGAGGAAACTGGAGGACCCAGAGAGAAAATCCACGAGGTTGGACAGGCGACCCTACTCCTTGTCACGTACAACCAGGAAATCGAAACCAAGCCAGTTGTACCTTATGATACAACGTGCACACGCTAACCATTCGGCCATCCAACCCTCCTATATGTAGTTCCAATAATAGAGGGGAGATGGGTAGCTGAATGGATGGTTTAATGGGTTCAGTTTAATCATAGCCCAGTGATAAAAGCGCCAGTTAACTAACCAGGGGGTCAGGGGTTCGATCTTGGAGTTGACAGAGAAAGTTCCTCGGAATTGTTCAGCGTGCTTTCCTTTGTCAGTATTGTAGGTGTACTTGGAAGGACTTGGAAGGAAGTTCGGTGACCCCGTGTTATTCTACAGAGAGTCCAGGCAAACCGTTCCATATAGAACATTGCATGATGAATGCTCGCCTTCGTTAACCCGAAAAGTAGTACGTTAAAGGAGCTAAATCGCTAACATTTGGGACCTAGAAATTGACAAAAGTGGGTCGCAACGCATATAATACTGTAATATGAATGTATATAAACTGATTTACATTCAATGGTTTCCGTTTTTACTCCAATTTCAAATCAGTTATGTTCGGCGAAATAAGCCAGCAGTCTCAAGCGAGTGCAAATTTCTAGCGTCTGGTTATTCCAGTCTACATACGCCGTTTGATTTGGTGCAATGTGTCTAGCCTCGTCCCTCGAGTCTCTTGATACAACTGGGGCTGACGCGCATTATGGTACACGATTCGTGTACCAATGGTAAAATGTTTATTTTGTTTTAAATATTGGATATCAAAAGCCCATCTTTTTCCGGTAAGATTACAACATGAATGTTGATTTAATTTGACAAATAAATCGTGTTTTCAATGTTGAAGATTTTGGACGATATTGAGTTCGAGACTTAGCTACTTTAATCCCCTATTTTATTTCATTTACCAAACCCTATAATCACCCGGCGCCCACATGTCTGTTGTCATAACCGTATATTAGCACTGGCCCTTTTCTCTGACCTAATACTAATTTATCACGGGAACTCCAGTTATTTTAATACATTCTACTAATCAAATTCGATGGTATTATATTTATCTACTTTGTATAACCTCTATGATCGATGGTATTATATTTATATACGTTGTATAACTTCTAGAACCGGTGGTAAAATATTTTTGATTTTCCATTTCGTCGTTAACACTTGGCGGCGATATAATCTTAGGTGAAAACCGACTTTATTTGTATTTTTTTATCAACAGAGACAATAAAATGTTTGAAGACATCTGTGTAGATACGCTAGAGTTTATTTTAATACTGAGTAAAAAGAAAGACGGACCAAATGCTAATAAAATTATAGAAGAGACGGTGTATTATTATGGACGTATAAAACCTGATACAATTAAGGTGGGTATGATTGTATAACACTCTGACAGAGTTTAATTATAGAATGGTACTATTTTGAAACACAGCATATTATAATAACGAGATGGACACAAGGTAAAGGGAGAGAGAGAAAGAAATGGGGCTTAATGTCCACTCGACACAAACTAGGTCATTTCGGGACTAACATATGGTTTATAATTTTATTTCAATAATTCGCTTGGGCGTAGGGGTCTTTAGCAGTGCGAGGAAACCGGGGGACCAGGAGAAAACCCATAAGGCGATCCTACTCCTTGTCACGTACAACCGGGGATTCGAAAGCACGCCAGTTGACTCAGTGACAGGCCTTATGATACAGCGAGCACGTGCTAACCATTCGGCCACCCAACCCCCCACAGGGTTAAAGGTAAAGGTTAAACGTTAAAGGTCATTACGAATATACACGTCAGTGTTCTAGTTTTAGAAGTCATGTTAATGGGTATGAAATGTGTTCAAAACGGAAGTGAATTAACACAAATCTGTCTTAACAAATATTTCAGGGGAAAAGCGCCATTTTTGATAAATTCGCTCCAAAATTTCTTGAGTTCTTGGAAACATCTGGCAATAATGTTTATTGTGGTAAAAGATTGGTGGATTCAGTTCTTGATGATATACTCAGTCCTACCATGAACAAGTAAGTTGTTATGACTGCCAAGGGATATCGTACAGTCGTTCGGGTGGGACGAAAAACCAAGGTCCCGTGTGCACATTGACGTGTACATTAAACAACGTTTGACAGTTGGAATTCGAAATAACAGTAGGCCCTAGTGCCACTGCCCGGACAAACGTTCCCCATAGCTCACTGTATGGCATAAGCCCGTTTTTATTAGCCCAGTCGGAGCAGAACAGTAGGATCTTAAACCCCATTTCATATCAGTTTATATTTGTGATACGAAGATATAGAGACATTTTAAAATTTCAAGGTTTTTCATTGTTTATACGGCCCAGCTCATGATATGTTGTCGATTCCTCATCACCGACGAGAATTCTTTATTATCTTTGGCGACGCTTATTTACGCATTCATCCACCCAGTGACTGTTCTATTCCACCAAATGCTTAGCAGTGTTGGAATAAATACATGCAGCACCAGCCCAAATGTTCTGTCGGCGATATTACCATTTTTAAATCCTGGATGTGGATAATCGGGGCTATATATTTCTTTACGTTGGCTATACCGTTAGAAACGGTGACTTGATTAGCAAGACACTTCACCTGGCACATCGGCAAACGTACACATAATTGGGGCACTAGACGTTCACAGTGTCAGTTGTTATCTCTATGACGTCATTTATCTGACATTACCCCTTTCAAAATGTATTGATATTATGTACAGCACATGTTCGTTGTATTTTACAGTACTAAAGACCATATAGGATTATGGTTGAGAATTATTAAAGCTGGTCTCCATAGAAACAAGTCATTAAAAGATATTGCACGTGCCATTAAAGATAAAGAAAAAGTTTTAAAATGGAAGGTATGTAATAAACGACTAGTTCTGTGTAATAAAAATAAAATTGATTAAGTTTTATGTAAAGTGGGTATCAGTCTATATTTAAAGTTTCAGCCATGTTTGAGTTATAACTGATTTGATGTTCAACAGTCGTAGCTTCACAAAAAAAACCCACAAATAAACCAAAACCCACGAAACGAAATAGTGTTTTTAGAGGGTTGGGGTTAGGGTTAGGGTAATGCCCTATTTCTGTGATTCAAATGGGATAATGAAGATAATCATAGAGCACTGACCCAATTTGATTAATACTTTCGTTTTTACTGTTTTTGTATTTGCGTCACAGACCAGACGTAATGCAGTGTAGGAGTCTTGAGTGAGGAAAACGCACGAGGTTGGACAGACGCTCCTACTCCCTGTCAAGTATAAGTTAGAATCAAAAACACGCCACGTAACTCAATCACATATCTTATAACCTAACGCGCACTAATCGGCCACTTTATTTTCAAGAAAAAGCACAACTACATCATCAAAAACAAATATAATTCGATTTAGGGGTAAGGGCACCCGTTTCTTTAAAGTAAGTCAATTAGAACTGCTGCAGTCAGGCCTCGTGTGTGAGACAGCGTATAGTGACACCCTAAAACCACAGCTAATCTGAGCAATTCATTAAGAGTAAGTCAACTAGACCGGCTACAGGCAGGTCTCGTGCGTGAGACAGCGTATAGTGACACCCTAAAACCACTTCTAATCTGAGAAATTCATTCAGAGTAAGTCAACTAGACCGGCTACAGACAGGTCTCGTGCGTGAGACAGCGTATAGTGACACCCTAAAACCACTTCTAATCTGAGCAATTCATCCAGGGAAGCAACTGTTTGTTTTAATGCTGTATCTGGTTTTACTGCTTTTTGTATTTCAGGATTGGAAAACTGAAGCTAAAGAACTTTGTTATGTTTTCTTCAAGAAAAGAATTTATCGAACGGATGATGGATGGAAAGATATAAGAGACGGTTTTCATGATATATTAGAAGAGTTATTGAAGGGTTTTAAGTGAGGACAGCCTCCTTTTAGAACATCCGATACAACCTCATCTCTTCAATCCACTCGTTTGAGCTTGGCGTGCAGGGAAAACCTTTTCATCCCTAGCACGGTGTAATACGCGCGATTTATATCATAAGGTGTCCCAATGAGTCAATCCCCTGCTTAACACCACATGGCGTAAGGCCACCTGTCTTCATAATGCTTGGCTTTCATGTGGACTACGAATGCTACAATCACCACCCCCGAATCCAAACTTTTTCCGATTCGTAGATAAACCGTAGATGATTCTTAAAGTTCGTAAGTTATTTTGGTAACAAAATCATTGTGACCAGCTTTCTTATGGGCTAGGAATGCCACGAATCGAAAAACTGATAGGCCAAAAGGTCGCTGACCTACCCAAAGGCCTCACCGATGATGATGATGAATGCAAAGTTTTTCTGATTCGTAGATAAATCGTAGACGGTTCTTGAAGTTCGTGTGTGATTCTTATTTGGTTTTTACACATTCGTACTGTTCGCAGCAGTTCGTTGTTCGGCCACAAACTGTTTGTCAAAAACTTTCGTGGACGGTCTACGAATTTCGGAATTCATAGATGTATCGTTAGCCCTTCGTAGCCCTTTCTTATCGTCCGTAACAGCTTCCTATTCCATTCGTTGAGGAATAGTGCCAAATATCGTTAACTTTTCGTAGCTTTATCGGCATTATTCGTTGAGAGCGTAATGTTTTCGTAACTGTATTCGGCATATCCGTAACTCATTCGTCACTGTATTTGGCATATCCGTAACTCATTCGTAACTGAATCACTTTAGTTCGTAGAGATGTTTCTTTTATTTCGTAGAACCCTGTCGTGACATCCGGCATATTTGTCCGTCGATTGGCTACGAATTATCGTAACTCTTTCGTAAACTATTCGTAAATGCTTCGCAGCTTCTCCACATTTTCTACGATCGTTTTGATATTTTTGCCTAATCGCCAGGAATTTCGATTCGCCACTATTCGGGGCGATTCGTAGCATTCGTAGCCCACGTAAAAAGCAGGCATAAGCTCATGTTTTTCCTAAAGATCCCAGTCGCAAATGGATTGATGAATTAAGATTTACTAGTAATTAGTCCCAAAATGACCAAGTGTGGGTTGATTGGACGTTATAAATCACGTAATGTAATCATCAACTGCAATAAGGGCGATAATTCAAATAACACACTGTATTTGAAATCAATATAAATTGATTAATTCGGCAATTCACAGCTTTATCAGTCTATCAATCGATGACTTTTACTCGTGCGTGATTTTGAGGAATGTAGTTATTTGAGAAAAGAAAACGTAAATATATTTAAAATTTCCAGCATCATCTATTTTAAAAGCCTGGACTAGCGACAGATAAAAAACATAATTTGATTGGTTTATTCCAGATAGATACAAATAGAAAACATGATATGATTGGTTTATTTCAGATAGATACAAATAGAAAACATAATATGATTGGTTTATTTCAGAAAAGGTAAAATTTTAAAATCATTATTACCGGAAGTAGTGGATTATGTACTAGCGATATTAGAAAATAAATGTATTGGATTATCTGATTGTGCTCGTACAGCTGCAGGCGAATGTGGTGATGTTAATATTAAGGTAGGTCCTAATAAGAATAAAATGGTTCCTACGTAACGGCTATTCTCGAAATGTAAGCCCCGTAATTCGTGTATGGGACTCACAGTCTTGAATTTCGATTAGCTTTTCAAGTTGCCTCTTCCGTTGTTGACACTACAACATGTTGTCCACTTCAATTGCTACTTTCAGTCCTTGCCTACACGGAGCGCTCAAATTTTTACGAGATTCGAACTCAACCTTCATTGATGTGTAACGGTGATATTTTTAAACGGTTTTTAAAGTTGAATACATATTGTGACTTCTAGCGGGTCCACAAGCTAAAGTGCGATTTTGCGAACAGTCAGTGGCCATAATCCATATTACATTCGGATATGCGCGATTATCAACAGGAACCAAAGTCTTTGTGATATAAACTTAAATTTAGAGTTTCATCAAACTCGGGTAAGGATTGTGGCCTCTAGAAGGTCCACAACCTTAATATACCATATTTTTTTTACATTACTTGCGTACGAGGGGCGGCCATTATGTCCGACAGTTTTGGTCCGATTGGAACTAAACCGTCATGAGGGTGTAACGGTGATCAATTTATATGGTTTTTTTTATTGGATAAGAATTGTGACCTCTAGAGAGTCCACAAGCTAAAAACATGATTTTTCGTACAATCAGGAGCCATAATCCAGGAAGTTATGCTCCGATATATGCCAATATCGACAAGAACCGAAAGCTTTGGGAGATTGACCTATATTCCAAGTTTCGTCAAAATCGTATAAAAATTGTGACCTGTAGAGTGTCCACAAACACATTGTGGACGGACGGATGTCCAGGGGAGACCGCATAATACGTCAAAATGTAAGCGTATAAAAAAAACAGAAAAGAAAGGTAATTGAGGAAAACTAACCGCTTCCATGAAATTAAGTAACTAGGATCTATGTTGAATTTTTGTAGTCTCATTTGATCATTATTTAGTAATTTCCTATCTGAAATTTCTCGTAAATCAGCAGGCTTGCGATCAACATTTCTTTGACGTGTTGGCCATATATGGTTTTAAAAAAACTCATTTTAAGCATTTAAACTAAATCTAAAAGTCTTAAAATAAATTCCTTTCTTGCCGTCTATTATTTCACACCAGTGTTGGAAGAAATGACTTGAACTGAGATTTTGTTTTACCCCCTAGGGGTTAGTGTTAGAGTTGTTTTTAGAAAGATAATAACTTTTATCAAGTTGTTATTATCTAACACGTTTTTATATAATTTGTTTCTTAAATCGGGAAATTGAAAATATAGACAAATTGAGAGGCTCAGGTATAAGTTAGTGTTTGGGTAACACAGATACGACACTGGTGTTCATGTTGTGTAAATATATCCTTGTTTAACACAACCTCAACACCGCAGACCTTAATTCGGATTGATTTCAAAAATAGAGGGGGTCTGGGGTTGAGTTAGCACAGCGTTACACCAGTGCTACACTGATCTAACTGGTCTTAAACGCTACACCACCTTAACCCAGGACATGAATTGACCCAATGTCTATGTTTTTGAATGATCGAATTCTTCAAATATAATCAGTAAATGCGAAAAGAGATTAATATCAAATTTCAGATTCATCATGTTTATTATTGTTTTTATCTGCATCTAAATTCTAGGAACATCGTCAGTTAATATTTGATTCGCTGGTAAGAATTGTTGCCATTATGAAAATGGAAGACTTTCCATGGGATAATTATAGGTGTGGACGAGCTTTAGAAGAACTGTCAGAACATTTAATAAAAGGTCTTGGGTAAGTCTCATTTATATATTGTAAAACATTGTAATCCTTGTCTTCAAACAAATTTGGAAAATGAAATGAAACTTGATTTGACGTCTTACTTGTCTTCACGAAGCGCTTTACATCTGTCCTTGAGTCAACGGGCTTTATATCTGTCCTTGAGTCAACTGGCTTTATATCGGTCCTTGAGTCAACTGGCTTTATATCCGTCCTTGAGTCAACTGGCTTTATATCCGTCCTTGAGTCAACTGATTTTATATCTGTCCTTGAGTCAACTGGCTTGATATCGGTCCTTGAGTCAACTGACTTTATATCTGTCCTTGAGTCAACTGGCTTTATATCTGTCCTTGTGTCAACTGGCTTGATATCGGTCCTTGAGTCAACTGACTTTATATCTGTCCTTGAGTCAACTGGCTTTATATCTGTCCTTGAGACAAGTGGCTTTATATCTGTCCTTGTGTCAACTGGCTTGATATCGGTCCTTGAGACAAGTGGCTTTATATCTGTCCTTGTGTCAACTGTCCTTGAGTCAACTGGCTTTATATCTATCGGGTTGTAAGTCAACTGGCGAGGTTGTAAATACAGTTACCAAAATTTGTAGCAACAGAAAGCTATCCCATATAAATGCATTGCTGTGATCATTGAAGTCGAAGAAGATGTTTTGATAATTACTTACAGTGTAGAGTCTTACAATTCTCCAGTGCCGTTTATGATAGACTAAACGTGGATTTGCGACATTCAAAATCCCTTAAATAATCTGATAAAAGTTCGTCTCAAACAAGTTATTACTAAGAGCCATTTGTTCTGTATGTAGATATTTTAATCACTCGCTACGAGCACATTTTTCGTGGAGTTATGGCTCTTTTAATCAGTATCGACGGCCTTAACGGTTGCGCTGCTCAGGGTAATGCTTTGTTGCTTGGTAACCTAAACCTATTCGAGTTTTATTTGACCATTTCTAGGGACGGCAAAGGTCTGAATGAGAAGGAAAAGGAGATTTTAGCGTCGATAACTCTGGTCAGTTTTCAACAAGATTTTATAGATCCTGAGAAGAATGAACCTGGGGGAGTACATTATGATTTCTTCGTCTCATTATCCGATAACCTGATGAAATTGGTAAGTCGATTCTTTGATAGGATGGAATTAGTATGTTGATTCTTTGATGTGATGAAATTGGTAAGTTGTATCTTTGATGTGATGAAATTGGCAAGTTGTATCTTTGATGTGATGAAATTGGTAAGTCGATTCTTAGATGTGGTGAAATTGGTAAGTTGATTGTTTGATGTGATGAAATTGTTAAATTGATTGTTTGATGTGATGAAATTTGTGAGTTGATTCTTACATGCTTTAAACTTGCTGGGAAGATTCAGACAGTCATAGAGAGAACCACTGCCAATTTTGAAATATGCACATCAAGTCAGTGCGGAATTATCGCCGATATCTGTTTTTAGTTTCACCAATATTTGGATATAATTGGCATGGTTTACTATTATTTGGATATAATTGGCATGGTTTACTATTATATGGATATAATTGGTATGGTTTACTATTATTTGGATATAATTGGTATGGTTTACTATTTGGATATAATTGGTATGGTTTACTATTTGGATATAATTGGTGAGGTGTATATACGATGTCCAATGTATTCGATGTATTCAAAAATTTGAAAGAGTTGAAATGATTCAGTAGTGAACGATGTGGTAAACATTATATCTATTGGTGAACGATGTGATAAACATTATATCTATTAGTGAACGATGTGGTAAAAATGTGTTATTTTTATTTCAGTTGTTGAACACGGGTCAATTAGCCAAAGAAGATAAAATAATTGAACTATTTTTAGACATTTTAAAACACGAGGAAGAAAATATTTATAAGCGAGCTGGTTATGCATTGCAAACATTGGGGACTAAATCAGGTCCTATATTCGCACCGTATCTTGATAGGCTATTAGATGTGTTTTTCGAGAATGAACAATATTCTATTTTATGTAAGTATTATATAAGGCACCCTAAAATAATAATCTTTTTTTTTTCTAAACAATATTTTTATTCATTAAATCTGAATTTAGATTGGGGAACAGGCTATCCCTATGTGTAACTCCTCTCTCTGATTTAGATACATGTACACATGATAAGAATATATCCATACATACATAATTACATATAAAGATAGAACATATAGGATACATAATGGATAATATAGAGTGAAATATATATTTTAAAAGTACTGCTTGGTAATGTTGGGTATGGTAAGGCCTGCTAAAGACCACTACACGCTAGCGAATTATAGAAATAAAATTGAACCATATGTTAGTCCCGAAATGACCTAGTTTGTGTCGAGTGGACATTAAACACCACCTCCACAATCAACAGTTTTATTTCATTTCATTTTCCATAAAGCTTTATCAATCTAGAACGTTTGGGTGATGTCGACATTTTCATAATATTGAGTTATTGTCATTTCTTGACCGTTATATTCCAACCTCGTGGGTTTTCTCCAGGGCCTCCGGTTTCCTCCCACTGCTAAAGACCCCTACGCGCAAGCGAATTATGCAAATAAAATTAAAACCATATGTTAGTCCCGAGATGACCTAGTTTGTGTCGAGTGGACGTTAAACCCCACTTCTCTCTCTCTCTCTCTCTCTCTCTCTGACCGTTATATATTATTATGTCTGATTTTTGTGCTTTACAGCAATTTTACCAACGGCTTATCAAGAAAACCCGAAACCCATGAAAGATTGTTTTCAGCGATTATTTTCATACGTTGATTCATCAGATAGCAGTGTACAATCTTATTTACTACAATTATTACCACATATTGCTAAAAAGCAACCAGAGGTAAATATCAGGATTTTGTCGTTAAATTTTGAAATCTTGATTCAGAAGGACGTTATATTCTGTAAAGTAGCTTCCATTTAGAAAATCAAAATCCATATTAATGATCACTTTACTTATAATTGTTTGTGGGGTAAATATTTCATTGTGATTCGTAGATGGTCGAATGGTTAGCACGTGCGCGCTGTATCATAAGGCCTGTCATTGAGTCAACTGGCGTGGTTTCGAATCGCCGGTTGTAAGTGACAAGGATTAGGGTCGCCTGTCCAACCTCGTGGGTTTTCTCCGGATCCTCCGGTTTCCTCCCACTGCTAAAGAAACCTACGTGCAAGCGAATTATTGAAATACAATTGAACCATATGTTATTCCCGAATTGATCTAGTTTGTGTCGACTGGACGTTAAACCCAAATTATCTAGTTTCCTTGAAAAATCCCATTTAGCCCATCAGGACTGGAAATGCCAGTTTTACTTGTACCTGACTATAGAACTAGTACCTGAAATTAATTTTAAACATTTCAACATTTTATTAAAAATATCAGTAAAACACACCAAAAGACAAATGACAAACACCATACAGATTGTGTAAGGCTGATAACATCTGGGTCGGGTGACTTCATTCCCGACTTCATACAGGAACCGGAAGAAATGAAAATAAAATGAAATGGGGTTTAACGTCCTACTATTCTGCTCCGAACTGGGCTAATGAAGACGGGCATACGCCATACAGAGTGCGATGAGGGATATTTTGCCCGAACAGCGGCACTACGGCCTACTCTTATATCGAATTCCAACTGTCAAGGGATACAAGTACACGGGACCTCGGTTTTTCGTCTCATCCGAAGGACTAGACAAGGGGGAACCACGCCGGAAAAAGTGGATGGACTTTCTCGGCCAATGCAGGGATCGACCAGCGTCTTACCCACTTAGCCACTGTGGCCCCCAAGGAACCGGAAGACAACTAAAACGAAACGTCACGATACCATAGTAACACTGTTTCATAAATATACTATAAGAACACCGTGCCTCATGTGAGGGAATATGTTCTACTCAATATTAACTTGTATTTCAGTTATTTACAGAAGATAATATAGAGATGTATGTGGAGGCTATGTATAATGGTGAACAAAATCTTCAATCTCTCTTTTTAATGACACTTGAACCTCTGGCATCTAAACGACCATCTTTATTCAAGAATCAGATCGATAAATTCCTAGAACGACCATATAATGAATATGCCTATTATTATCTATTTAAAGTTCTTGGTATTTTATCTGCCAAATATACTCAGGTGAGGAAAAATAATTATATATTTAAGCAAATCACACATCATTAACATACAGGACATCTTTGTAAATATAATTATCTCCCCTTAGTAAAGCTGCATAGAGTTACCCCCCCCCCCACTCCTTTGGTGGCGTGGCTATAACAACTTTCACATCACATATTCATCAAGTGATCACTTTAGTTACAAAATCACATTCACAGGGGAGATGATTCTATCCAGCTTTACAAAGTGTAGATAACACTGTTCCAAAAATAATCAAGGTTCCTTTTTAACTACTCGTAGGTTACAGTTGTTTTCTTTCCCAAGAGTCATTGAGGATGAAACTGTTCACTAATCAAGGCGACCTAATGTAGTCCAGTTGCCAATCATAATATTTCGAGGGCTATGTAAATTGTCTACAAAGTTTTTTTTCTCAAAACGCTCAAGGGTGACACAGGTTCTGAAAAAGGACACCCAGGGCTACCAAAATCAAGCATAAAAAACCTTGTATACAATTTCCAGGTTCAGGCATAGTTCTGCCGGACTAAATGCTGTCTGTAAGGTTTAACGTCCAGTAAAGTAAACATATCAATAAATACATGCAATTAACAGTTGGCAGATAAACACGACCCATCGCAGCACACTGATTGAGAACCACCGCCCCAAGACAGTATTTGACTAGTTGAAATATCGGTTTAATGTTCCCCACTCCCCTCATCCACCAATTGTCATCTATTTAATTTCATTATCGTTGCAGAAAGAAGCAGAAAAAATTCTAAACTTCTTCCTAAAATTTCTAAAAGGTAGCGAGGATACATCTAAGAAATTGATATTAATTATTGAAATGAAGGGGATGGTTTTACCTCATAGAAGTTTAATAGAGAAACATCGAGCGTTTATAGAGAAACTAAGTACAACGGGTACTGATCAAAACTTCAAGGATCAGGCTAAAGCAATTATAGATTTACTGAAAGGTAGAAGGTAAGTGATGTAATTCAGATACTTATCACTATTATAGTTTTACTGGACGGTAGAAGGTAAGGGATGTAATTCAGATATTTATCACTATTATAGATTTACTGGAAGGTAGAAGGTAAGTAATGTAATTCAGATACTTCTCCCTATTATAGATTTACTGGAAGGTAGAAGGTGAGTGATGTAATTCAGATACTTATCACTATTATAGATTTACTGGAAGGTAGAAGGTAAGTAATGTAATTCAGATATTTATCACTATTATTTGTTTACAGGGTGATAGAATTAGTAGTCTCAATCTAGAGTTGCTATAATGGGGAAGCAAACAGACATTATAGCCCTTGGTTTGTGTATGTTTAGAAATTATGTATCGTGAAGTAGTGTTATGATCATCCTATTCATACATCATTTTGTTTTAGTTTAGAGACATTAGCTGATGACTATTTATACGTGACATTGTTTTAGTTTAGAGACATTAGCTGATGACTATTTATACGTGACATTGTTTTAGTTTAGAGACATTAGCTGATGACTATAATCATATTAATACGTGACATTGTTACAGTTTAGAGACATTAGCCGATGACTATAATCCTATTAATACGTGACATTGTTTTAGTTTAGAGACATTAGCTGATGATATTGATCTACAACAAGATGAGATATATAACCTAGATACACGAGTTACAACTAACGAGAATAATATCAACCAAGTTACGGAGGAAGTTGGACGTCACAGCGAGCAGGTTACAGAAATAAGATATGATGTAGACCAACAGGGTAATAGAATAAACGAACTTGGTGAAGTGGTGGACGAAATTGACCAAAAGGTAGATTGCTAATCCAAGATAAGTTATTTTCATTAAAGGCTCAATACCACTCTTGTTGTAACTGAAGAATATGTCCCAATCTTCATTCTGGTCAACTATTTTACAATATTCCAATTAATTGATGATACAAATTTCATTTTAACACACCTAATTTAAAAAATTGGAAAAATTCAACTAAATGATTTGAAAAGCCTGACGTAAAGCTTTTCAAATGTGACTTGGATTTAAAAATATTTTTGAACCCTTTGGACAAGTAAAATAAAATTTAATGGATAATTTACCCAACAGGTAGGACACTAAGACATCTAGTACTTAGAATAAGGCTATTTTTTATTTTCTGGAGCTGTCAAGCCAGCCAGAGTGTTATTGTCCCTTTAACAATGTCGAGACTTCTGACTTGGTTGCTTCTAGACATTGTTATTATTTGACAATTCACATGATATTTGTCTCCTTATTCTCCTTGTCTAATTATTAAATGAAATGGGGTTTAACGTACTACTGTTCTGCTCCGAACTGGGCTAATGAAGAAAGGCATACGTCATACAGTGTGCTATGAACGAAACTGTGCCCGGACAGCAGTAATACGACCGACTCTTATATCGAATTCCAACTGCCAAGGGATCTTTTACGTGCACGCCAATGTGTACACGGGATCCTGTTTTTTCGTCCCATCCGAACGACTAGACACGATGAACTTTCTCGGTCAACTCCGAGATTGATCCCGCGACCTCCAGACTAGCGAACCAGCGTCTTACCCATTTAGCCACCATGACCCGCTGTCTTCAAATTATATTGTCCATTATATTGTCCGTTTATTTCCTATATACTGTCCATGTATATTGTCCATTTATTTCTTATATACTGGGGGATTGGGGGGTGGATGGTTAGCGTGTAACATAAAGTCTGTCATTGAGTCAACTGGCGTGGTTTCGATTCCCCGATTGTACGTGACAAGGATTAGGGTCGCCTGTCCAACCTCGTGTGTTTTCGCCGGGTTCTCCGGTTTCCTGCCACTGCTAAAGACCCCTACGCACAAGCGAATTATTGAAATAAAATTATAAACCATACGTTAGTCCCGAAATGGCCTAGTTTGTGTCGAGTGGACGTTAAACCCTTTCTCTCTCTCTCTCTCCCTTTACCCGTTATTATAATATGCTGTGTTTCAAGATAGTACCATTCTATAATTAAACTCTGTCAGAGTGTTATACAATCATACCCACCTTAATTGTATTAGGTTTTATACGTCCATAATAATACACCGTCTCTCTCTCTCCCCCTCTCTCTCTCTCTCTCTCTCTCTCTCTCTCTTATATACTGTCCATTTATGTCTTATATACTTTTTTTTCTAATTTAGTATCCGGCTAAATTTTTTAGCCTGGATATTTAACTTGGCTACTTCTATACATTATTATTGGCTGACAATTCACACAGCGTTTTACTTTTCTAATTATAAAATCATAAAATCACAGCTACTGTTTCATAAAACTTATATATTAATTCAGTATATATATTGTCCATTTATTTTGTGAATTCTAGTATACATTTTTTGTCTGTTTTAAATGTTAAAAATGTAAGTCTTGTTCACAAAGAATGTCTTAGATCGTGCTGTATACTTAGTTATTACTGGTTATTTCAGACTTTAAGCCACGCCCCCTACTGGTCAAGGGATGTTTGTAAACTATTGAACCCTAAAACAGAAGCTGATTGGAGATTATTATCTAGTAGATTAGGTTATAGTAATGATGATATTAGAAGTTGGAGTCAGCAAGCTGATCCCTGTATGGCCATGTTAAATGAATGGTATGCCACTCATAAAACAAGTGAAGCCACATTTGGTGTCTTTACAGCTCTACAAGAAATCAATCGAATTGATGCTGCTGTTATTGTAGAAAATGCTATGAAAGCTGCTGGTGAGATTTTCTTTATTTTAAAATATATACTATCCTATCACTTTTTTTTAAAAAACACAAAAACAAATGTGTATCCTTTGCTACCCTGTACACACATGTTACGGTGTCGTGCACGGGACAGTGCATGTTATGGTACTGTGCAGTTTAAATTTAGATAACGCATTGGTGTCTTTATAAACTCTGATTGGATTCGGTCTCACTGCTACAAGTTTTGACTGGTGTCTTGAACTAGATAGAATCCCCGGTTGTACGTGACAAGGTGCAGGGTCGCCTGTCTAACCCCGTGGGTTTTCTCCGGGTCCTCCGGTTTCCTCCCACTGCTAAAGACCCCTACGCGAATTATTGAAATAAAATTAAACCATATGTCAGTCCCTTAATGACCTAGTTTGTGTCGAGTGGACGTTAAATGCAATTTCTCTCTCTCTTGCACTAGATAAGGCATGCTCTCTCATTTCGGAACACGTTAAGCTGGCAAATAGCATGTGAACAGTCCATTTACTGATTACACTATTTTGCCTATACCGTCTTTTTAGGACTTCGAATTTTGTCTAATGGTTGAATTGTTCGTACTTGGTTTTATTTTATTTATGTATACCCCTCCCCCCCACACACACACACCCGTCTTCCAAATAGTGATATAGTACGCTAACCAGTCATTACTCATCCATAGCACCGTTCCGCACCCCTCCCCCTTTCTCTTTCCGACTCCCTAAGCGGGCAAGTGGACAATTCCCATCGGAGTTCCTAAAACCAACCAATGTTGCCACGTACAGTCATATTGTGATTTTATACACCATTCCATTCCATTCCATTCTAGTGCAACGACAAGTACCGAATGCAGGTAAACACAGTGAAGCGACCGGAAGTAGAAATGATGACACCAAAACTCAACAAACAGTAGACGTTGAGGAAAAGTTAAAACAGATGCAAGTAACAGTTGATAGTTGTGTAAGGAGAGAGGAACTTGGATCTAAACTGGACCATCTAGAGAATAACATTTTGCCATCTTATGCCCAGGATATCAACTCTAGATTAGATGGTTTAGTTACTAGAGAGACTCTCCAATCAATAATCAGTGATATTCAATCAAGTACATTCCAAGTTTTCGCGGACCAATTGACGTCATTGAAACAGGAATTCCAAGTATTAAAAGCTGAAAATGCCAAACTAAAACAAGAACTATCACATCTAAAATCACAACAATTTGTTTAACCTCCACTCAATATCAGATCTTTTCGAGACTATTTCTACTTAAATAAGTATCTTGTGTGCAGTGTATTTATAATTAGAAGGAAACATGGTACTTGGAAAACACCACAAGGTTAAGCCGACAACCCTACTTCTTGTCACGTACAGGCCCGGGATCGAACCCACGACGTGCATATATAACAAGTATGCCTCGGCGTATTTGCAACACAACTAGAATATCGTCATCAGCCAACACAAAGTATCACATCAGATGCCAAGTCGGATACTGTCGAATTATAGTGCGGGCTCTCCCAAGGTTCGGTGTTAGGACCTGTTCTATTTATTCTGTGTACAACTAGTGTATCACATATTATTAGCCAACACAGACTATTACATTATTCTTCTTCTGTTAGGACCTGTTCTATTTATACTATCAAACAACACACAGATTATCGACATATTTGATCAATATGACACTAACCAATCGTTAAAATGTACCCAAACTTCCGAATGTCTACAAACATGTTGGTATCCATGTTAATCAAGCTGGATCCACCACGATTTGATCGAAGCACTCACGTTCCAGATACGACATATAACGTGAACATCCTCCAGACTACCACCAACATCCGCCGCCTTATATCTAATATTAACTGCAGCAGGATTGCACTGAAAAAATAAAAACGAGAAAAACATGCGGACAAGACAAACCACATCGACATTGCACAAAATAAACAAAAAATATAAAATCAAGTGAATGGATCCGATCTATTGTTTTGTTGTTGGCCTGATAATTCTAATGTCCTGTTATCCGGTATAACCCATATCAAATCTCCAGAGCATTTAAACAATCGACAGTTTATCAGTCGCTTAGGCCTAGATGTACCTAATAAATCAAAAATAGAATTTAGTGTTTTGTGTTTAAACGAAAAAAAAAGACCTTACATAGCACAACTTTTATTATTGTATTATGTTGGAACTGTTCTCAGCAGGAACACCTTCTGATAACAAAATATAAACCTCAAATCATTGCGATTCGGGTTATTTGTCATAATAGTTTCTGTTCTTAGGTGAGAGAAATTATGTAGTTGTTACGAATATACGATAACCATGGAATTTATCAAACCCCACATACAATGAATTCTATATAATACATCTTTGGTTTTCCGAGAAAGTTCATCCAGATTTTCCGGCGTGGTTTCCCCTTGTCAGCGATGCAGGACGGAGGGCCTGACAAGGACAGTTGTCTAGTCGTTCGGATGGGACGAAAAACCGAGGTCCCGTGTACATATTGGCGTGCACGTAAAAGATCCCTTGGCAGTTGGAATTCGATATAAGAGTAGGCCGTAGCGCCGCTGCCCGGGCAAAATTTCCCCCATAGCACACTGTATGGCATATGTCCGTCTTCATTAGCCCAGTTTAGGAGCAGAACAGTAGGACGTTAAACCCCTTTTCATGTCATTTCATCTTTGGTTTGTTTATCACCATTCCATTTGAATTTTTATCCGATTTTGATGAAACTTTAAATATATAATTGCATCTCGACGATGTCGGTGGCTGTAATTTCTTGGATTATGACTCCTGTCAATCTCTTGCAAAATGTGGGCGTATCTTGCATGGCAACGCCTTGTTGTATTAGCAAGGGTGAAATAGTGATAGACTGTCATTATTGGCTAAAGTTGCTTTATGCTGATTTTCAACAGTAGTTCATTCTCTTTATGCTAAATTCAGACTAAAGACAAAAACACGGCTACTACTGCCTGAACTGTCGTAAATTGTAAAAATGTTTCTTCAATTATGAACAAACTACTTAAACATACATTATGCAAGAGGTAAATCTGTCTATTGCAGGTCTTTCTTTAGGCCTGAAATGTTATCTAAATTATTAATTAGACTTTAATTAACTTATCCAGGCCATAATCAACTCTCGATGGCATCGGATTTCTCCGATATTAAATAGATTAGAACAGTTCAGCCATATTTTGATTCAAGCTAAAAATGGAGGAGCGAGACTTAGCTTCGAACTACCAGTACGGTGGTTGAAATTATTGCACACATCTTGTCAAACCTTCAAAGGCTAATATCTTCGCTCGCAATAGAGTAATTTGAATGAAATTTCACATTATTCATTTTGCATTAGCTATTTGTGAACTATTATAGCAAGAATGACTAGCTCTTTATCTAAATCATACATAATGTATCTTTAATTATGGGTATTAAAAACTTGTCAGCGGTGTAGGATGGGGGGGGGGGGCCTAACAGGGACAGCTGTCTAATACTTTGGACATTAGCGTCCACGTAAAAGATCCCTTGGTAGTTTGAATTCAATACAAGAGTTCTTATATCCCGGCCAAAATGTGTCTCATAGCACACTGTATGGCATATGCCCATCTTCATTAGCCCAGGCTGAGCAGAACAGTAGGACGTTAAACCCCATTCCAAGTTATAAGCCTACATATAGCGAGAAAATAATCTGTAAAAATCGGATAGACTTTTCGTTTCAGTAAATTGGGTCAGGCCGTTTAAAAATAGAACGGATCAGAAAATGAATTGAAAATGGCGGGAAAAAACTAAAAAATGGCGGGATGATATGAAAAAATTAAATTAGATAACTCTGAATGGAATTTATACTTTTGGTATCAGATTGACCTCAGTTGTCCAAATATTTTGTTCAAATTTTTAAATTTTGAACATTAAGGTAATAATTAATACCACATTAATACCCTGAATCCGACTATCCAGAAATGCATTCATTTCGGAAATAGGGGACGAATTATCCAAACTACGGCCTACGTTTATTTTTCACGCCCCTTAATGTGGATTTTTCACTTTTTTCATATTCAATTCCAAATGATGACCATCAGTTGACCGAAATCAAAATTCTGCTCTGCACGCTTTTTAGGCATTCCTTCAAGGATTCCAAAAATGTAACTCCCATGTCTGTAAGTAAAATATTGGAAAAGCCTTAGGTTTTTTTCACGTTTCAAGATGGTGGCTCTTCCGGTTCGATTCACAAACCCCATAGTGTCTTAGCTAGCACAGAAATATATTCTTAGGCAATCTGATCTACTTTTCAAATTTTTTTTTTAAAACATTGATCCCCAGTTTCTCCAAGGGGGGGGGGGGGATAAGTTAGAAAATTTCTAATGCCATCGTTGAAGTTGGATCAGCCAGGTCTACTGACATTCAAAGTTTTGTAGAAGTTGTCGAGTTGGATTTTACATCCGGGCTGAGATGTCAAGGACGTAATCTTCAAAAAATCGGAAATAGCAGATTTAAATTAAATGTGTCTTATGTTTTTAAAGAATTTTTCTTTAGTAAAATAGGTCAAATAGTCACAAAGTTACGGGGTGGGGGGGGGGGTATACTTGAGAATGCTGGGCATCCCTGCGTCGTAATCTTCCACTGTGTTCTTTAGGTCTTTTTTGTGATTGTGAGTGTATTGTGAAATAATTGTTTGGGTTTGTTTATCGTGTTTCTATGGCCATGTTATATCTTTTTATTGATCTACTCGTCGCTCGTTTTGCTGTGTCAGGTATATTGATTAAAGAGACAAGTTTAAAAAACAATAGTTAAATATCCGATTTGCGTGATATATAACTACATATAGAACGTCCTTTTTGAAATTAAAATAAAATTTTAATGGATGCATTAGAGAGAGAGAGAGAGAGAGAGAGATGGCGTTTAACGTCCACTCGACACAAACTAGGTCATTTCGGGACTGACACACGGTTTAATTTTATTTCAATAATTCGCTTGCGCGTAGGGGTCTTTAGCAGTGGGGGGAAACCGGAGGACTCGGAGAAAACCCACGAGGTTGGACAGGCGACCCTACTCCTTGTCACATACAACCGGATTTTTTTTTTAACGAGACCCCGTACCTCTCTAGAAACAAGCGGTGTCATATACTTTATGTGACGTAATCATTATATACGGAAGTTGCCCAGTGTGGTTAATTTTATTTGATTTCGCAATAATGTTCATAATGAGTGCAACTAAGCAGTAGTGAGCTGTCGACTTGGTTATTTGTAGACAAGGGTCGTTAAAAGGGGTATTCGTTTCATTTCATTTCTTTCCCGTTGCCTAGGCAAAGCGGCTTATAAACCAACATCCAATAGATTAGTCCTTCTATCATAGCACATTCCTAACAATTAATGGTGATTTTTTTTTACGTATGTCTCAGTTCTTTAGAGTCGGTGGATATTTGCGTGGGTGGAATGAATTTATCGTCTGTGAATTGTCCCTTTAACTCGACAACTGTTTAACAGACCGATCTTGCGTTTCTGTTGAATTAAAACAAATATAGAGTTTATATATTTATATCAATTAACATGCCGACATTAACATATGAATGGGTCGGGAATTCAATATGATTTACGAACAAGGTCACGTGTGTACTTTAACTGATTGAGACGTGAGGGTGTTCAAGTGCGTTTATCGTGTCGGATGGATGCGACTATTCTGCTACGGTTGGGTTTATCAAACGTAGGCTATAGCATTGAGAAATATATCGTGTGTTGTACAGACAGCTGACAATGTATCGTTTAGCTAAAATGCAGTATATATAGAAGACCGATCAACCATAGCAAACACTATTTATGTATACGGACATGTGACCTATTTTTATTGACCGGATAATCTGTCAATATCATATAACATGTTAAGCTAGTTATCGCTGTACACCTGACGTTAAAGGAAAGAAGGGGCTGTGATATTTACTTATTTACATGGCGGTTTGGATTATTTGCAAGTATTGAACAGTTCTAGAGATATGGTATTTATAGACTATATTGCGACATTTACATTGTTCGTTTGTGTTATCTTGTGAATGATGTGCCTGTTCACATATTGTTATATGGGCTAATCTAAATGAATTACGTGCCCGTACACGTATTATTATGAGACAATAATCTAAATATATCTGTATTTCGTTTCGTATAATAAAACTTCAAGAAAGTAAAACAAAAAACGAATTGAAAATACTCTGAGTAACCAAACGCCAGGGTTTATTTGCATTAATAAAAGCCAGTGAATAGACGTATCGTATTGATCACTTACTGCTGTACATTTTCATTATGAGACCGGACTCCAAAGGATTACCAAATATTTATAATAACTACTTAGATTAATATCTCTTCTAGGATATAATGACGTATTGACTGGGTTATCTGTTAAATCACAGTTAATCGATTATACCTTATTTTATACTTTCAATTAGTTTATCTACATAGTAATCATAATATACTTAATACTAATACTTCAAATCAGTTTTTACCTGTGTTTCTGTACTCATTGTAGGATCCCCGAACTTATGTAGTAATGTTACAGTCGGACACCAGCATGTCTTAATATTGTTGTGCGACAATCTGTCGGTATTGAAATTCTTAGTATGTGAATATTCAAACTTGCACAGTGGTATCAGGTGTCCTAGAAGTGGTATTGGGTGTTCTAGAAGTGGTGTAGAGTGTTCTAGAAGTGGTATAAGGTATTCTCGAAGTGGTATCAGTGTTCTCGAAGTGGTATCAGGTGTTCTAGAAGTGGTATCAGGTGTTCTAGAAGTGGTATCGGGTGTTCTAGATTAGAAGTGGTATCAGGTGTTCTAGATTAGAAGTGATGTCGGGTGTTCTAGAAGTGGTATCGGATGGTCAAAGGTCTTAAATTAATATATGTAACAGATAAGTGCGTAACAGATGACAGTGTAACAGATGACAGTGTAACAGATGACTTTGTATCATACTGGATTGCAAAGGAATTTTGTATATTTCTTGTTTACAGCTCTGTAACATTGGTGTATTTTGTATAATATAACCGAGAACAGTAAATCTATAACAATGTCAGGTTAGTATATTTGGTGTGAATTTTAAAAGACCTCAGAAAGTGTGTGTTTGTATGGACTATTTAAATTATTGTATTTGTGCATGTATGAGTGTATGTATGACAATTTTAAAGACTATATTTATGTGTGTATGGGCGATTTTAAAGATCATATTTGTGTGTGCATGGGCGATTTTAAATATCATATTGATGTGTGTATGGAAGATTTTAAAGATCGTGATTGTGTGTAAGGATGACTTCAAAGATCGTATTTATGTGTGTATGAGCGATTTTAAAGATAGTATTTATGTGTGTATGGGTGATTTTAAAGACCGTGATTGTGTGTTTATGGATGGGTTTAAAGATCGTACGGGTGTGTATGTGTTTGTATGGACGATTATGTGTGTGTATAAGCCATTTTAAAGATTGTATTTGTATATGCATGGGCCTTTTTGAAGATCGTATTTGTGTTTGTATGGACACGGTGTCCAGAGCAGCGTCGAATTAAGACCTATTGAGCCCCCAAGCACTTAGAATATGTTTGTGCCCCCATATAGTATACAATTCTAAATGCAAGCAATAATAAACCATAAACAATCCATCAAGCACGTGGTTAGAGTTATTCTGGGTTTCTATACACGTCATTTTATTGAAACAAGGTAACAGACAAGACAAATGGAGTATCCCCGTGTATAGGCAAATATAAATGAACATTCGTGTTCATAGGCAAGTGTAAAGGGAATACCGTGTGTTTGGATAGAGGTAAATGGAATACTGTGTGCTTGGAAAGATGTAAAGGGAATTCCATGTGTATTGAGAAATGTAAAGGGACAACTATGTGCATAAACATATTTAAAGGGTGTGCCATGTGAATGGATAAACCCAAAGGGAATTCAATGTGTATGGACAAATGTAAAGGGACCACTATTTACATGGAAATGTGTAGAAGTAACAAATGTAAATAAATTTCACGTGTGTTGAGAGGTGTAAAGGGAAAGAGGGTGAAGTGCGTATGAATCAACCTAAAGGGAATTCAATGTGTATGGGCAAACCTAAAGGGAATTCAATGTGTATGGGCATACCTAAAGGGACTTCATCTCTACGGACAAATCAAATGTATAGATAAATAAATCTACAGTATATCATCATTTAAATTCCTTAAAGATGCAAAAGCTAATATTATATAATATTATGCAGATATTTCGTTTGGACCCAAATGTTATATAAATAATTAATTAGACATTTATTCATATACCAGGATCAATATCAATTGTCAAGATCATCGAATGCTTTAAATACGATTTCGAGTTAATAATGTAATTAAAAAATGGATAATCGGGACTTTGTTTATTATCGTAACAAAAGTAGAAATGATAATCGAGACTATACTGTTTTTCAAACGGCCATAACTCCGCTCAGAATTAAATAATTTGACTGAAATTTTCAACATATCCCCTTTTCAGTATCAATATTTTAACTATTATAGCGAGAACCACCTGCCCTTTTTCGAGATCTTACATAATGTATCTTTAATTTTTTAGAGATTCACTGTGGGTTAGGGAGTTTGGCTCACAAAACAGGCGATCCCAGGTTAGATTTTCCAGTCAAACCTGTGGTTACCATTCGTACGCAGTGCAGGACAGAGAGTCTGGCTAGGAGATGTCTCTAGTCGGAGACCAACCGTGTACTTGTTGGCGTGCTCGTGAGGGGGATGGGGGGGTGGGGTGGGGGTGGTGGTGATTGGGTGGCCGAATGGTAACGTGTGCGCGTTAGATCACAGGGTCTGTCATTGAGTCAAGTGGCGTAATTTCGATTTTCCCGCTTGTACGTGACAATGAGTAGGGTCACCTGTCCATCGTGGGTTTTCTTCGGGTCACTGTTTATGAGAATCATCTTTGATCCAGAAACACAAAACTTTGCACATACGTGTAGTTTCTTATTGATGTATTTGATACATTAAAACAACACAAGTTTTATAAATGGCTATATTTTAGTTAAATTAAGGCGAACAATTTTGGATAAATTCTTAATTTAGGTGTAAGACTGTTTTATTAAACCGGGATCTGGATCATTTTGAATTTTACTGTACTTCTGTTTTGAACGGTATTTTGTTTTATTCTTTCAGTGGACGTAGTCGCCATTATAAACAGGACAGATTTCATGAACGCCACTTATGAAAGCAGAAAGCATTATGAAGACGCACTACGCAATTGGACCATGGATATCAAGGCACGACCAGCCATGGACAGTGTTGACGAATTCTGCAGGATTTTTAGAGCTTTAACGGCTAAAATCTGTACAACTGACTTTCAGAATGAGGTGGGCGCCAAAATGGTTTCAGTCCTGATAAAACGCATGTCCTATGAGTGGAGGTAAGTAGGCGTGTAATACAAATGTTGCCAAAAAAGATCCGCCACGTCAATCTTCAAATTTACCTTAGAGCGAAAAAGATGGAAGTTATTAATGCTAAAACAGTTCGTCAGATAAATACGCCGCGCCAGTATTCAAATTTACTTTAGAACGAAACATTTGGAACTAATTAATGCTGAAACAGTTCGTCAAATAAATATACTGCGCCAGTATTCAAATTTACCTTAGAACGAAAAAGATGGAAGTTATTTTAATGCTAAAACCGCATTTTCCAATAACGTGGGAGAGGTTCCCCCATACCTAATAGGCTGCGGTGTCGGAGGAAGTTGTATAGTCGCCAAGAACAGGAAGCGGTTATCCTTGCTATCGGGTATATCCCGACTCCTGCAAGCCTCAGAACAGATCCTGAGTGCATCTTAGACCCTCATTCATTCTACGTAGGAGAATTATATGCCTAGAAGTGATGCTTGCTACAGGTTAAGTAGATTCATACCCACATAACTCACCACGAAAGGCTAACTATTCGCCCCCCCCCCCCCCCAAAAAAAAAAAAAACCCCGGTAGTTTTGGTCATTAATAATAAAAAAAAACAATAATAAAAACTTTATTTAATGAAGCAACGTATTTAGTTTGCAAAAAAACTAATCTTCCATAGGTCCCTCCTAAACTACAGAGACATATATATATATATATATATATATATATATATACATGTAATATCAGGATAAATTTAAAATCATTAGAAATGCAATAATAACATCAAGAAAGTATCATCGGCTTATGTTTCAGAGCCCAAAGGCTTTTTGGTAGAAGATGAAACAGGTGTTTAATTTTTTCTGTATTGTGATTATTATTATGTATATTATTCATTACAGTAATGTTATACAATTTATATTAAATTATTTTATACACTGATGTTATAGCTGACGTTGTATTATATTATTTATTACAGTGATGTTATAGCTGACGTTATATTATATTATTTATTACAGTGACGTTATAGCTGACGTTATATTATATTATTTATCACAGTGATGTTATAGCCGACGTTATATTATATTATTTATTACAATGATGTTATAGCCGACATTATATTATATTATTTTTTTACAGTGACGTTATAGCTGACGTTGTATTATATTATTTATTACAGTGATGTTATAGCCGACATTATATTATATTATATTATTTATTACAGTGACGTTATAGCTGACGTTGTATTATATTATTTTTTTACAGTGACGTTATAGCTGACGTTGTATTATATTATTTATTACAGTGACGTTATAGCTGACGTTTTATTATATTATTTATTACAGTGATGTTATAGCGGACGTTGTTATATTATTTATTACAGTGATGTTATAGCTGACGTTATGTTATATTATTTATTACACTGATGTTATAGCCGACATTATATTATATTATTTATTACATTGATGTTATAACCGACGTTATATTATATTATTTATCACTGTATAATATAATATAACGTCAGCGGCAAGTTCACTGTATTATATACTATAATATTGTCAACTGCAACGTCACTGTAATAAAAAAAATGTAATGTCAGCGATAACATCACTGTTATAATAAAGTATAAATACATTACATTATAAAACATTATATTATATCATTACAGTGATGTTATGTTCGAGAATCACTTGGTACCTCTACAGGAGCTTGTTATACAGTTTTATATTGATGTATTAAAACTCGGACCACGAGAGGCCCATGTTTGTGTTGTAAGGTCAATGTTAGAGCCACTTTATAGCTACTTGGAGGTAAATAACACTTATTTTACTGATTTTAATCACAATGTTTTTTTCCGAGTCCCCATGATTTTCTTCCACCATCAAAATGAAACATGTAACAACCAAATGAATAACTGAAATAAAAAAATCTATCATCTATTTGTCCCGTAGCAAAATTTCCCCAGCTGCTTTAGGTTCGACGGCACTGTGTCACATCCTTCTTGTTGTTGTTTAGTACAATGTCAACGTCCAATACATTATTAAACATACATTATGCAAGAGCTAAATCTGTCTATTGCATGTCTTTCTTTAGGCCTGAAATGTTATATAAATTATTAATTAGACATTAATTAACTTATCCAGACCATAATCAACTCTAGATGACATCGCTAGCCTGCGATCTTATGTGGATTGTGAGCCGATTTACTGCATAACTCTCCTTCACGGTTTAACGATTAAATGGATAATCGAGACTATGCTGTTTATCGTACTGACTTTAGTAATGATGATCAAGGCTAGTCGGAAATTGGAACCGCTTAGTTCTCGGTTCATAGTGGATCAATTTGAATGAAATTTACAGCAAATTGCCTTTACATTATCAAGTTTTTAACTATTATAGGGAGAACTGCCAGCTCTTTATCGAATCTCCCCTAATGTATATTTAATGACCTTTAGCATGTTTTTGTTTTTACTGTTTAACGTCCGCTTCCACCGAAGGTGATATCGCAGACAAGTCTTATTTTTCATTTGTATTATCTTAGCGCATGCGCAGGGGTCTTTCTTGTGGGAGGAAACCGGAGTACCCGGAGTAAACCACGAGATTGAGAAGGCGCATCTATCCCCACGCCACATACGCTCACACTATGGATCGAAACCACAACCGCAATCCAGAGGTGACCGGCCAGCTAGAGGTCGAAGCGTGACACCAGGTCATCCCAACCCCCCAACATTAGCAGTTGACGCAGACATATAAAGGATGTTATATTTCACTGCCAAGATAAGAGCGGGGTGGTAATCTCCCTTTGATGTTAAAAAGCATCTTCGTCCAAATATAAACAATGTAATATAGAAGAAGGTCACATCGTTTAACTGTTCTTCTATTTATAGAAATGTTCAGTTGAGAAATGGAAAGAATTATTAAACCTGTTTAGAGAAGTTTTCAAATCGTCACCAGCTGAAGAGTTTGCTAAACATTTGTCAGATCTTTTTGAAATTCTTGTCGAAGCCAAGTAAGTATATTGTATAATATTATGAGATAGAGAATTTGTTTTGAAATTGAAATAAATGATCTCAGCGGAACATTATGTCCCTATGGCTCACTCGCCCGCTTTTGTATTTTGCTATATTTTTGTATTTCACCCAATCCCCTTTTCACATTTTTAACGGTCAAGCTATAAAGTACAAAAAATGACATAATTTGCTTCGTAAGATCTACTTTCATTTCGGTATTCATGTCCTGGAATCTTTGACTTGCAACCTCGATTTTGGTCGATTAGACACTTGCAAGAAACGCTGCCCTGTATCCCCAAAACAGAGACCTCTGTTGGGTGTATCAATTTTATGTCCTTTACCAATTATTGGATCCAAATTCAGAAACGAGAAATATAGATTACGATGAAAATAGGTGATATTTTGATATGATAATTGGCCTATAGATATTAAGCAGTGCAGTCATTTACCTTGTCGGATAGTTCTAAACACATAATATTATTATCCTTTCTTATTAAAGACACATTTATGTAAGATTTAGATAAAGAGCTAGGCATTCTTGCTATAATAGTTCGAATATAGATCATGTAAAATGAATAATTTGAAAATTCCATTCAAATTACTCTATTGCAATAATTTCAACCACCGTACTGGTTGTTCGAAGCTAGGTCTCGCTCCTCCATTTTTAGCTTAAATCAAAATATGGCTGAACTGTTCTAATATATTTAATATCGGAGAAATCCGATGCCAGTTGATTATGGCCTGGATAAGTTAATTAACGTCTAATTAATAATTTAGAAAACATTTCAGGCCTAAAGAAAGACCTGCAATAAGCAGATTTAGCTCTTGCATAATGTATGTTTAATGAAACCGCACCAACGGTGATGGAATGTATTTCGCTGAACAAATTAGGGGTGTAGGCACCTATAAGAGAGAGGGAGAGAGAGGGGGTGGGATTCAGCAGAACTCACGCAGACTGTCATAACAGTACTTCTTTGAGAATGGGGGGGGGGGGGGCGGATTAATCGACTCACGTGTTTGTAAAACGACGCATAGAAAGACCTTTAATTGTAATCTGTAGTTGTGGTCACGAACGCATGTTCCTGAAGCAACGACTGCGAGTTTTACAACATCTGGACATTGCTTGTTTACTTGTTGTTCTTAGCGTTTAACGTCCGCTTCCACCGAAGGTGATATCGCAGACAAGTTCATTTTAATTATCTTAGCGCACGCGCAGGGGTCTTTGCTGTGGGAGGAAACCGGAGTACCCGGAGTAAGCCCACGAGGTTGAGAAGGCGCCCCTATCTCCAAGCCACATACGCTCACACCTGGGATCGAAACCACAGCCGCAAGCCAGAGGTGACCGGCCAACTAGAGGTCGAAGCGTGACACTCTAGACCACTAGGCCATCCCAACTGTTTACTTCACAGTTCCCGAACTTATAGCTATGTTATCTACAGTCACGTGAGCAGTAGCGTCCAATCAGAGGTTTTGACATCGCAACCTCCACGGAAACCTTGACATTGAATGAACCTTGTACTTTTCAACTCGATTATCACAGGTAGACATTTAAGCTTGAAAGTGCGAGACTTGGTATTCGCGACGATCGAGGAATCTGATAGGTTCACAAATTGGGCTTGTACCCAATCGAAATTAGTGCCGCAATATGTAGGGTATTACGTGAAGGTCTTGATAAGATGTACGGAGTTAAAGCGAGACCAAGGTTTCTATTGAAGATGGTAGGTTATTTATTGTTGCCGGTATCTCAGAGTATAACCACTAGCTAAGTCCTTATATATTTTTGTTTCTATATGGTTAGGTCCGAGAAGAAGGAGAATTTACAAACAAAATTTGCTGAGCTATATCTTTTTTTTGAACTAAATTTCCTGAAGGAAGAGAAAAAGGTCTATGATATGTATCACAGTCTTGGTGTTAAAATATGCTATAAATATGATAGAAGTGTTTTTAAGGTATGTATTCGTTATAGACCTATAGATCTGGGGAGCCGCGGTGGCTCAGTGAATAAGACGCTGGTTCGGTATCCAGAAGGTGTCGGGAGTGCTGTCGATGTTGGCCGGGAAAGTCGATCGGAATTTTCCGGCAGGTTTCCCCGTGTCAGTGGGATAGGACGGAAGGTGGCACATTGGCGTACATATAATATACGACCCAGTTGGCTATCTAAATAAGTTTATACAGTCGACGCAGACAAGTAGGTCGTTAAAGGCCACGGGGTAAGGCAAATGGCGCTAATACACGAACATGGTCATTTATGGACTAACATATGATTCAATTTTATTTCTGTAATTCGCTTACGCGTAGGCGTTTTTAGTAGATAGGGCTGGATAATAGTGTTTTGTCTCAGTCTTTTCTGTGGGTTGTTCTGCGATTTCTGATGATGACTTCCAGTGTTGTGAACAAACTGAACGAACCAATAATGGTATCATGTCTGTAACATAGTTATACATGATCCGATGAGTGGAACTTTAACTTCTGTACACTTCCGGTATAATAGGTTTATTATCAGGAATCTATACATACATACATACATATCTCCTCTCTCTCTCTCTCTGTCTCTCTCTCTCTCTCTTTCTCTCTCTCTCTTATATTACCCACAGACGTACCACTGCTGTCTGAATGATCTTTAATAACCGACATAAACTGATTACTTCAATGATTTAATATATTTTGAACTACATTTTCTCTCATCTGGGGACCTTATCATATATGTCATTGTTACATTTTCTATATTTTATTTATTGAGCTTGTGATAGAATTGTTAGATTACAAACTTGAACATAATACAAATAAAAATATCCATTTTATTTTAGGTCGCAAAAGACGCAGAGTTTTACAGAAGTTGTCTGAAATACTTTATTGCTATTTTAAGCGACCCAGGTGGTCCGTATGAAGAGGATAAAATCAAGCAAATCACCTCTATATTTGACAAGCTTAAATCGGGTTTACAGTAGGTGTTTTATTAATAGGGAGAGGGGGAGAGGGAGAGATGGGGTTTAACGTCCACTCGACACAAACTAGGTGATTTCGGGACTAACACATGGTTCAATTTTATTTCAATACATGTAGTTCGCATGCGCGTAGGGGTCTTTAGCAGTGGGGGGCAACCGGAGGACCCGGAGGACCCGGAGAAAACCTACGAGGTTGGACAGGCGACCCTACTCCTTGTCACGTACAACCGGGGAATCGAAACCACGCCAATTAACTAAATGACAGACCCCATGATACAGCACGCACGCGTCAACCATTCGGCCATTCAACCCCTTTTATTGATAGGAATATGGTAAAACGGTTTAAAATATATGCAAATGTGCTGCGAGGAAAAGATTTCCCGGGGAGCGGCATGTCGATGGTCACTTTCTTCGATATTGGAAGTCATGTTATTTGGCAAGGTTGCACCAAAACCTACGGGGAGTCACAGTAGCTCAGTGATTAATGAGGCAGTTAATTAACCAGGAAGTCCCGGGTTCGATCCTGGAGTTGACAGAGGGAAGTTCCTCGCAATTGTTCAGCATGGTTTCTCCTTGTCAGTGCGAGGGGTTGGGTGGCCGAATGGGTAGCACGTGAGCGCTGTATCATAAGGTCTGTCATTGAGTCAACTTGCGTCGCCTCTCAACCCTCGTGGGTTTACCCCGGGTCCTCCAGTTTCTCTCTAGGATCGATGGTACAATATGTTGATTATCAGTTTCATGGTAAACACTTGTCCACGATAAACTGAAAGATGAAAACGGACTTTAGTTCTATTTTTTTATCAACAGGGACAGTAATATGTTTGAAGACATCTGTGAAGATACGATAGATTTTGTTTTAATATTAAGTAAAAAGACAGACGGACCGGAAGCTGATAAAGTTGTAGAAGGAATGGGTTATTATTATTCCCGTATAAAAGCTGATACAATTAAGGTGAGTCTGATTTTATATTCAGTGATCGGGGGGGGGGGGCGAATGGTAAGCGCGTGTGCGCTGTGTCATAAGGTCTGTCATTGAGTCAACTGGCGTGGTTTCGAGTCCCCGGTTGTACGTGACAAGGAGTGGTTGTCGCCTGTCCAACCACATGGGTTTTCTCCGGGTCCTCCCCGCACCACTAACAAGGGGAAACCACGTCGGAAAATCCCGATGAGTTTTCTCGGCCAATGCAGGGATTGAACACGCGACCTCCAGGCTAGCGAGCCAGCGTATTACTCACTCAGCCCCCGTGGCTCCCTAGAAAGGGAACGACAACGGGTAAAAGGTTACGGGTAAGGGGGTAAAGATCATTGTAGATATACATGTTATTGTTTTTGTATTATTTTGGGCTAGGCTAACGGAAGTGGGTTAAAATTTATCTTAACAAATATTATTTCAGGGCAAAAGCGCCATATTTGATAAATTTGCTCCAAAATTTCTTGAGTTCTTGGAAACAGCTGAAAATGATGTTTATTGTAGTAAAAAAATGGTGGAATCGGTTCTTGATAATATACTTAATCCTACCATGAACAAGTAAGTTGTTATTGTTAAATCATTTCTCTAAATCCTTATTTCCACAAGCCGGAAGTTATAACTGTATTGAGGAGCATGTAATCATGAAAATGTCATACTGGACATTCAAATTTATTTTAAGGTTCTTCAATAGGACATGACAATTCATTTATAATATTTAGTTTCATAACGGGAATCGTCTGTTCCAGTTTATATTTATTTTTGGAATTTAGAAACGGATATTTCTATTGCATTTATATACCAGGGTGATGGGACAGAGCGCCATTTTCTGCTGTCAAAGTTTGTTTATTAAAGCTGGACTACAAAGACTGTGTGTGGTTGTGTTTGATAAATTGATAAAAATATTACTACTTTCAAAATGTATTGATATTTTTGTACAGCATGTGTTCGTTGTATTTTACAGTACTAAAGAACATATAAGATTATGGTTGAAAATTATTAAAGCTGGTCTCCATAGAAATAAGTCAGTAAAAGATATTGCACATGCCCTTAAAAATAAAGAAAAGGTTTTAAAATGGAAGGTATGTAAAATGACTAGTTTTGTGTAAAAAAATAAAATTCATTAAGTTTTATGTAAAGTGGGTATCTGTCTACATTTAAAATTTCAGGTTGGTGGATTCAGCTAAGTTTGGGTTATAACGGATTTGATGTTTAAATGCCCCGTTTCACAAAAAAAACTACAAATAAAACAAAAACCAGGAAACTAAAACAAACAGTTCAAATTAAATTAAATGAAACGAAATAGTGTTTTTAAAGGGTTAGGGCAGTGGTTCTTAACTCTTTTTTTTTGCCAACGTCACACCTTGGAACATATGAAACAATAGCGGCACACCTGGCTAAAAATATATGAAAAATATTTGAATTTTTCAAAATAAAAACATGACAAGTCATAGACGGCATGAAACCATAGACAGGGATTAATCATAGACACATAGAATGATTCAAACTAAATAAAGAAAAACACAGCTATGAACTTATCAGTAGACAACAATAAATACTCAATTGCGATCACGTGGTTTTTCGCATTTTCTTAGTGTACCCTTCAAAATTTCACGGTACACTTAGGAAGATCAGCGGCACACTGGTTGCGAATCACTGGCTTAGGGTAACGTCCTATTTCCCTGAACCAACTGGGATACACCATAACTAAAAATACAGAATTCCACTTTATCTGCCGAAATGAAAACTGATGTGAATGAAGTTTGACCCATCAATGATCGAACTAATATATCAGATCGACATAATCTGACCTCAATCATAGAGCACTGACCCAATTTAACTAGTACTTTCGTTTTTACTGTTTCTGTGTAGGAGTCTTTAGCCGTTGGAGGACCCGGGAAACGCACGTGGTTGGACAGACGATCCTACTCCTTGTCAAGTACAACCTGGAATCGAAACCACGACATGTAACCCAATCACATCTATCTATACTAATATTTGTGACTGTCGTTTGTCTGTCTGTCTGTCTGTTTGTCTGTCTGTCTGTTCGGAGTTGGAAGCTACACTATGTCTGCCCCGAGTCTGAAATTTGGGGTATATGGGTAGCTCGGACCGGGGAGTAACATAGGCCAGGTGGCGTTAGTCTACCACTTCCGGTTTCGGAGTTATGACCCCCGAGCGAAGCCGGGTATCCTGCTAGTAGCTTATAATCTAATGAGCCCACATTAAACTATTCGACAACATAACTTCCCGTAATAAATTGTAAAACATAACTCCTTTTATTTCCAAGAAAAAGCCCATTATCTTATTTATAACAAACATAATTTAGGGGTGGGGGTGGGGCACCTGTTTCTTTAGAGTAAGTCAATTAGAACTGCTGCAGTCAGGTCACGTGCTTGCGACGACAGCGTTTAGTAACACCCTAAACCACTTTTAATCTGAGAAATTCATTCAGAGTAACTCAACTAGACCGGCTACAGACACGTCCCGTCCGTACGACTGCGTATAGTAACACCCTGAAACCACTTCTAATCTGAGCAATTCATTCCGGGAAGCAACTGTTTGTTTTAATGCTGTATCTGGTTTTACTGCTCTTTTTATTTCAGGATTTGAAAACTGAAGCTAAAGAATTTTGTGATGTTTTCTTCAAGAGACGATATTATGTGAAGGGTGATGGTTGGGATGAGAGAGATATAACAGACGGTTTTAATAGTATATTAGAGGAATTATTGAAGGGTTTTAAGTAAGCACAGCCTCCTTCTAGAACATCAGATACAACGTCGTCGTCGCGATCCGCTCGTATGCGCGTGTACGGAAAACAAATCTTGGAATTCGGTGAAGGTAGGCGGAAACACACTGCTGTCTTAGCAAAGATTTCATCCTTAGCATGGAGTAGCACGTGCACTTTAGACCATAAGGTGTGTCACTAAGCCAAGGCCATGCTTGACACTACATGGCATAAGGCCGCCTGCCTGCCTAAGATGGTGTTTTGCCTGGGTTCTCTAGCTTTTCCCCACTGCTAAAGACCCCAGTCGCAAATGGTTTGATGAATTTAGATTTATCATACATTAGTCCGGAAATGAACAAGTGTGGGTTGAATGGACGCCAAATAATCATCAACTGCAATAAGGGCGATAACTCAAATAGTACCCTGAGTTGGAAATCCATAATATTTGATGAATTCGGTAATTCACAGCTTTGTCATTCTATCAGTCGATGACTTTTAATCTGGCGTGGTTTATTTCAAATAGATACAAATAGAAAACATAATATGATTGGTTTATTTCAGAAAAGGAAAAATATTAAAATGGTTTTTACCGGAAGTAGTGGATTATACACTAGCAATATTAGAAGATAAATGTGTTGGATTATTTGAATGTGCTCACACAGCTGCAAGTGAATGTGGTGATGTTAATATTAAGGTAGGTCCTAATAAGAAAAAAAACTATAAACTATGGAAACTGATTCCTACGTAACGACTATTCTCGAAATCCTATAGCAAGTAAAGGCTCTTGAGCAACTCATCGTTAAATTTCAGTTGGAGTCATTCTACGTGATTACTCGTGTATGGGACACACAGTCTTGTATTTTGCTTGGCTGTTGTAGTTGCCACTTCCGTTGTTGACACTTCAATTAATACTTTCAATCTGTTCCAGGTATGATAGGCTTAATTGTAGTCAGGTGTCGAGGAAATTGAAAGCATGACACTAATCAAGCGTTGTTTTAACGAAACGTATGATAGTTTTTGTTCTGTTATTGTCAGACATAACTGTGTACTCAGGAACTTTTTTTTGGGGGGGGAGGGGGGTGGCCGAATGCTTAGCACGTGCGCACTGTATCACGAGGCCTGTCATTGAGTTAACTGGTGTGGTTTGGAATTCCCTGTTGTACGTGACAAGGAGTAGGGTTACCTGTCCAATCTCGTGGGTTTTCTCCGGGTCCCCCGGTATCCTTGCACTGCTAAAGACCCCTGCGCGCAAGCGAATTATTGAAATAAAATTAATCCATATGTTAGTCCCGAAATGACCTAGTCTGTGCCGAGTGGACGTTAAAACCCATTTCTCTCTCTCTCACTAACGGCAAAGAGAAGAAGTACGTTTTCTATAGTGTACTTGCTGAGCGTGATGTTAGAGCTGGCATGGATAACAATGCTTGTGGTCGCTGTATTACGGGTCCTGACAAGCCCATATCTATGTTCTTAAATGGTCAAAAATAATCAATAAATTCGAAAATCAAAAGAGATTAATATCAAATTTCAGAATCATCAGGTTTATTATTATTTGTTTTTATCTGCATCTAAATTCTAGGAACATCGCCAGTTAATATTTGATTCGCTGATAAGAATTGAGGCCATCATGAAAATGGAAGATTTTCCATGGGAGAATTGGAAATCTGGACGAGCTTTAACAGGACTTTCAGAACATTTAATAAGAGGCCTTGGGTAAGTTTCATCTATATACAATCTGATTAAAATACAGATCTATATTTCGTTTCGTTTTTTTATACTTTCGATGGCCTACACTACGTAAAGATCTGACAAGTTATAGTGGGAGTTCACGTCAGTGGTCAAACGAGCGGCTTTTGACCGTATGATGTGAGACATTAATTAATCAATCAGCGTTGACGTTTCTAGTGGTTTACCCACAGTTCCGTGCACCAAAAGGCCAAAATCCTCACCGTAACAGACCGTTTCATTGACTAATCCCTCACATCAGCCAGAACACGTCAATGATAACAACTCTTCCAGACCCTAGTGTAGTAAAGACAAGTAAAACGAAATTTTGAACATTGTAAACATTGTAATTTGTATTTGTAAAGCACAAACCAATTTGAAAAAAGAAATGTAATTTGGTTTGACGTCTTACTTGTCTTAACCAAGCGCTTCAGATCCGCCCATGAGTCAACTGAAAAGGTTAAATGGCGATTATTTCCGGTAATAAATACCCTTGCCGGAAGTTGTAGCAAATAAAGGATCCCAAATAGATGCATTGCCCTGATCATGTTGTAAAGTCTTGTCCATTCTCCGGTGCTGTTTATCAGCATAGGCTAAACTTAGCTTTGCGACATTCCAGATCCCTTAATAAGATGATCGGTCTTTTCAAAAATGGCAGTTTTAATCCATATCGAGGGTTTTGACAACGACCGCGCTGCTCTGGGTAAATGCTTTGTTGCTTGGTAACCCATTGTAGTTTTAATTGACCATTTCTAGGGACGGCAAAGGTCTCAATGAGAAGGAAAAGGAGATTTTGGCGTCGATAACTCTGACTAATTTTCAACAAGATTTTATAGATCCCGAGAAGAATGAACCTGGTGGGGTACATTGTGATTTCTTCTTCTCATTATCCGATAACCTGATGAAATTGGTAAGTTGATTCTTAGATCTGATGAAATTCGAATGTTGATTGTTTGATGTGATGAAATTGGTAAGTTGATTCTTTGATGAGATGAAATTGTTAAGTTGTATCTTAGATGCATTTAACTTCCTAGGAATGTTCAGGCAGTCATAGGGAGAAACAGTGTCATTTTTATACGCCCACATTGTCGTCGCCCCCGTCCGTCCGTCGGTCTGGCGTTAACAATTGCTAGAGGCCAAAGTTAATATCCGATTTTCAGCGATTTCCTATAGTTACTGCCAGAGTTATGGTCCTTGATTCAAAAAATCTTGTGGACGCTCTAGAGTCCAAAGTTAATATCCGATTGACCTTAAATTTATACACAGTGTTTAAGGTCATGAGACGAAGAATCCTATTGATTTTCAACGATTTCCGATAAATAATGCCAAAGTTATGGCCCTTGATCACTTTGCAAAATCTTGTGACGCTCTAAAGGCTAAAGTTATTATCCGATTGACTTCAGATTGATACACAGAGTTTAAGATCTTGAGACGAACAAGTATATTGATTTTCAATGAATTTTTATGACTTGGAACAGCTAAATCCATGATATTAAAAGTTTTGTATACAAAACGTTAGCATGTGCAGAACTTTATAAAAACCAAACAAATTCTAATCGTTTTCTGAGTTGTTGCTCTTAATCAGATTTTAGTGTATTATAAATGTTTCATTACCGAAAAAAGTAAAAATATGCGACAACTCTTGTTGACTGCCCGGACGATTTAGCTGCTGTGGGCGTATGTTTCGTTGCCTGGCAACCTATCTTTTATATTTGCATATCACGTCAATGCGGAATTATTGCCCCAGTCGCCGATATCTGTTTTTATTTTTACCAGTATGGTGTATATACAATGTCCAATGTATTCGACAATTTAAATAGAGTTGAAATGATTCAGTGGTTGTGGATGTAAATTTAAAGAAAGCGATACCCCTAACAACATTATATCATTTGACGAAGGATGTGCTAAACATTTATTATTTTTATTTCAGTTGTTGAACACCGGTCAATTAGCCAAAGAAGATAAAATAATTGAACTATTTTTAGACATTTTAAAACGCGAGGAAGAAGATATTTATACGCGAGCTGGTTATACATTTCAAACATTAGGGGCTAAATCAGCCCCAATATTCGCACCGTATCTTGATAAGTTATTAGATGCGTTCTTCGAGAATGAACAATATTCTATTTTATGTAAGTATTTTATAAGATACCCTAAAATTGTAATTGCTTTCCTTGTATTTGATTGTTAATTTCTCAACTGAATTATAGGATTAATAGGTAGGATTGTACATAGATTGCCTCGCGCCGCCCCCCTTCTCGCCAGTTATTCTACCTGACACGTAAACACCACCAATTGTTTGTAAGAATGGTAAACCACAGGAAAGCTTTTAGGCACTTAAGCACCATCGAGCGCCGGAATCTGGACATATTCCTGAAGTAATCGCCCGACTGCGGACAAATGTTCCAGGGGTATTTTGATAAAACTGTGTTAATGTTATATCTTGGCCGTTGTATATTATTATGTCTGAATTTTTGTGCTTTACAGCAATTTTACCAACGGCCTATCAAGAAAACCCGAAACCCATGAAAGATTATTTTCAGCGATTATTTGAGTACGTCGAATCATCAGATAGCGGTGTGCTTTCTTATTTGATACAGTTACTACCACATATTGCTAAAAAGCAACCAGAGGTAAAAATAACAATATTTTTGTCTTTTAGTTTTGAAAATTTGGTTCAGGTGGTTATATTCATTGTGATTTGTACAGGTAACATAGCCACAAAACTCGAGCAATGATTGATACACAAATAGCAAACTCGGGGAAATGCAGATTTACTCGTGCTTGCCTAATGAACTCGTATCAGACAAATGACAGACATCGGAGAGTTTGTGTCTGACAATATTTGTGCTCAACTTAGTGCAAGATCCGGAAGACTACTTATCTGAAACACCGCGTTACCATAGTAACATTGCTCCAGAACCCTCGGTTCTAATTGGTATTAACTTGTATTTCAGTTATTTACAGAAGATAATATAGAGATGTATGTGGAAGCTATGTATAATGGTGAACCGACTCTTCAGTCTCTGTTTTTAATGTCACTTGAACCCCTGGCATCTAAACGACCATCTTTATTCAAGAATCAGATTGATAAATTCCTGGAACGTCCATATAATGAATATGCCTATTATTATCTATTTAAAGTTCTTGGTATTTTATCTGCCAAATATGATCAGGTGAGGAATAATAATTATATGTTTAAGGCATGAAATGAAATGAAATGAAATGGGGTTCAACGTCCTACTGTTCTACTCCTAACTGGGCTAATGAAGACGGGCATACGCCATACAGTGTGCTTTGAGGTAAATTTTGCCCGGGCAGCGGCGCTACGGCCTACTCTTAAATCGAATTCCAACTGCCAAGAGATCTTTTACGTACACGCCACTATGTACACGGTACCTCGGTTTTTAGTAAAGCTTCAGAGATTTGCCCCCCCCCCCCTTGGTGGCGTGGCTATAGCAACTTTCAAATCACGTATTCATCACGTGATCACTATAGTTACAACGCCACGCTCAAAAGGGAGATTATTTTATTCAGTTCTACAAAGGGTAGATAACTCTGTTCCAAAAATAATCAACATTACTTGTGAACTACTCATAACTTGCAGTTGTTTTCTTTCCCGGAAGTCATTGATCAAGGCGTCCTGGTGCTGTCCGTAAGATTAAAATAAGCTTTAACGTCAAGTAGAATAAACATATTAATAAATACATGCAATTAACACTTGCTAAATGTTCATGGCCCATCGCGGTATACTTGGCAGATACTCATGACCCATCGCAGCACATTGATTGAGAACCACCGCCCTAAGACAGTATTTGACTAGTTGAAATATGGGGGAAGTATCGCTTTAATTTTCCCCACTCCTCATCCATCAATTGTCACCTATTTAATTTCATTATCTTTGCAGAAAGTAGCAGAAAAAATTCTGAATTTTTTCCTGAAATTTTTGAAAGGTAGTGAGGATACGTCTAAGAAGGTGACGGTAGTTATTGAAATGAAGGGATTGGTTTTACCACATAGAACTTTAATAGAGAAACATCGAGCGTTTATAGAAAAATTGAGTACAACGGGTACTGATCAAAACTTCAAGGATCAGGCTAAAACAATTATAGATTTACTGGAAGGTAGAAGGTAGGTGATGTAATTCAGATACTTATCACTATTATAGATTTACTGGACGGTGGAAGGTAAGTGATGTAATTCAGATATTTATTACTGTTATAGATTTACTGGAAGGTAGAAGGTAAGTGATGTTATTCAGATATTTATCACTATTATAGATTTACTGGACGATAGAAGTTAAGTGATGTAATTCAGATATAATTATCACTATTATATATTTACTGGAAGGTAGAAGCCGAGTGATGGAATTCAGACAGTTATCACTATTATAGATTTACTAGACAGTAGAAGGTAAGTAATGTAATTCAGATACTTATCACTATTATAGATTTACTGGACGGTAGACGGTAAGTGATGTAATTCAGATACGTATCACTATTATAGATTTACTGGAAGGTAGAAGGTAAGTGATGTAATTCAGATACTTATCACTATTATTGATTTACTGGAAGGTAGAAAGGTTAGTAATGTAATTGTGAGCTTTGGGTTTAAACGTGGTGGTCAAATCATATACGGTGGTAAATGGGCGTTATTTTCCATGGTTAGTAAATGGCGGGTGGTGTAGGAGTAATTGCGTAGTCCATATTTTAAAGTTTATTTTCTTTGTCTTGTACATGTTTATAAGTTAGTTGCTGATATGATTCGGACAGTACTACCAATGACTATAATCCTATTCATACGTGTCATTGTTTTAGTTTAGAGACATTAGCTGATGATATTGATCTACAACAAGGTGAGATATATAACCTAGATACACGAGTTACATCTAACGAGAATAATATCAACCAAGTTACGGAGGAAGTTGGACGTCACAGCGAACAGATTACAGAAATAAGATATGATGTAGACGAACAGGGTAATAGAATAAACGAACTTGGTGAAGTGGTGGACGAAACGGTACAAAAAGTTGAAGAAATTGACCAAAAGGTAGCTGATGATTCGTAAATAAATTGATTATATTTTTTTAACCTGGATATTTAACTTGGCTACTTCTATACATTATTATTGGCTGACAATTCACACAGCGTTTTACTTTTCTAATTATAAAATCATAAAATCACAGCTACTGTTTCATAAAACTTATATATTAATTCAGTATATATATTGTCCATTTATTTTGTGAATTCTAGTATACATTTTTTGTCTGTTTTAAATGTTAAAAATGTAAGTCTTGTTCACAAAGAATGTCTTAGATCGTGCTGTATACTTAGTTATTATTGGTTTTTTCAGACTTTAAGCCACGCCCCCTACTGGTCAAGGGATGTTTGTAAACTATTGAACCCTAAAACAGAAGCTGATTGGAGATTATTATCTAGTAGATTAGGTTATAGTAATGATGATATTAGAGGTTGGAGTCAACAAGCTGATCCCTGTATGGCCATGTTAAATGAATGGTATGCCACTCATAAAACAAGTGAAGCCACATTTGGTGTTTTTACAGCTCTACAAGAAATCAATCGACTTGATGCTGCTGTTATTGTAGAAAATGCTATGAAAGCTGCTGGTGAGATTTTCTTTTAAAAATATATATTCTATACTATCACTTTTTTAAAATGTATACTTTGCTATCCTTTACACACCTATGTCACACAACTTTTGTCTTCGAAGGAATTATTAGTGAGCAGAATTTCGCCCATGTATCTGTTATCACTCGTCACTTCAGTCAGTTATACAGAGGGATAACTCGTGTTTACCTTTTGCATTCGTCACTTCCGATTGCATTCGTCACTTCCGATTGTTGAAACCTGTTTAAACGTTGAAACGTGTTTAACCAGTTCTATCACATATGTAATAATGACTGACACCAATATTGTGCTTTAATAGGTTCCATATTTAACTATATGTTTTATAGAACAAGTTGTTGAACATGAAGAATTTGAATATTCCACCCCACCTCCGATATTTCTGAGTTATCAATGGGGTCACCAACAAGAGGTCAAACTATTACGTCAGCACCTAGAAATGGCTGGCTATGATTGTTGGATGGATATTGGACAAATGGGAGGAGGTGATAAACTATTTGAAAAAATTGATCAAGGCATCCGAGCTGCTAAAGTTATTATCAGCTGTACGACAGAAAAATATGCCAAATCACCGAATTGTAATAGAGAGGTAAGTCAATATATTTAGATTGACCGGACAGTTTGTCATGCCGCCTGTGTCTCATTGGCGTGGACATTAGAACCAAAGCACTCCAATATCAGACGTGCAATGGGGGCCGAGATGGCTCAGTGAGTACAACGTATAGTCATTCGGATGGTACGGAAAACCGAGTCCCGTGCGCTCTTTGGCGTACACGTAAACGAACCACGAAAATTTCCCTCATAGCACACTGTATGGTGTATAACCGTCTTACTTAGCCCAGTTTGGAGCAGAACAGTAGGAGGTTAAACCCCATTTAATTTAATATTTTAGGTGAATCTGGCTGTGAATTTAAAGAAATCAATCATACCATTAAAATTTGACAGTTGTCCGTGGCCACCACCAGGGTCGATGGGACCTATTTTCAGTGAATATCTGTTTATAATGTTCTACCAAAGAAAGAAAGAAGAAGAGACGAATGATGAACGATTCTGGCCAGTACCCAAGTTTCAGGAATTGTTGATGCAGCTGAGTATGAACGGCGTAGTGCCGGATGAATCCAAAGTTCATAAAAGTAAGTTCCTTATTATGTAATGAAATAAACTGCTGGACTATTTGGCAATTAACGAATTTAATATACGTCAAACGACTTGTGACGCCATTCTTTACTAGATACACTGTACTGATTTGTAAAATAATAATATTCATGTATTAGTTTAATTATACAAATCTAACAAGTTTTATTTTAGTTTAATGATTCCAAGAATAATAAACTGTATTTAAGTTTTGTTGTTTTTTCATGAATTCAGTGTATAAAAAATGGTGGATGCCTTTAGTGGAGGAAATTAAAATAGATAAATCTAAAACCATTGGTGGAGGAAAAAATCAAAATAACGAAAATAAATCAACCACAACCTATAATCAACAGGTGAGTTAATGAATTTACCTGCTGTTTACCTGTTTACCCACTCACTATGGTCTAACATATGCGTTTTATGTTTGAAATTTGTGTCCGTAGGTTTGTCTTGTGCAATTGTCTGTTTGTGGTGCGCGTAATATTATAGTAGGTCCGTGAAACAGGAAGTAATATATATTCGAAACAGGAAGTGGCGGTGCAGTGTTACCAGGCTCGTGCTGTTTTTATACCCCAAACTGAGGCCCCGGGGTGACTCTAATATATTAGCCGACATGTTTCAATTCATGACCTCGGATGTGCCATATTACTTTAAAAGTTTTTAATAGGGATAGGAACTTTATTTACCTTCATCTTAACCTCTGTGATCGAATAATCCAGGTCTGATACGTTGAGGTTGGTTGATCTAACGAAAAACCCTGTGGTACACATTTATAAATTACGGACCATTAAAGAAAGTATTTTTATAGAAATTCATTATTTATTATCATGCGGTGCAATGTGTCATGGGTCGCCCACCTCTGATCTAAGGTTATTTTTTGGGGAACAAGGGAAGGTCGAACAGAAGGACAAGGGAGATAACTACAGTGACTTGTGACGACAAGAAATATATGCAAAGAAATCAGACCACTCTTGCGTATTTACAGAGCTATTGCAATTACATTGCGATGCGGAGAAACAGTGGCTAAGTGCGTAAGACGCTGGCTCGCTAGCTTAGAGGTCGAGTGTTCGATGCCTGCATTAGCCGAGAAAGTGGTGCAGGACGGGGAGACTTGAGAAGGAGAGCTGTCTAGTCATTCGGGTGATACGAAAAACCGAGGCCCCGTGTATAAATTGGCATGCACGTAAAAGATCCCTTGGCAATTGGTATTCAATATAAGAGTAGGCCATAATGCCGCTGCCCGGGCAAAATTTCCTTCATAGCACACTGTATTTCCCATCTCTGCAACATTGGCTAGTTTTACAGATCTTCGTGCCGTAACAAGAAACTCCTTTTCTATTCCAGGTTGACAAATCCCCGGATGTATTTATATCTTATCAATGGGGTAAACAAAAGAATATTATGTTATTGTATAAAAGATTAACAGAGTTAGGATATCAGTGTTGGATGGATATTTATCAGATGGGTGGTGGTGATTCGCTCTATGATAAAATAGATCGTGGTATACGAGGATGTAAAGTCGTCGTATCTTGTATCACAGAAAAATATTCACTTTCAGCCAACTGTCGACGAGAAGTTAGTTTATGCGATGCGCTAAAACGTCCAATTATACCGATTCTCTTAGAAAATACCACGTGGCCACCTAGAGGTCCAATGAGCATGGCGTTTACAGAACTCTTATACATTGATTTTCATTCGGATCCTGATGTTCAGGAAAAATGGTCGGGTCCGAAATTTGAGGAGTTGAGATCTAAGATTCGAGAGATCCTGCCGTCTGTTGACGAAGGTGTAAATGAATCTGACGATTCTGAACAAAATGTCAATAAAAACGGAAACTTGATTACAAAAAAAGACATACAGTCGGAAACGCAAAAAGGTGATGTTACCAAAACAACTACGTCAAGTTTTGTCAAATCATCCAAAGCCAATTCTGTGACGAAACCCGTTCAGACACGTGTCAAACGTTACACCCCGCCTAATGAAAATAACCATGATAAAACCAAACCCGCTGATAAACAAATCGACAACAGGGATAGAACCAAACCCGCTGATAAAAAAATCGACAACAGGGATAGAACCAAACCCGCTGATAAACAAATCGAAAACGACGATAAAATCAAAACCGGTGATAAACAAATCGAGAACGAGGATGAATCCAAACCTCAAACGCAAGTACCTCCTGCCGAGAAAACAGAGCCGTCCAAAGAATCCGAAAAGAATCCAAAGAATCCTCCTGCACAGAAAACAGAGCCGTCCAAAGAATCCGAAAAAACAGATCTAAATCCGATACCCGTATCACCGAAACCAAAAAATACCACATCTAAATCATGTATTTTGTTATGAAAATGTGTATCAGTTTTGTTAAGAAAGATCGAATTGTAAGTTGTTTTAAACAAAAGCTTTACAAATAGTTTTAAGCTGATCGTCAACAGCGATAGATGTTTCTTTAAACGACATTCGGTCCGTTTTTGTGTTAGCAAAGATAGAATTGTGATAGATGGAGATATATTGTGATAGATTAGCTAAATTTATTTTAGTAGTGGATGCTTTCTTATGCTACATTCAGTCTATTATGACAATTCGTCCATTTATTTTGTTGTTGTTTTTTTATTATTTCTGAATAAATATTAAGCTGTGATATAGAATGATAATATGGCCTAAACCTATTCTGCGGATGTTTCATAAATTAAATTTATGCTACTGATGTTAAACAGCAACCGATATTTTTGTATGACAACTTTCGGTAAATTAATTTTATTATGCAACTGTGTTCGTGTAGATGATGATATATTGACTGTTTTAGCTTCAATCATTATACTAATCTATCAGAACTGATGCTTTTTATACGACAAGTTTCAGATTGTTATGTACATTTATTCGTTTTTTGAGGGGGATTGGGTGGCCGAATGGTTAGCGTACAAACAATGACACAATTTGCCTCGTACGGTCTACTTTGATGGGGGGTTGGATGGCCGAATGGTTAGCACGTGTGCGCTGTATCATTAGGTCTGTCATTGAGTCCGCTGGCGTGGTTTCGATTACCCGGTTGAACATGACAAGGAGTAGGGTCGCCTGTCCAACCTCGTGGGGTTTTCTCCGGGTCCTCCGGTTTCCTTCCACTGGTAAAGACCTCTACGCGCAAGCGTCTTATTGAAATGAAATTGAACCATGTGTTAGTCCCGAAATGACCTAGTTTGTGTCGAGTGGACGTTAAGCTCTCTCTCTCTCTCTCTCTCTCTCTCTCTCTCTCTCTCTCTCGCCCATTACATTTAGTTAATGAATCTAGACCTCGAGCCTGTTATGACAAAACATAAATAATTTGTATTGTTAAGCACGTCATTTATCAAAAAATCAAATATGTAATTATATAATCCACTTTCCTGCTGTTGAAAGAGGCTTGAGGAATATATAATACCCAGTTACACGGACAATAGAACTACAGAACTCGGTGACATTCACAACCTTAAAAGGACAACATCACTATAAAACGCGGTGACATTTGCAACCTTAAAGGGACAATAGGACTATAAAACTCTGTGACAGTCGCAACCTTAAAGGGACAATAGGACTTTAAGACTCGGTGACAGTAGCAACCTTAAAGAGACAATAGGACTACAGAACTCACAATAAATAAAACTCGGTAACAGTTGAAACCTTAAAGGGACAATAGGACTATGAAATTCGGTGACAGTAGCAATTTTAAAGGGACAATAGGACTAAGGAACTCACAATAAATAAAACTCTATGACAGTTTCAACCTTAAAGAGACAATAGGACTATAAAACTCGATGACAGTACCAACCTTAAAGGGACAATAGGACTACAGAACTCACAATAACAATTGCAACCTTAAATAGTCATTAGGACTATATAACCCAGGGTGACAGTTGTAGCCTTAAAGGGACATTAGGACTATATAACCCTTAGTGACAGTTGTAGCCTTAAAGAGTTTTATAATCTCACAGTTTTATAAACTCACGGTGATAATTGTAGCCTTATATTGATTCCATTCAAACAATATATGTATAAATAATTTTAGTCTTGCAAAAAATAATAAAATGTATTAGAAATATCCCACGAAAATCAAGTCCGAACACTGGCATACTAAAAAAATGTTTAAAACCCTATCCATTGCTATCCAGTCATCGTTTTGGGCGTGGTATTTTGCCCTATGTCTATTCCCTAGTTGTAAACAGTTTTCTTCAACAACATTGTAATATTTTATAAACATCGCCGGTCATCACATACACGTGAATTATACGTTTTTATTGGATTGTCTCCTTTGTTGTAAGCGTTTTCTTCAACAACATTGTGATATTTTGTAAACATCGTCGGTCATCACGTGCACGTGAATCATACGTTTTTATTGGATTGTCTCCCTTGTTGTAAGTTTGTTTTCATTTTGAGTGAAGCCTGCGTGACTACAGGTGGTCCGGGATTATACAGCACACTGCACGCCTATGACCGGCCCCTGAATCATTTCTCTTGATTTGATAATAGGCTTGTATTATAACTTACCCCGTCCCCTCTGTGTGCGATTCTTACCTACTTACTATTAGCGCACATGATTTTGAACGGACATCCGTTGAACCCCCTAATGCTAGGTTACCACTATCACGATTCGTGCTGCGATTGAAATCGTTGCGTTAATCGTATTGTGATCGCAGTGATCCTATCAGGTCTTATCATATGTTGAGGTCAGTTGTAGCAAACATGTTGATCGTATAAAAACGTGGACTCAAATAGGGACAAGCTATCGTAACGCATCGCATGACAATAGGACCCCGTTGTTGTTGTTTATTACAGATTTAACGTCCAATACAATGAATATGATATTATGGACAGGTTGATTTAATTAAATTATTTACACTTGAAAATTGTTAAAAACACAAATTAAAAAAAGGAAAAAAAAGAGAGATCCTCGGATACCAAAAGTTCCTTAAAGCACATTTATAAATTCGCTGTCGTGAGAAGAGAGGGCGGGTCATCCTCTCCCTTTGTTATTAGCAAATTAAAAAGTTGCCATGTGCAAGATTCTGTATCACGGAAAACGGATAGGTAATTTTGTTTCTTTGAGTTTTCATAAAGGATTTATCCTAAAGTAGTTATAATTTTATAGATACATTTATATAAGATGTAGATAACGAGCTGGTCGTTCTTGCTACAATAGTTTAAAAATAGATAATGAAAAATGAATATATTGAAAATTTTATTCAAATTAATCTATTCAGAGCCAGAGAGAGAGAGAGAGAGAAATGGGGTTTAACGTCCACTCGACACAAACTAGGTCATTTCGGGACTAACATATGGTTTAATTTTATTTACATAATTCGCTTGCGCGTAGGGGTCTTTAGCAGTGGGAGGAAACCGGAGGACCCGGAGAAAACCCACGAGGTTGGACAGGCGACCCTACTCCTTGCCACGTAGAACTGGGGATTCGAAACCACGCCAGTCGACTCAATGACAGACTTTATGATACAGCGCGCGCACGCTAACCATTCAGCCATCCAACCCCCCCCTATTCAGAGCCAAGTAAACGTGTTGGAAGATGTAGCGTAGATTGTTTATTATCGCAGCAACGGTACTGGACAAACTAGACTCGATTATCCATTTTATCGTTAATTTTGTAAATCTCTCGGGAGTTCTAATCCATTTAAATCTCTTTCATCCGATGGTCTAGAGAGTTGATTATAGGCCTGTCATGTTAAACATGGGTAATGCAAATGGTAAATCTACGTATTGCAGGTCTTTCTTTGGGCCTGAATTATTAATTGGATAATAATTAGGGGGGTTGGATGGCCGAATGGTTAGCACGCGCGCGCTGTATCACGAGGCCTGTCATTGAGTCAATTGGCGTGGTTTCGAATCTCCGGTTGTACGTGATAAGGAGTTGGGTTGCTTGTCCAACCTCGTGGGTTTTCTCCGGGTCCCCCGGTTTCCTCCCACTGCTTAAGACCCCTACGCACAAGCGAATTATTGAAATAAAATTAAACCATACCCGAAATGACCTAGTTTGTGTCTAGCGGATGTTAAACCCCATTTCTCTCTCTCTCTCTCTCTCTCTCTGGATAATAATTAACTTATGCAGACCATAATCAACTCTCGAAGTCATCGATATCCTATGATATTTACAGGATTTGAATACATTTTTTTTATTGATAAGTTAACGTAAAAACGGATAATCGAGACTTAATTGTTTGTTATCACACCAATGTCAATAATAACAAACGAATCTAGCCTAAAATTCAATGGCTAATATCTCGGTTCATTGTGAAGCACTTTTTGACTGAATTGTTCAGCATAATAATATTTTGTTTTCGTTTTCTAATTTTTTAACTATGATAGCGAGAACTGTCAGCTTTTTATCCGATCTCCCATAATGACCCGCCATAGGCAGATTTAGTTCTTACGCCCGATTAAAAGCCTGATTAAATAAAGAATATAGAGATGTACAACATCTTAAACTAAATGGTAGATTATTCCATAAAACAGGTGCTTGATAACTAAAAGAGCGCTGACTATAAGAGAATAGTTGAACCGTTTGGGGGCTTTAAAAGTAGTTTATCTGATGTACGTAATGTTCGGTCAGGTATATAAAGTTCTAAAAGATCTGAGAGGCACACATAAGCTAAATTATTTAAACATTTAAAAGTAATTAAGTAATGACATTTTAAAATCAATTCGATATTTAACAGGTAACCAGTGTAAATTATATAAAACAGGAGTTATATGGTCACATTTCTTAGTTAAAGTAACAAGCCTAGCTGCACCAATATTACGAGTAGAATAAGGCGGGATAATAATAATATAATAAGAATTGATTTATATATCGCCAACAGTTCAACTCAGCGAGCTTCTCTCGGGCGGTTTACATAAATACAACTAATATAAAATTACACAGAGCACATAAAACACAGCTGCCTCTAAGGCGCTTACATAATGACAATCACTTTTTAGTTACTGATAATATAAATCACACTGTAATAAATTTACTCAATTTAAAGATACATTATGGGAGATTCGATAACGAGTTGGAAGTTCTCACTATAATAGTTAAAAACTAGATAATGTAAAGGCAATTTGCTGAAAATGTCATTCAAATTGATCCACTATGAACCGAGAACCAAGCGATTGAATTTCCGCCTAGCCCTGATCATCATTGCTAAAGACAGTACGATAAACAGCATAGTCTCGATTATCCATTTAATCGTTAAATCGTGAAGGAAAGTTATGCAGTAAATCGGCTCACAATCCACTAAAGATCGCAGGCTAGCGATGCCATCTAGAGTTGATTATGGTCTGGATAGGTTAAATAATATCAAATTAATAATTTAGATAACATTTCTGGCCTAAAGAAAGATCTGCAATAGACAGATTTAGCTCTTGCATAATGTATGTTTAATTCTCCAGCTGTGTAACCTGATGATAGTGACTATCGTTTACTATTAAAACGTTATCTAGTACACAGACATGGTGTTCGAGGCATTTACACTGCGTGGAATCTGTGGACGTATGACTGATGTTGTCTCTGATCAATAAATGAAACACTGAATAAGTCTAACGATATACTTTTGTACTAATTATACATACTATAGACTGAAAAAACACAGCGGTAAAAAAAACGGTCGTCATGGCTGACTGGATAAAAACAAGAGCAAGTTGTTGTTAGTTAGTTGTATTTTACGCCCGCTTCCACCGAGGTGATATCGCAGACAAACAAGAGCAAGTAACCCTGACCTCTTAATAAGGAGTAAGACTACTGAAGTTAACTATTTATCCTTCACAACAATGATCTACTCCACAATAAAACATTTGTATTTCTTCAAAATAGTATCACAAGACTTCGGCTGGTTTCGTAGATTAATATTTAACGCTAGTTGGAGTGAAATCCTTTATTAGCGGTATGAATAGTGTTATGATAGATGTAAGACTACTTCCAAGATTAGACCCCTACGCGCAAGCTAATTATTGAAATAAAATTAAACCATATGTTGGTCCCGAAATGACCTGGTTTGTGTCGAGTGGGCGTTAAACACCATTTCTCTCTCTCTTACTGTCAGTAAACTGCTGCTTATATAGCGTCCAATAATTAGGGAAAATGAGACAAGAGTGAATCATCATACATGGTATTGTTTATTGATCAGATTATGGTATCTGTAACTACACTGCGTATTTACTTTGAAGTCATGAAGTTATACCGAGTGTTATACACGGATCATGTGTAGCTTGTTAAGGACATATTGAATTAATTAGTTGTTTAATAAGATCGTAGTCAGTCCGTGCCTTAACAGAAGTTTATACAGAGTTGAAACGTCAATATCATATATTATCAAAAATCAACGAAGGTCATAAAGTTCTATGTACCTAAATGATGGTTCAATTTGATGAAAAGGTATAGATCACTTTGTCACAAGTTCTCACTATAACAGTTAAACAACTAGATAATGTAAAGGGAATTTGCTGAAAATTTCAGTCAAATTGATGTCGTGCATACCTGGGGTTATTTAAAGTTACTGTCTTTATTAACGATGAACAAATATTATGCAAGATTTAGATAAGAAGTAGAGGGCAGTTTCACAAAAGTTCGCAACCTTAAGAGAAAAACTTAGCTTAAGAAAAACTTCCCTTTAAAAAAAAATCTTCCCTTTAAAAAACATCTTCCCTTTAAAAAAAACATCTTCCCTTTAAAAAAAACATCTTCTCTTAAAAAAAAACTTCCCTTAAGAAATAGTGACGGATACGAATTATTTACGCCGGTTTCACTAAGGCCGACGTAAGTGTTTGGTTTCCTTTAAACTTTTATTTCGTATCGTTTCTGGTAAATACATCACGAATAATCATGCCAGCTTTTACAATGTCTGCATTTACAGCCGTTATGTTTGATTTCATCTACACTTTTGTGAACATTAACGACGAAAATAATATATAATATATGTTAAGATCGTCATATGTTGCTTACTGGAACAGGGGATCACGTGGCTAAGTGGATAAGACGCTGTCTCGCTAGCCTGGAGGTCGGGTGTTCGATCCCAGCATCGGCCGAGAAAGTTCATCCAGATTTTCCGGCGTGGTTCCCCTTTGTCAGTGATGCAGGACGGAGGGCCTGACAAGGACAGCTGTCTATTCGTTCGGATGGGACGAAAAACCGAGGTCCCGTGTATATATTGGAATGCATGTAAAAGATCCCCTGGCAGTTGGAATTCGATATAAGAGTAGGCGATAGTGCCGCTGCCCGGACAAAATTCCCCTCATAGCACACTGCATGGCATATGCCCGTCTTCATTAGCCCAGTATAGGAGCAGAACAGTAGAACGTTAAACCCCATTTCATTTCATTTGATTTAGATTTAAACAATATTTTATTCAAATAAGATAAGTGTTGTATACATATACAATTCTGAAGGTAAGGATTCAAAAACAAGCCAAGGCTTATATTAATTCGTCTCCTTATATATTAAGTATACTACAAATACAACTGTGATATATACACTTCTCATACAAATACGTTTAACGGTACAATATTTAATATTCACACTAATCGTGCATGCAAGTAATTTAACAGTTAGTGTCACTTACATTGCCTTACTATTTCATAATACGCTTGCTTTGCATCATGTTTTGTGGACGTCAGATGTATATTAACCGAAAAGTAATTAAATTTAGATGGTATTTTACGATGGTTATTGTAGTCTTTTAGATAAATGTATAAATGTGTGGACTGTATTGAAAATGTGCGTATTTATTTGTAAGGTATTATTGCTATCACCATTGGTTAACGTTTGTAAGTTAATAAAAATATTTGGTAATGTATTTATAGTTTGGAATCTAACATTGGTAAATTTTGGACAATATAATAAATAATGTTCCGTATCCTCTATATAGTGGCCACATGAACATGCTGGGTTGTCCGTTAAGTGCATGACGAATTTATGGTAGTTTAAGTTACTTTTATTGTGACGCAGTTTTGTATGGATTATTTGAGAAGAACGCTTTCCGGTGTAAAAATATTTAGGTACCAATTTATCATCATTGGTTAACTGTGCTTTAAAAAGTTTTATACTAGGGCATGCTTTCATATGCTCGGGTAAATTATTCCAGTCTTTTATTACGGACGGTAAAAAGGAGTTTTTATAAAATGTATTATTAGCAAGAATATTTCTATATAGTTGTGAATTCATTTCATTTCATTTGCTTACTGAAACTCTGCAGTCATGGCACTCAGCGTTTTAATCGAGGTGGTTGTGCCAAATTATGGAACTCTAAAAGTAAAGCTTAGTAGCAGCCTAGCCAAATCGTCGAAAATTAGGAGTTTATTTGTATGATGTAAGTGGGAGCCACTGTGGCTAAGTGGGTAAGACGCTGGCTCGCTAGTCTGGAGGTCGCGTGTTCGATCCCTGCATTGGCCGAGAAAGTATATCGCTGACAAGGACAGCTGTCTAGTCGTTAGGATGGGACGAAAAACCGAAGATCCTTGTATACATTGCACAGTAAAATTACAGTAAAAAAATATGTAATTTCTTTAACATAACGCTTTAGAAATACAACTGCATGTTTTTATACTATACATTTACTGTATTAGTAAGGTAACATGGGATTACTGTAAAAAAAAATTGGTAAATTAACAATACAATTGTAGTTTTACAAGTGAGAACTGTATTTTTATTACATGTAATCTGTATTTATACAACTATGTTTTTTAAAAGTACATGTATGTTGTACTTAATAACTGTTTTTATGGGTAATTCTACTATTCAAACATGTTTAAATACGAGATTTGTGTACAATTACAGGAAACGTATAATTGTACATCTCTTTAGAACTTTAACATTGATAGACCTTTTAAATTTACATGCTGTTTGTAAATCTAAATCTACCACTTAGGTGTAAATTTACAAGTCAGTGATTTTACTGGCAACTTTCTCTCTGCCAGTCAATTTACCGTAAAAATACACAAATATTATTTACAGTGTGGCGTGCAGGTAAAATAATCCCTGAGAGAATTTGAAATAAGTGAAGGTCGTGGCGCCGCTGACCGGGCATAATTTCTCTGATATCACACTGTGCGGCGCAAGCCCGTCTTCGTTAGCTCAGTTGGCACAACACAAGACGTCAAACCCTGTTTCATATAGCGCTTTTGGAATAAACCAGTGATTGTTCTGTTATCGTTTTATTTCTATCCCTCCTTCCAGCCCTCAAGTCGAGTAAAGTATATATGTTTACGTATCCTTTGTAGTATCTTTTATCTCAATAATCTGTTCATTATTATATAACTGGAAACAAGTAAAGGGACAATATCGACTCAAGACTGCTAATCTGTGTTATAAAGGTATATCAGCTATACCCAAGCCATTGCTTAATCCGCTAGTAAACTTAACATGAAGCCCAGGGATTTAAGTTCGAATTCGGGGCCCTGTTTCACGAAATTTTAACTAAAGATAAAATCCAAATTTTAGCAGATACTTCAATTTTGATTGGCTAAGCACTAAAATCAGTCTATTATCCAGTAAAATTACTAAAATTTGGATTTTAGTTAAAATTTCGTGAAACAGGCCCCAGGTCCAAACTAACTCAGTATGTAGTAGCTTACTCGTTGTAGAACATCTGATAGAACGCCATCTTGTAAATTCAGGTCCAAGCAATCTCTCCATCTTGTTATGAAAGTATAATTACGGGTGTCGTGTAAGAGACAGGTCATGATTACCAATTTATTATTTCAGAAGACCACATACCTTTTAACAAAAAAGGTCTGATATACTGATTTTGAGTACTAAGCAAGATAATTTTAATTTTGACTTGAACATCCGATACCACATCTCTTTTATTTTCAAATTTTCTACTTTATTATTATTCAATAATTATAAAGCACATGGGGGGGGGGGGGGTAGATGGCCGAATGGTTAACGCATGCGTGTTGTATCATAAGGTCTGTCATTGAGTCAAGTGGTGTGGCTTCAATTCCCCAGTTGTGCGTCGCCTGTCCAACCTCGTGGGTTTTCTCCGGGTCCTCCGGTTTCCTTCCACTGCTAAAGACCCCTACGCGAATTGTTGAAATAAAATTGAACCATATGTTAGTCCCAAAATGATATAGTATGTGTCGAGTGGACGTTAAACTCTCTCTCTCTCTCTCTCTCTCTCTCTCTCTCTCTCTCTCTCCAGCGCACATCCATCACTTAAAGGCTGGCTCAAGCATTTGGTTAAGAAATCAGAAAACTCATAATCCCAACTTGGATTCAATGGGATTTAAACCCGGTCCATCAAGTTTTTCCGATAGTAATAAATAGTGACGGTGTCCGATGAAATTTCAATTTATTATAACTTTGTAAATAGTGAACAGAATTGAACCTTTTCGGAACCGTTATTATAGATTCATCTTTTACATTGTTGTAGTTTGCAAGGGATTCCTATATCGATACATGATGCAATGAGACTTTAATTGGTCAGGGGCGCTGTCCAAAAACAACTTTCAGTTATAATATCATATCACATCAATCAATAATACATTCTACAGTAGGTATCACTTGTTTGATAATCTACAGCAGATATCGCTGTACATGAATATAATTGGTCAAACAAAAAGGAACTACTTTTATTTTCATTTTCAAAGAACAGTTCATTTTTATACGTCCACATTCATAATGTGAACGTATTATGCCGTCGCCCCTGTCTGTGTGTGTGTGTGTGTGTATGTATGTATGTGTGTGTGTGTGTGTGTGTGTGTGTGTGTGTGTGTCTGTGGTTCGCCTACAGGGCGCAATTCTTCATGGATTTTCTTCAAACTTGGTATACTTATTCCTTATACCCCAAGGAAGATCCCTATTGTTTTTGGTGTATGCCCGACCCCCCGGGGCAGAGCCACGCCCATTTCTAGTATTTGTTTGTTTGTCGTCTACAGGCCACATTTCTTAACTAATAATCTTGAAACTTTGCATACACATTCTTTGTACCCTAAGGAACATCCCTATCGTTTGGGGTGCATGCCCAACCCCCAGGGGCAGAGCCACGCCCATTTTCTTTTCGTGTGTCTTTGTGTCGCCTACAGGGCGCAATTCTTACTGGATTTTCTTCAAACTTGGTATACTTATTCCTTATACCCCAAGGAAGATCCCTATTGTTTTTGGTGCATGCCCGACCCCCAGGGGCAGAGCCACGCCCATTTCTAGTTAATTGTGGTATGAATTCTTCTGCTTAAATAACGATAAGAGTTATGCCCCTTTATTTTCGGTAAAATGTCCGACAAGAACCACATCCCTATAGTTTTTGGTGAATGTCCAACCCCCAGGGGCAGAGGCACGCCCATTTTCTTTATGTGTGTCAGTACAGCTTGCAATGCTTAATCAGTCGTCTTGAAAACTTTTTTATACTTATTCCTTATACCCTAAGGCTGACCTCTATTATTTTTGGTGGATGCCCGACCCCCTGGGACAGAGCCCCGCCCAATGTTTGTGTGTCTTGTGTTTCGCCTACAGGCCACAATTCTTAACAGATCCTTTTGAAACTTTGCATACCTATTCCTTATACCCTAAGAATGACAACTGCATGTCCGGTGACCCCCAGGGCCAGAGCCACACCCAATTTTTGTGTTTATCGTTTACAGGCCGCAATTCTGAATGGATTAACTGGGTACTTGGCATATGTATTCCTTATAGCCTAAGGGTGTCAACTATTGATTTTGGTGAATGCCCTTACTGAAAGGATTATCTTGGAACTTGGTATACTTATTCCTTATACCCTAAGGATGGCAACTATTGATGTTGTCATTTCAATAACAGGGTGGTGCCTATTTATATTGTTCCATTTTCAACCCCCAGGGGCAGAGCCACACCCGATTTTTGTATTTATCATCTACAGGCTGCAATTCTGAATGGATCATCTTGGAATTTTGCATATTTATTCCTTATACCGTAAAGACAGCAACTATTTATTTTGGTGCATGCCCCAACCTCCTGGGGCAGTGTCATACCCACTTTTTTGTTAATATTTTGTCTGTAAATTTGGCAAAACAAACCCAACGCCTAGCCTCCTTTTCATTCTCAATCAAAGCTGGAACGTGGACGTATATTCCAGCGTTAGCGATGCTCTTGTTTTTTATTAAAAGTAACTTATTTCTTATTAAAAAAGAAACTATTTTTATTTAATTGGCCTTGATGGAAACACTGGGTCAATATAAAGAACTTTGCAATGGTTGAATTGCTGTCACAAAATGAAGTATTACTACGCTGTAATGTAATCAGGTTCAGTAAAAGTGAAATCTATATTTATTATATTAATTTATTTGTGCGTGTAAGAAACGATTGGGTGATAAATAAAATCTCCTACTCGTCTTTTTTTATATCAAAAATGACTCACATGAGATTCTCTATAATTACAAAATTGGAAATATATATAGAAATTTCTAAAAATTATTTTGTAATATTGTTGTATAGACAAGTGGAACGAAAACATCATCTAAAAGCGCTAATAAATACAAATAACTTCCGTGACATTTTACAACAAACGAGTCCATAAAGATTGCTTGTAACAATTCGTCGCCTTTCTGGCGAACCGACGAATCTGATATATTTAAGTGTTGAGAAGTAATTTCAAAATGGTGCTCGGTGTGCTGATATATATATGTATGAAATATTAAATCACAAATGAATGCTATTATTTGATGTCTACAGATATAACAACAGAATGCAAATTTCAAAAACATAATGCTCAATACTTAAATATATCAGATTCGTCGGTTCGTCTGAAACGCGACGAATTCTACTCCGATACTTCTTCTAATTGTAAAGAAATCGTTCATGTAAACATATCCCGTAGCTTTATTAGTATTTAAACCTAAAGTCCAATGTAGTTTTGATAATTTCAGCTGAACAACTTTTGACAAACATTGAGTCTGACCTACCGCTTGTTGTTTAAATCATAACGTCTGGCTTTGAGTCAAGTGGCGTGGTTATAATCGGAAGCTGGCACGGAACGAGGAATAATGTCGCCTACGCCAAATCTCGTGGGTTTTCGCCGGACCCTCCGGTTTCACACCACTACTAAAGACCCGTATCTTCAAGCCAAGTTTACTGTATTTTAGTCGCCGAAATGATCCAGTTTGTGTCGAGTGGATGTTATTCATATGCTAGTACTGACGGTCTCTCTAAACCAAATACAAAGTAATAACGCCTTATAGTGAATTATTACAAAATTTCTAAAAGATACAAAAAACAGCTCTCAGCAACTGAAACAATCAGATTTGTGGCATACAGGTGGAATTGAAAACCATATTTTCTTACAATAGAACCAAGCGGTTTTGTATACAGACTAAAAAGTATTGGTCCCAAGACAGAACCCTGTGGTACTCCTTGAATTATTTCAGCCTTGTCAGACATGACGTCACCTATGACTACATATTGACTGCGATTTGTTAGATAGGAATTTAACAGCCTCAAGACAGAGTCGACTATGCCAAATTCGGTAGAGAGTCCGTTTAATAAAATTTTGTTTTCGAAGGAATCGAACGCTGCTGAAAGACCCAGCAGAACTAAAAGAACACAATCGCGTTTGTCCAATGAGAGCAGTATGTCGTTATGAACTCGTGTAAGTGCTGTTTCAGTACTGTTACATACATTATGTAAGATTTAGATACAGATCTAGCCATTCTTGCTATAGTACGAAAATAGATGATGTAAAATGAATAATTTGAAAATTTCATTCGAATTACTCTATTGCGAGCGAAGATATTAGCCGTGGAAGGTTTGACAAGACGTGTGCAATAATTTCAACCACCGTACTGGTTGTTCGAAGCTAAATCTCGCTCCTCCATTTTTAGCTTAAATCAAAATATGACTGAACTGTTCTAATCTATTTAATATCGGAGAAATCCAATGCCATCGAGAGTTGATTATGGTCGGGATAAGTTAATTAATGTCTAATTAATAATTTAGAAAACATGTCAGGCCTAAAGAAAGATCTGCAATAGGCAGATTTAGCTCTTGCATAATGTATGTTTATTTATTAACATGATTTTTTAAATCATTTTTGTAGATTTGTTTATATTGTGCCATACTGATTCTGATTTATTCCTAATTCTTTTAGCTTTCAAAATATCGGAAGTAATTAATAAAGGCTGATTCACGAACGACAAAATAATCATTTAAAAACGCGTAGGCGTAAACGACTGCCGTTCAACTGTGCACGTATTTCGCCGAACATAATTGGGGATTTGCCAATGAAACGGTCTGTTACGTTGAGTTCTTAGCGTGCGATGCTAACCATAAGCTGCTCGTTTGACCACTGACGCGACCTTCCACCGAAAGTAAAATAAAAACGAAACGAAATATAGATCTGTCTTTTAATCAGATTGACATAAAATATAATGCTGGTTTGACGTAAATAATAACTCTTCCAGGAAGGCTTGCACGTACACGTAAATAATAACTCTTCCAGGAGGCTTGCACGTACACGTAACGTAATGATGCGTCAATTGCGATTTGCGTTATTATCAAATTCCCCAAGGCTTAATCCAAGCTAATATATACTCAAATTGATCAAAATATCAACAGTAGATAATCTTTCAGCTCGGATTCAGAAATCGGGTTTAACGTCCATTCGACACAAACTAGGTCATTTCGGGACGAACACATGGTTCAATTATTATTTCAATAATTCGCTTGCGCGTAGGGGTCTTTAGCAGTGGGAGGAAACCGGGTGACCCGGAGAAAACCCACGAGGTTGAACAGGCGACCCTACTCCTTGTCACGTACAACCGGGGAATTGAAACCACGCTCAAGGTAACTAAAGATGGCAGCTTCAATCTACTGAAGTTTTAATTCGTGTGTACTGAACGAAATTTATCTATTTTTGGGCTGATGTTCGAGATTCAACTGTCAGATTATTATAAGTTATAGACAATTGTTGTTCTGCCACGACTGGGCTAATGAAGACGGGCCTACGCCATACATTGTGCTATGATGGAAATTAGGCCCACTCTTATATCAAAGTTCAACTGCCAAGGGACCTTTTACATAAACACCAATGTGTACACGGGTCCTCGGGTTATCGTCCCACCCGAGCGACTATGTCCCTTGGCGATGAACCTTCTCAACCAACGCAGTGGTCGAACACGTGATCTCTAGGTTAGCGAACCAGCGTCCTACTCACTGGGTTTCCGTGACACCTAGACAGGTATTATCTTACGGTTATATATAAAATAAATATCAGGTATGATTTCCGGTATCTTATATAGAAACATCCTGTGATGGGCAGGTCGTCATTAATCTGTTGTATTACAGTTCGCAACAACGTGGCTAGATTAATGACAGTCGGGGCATATCCTTGTCTTCTATCTAACGTATTATTAGTAGATCTCAAACATACCACCATAAATGACAGAAGACCTCCTTGAAAATTTTCCAAAAGATGTCTATTAAAGAGGACAATTCGCTAACTCAATATCATCCACAGTCCTCGACATTGCAAACACGACTTCCTGTTCAATTTAAATCAACATTGGAGTTGTTATCTTACAGTGAAAAGACAGGCTTCTTATATCCAATATTTAAGACAAAATAAAACATTTAAAATTGGCAAACGAATCGCGTGCCAGAATGCGTTCGAGTGCCATTTGTAATGAAGCGACAAGATGAACGAGGCTAAACATATCCCACATGAGAATACTACTGGGGTAGACTAGAATAACCAGAAGACAAATACTGCCATTCAATTTAGACTCTTCGCGTATTTCGTCGAACATAACTGATAAGAAATTACAGTAAAAACAAAAACCATTGAATGTAAATCAGTTTATATACATTCATATTACATTATTATGTCCATTTGTGTCCAACTCTATTTGCAAATGAATAGCGATTTAGCTCCTTTAAAGGACTAATCTCGATTATATTTTGGGAAATAGAGCTGCTTACTTTTGTGTAAAAAGCCCATGATAAAATCCTTTACACCAGGGCCGAGCAACAAACTCAATATAAGTGATATGTTTTCAAACAACTTAAACCTGTCAGTCTTCATTTAGAAATGGAGACAGGTGTCCTAAGCTATACCGTGTCTGGATAAAACCAGACTTTTATTTATAAATAATAATGTGTAGGTGAAGATTACCTTTTGTTATCAAGTACAACACGTGGGCCATGCACTGTATAGACCTCTATATGAACGGCAATATATAATCCGGGTTACCCAACGAAAAAATTGACCCGAAGTCTTAAAAGGCTTACTTGTCTGGATAAGCGGTTTTGACGTTGACGTCCAAACGATTCAATATTTTGAGCTGAAATTTTGATACAAGGTCAATACACCATACCTCTATATTTTGGCGCTTAAATTTCATACGTACACAGACTTTTATTTCTGAGACTCTGTTAAAATCGGAATGGTCCCTTTAAAACTTCATGTAAAGCTAAGAAATAACTAAGCCTTCCTGTATTTCCGTTCTCCAATCTACAGGGTTTTTTTTAGCCCACATCGCCCACCCTAAACCACTTTTTTCTCTCTCCTTATTTCCGAGATCCTATAATACAGCCTTAGTGTGAATCTCTACAGAACCGGTTTTTTTTTTCATTTCCGATATCCTATAATGCAGCCATAATGTGGTTGTCTACAGACAGTCTTGATTCTCAACCAATGTTAAACATATACAGGGATAAATGATATGATTCAAATTCGCTATTGCATTTTTTTCCACACAGCCCAATACATAGGCCTATATCTGGTCACATCATTATTACTAATAATGTCCTGTAGAATAAAAATTTAATGTATCAAGTTGCTGCAGAATAAAAACTTTATGTATTTCAACCTTCAAGATCTAGGGGCAGTTTCACAAAAGTTCGTAACTTTAAGAAAAAAAACTACGTTAAGAAAAACTTACGAAAAAGATACGAATTATTTACGCCGGTTTCACAAAGGCCGGCGTAAGTTTTTTCTTAACTTTTTCTCGTATCTTTTTTCGTAAATACGTCACGAATGGTCGTGACGTCATGTTGCGTCACTTCATTCACACTTCTGTAAACATTCCCACGGACTGAATGTTTACAATGTCGGCATTATAGCCGTTATGTTTGATTTGATCCTTACCTTTTGAAACATAAACGACGAAATGATATTATCCTTATATATACGCTAAGATTTAGCGGTGTATTTATGAATAAAATGCTATTTTCATGCCTGTTGTTTACTTGTTTTTGTTTGCTACGTCATAGCGCGTGACATAGTACCATACGTCGTCTGTAAGTCTGCCAAAAGCCGAAATGGAACCAAAAAGGCGAGAACAAAATTGGAACCCGGCAGCTCTCGGTGTTTTAATTGAGGGGGTTGAAAAGAATTATGGGATTCTGAAGGAACTATGCAGTGAACTATGTAATTTCACGACGAGTCCCCTTATCGCTTTCCCCTTATCGCGTGTCATGTTGAAGCTTAAAGTTAAAACAAGACGATAATTCGTACGTTTACCTGAGTTTAGAATCAGCTGTTGCTTGAACATTAATGGAATGAAACCCTTTCCTGCAGACGAACAGTGGCTCATTTTCTCCCGATGGTGCTATGATGGCAACTTGTGTACCATCAATCGTTCCCACTACATTTGGGAAGCCTGCTATTTGGTGAAAACCTTCCTTTGTAGAATTGATATCTTCCATGGAATAGGGGAAATTTATTGATAATTTATCGTCAACACAAGTTCTTATTGCTCGTGAAACACGATAAATTACTCTAGACACTGATGGTACACTCATCCCATGTGCATCAGCAATGAGTTTTTGGAAGCTACCTGTGGCATAGTATCGTAATGCAATCAGGACTTGTACAGGTGATGACAAGGATTTCGATCGGTAAGTTGCGGTTTCGATATCATCATTATTAATAATAATACAGTTAATAATATGTAATATACTGGTCCGATCAAGTCTGTACCGCGAAACTAACTCTGTATGGGTGTCGAGAGGGTTCAATCTATCCCAGAATATTCTCTATCGTCGAAGTTGCCGATCCGCATAAAGTAACAAGGCGGCCATTTTGTCAAAGATACGAAAAAAATTCCAACTTACGACAAGGTGAGAGTTGCCGTAGACTTTACGATAAAAGTTACGAATTTCGTAAGTTAAGAATTTTAGTGAAACGCGATTTTTACGTAAGTTTACGTTACGATAAACTTACGCAAATTTTTCATCGTAAGTTGCTTTGTGAAACTGCTCCCTGTTCTCCTGTTATCAACCATCGCGTACTTTAAAATCAGCCGATCAACTACAGTTGGTAGTGCCATCTAAATCAAGAACCAAGTATGGAGATCGTGCTTTTCTGAGATGTGGTTTATGGAACAGACTTCCCATAGACATTAAAATGTGTGACAGTTAAAGACGTTAATTTTCAAGAAAATATACGAGAGAAAGAGAGAAATGGGGTTTAACGTCCACTCGACACAAACTAGGTCATTTCGGGACTAAAATATGGTTTAATTTTATTTACATAATTCGCTTGCGCGTAGGGGTCTTTAGCAGTGGGAGGAAACCGGAGGACCCGGAGAAAACCCACGAGGCTGGACAGGCGACCCTACTCCTTGCCACGTACAACCGGGGATTCGAAACCACGCCAGTCGACTCAATGACAGACTTTATGATACAGCGCGCGCACGCTAACCATTCAGCCATCCAACCCCCTGAAATGGGGTTTAACGAGAAAATATATGACTAGCACTCTTGAGCAGTTTACTGGAAAGAATTGCGCTCTACAAATTTATAATGTATTATCATTATAATTTATATTATTATAAAGGCGTTTGTCCTTCTTCATTAGCCCGTGGTTCGCCCTTGTCAGTGATGCAGGACGAACAGCTGTCTAGTCCTTCGGATGAGACGAAAAACTGAGGTCCCATGTATACATTGGTATACACGTAAAAGATCCCTTGGCAGTTGGAATTTGATTTAAGAGTAGGCGATAGTGCCGCTGCCCGGGCAAAATTTCCCTCATAGCCTGGAGGTCGGGTGTTCGATACCTGCATTGAGCGAGAAAGTTCATCCAAATTTTCCGTCGTGATTACCCCTTGTCAGTGATGCAAGACGGAGGGCCTGACAAGGACAGCTGTCTAGTCCTTCGGATGAGACGAAAAAACGAGGTCCCATGTATACATTGGTATACACGTAAAAGATCCCTTGGCAGTTGAAATTCGATATAAGAGTAGGCGATAGTGCCGCTGCCCGGGCAAAATTTCCCTCATAGCACACTGTATGGCGTATGCCCGTCTTCATTATCCCAGCATAAGAGCAGAACAATAGGACGTTAAACTCCATTTCATTTCATTTCTTCATTAGCCCCCAGTCAGTACAGAAGAAGGACGTTCAACTCCGTTTCGTTTCATGTGGCACGGAGTTATATTGATAGGATGGTATGTGGTCTTTATATATGAGACTGTCTAATCATTCGGATGGGACGAAAAACCGTGGTAACGTGTAACCATTGGCGTTCACGTAAAAGATCCATTGGCTGTCCGGGCAAAATTTCCCCCATAGCACACTCTATGGCGTATGCCCGTTTTCATTATATCCGTCAGAGCAGAACAGTAGGACGTTAAACCTAATTCATCTGTGACTGTCGCTTCTGTGAGGCTTAGCCCAGCATAGGAGCAGAACAGTAGGACGTAAAACCCCATTTCATTTCATTTTATTTCTGTGAGGCGTTGGTAGCTATACTGGGGGTGAGGATAAGGTCTGTTATTGAGTCAAGTGGCGTGGTTTCGATTCCCTGCTTGTACGTGAAATGGAGTGGCTTCACCTGTCCAACCTCGTGGTCTTCTCCGGAATCTCCGTTATCCTCCCACTGCTAAAGACCCCTACGCGCAAACGAATTAATGAACCATGTGTTCCTCCCGAACGGACCTAGTTTGTGTCGAGTGGACGTTAAACCCCATTTCTCTCTCTCTCTCTCTCTCTCTCTCTCTCTCTCTCTCTCTCTCTCTCATCAATAGTCAATAATCGATCTTCAGGGCAGTCAAAACATATTTATTGTTTAAGTTTCATAAATAGAACGTGTTCTATACAACCAGTTCAATACAATAAATGGCTAGACCTATAGTAATATTTGGTTATCAGTTGACAATTAATTAGTTCCTCTGTCGTGTATGGATTGATTAAACTTATGGCCGTACGTACTACATCGCGCTTTGAAGAGGTTGGACCAGGTCAAAAACATATATTCCATTATTTTTATGAAATGACCGCACTATCACTGAACACAGTCCAATCCATTGGTCTATAACCATTTACATCACAAGCAATAGCCATCATATTGTTTAGCTTATGTTGGGGGGTTGGGGGTCGGGGGATGGGGGCGGGGGATACAATTACCGAGGTAAGTGATCCGCTTGCTTTCTGTCATCAATACGAAATTAAATGAAATGGTATTTAAAGCATTAAAGTAGCTAAGTCTCTAACTCAATATCATCCAGGGACTTGAAGAACGAAGCTAGATATATTCCACATGTCATTTCAAACGGTGACGTAATATTCTTATCTGGAGAGCATGCACAATAAATACTATCGGTGTAGACTGGAATAACCAGACGCAAGGGATTGCCATTCGATTGAACCTCTGGCGTATTTCGCCGAACATAACTGATTAGAAATTAGAGTAAAGACAGACACGACTGGATATAAATCAGTTTATATACATTCATATTACATTATTATATGCGTTGCGACCCATTTGTGTCAATTTCTAGATCCCAAATATTAGCGATTTCTTGTGGAATATGTCTAGCCTTGTTCTTCGAGTACCTTGTTACAAATGGCGCTGACACGCATTATGGTACACGATTCGTGTAATGGTTAAATGTTTATGTTGCCTTAAATATTGGATATCAGAAGCCCATCTTTTCCCGGTAAGATCAAAACAGTGTTGATTTAAATTGACAAAGGATTCGTGTTTTCAATGTCGAAGACTTTGTATGATACTGAGTTAGAGACTTAGTTACTTTAAGTCTGTCCTGCATCTTAAACAACTTGACAAACTACAAAAATTACAAAACTGACAATCTCGTCTTATTTCTAGAACACTATACAAGGATCACATGTACATCACACCTATTCTTTATAAACTACACTGACTTCCTGTAATTTCTAGAACATTATACAGGGATCATATTACACCTATTCTTTATAAAGTACTGGCTTCCTGTAATTTCTAGAATTGAATAAATAACATTTTATTATTAGTTTTTAAATGTATAAATAACCTGGCACCTATTTATCTTAGTAATCTTCTATGTTTTTATGAATCTTGTCGACAATAATGGTCTTCCGGTGATAATTTGCTCCTTATTGAGAACAATGGTAATCTCGTCAGTTTCGATGAGAAGGTTGCTGGCGTTGCTGCATCAAAACTGTGGAATAACTTACTTCCTTATTCCATTCCGTCATGTGAAATGAAATGAAATTGGATTTAACGTCCTACTGTTCTGCTCCGACTGAGCTATCGAATACGGACATACGCCATGCAGCGGCAGCGCCACTATGACCTACTCTTATATCGAATTACAACTGCCAAGCGATCTTTTACGTGCAAGACAATGTATATACGTTCCTCGGTTTTTCGTCCCACCCGAACGACTAGATAATTGTACTTGTCAGGCCCTCCGTCCTATACCACTGACATGGGAAAACCACGCTGGAAAATCACGATGAACTTTCTCGGCCAGTGCAGGGATCGCCATTAGATCATGTACTTTCGGTCATCGTTTAAGATTTCTCTTAAAATCCACTTGTTTAATAGGGGTTTTAATTAATCATCTCTGTGATACTTATATCTATATTTTATACATTACTTCCTTTTACTCAACTTTTATATATATTATTCACTTTGTTATGTTCTTATCTTATATTTGTTTTGTCCATTTCTTTTTAATATCATATTATGTTGATTGTAAAGCGTCATTGAGCACTTTTGTAGAAATGGCGCTATATAAACGCTTGTAAATAATAAATAAATAAATAATAACCGAAATACCTGTACAGATTCGTGAAATCGTGGTGGTTCAGTGAGTAAGATGCTTGCACGCATGTCTAGAGATCATGGGTTCGCTTCCGGTGTTGACCGATTAGGTTTCTATGGATTTTCCGGGGTGGTTTCTCCTAGTCAGTGGTGCTGGACGGGCGCCTTGGCAAGAACGGCTGACTAGTCGTTCGGAAGATACGAAAACCAGAGGTCCCGTGTACAATTTGGCGTGTACATACAAGAACGTTAACAGTTGGAATGCACGTAAAAGATCTCTTGGAGGTTGGAATTCGACATAAAAGTAGGCCGTAGTGCCACTGTCTGAACAGTAGGTCGTTAAACCCATTTTATTTCATTTCTGGAAATATTACACATTTATAATTTGTCGTATGTGAGTATCGCATATTGACCTTTGCCACATTGGACGTGTCGGGGCCATACATAAAGAAGGTGGAAGTGGCCGTAAAACCCCAGGAACGAATGAACGACTCTGGCCATGATCGCCATTTTGTTGCTGAATATGAAAGTTCAATAGATAAAAATTAGTGAAAAGGAACAGAATGATATAGTGATTCAGAGATTTAATATGTTGTATGAATCTATGATAGACATGAAATGTGGTTTAACGACCTCTCTTTTCTGCACTAAGATTAAACCGAAACACCCATTTCGTTAATCGATCACAATTAACACAACAGTTGGCTAGAATCTCACCTCTCTCTCTCTCTCTTTTTATAGTATGACTAATATCAGACTATTCCTCCTCAGTTCACTAATATCAAGTTAAATACCAGTTCATTAGTCAAACCGTAATTTACACATTAAATGTCTGAGTAAAACAGATCTACTAGTACTAGATGAAACGTGTTTTAAACGAAACGAGGAATTATTAAAATATCGGTTCATTAGAAGAAGCATGGACAAGATATTTTCTTAATACAGCGGTAGTTTAAAGCCCCAGCATGCTATAATATATAGTTTAAAGCCCCATGATGCTCGAATATAGATTTTTAAAGCCACCAGCATGCTAGGATATATATATATAGATTTTAAAGTCAAGACATGCTAGATTTGGAGTTAAAAGCCCCGGAGTTTAAAGCCCAAGCATACTAGATATACAGTTTAAAGTACCAGAATGCTAGTATATAAAGAAAGTACCAGCATGCTAGAATATACAGTTTAAGGTACCAGCATGCTAGGGTATAAAGAACCAGCATGCTAGGATATACAGTTTAAGGTACCAGCATGCTAGGGTATAAAGAACCAGCATGCAAGGATATACAGTTTAGCAATATAATAACCTGATCGTGGACTCAATAGAGACAATCCTATCATAACGGTTCACACGACACGAGGAACCAGACATAATTTATATCGTCAGTAAAGAAAACATAAAGTAGGACAATTTTCAATTCATGATATCTTTGTAAACACAAAAGTTAATTACTCCACATTTTGGCCAATATCCCCTTTAGTGATTCGCAATATTGTGACTTAAATAGAAATCAAATGGGTATAAATGTCCTTCGTTTCTAAACCGACAGGCCTAATCAAAACGGTAGCTTCAAAGAAATTTACGATTCCACAAATGACGATCGTCGGATTAAATGTAAAGCAATTTACAGTAATGCTTATCCTGATCCATCATCCGTGATTTATATTCATTAGTAGAAAGTGCAAGAAAGTGTCACATCAAACAAAATAATATCACCATAATCGTGTTGTAATAAAAGTACAGGGAATCATGTCAGCAGTAGGAAAAAAAACCCAGAAACAGAGTAAAAGAAACACCCGGCGGTGAGCAGTTTAATAATGTCATCGTATGGAGCTTATCGTCAGGAAGTAGTTACGTGCAGTCTTTGTCATGGCATAGGAATATTAAGAAATGTATTTTAAAATAAATCACATATCACACGTAAAATCCTTATAAACATGTCGCGTAAAATAAACAATTTTGAAAATCTTTTTTTTTCTATATTGATCTCGTTTCTTATAAAATAAGAATGATTATGGACCTGTGGGAGCATACTTACAGCAAACCAAAGCAGTAGATATATAAGGCAAGAAATGAAATGAAATAGGGTTTAGCGGCTACGTTACCAAGGGGTGGTCGGACAGCGGCTACGTTACGGAGGGATTGTCTACAAACAGTGGCTACATTTCCAGGGGCTATGTATTATAGTAAGGAGTGTCCGGCTGGCGGCTATGATACCAGGGGCTGTCTTGAACGTGAGCGACAAATTGTGTACTGGTGAACCTGTTATTCGCCCCACCCTTGTCAATCCTGTCGCTGCCATTCTGACATGTGCAAACCTAACTTCAATAACCTAAAGAGTTCTACTTAGTCCATGTCGGAATTCGAACCCGGGATATTCTAAGAGAGAGGGGAGAGAGAGAGAGAGAGAGAGAGAGAGAGAGAGAGAGAGGGGGGGGTAACGTCCACTCGACACAAACTAGGTCTTTTCGGGACTAACATATGGTTCAATTTTATTTCAATAATTCGCTTGTGCGTAGGAGTCTTTAGCAGTGGGAGGAAACCGGAGGACCCGGTGAAAGCCCACGAGGTTGGACAGGCGACCCTACTCCTTGTCACGAACAATGACAGACCATATGATACATCGGCCATCAGCCATCCCCCCCCCCCTTTTTCTAATAGAGCTATAGGCCTATACCCTTTATATCACAAACGGGAGTGGATGGCCGAATGGTTAAAGCCTTCGCGCTGTATCATAAGGTGTGTCGAGTGGACGTTAAACCATATGTTTCTCTCTCTCTCTCTCTCTCTCTCTCTCTCTAATATATATATATATATATTAAGAATGGTTGAATTAAATGGTTTTTAATATCACGTCGGCATCGTCTGGAATATTATATTGCGATACCTATGATGAACACTACGAGACACAATACATACAAAACTAAAAAAAAGTAATACCAGAGATTAGGAAATAACACAGATATCCCAATAGTATTTTATGTACACAGTGAAATTTGACCCTTTAAAATATTTTTAGCAACTTATATAGCTCCGGTTTAGCAAAGCGATAATGCAATGACTGGAAACGGTACAAATGAGATCTTATGTTTGAGATGCTTGCACTCAATCAAAATGTGTTTTACTGTCAACGTTAAGCCCCGATTCTTTCTTTCATGTGATTAGCCTTGCTGGTCGGATTAAAGAAAAAAATTAGTCCGTCCATAAGGCCGTGGTAATTAAATACCTTGTTTGGTTCTTAAACGAAAGTTTGTATCAAGCAAATGTCGTAGTGTCGCGTAAAAATGTCGTGATGTCGGGATGTCGGGTTGTCGTGGTGTTGGGTTATAACGTCGTGATGTCGAGTTGTCGCCTTATTTATTTTTATTTTTATGCTTCAAAAATGTTCTAGAATTTGCAGAAGTTAATAACTCATTAACGCGAACCGGTGTCATCCCTATCAGTGATTGTAGCGGCCTATAGCGAATGTGTGCCGTTGTTCTAGTACGTCTGTTCTGTTGTATACACAAAGGGACCTGCGGTGTTGGTCGAGAAAGGGTCTCGGGATTTCCCGGCGTGTTTCCCCCATATCTGACTAGTTGTCCTGTGGGATTCAAACGCGAGGTCGCGTGTACACATTGGCGTGCACGTAAAAGAACGCCCGATAGTTATAATTGGAAATAAAAGTAGACAATGAAATGAAATGAAATGGGGTTTAACGTCCTACTGTTCTGCTCCTATACTGGGCTAATGAAGACGGGCATACGCCATACAGTGTGCTATGAGGGAAATTTTGCCCGGGCAGCGGCACTATCGCCTACTCTTATATCGAATTCCAACAGCCAAGGGATCTTTTACGTTCTTTCCAATGTATACACGGGATCTCGGTTTTTCGTCTCATCCGTTGGACTAGACAGCTGTCCTTATCAGGCTCCCCGTTCTGCACCACTGACAAGGGGGAAACCACGTCAGAAAATCCGGATGAACTTTCTCGGCCAATGCAGGGATCAAACACCCGACCTCCAGGCTAGCAAAAGTAGACAAACTGTCTCTCGTATCAAACTGCATGGCGTATGACCGTCTTCATTAACCCAGTCGGTGTAAACCATTAGGGCGCTAAAATCCATTTCATTTGATTTCTGTATGCACCATACTCGTCACGACTGTGAATAAATGTATTTTATCCAGAGAGAATAATGTGTTATATTTAAATATATTACGTCATATATATTTCCCCAGAAGACATTAACCATGACTTTATTCGCCATATCAACAAGTCCATTTCTTTACGCCTACTATTCATAACGTAATCCTACCTAATTGGATCCACTACCATAAATCAGTATAAAAATTCAGGTAAAGTTTTTGTATCTATTTTGTAAAGTATTGTAAATTTGGCCAATATTTAATTTTTTCTATCCCAATATTTTTGCGACATGAAATAGTTTTTATGTATTTCGTTCGTATATAACATTCTTCAAGAGTCGGAGAGAAAACGTTTCCATGACAGAGTCATAGAGGCTGAAACGAAAATGAACGTAATTCGCCTGATTAAACGATAAAGCAATACCACGAGAGGAAAAGATTGGTTGTCTTAAAGATACATGTTGCATTGGCTGTCACTGAAATACTATAATTAGGTAGAGTTCGTAACGACTGACATGCACGAGACTTAATGACACCTGCACGTATATTGTAACGTATCAAGGATCTCCATTTAACATATTATATTCAGGGTCAGTGTGTGTGGGTGTATTAAATGTGAAAAACAAAACTTCTGTGCTTTATGCGTTGATTATTAATCATATTAATCAAGTCGGTACATTAGCGTGTCTGCTGGTCTGTAGGAATTTTTCGTCCCTAAAATAAGTCCCTTTAGAGGATATTATGTGTTTCTAAAGGCCCCTGGGGAGGGGGGGGGTGAATGGTTAGCGCGTGCGCGGTGTATCATAAGGCTTATCATTGAGTCAACTGGCGCGGATCAGATTCCCCGGTTGGGCATGGCAAGGAGTAGGGTCGCCTTCTTGGGGTTTTATTAGGTTTTTTGGGGGGGAGGGGGGCGGGTCCTCCGGTCTCCTCCCACTGCTAAAGACCCCTACGCGCAAGCGAATTATTGAAATAAAGTTGAACCATGTGTTAGTCCTGAAATGACTTAGTTTGTGTCGAGTGGACGTTAAACACCATTTCTAGCTCTCTCTCTCTCTCTCTCTCTCTCTCTCTTTCTCTGGTAACATTTTATTTCAGACACTATTAAACACGAATGATGACGTTTATCATCTTTTTGTGAGATATGATATTCGACGAAGAACATGTTCCTGGAACTTGAATTTCAAACGATCAAACAGAATATTTGGCGATGGAGCTAATCATGGTTTGAGTATACCAAGGTGTGAAGCGAACAGGAAAGAAATACGATTATATAGAAGGAGTGAGGAATTCAATTAGAAAAGTATCCAAAAAACCTGTGATTTCAAATAGTACTTGAAGGGTGACGATCCTCTAATTTACAGTAAAGTAAAGTAAATGAAATGAAATGAAATGGGCTAATGAAGACGGGTTACAGTAAAGTGAAGGTTCGAATAAATGAAAGGGGGGAGGTAACGTCCTACTTTTCTGCATCGTTTAAGCTAATCAAGACGGGAAAGGTTAGAAGAACTTTCCTTCATTTGACCTACCGAGTATATTAAACTACGAAAAAGGGTGTAACTAGTATCTTGCTATATCTGATTAAAATACAGATCTATATTTCGTTTCGTGTTTTTATACTTTCAATGACCTACACTACATGAAGATTTGACAAGTTGTACTCGAATGTCGTGGCAGGGGTCGTACGAGCGGCTTTTGACCCTAGGACGTCAGACATTGATTAATCTATCAGCGTTGGCGTTTCTAGTGGTTTACCCAGAGTTCCGTGAATGGCACGCCAAGAACTCGCCGTAACAGACCGTTTCATTAGCTAACCCCTCACATCATCCAGAACGCGGGTTATATAACAATTCTTCCAGATCCCAGTGTTGTGAAGACAAGTAAAGAGAAATTTTGAACTATAAAAAACGAAACGAATTAGGATCTGTGTTTTAATAAGATTGTAGGCCTATATTGGTGTCAGCTAATCTTTATTTGGTTGTAAAGGACTGCCTTATTAGATGTTACTTGAGTCATTTAGTTTAATTTCGCTTAAAGATACATTATGTAAGATTTAGATAAAGAACTAGCCATTCTTGCAATAATAGTTCGAAAATAGATAATGTAAAATGAATAATTTGAAAATTTCATTAAAATTACTATATTGCGAGCAAAGATATTAGCCTTTGAAGGTTTGACAAGACGTGTGCAATAATTTCAACCACCGTACTGGTTGTTCGAAGCTAAGTCTCGCTTCTTCATTTTTACCTTAAATATGGCTGAACTGTTCTAATCTATTTAATATCGGAGAAATCCGATTCCATCGAGAGTTGATTATGGCCTGGATAAGTTAATTAATGTCTAATTAATAATTTATATAACATTTCTGGCCCAAAGAAAGACATGAAATAGGCCGATTTAGCTCTTGCATAATGTATGTTTAAATTTCTAAAATAATTATTGGTATATACAAGTATGGTACGGAAACGCTAACCTGAAGATCCCAAGTTCGATCCCTGCATTAGTTTCCCCTTGTCAGAAGGCCTGGAAAGGGACAGCGTCTAGTCGTTCGGATGGTACGAAAAACCGAGGTCCCATGTACACGCTGGCATGACTGTAAAAGAAATCTTAATAGTTGAAATTCGAAATGAGAGTAGGCCGTAGTACCTCTGTCCGGGCAAAATTTCCCCTATAGCATACCGTTTGATTTGTGTCCTGTCCGTCTTCATTAGCCCAGTATAGGAATAGAACAGTAGCACGTTAAACCCCATTTCATTTCATTTCCCGTCTTCATTAGACCAGAGAGAAAGAGAGAGAGAGAGAAAGAGAGATAGAGTTTAACGTCCACTCGACACAGATTAGGTCATTTCGGGACTAACATATTGTGTAATTTTATTTCAATAATTCGCTTGCGCGTAGGAGTCTTTAGCAGTGGGAGGAAACCGGGTGACCCGGAGAAAACCCACGAGGTTGGACAGGCGATCCTACTCCTTGTCACGTACAATGGGGATTCGAAACCACGCCCCAGTTGAGTCAATGACAGGCATTATGATACAGTGCGTACGTGCTAACCATTCGGCCATTCCCCCCCTCCTCCCCCCCCCCCACCCGCCAGATAGAGAATAACTTGGGAATTAACGTCCTACTTGTCTCTGCAGTCGGGTTTTTTAAACGTCTAGTTGTTTGAATTTATATTTCTCAAGACAAATATGAAATGGTGTGTCTTTGAAACTAGGGGATTCAAACAAACACCTACCCACTTGTCATTCACTTGACAAACAACACTCCCTTTAAAATTAACACGTTATTTCTACTTAGACACGAAACATGCCGACATCTCGACTGTCAATAATTGTGAATCTGAGTCTTCTATCCAATGAGATTAGGAATCACATCTATATACACGGAATGTGTGAAACATTACAAGAGATACAGCCAGATCATTGATCGATTATCTTCTTAGTGAACAAACACTTAAAAGAAACAGCATTTTCTTTTTAAAAATTTCTCTTATTCTGGTAAACTTCAGTAGGAAAGAATTTGGTTTGGTTCACATAGTCTTGACAATTTATTGTCTAAGTATTTGAGAAAGCATTCGGTTTACCGAGGAGATGGAAGATAATCCGGTGCTACTTCGTCTTTTATATCAATATAGTCTTGCGAGTTTGGTTTGATAGTTGCGTCAAATTCAACGTAAAGGAAACTTTTATATAAAAACAACTTCTGGATGATCTTTTCTTCATACGAGTTTTTTGAGTTTTCTTTGAAGATAGACAAATTTACTTCAGCTTTGTTTTTGATAGATGCGTCAAATTCAACCAAAAGGAAACTTTTATAGAAAAACAACTTCTTGTTGATCTTTTCATCATACTCCGTGTTTAATCCTCAACCCAGGAGACCCATTGATGGATATTTTTGAATGTTTTTTTAGTCGCAAATGAGCTTTCGCTTCTATATAAATGTTTCTATATCTATCATTCGCGAGAGCTGGATGAAATGATCACTGCATTGCATCTGTGCTTAGTGTCTTTAGGGATGGTCTTTTGAACCGCTTTACATTCAGGACTGTTTAACACGCCAGACCTGCGATTATCTGGATCCATTATCACGTTTAGAGAATCTTTCTACGATTTTTGCAGAAATTCACGTGAAGGTAAGACTTTTTTTAGAGAGAGAAAGAGAGAGAGAGAGAGCGCGGGGAGGGGAGGGGCTGAATATTGATTGTTAGAATACAGACGGACGTATAAAAATGAGGGGATTTGGGACGGTCGTAAAGAATTTAGCGAACATGGGACGGTCGTATAGAAATTAGTGGACTTGGGACGGTCGTATAGAAATTAGGGGACTTGGGACAGTCGTAAAGAAATTAGTGGATTTGGGGCGGTCGTAAAGAATTTAGCGAACATGAGACGAACGAATAGAAATTAGGAGAATTGGGACGATCGTAAAGAATGTAGAGAACATGGAATGGTCGTATAGAAATTAGGGGACTTGCGACGGTCGTATAGAAATTAGTGAACATGGGGCGGTCGCATAGAACTTAGTGGACTTCGGACGGTCGTGTAGAAATTAGTCGACATGGGGCGGTCGCATAGAAATTAGTGGATTTAGGACCGTCGTGTAGAAATTAGTGGACTTCGGACGATCGTGTAGAAATTAGTGGAATGGGGACGGTCGTAAAGAATTTAGCGAACATGAGACGGACGTAAAGAAATTAGGAGAATTGGGACGGTCGTAAAGAATGTAGAGAACATGGGACGGTCGTATAGAAATTAGGGGACTTGCGACGGTCGTATAGAAATTAGTGAACATGGGGCGGTCGCATAGAAATTAGTTGACTTCGGACGGTCGTGTAGAAATTAGTGGACATGGGGCGGTCGCATAGAAATTAGTGGATTTAGGACCGTCGTGTAGAAATTAGTGGAATGGGGGTTGCGTAGATTTGGATTTCGTTTTTACTTTTCCTTGCCTTCACGTTGTGTTTCAATATGGATTCAGTAACGCCCACCTATCAGTAACCAGCTCATTTCTGGTCCATCATGATAATATAGTATTATATCTTATTTCAATAGTTCGCTTGCGCACTGAAGAACACGCAGAAACATTACAAGAAGCCTTTGTACATAATAAGTCTATACATTTCTATAAATCTTTAGCCTTTTCCGAAATTCTATCAGTAATATCAACTGGCGGACATCAAAAAACGTTATTAGGGAGACGACCTCCGACTGCTTTATACCGTGATTATTCTAAATAATTATTTTTGTTATTCACTTTGAGTGAAGCCTTCATCACTACAGACCCGGACTGTACAGTGCAGTGGACGCTTACGGCTGGTTTCCGGATCCATTCACTTCATTTGATATTTGTTGTCTATTACTTACAATATGAAATGAAATGAAATGGGGTTTAACGTCCTACTGTTCTGCTGTTCTGCTCCTATACTGGGCTAATGAAGACGGGCATACGCCATACATTGTGCTATGAGGGAAATTTTGCCCGGGCAGCAGCACTATCGCCTACTCTTATATCGAATTCCAACTGCCAAGGGATCTTTTATGTGCATTCCAATGTATACACGGTACCTCGGTTTTTCGTCTCATCCGAAAGGACTAGATAGCTGTCCTTGACAGGCCCTCCGTTCTGCACCACTGACAAGGGGAAACCACGTCGGAAAATCGGGATGAACTTTCTCGGCCAATGCACTCACTGAGCCACCGTGGCTCCCCGTATAATTTATGTCTTATTCGCAGTGTAGTCACGGTGATAGGTCAGTAAGATGCTGGCTCGCTAGGCTCGAGATCGCAGGTACGATCCCGGTTTTTTGCAGAGAAAGTTCATCGGGGTTTTCCGGTGTGGATTCCCTTTGACGGATGACCTGACATAAACAACTGTCTAGTCGTTAGGATGGGACGAAAAATTGAGATCCCGTGTGCACATTTGCGTGCACGTAAAATATATCTTGGCAGTTGGAATTCGATATAAGAGTAGGCCGTAGCGCCGCTGTCCGGGCAAAATTTCCATCATAGCACACTTTAATGTGTATGCCCGCTCAAAGCACAACAGTGGGACATTCAACCCCGTTTCATTTCATTTTTATGTATGGCATGAATAGTTTTTCTGTTAGCGGTTTTTGAATTCTTTTTTCATAAATGTAAGCCATTGGGAAATATATCATAGAACTCATGTTAACAAATCGCCAATCTTTCATGATAATTTTAAAGGTTATGACAGTAATAGGTAAAGCGAATCTATGAAAGTTTTTGTCCTTTCTACACCTCACCTGATTTTTATTCCATTTTTGAAATTGTAATTCTGAAGAAGTTTTTTTGTGATATACAAGCGATTCATTACATATTGCATGTGCTAAACTCATGGAAGAAAATATTTATTAGGTCACCCTAGGTCATTTCGGAACTAACATATGGTTCAAGTTTATTTCAATAATTCGCTTGTGTGTAGGGGTCTTTGGAGGACCCGGAGAAAACCCACGAGGTTGTACAGGCGACCCTACTCCTTATTACGTACAACCGGGAAATCGAAACCACGACGGTTGACTCAATGACAGACCTTATGAAACAAGGCGCACGCGCTAAACAATCTGCTATCTAGCCCCCCTTATGACTAACGAGCGATGAGAATTGTTCAACTAGAGTTGAGACACCATCATTTGAGGGTTGAAGACATTTTAAGTTGATTTGGAAACACAATCAATTATTTTAAACATTTCCGTTTTTTGTGTCTCCGTTATTGTTTTAATTTTTATCAGTTTATTTGTTGCAGTCCCATAAGGGCTTGAAAGGGACAGTCTCCAGTCGTTCACATGGGACAAAAACAGAGGTCCCAAGCACACGTGGGCGTGCACATAAAATAGCCCTTGATAGTTGGAATTGGAAGAAAGAACATATCATTGCGCCGCTGTCCGGGCACAATTGTCCCCATAGTACACTGTATGGCGTATGTCCGTTCAATAGTCCTGCCAGTAGGACGATAAACCCCATTTCATTTTCATATGATGACATTTCGTCCCTATGGATTTCTCAATTGACCTGTTTTCAAATCAATATCTCCGCGTTACATCACTTCTTGATTGGTAGAGAACGCTAGATCGGAGACGGTCCTGCACACATGATGTCATATGTAGATTGGGTATTAGTGTTAGGGTAAGGGTCAGGCTTGATCCAGGATTGGGGTAAGGGTTAGTGCTAGCCCTGTTTATATCTCGAGACTTTGAAGAAATCTGCAGGTCCTAACCCTAACCCTCAATCCACACTATGACAAATATGTGCTGGACTTTCTTCGTTATAGGGGGGTGGGGTTGGATGGCTGAATGGTTAGCGTGCGCGCGCTGTATCATAAAGTCTGTCATTGAGTCGATTGGCGTGGTTTCGAAACCCCGGTTGTACGTGACAAGGAGTAGGGTCGCCTGTCCAACCTCGTGGGTTTTCTCCGGGTCCTCCGGTTTCCTCTCACTGCTAAAGACCCCTATGCGCAAGCGAATTATTGAAATAAAATTAAACCATGTTAGTCCCGAAATGACCTACTTTGTGTTGAGTGGACGTTAAACCCCATTTCTCTCTCTCTCTCTCTCTCTCTTTCTCTCTCTCTCTCTTCGATCTAGCGTTCTCCTTCTTTGGTTTTCATTTTAAAGTCACACGATCATTTAAAAGTTTAATTCTATTTGATTCTCATGACTGAACCGATTTATGTCAATTTCGTTAGTTTTCTCTGGACGTTAATGGTTTCTTAAACAACAGTGGGCTTTTTCTGGTGCGAGAATGGTAAAATGATGAGGGATTAATCGGGTTAACCATAAAACCTGGTGTCTAGTATATCCGGGGTGTGGCTGGGTAATTGAATGTGTTGTTGAAGGTTACATGAATGAAGACAAACCTGGAACAATTGGATTTTAATTCATTGGATTTATTCAGATGGTGGTCGAAATCCACTAATCTAATAATCCCATTTGGATGTCTGCCGGTCAGACAAAAAATCTGAGATCTCACAATCTGATTAAAACACAGATCCTATTTCGTTTCGTTTTTTTTATAGTTCAAAATTTCGTTTTACTTGTCTTTACTACACTAGAAACACCAACGCTGATTGATTAATCAATGTCTGATGTCATAAGGCCAAAAGCCGCTCGTACGACCCCTGACACGACCTTCGAGTAGAACTTGTTAGATCTTCATGTAGTGCAGGCCATCGAAAGTATTAAAAAAATGAAACGAAATAATGAAATGAAATGAAACGGGGTTTAACGTCCTACTGTTCTGCCCCGAACTGGGCTAATGAAGAGGGAAATTTTGCCCGGACAGCAGAACTACGGCCTACTCTTATATCGAATTCCAACTGTCAAGGGATCTTTTACGAGCACGCTAATCATTTTTATTGTCGGCGATATTAATTAGATAGAAGCAGGCGTTAAAGAAATATATTTCCTACGTGAAAGGTTTTGTGAACCGCGGGAATTCGGCACAGAAGTATTATGATATATCCGACGTTCCACAGAAAGAAAGATCACCGATAAAAAGAAATTAAAAATTTCCTGGTGGGAAAATGATAAGCCGCAATTCAGTCAGTCATAGTTAAAATCACCGAGCATAATTCTCGTTTGTCCATTAAAGAAACAAAGCCATATCAAATTAATCAACTTTGTTTTTTTTTCTTTAAAATAGAAGAGAAAGAATGGTGTGTGTGTGTGTGGGGGTGTGTGTGGGCGTATGTGGGTGGGTGTGTGTGTAACTGAAATGAATATATGAGATGTGTGACAGATGTTTGTTAAATTCATTCAATATTTTGATCTAATATTTGATAGGATAAAAAAAACAATATTTGATAATATTTAAATGTAACCCTACGTGAATAAACTGATAAACATCTGGGGCGGTATTTATAAAAATTCTAAGAGTTGGAACCAACTCTTAACTGTCAAAAATTACTCCTAACTTTGTAGATTTTCCTAAGACCTATTTATAAAACATTTTACTTTAAGAATTACTCCTAACTATGACACATATTTAGGAGTCCTCCTGTAGCACTCCTAACTTGTTAAAAGTACTCTTATCTTGGTTAACATGGCCGTCCGTGTACGCCGCCTAAGAGAGTTTAAAACAAGATGAGATTTCTTAGTGGAGTACAACAATGACGAGTTGATAAGGAGATATCGAATGGACATGGGTGGGATTCTTTTTGTGACAGATTTAGTTCGGCATCTACTTACGAGACCTACTAAACGAAATTTCTCAATCGACGCTGAGATGAAGATCGCCATTATGCTTCGTTTCCTAGATACTGGTAAAATGCAACTGTGTAGTGGTGACGATTTCGGCGTCAGTCTACCTACAGTGAGTAGAGTGATTGCATGACATCAACACTGAGCTATAAATAACTTCAGGGAATCCCCGGATTTCCAATGGTTACATCGCTAAGAGTTTGGTTAGGACCCAAGTCTTACATTTAGTTAAAAGTAACTCTAAGACCCTTTATAAATATTTCTAAAGAGTAACTTTTAACTAAATGTTGTTTTAGGAAGTCTTAGAGTAAAAGTTATGAAAACTCTAAGAATTTTTATAAATACGGCCCCTGATAGGCCTAGTAAAATATGTTACCATTAAAACAGTAATATATCATATAGTTTGATATAAACAGTAATATATCATATAGTTTGATATAAACAGTAATATATCATATAGTTTGATATAAACAGTTATATATCATATAGTTTGATATAAACAGTAATATATCATATATTATGATATAAACAGTAATATATCATATAGTTTGATATAAACAGTAATATATCATATAGTTTGATATAAACAGTAATATATCATATAGTATGATATAAACAGTAATATATCATATAGTTTGATATAAACAGTAATATATCATATAGTTTGATATAAACAGTAATATATCATATAGTTTGATATAAACAGTAATATATCATATAGTTTGATATAAACAGTAATATAGCATATAGTATGATATAAACGCACGCGAATAAAACAATGAAGATTCGAGACCAGACCCCGAGTTCACAAAACATTCTCAGGCTTAAAGTGCACATAAGATGGTCCCGGAAGATTTGAGATACGTGTAGCCAACGGTTACTATATCCACTTTACGGCAAGTTCACGCCAATCTGGTTGAAATTAATTCAGTTATCTTCATTCAAAGTCGTAAAAATAGACCTTCCATAAAAACGGCTTTGCCAATTATCGAAAACACTCTTAATCCCCTCAGACGTCACAATGACCGAATGCATATTCGGAATGTTTATTCCTTAATTACCGGCGTGTGTATTTTTTAACGCCTGAAGGATTCCTTAATCCCCCTAATTAAATAAAACAATTGACTACGGAATAATTTGTTTTGTAATTCAATATCCAATTTAGAGTGCCTACAACTTTTAAACTTTGAAGTCCTGAACTCGTAATTAATTTTTTACAATATGGAACTTATTGGACGAACACTTTTAATATGTAAAAATATACGGGTCCAGTTATGTGGTTTTTACTGCGAGCACTTCGCTTTTCCACATAAAGTGTAGTGTCGTTAATATCTGTCATTAATTAATGAATCCGACTATAAAAGTTATACAGGCATGGGTCATAAATTAATTTCAAGTTGGTGTTAGCAGTGAGTGTTAGTGGGATTAAGAATGTTGATTAGGTAATTATCTTTTTTTTACGCCGGCCAGATCAAAGACATCACTCTCAGTGGAACGTGTGCGTAATACCTCACGAACGAACTAATGGTAAAATCATACACACACACATTAATTGTATAAAATAAATTAAGTTTAAAATTACTATATACCCAATAATTATTGCCCACCTGTGTTTTTGTAATCAAGTAGCCTCGTATTGTTTGTTGATTGGCGTTTAAACAACATTTAATTGATGGATGGATTAACGTTTTTGATACGATTAGGTTATAATGTCTAACATCGGTTATCTTCTTTATAATAAAAGTATTTTACAATTGCATCTCCTATTTTAACTTTCATTATGACAAAGTGAGAAGATGACGATTTTCAAGCCATTTTTAAAACCGTGTTTTAAAGTGATTTTTAGATATACAAGAACTTTTAATTATTTTAAATCTGTTTTAAAGTGACGTTTAGATATACAAAAACTTTTTATTATTTAGTGTTTTTACCTAACTTCTATTTTTTATTTAAGTAAATAACAATGATTAGGTCAGTCACGTGGTAATTGGACCGTCAATAGACGCTTGCCGAGTTGCCGTGTGTATTGATAGTGCTATATTGTACATACGGTGAGACATTGTATAGATAATGTATATCCTATGTGTAGTGCCTGTGACGTCACCAGCCAATCAACCGGATTAAGGTCGTAATTGAAAAATTGAAAAGCGTTTTGGCGTGTCGGATACTTAAACTTAAACAGCGGACTTAATTTTAATCAGATTGGTGTGAACTTGCCGTAAAGTTGATATAGTAACCATGGGCTATACATACATGAAATTTAGATTTTTGATCTTAAGTGGTCTTTAAAGGAGCTAAGTCGTTAATATTTGGGACCTAGAAATTGACACAAATGGGTCGCAACGCATACAAAAATGTAATATGAATGTATATAAATTGATTTACATTCAATCGTTTCTGTTTTTACTGTAATTTCTAATTAGTTAGGTTCGGCGACATACGCCAGTATTCTCAATCGAATTTCAATCTCTAGCTTCTGGTTATTCCAGTCTACGCCGATAAGAATATAGCGTCACCGTTTGCCATGACTTGTGGAATATGCCTAGTCCCGTTTTTCGAGTCCGTTATTACACATAGCACTGAAAAGCATTATGGTACACGATTCGTCTACCAATTGTAAAATGTTTATTTCAATAGTTCGCTTGCGCACTGAAGAACACGCAGAAACATTACAAGAAGCCTTTGTACGAAATAAGTCTATAAATTTCTATAAATCTTTAGCGTTTTCCGAAATTCTATCAGTAATATCAACTGGCGGACATCAAAAAACGTTATTAGGGAGACGACCTCCGACTGCTTTATACCGTGATTATTCTAAATAATTATTTTTGTTATTCACTTTGAGCGAAGCCTTCATCACTACAGACCCGGACTGTACAGTGCAGTGGACGCTTACGGCTGGTTTCCGGATCCATTCACTTCATTTGATATTTGTTGTCTATTACTTGCAATATGAAATGAAATGAAATGGGGTTTAACGTCCTACTGTTCTGCTCCTATACTGGGCTAATGAAGACAGGCATACGCCATACATTGTGCTATGAGGGAAATTTTGCCCGGGCAGCAGCACTATCGCCTACTCTTATATCGAATTCCAACTGCCAAGGGATCTTTTATGTGCATTCCAATGTATACACGGTACCTCGGTTTTTCGTCTCATCCGAAAGGACTAGATAGCTGTCCTTGACAGGCCCTCCGTTCTGCACCACTGACAAGGGGAAACCACGTCGGAAAATCGGGATGAACTTTCTCGGCCAATGCACTCACTGAGCCACGGTGGCTCCCCGTATAATTTATGTCTTATTCGCAGTGGAGTCACCGTGATAGGTCAGTAAGATGCTGGCTTGCTAGCCTCGAGATCGCAGGTACGATCCCGGTTTTTTGCAGAGAAAGTTCATCGGGGTTTTCCGGTGTGGATTCCCTTTGACGGATGACCTGACATAAACAACTGTCTAGTCGTTAGGATGGGACGAAAAACCGAGATCCCGTGTGCACATTGGCGTGCACGTAAAATATATCTTGGCAGTTGGAATTCGATATAAGAGTAGGCCGTAGCGCCGCTGTTCCATCAAAATTTCCATCATAGCACACTTTAATGTGTATGCCCGCTCAAAGCACAACAGTGGGACATTCAACCCCGTTTCATTTCATTTTTATGTATGGCATGAATAGTTTTTCTGTTAGCGGTTTTTGAATTCTTTTTTCATAAATGTAAGCCATTGGGAAATATATCATAGAACTCATGTTAACAAATCGCCAATCTTTCATGATAATTTTAAAGGTCATGACAGTAATAGGTAAAGCGAATCTATGAAAGTTTTTGTCCTTTCCACAGCTCACCTGATTTTTATTCCATTTTTGAAATTGTAATTCTGAAGAAGTGTTTTTGTGATATACAAGCGATTCATTACATATTGCCTGTGCTAAACTCATGGAAGAAAATATTTATTAGGTCACCCTAGGTCATTTCGGGACTAACATATGTGTCTCCGTTATTGTTTTAATTTTTATCAGTTTATTTGTTGCAGTCTCATAAGGGCTTGAAAGAGACAGTCTCCAGTCGTTCGCATGGGACAAAAACAGAGGTCCCAAGCACACGTGGGCGTGCACATAAAATAGCCCTTGATAGTTGGAATTGGAAGAAAGAACATATCATTGCGCCGCTGTCCGGGCACAATTGTCCCCATAGCACACTGTATGGCGTATGTCCGTTCAATAGTCCTGCCAGTAGGACGATAAACCCCATTTCATTTTCATATGATGACATTTCGTCCCTATGGATTTCTCAATTGACCTGTTTTCAAATCAATATCTCCGCGTTACATCACTTCTTGATTGGTAGAGAACGCTAGATCGGAGACGGTCCTGCACACATGATGTCATATGTAGATTGGGTATTAGTGTCAGGGTAAGGGTCAGGCTTGATCCAGGATTGGGGTAAGGGTTAGTGCTAGCCCTGTTTATATCTCGAGACTTTGACGAAATCTGCAGGTCCTAACCCTTACACTAACCCTCAATCCACACTATGACAAATATGTGCTGGACTTTCTTCGTTCTAGGGGGGGGGGGGGGGGTGGCTGAATGGTTAGCGTGCGCGCGCTGTATCATAAAGTCTGTCATTGAGTCGATTGGCGTGGTTTCGAATCCCCGGTTGTACGTGACAAGGAGTAGGGTCGCCTGTCCAACCTCGTGGGTTTTCTCCGGGTCCTCCGGTTTCCTCTCACTGCTAAAGACCCCTATGCGCAAGCGAATTATTGAAATAAAATTAAACCATATGTTAGTCCCGAAATGACCTAGTTTGTGTTGAGTGGACGTTAAACCCCATTTCTCTCTCTCTCTCTCTCTCTTCGATCTAGCGTTCTCCTTCTTTGGTTTTCATTTTGAAGACACACGATCATTTAAAAGTTTAATTCTATTTGATTCTCATGACTGAACCGATTTATGTCAATTTCGTTAGTTTTCTCTGGACGCTAATGGTTTCTTAAACAACAGTGGGCCTTTTCTGGTGCGAGAATAGTAAAATGATGAGAGATTAATCGGGTTAACCATAAAACCTGGTGTCTAGTATATCCGGGGTGTGGCTGGATAATTTAATGCGTTGTTGAAGGTTACATGACTGAAGACAAACCTGGAACAATTGGATTTTAATTCATTGGATTTATTCAGATGGTGGTCGAAATCCACTAATCCAATAATCCCATTTGGGTGTTTGCTGGTCAGATAAAAAATCTGAGATCTCACAATCTGATTAAAACACAGATATCCTATTTCGTTTCGTTTCGTTTTTTTTTATAGTTCAAAATTTCGTTTTACTTGTCTTTACTACAATAGGATATGGAAGAGTTGTTATATTACCGGCGGTTTGGTTGAATTGATGGATAAGCCAATGAAACAGTCTGTTACGGTGACTTCTTGGCGTGCCATGCACGGAACTCTGGGTAAACCACTAGAAACACCAACGCTGATTGGTTAATCAATGTCTGATGTCATAGGGTCAAAAGCCGCTCGTATGACCCCTGACACGACCTTCGAGTACAACTTGTTAGATCTTCATGTAGTGCAGGCCATCGAAAGTATTAAAAAAATGAAACGAAATAATGAAATGAAATGAAATGGGGTTTAACGTCCTACTGTTCTGCCCCGAACTGGGCTAATGCAGACGGGCATTTAACAGTGTGCTATGAGGGAAGTTTTGCTCGGACAGCAGCACTACGGCATACTCTTATACCGAAATCCAACTGTCAAGGGATCTTTTACGAGCACGCTAATCATTTTTATTGTCGGCGATATTAATTAGATAGAAGCAGGCGTTAAAGAAATATATTTCCTACGTGAAAGGTTTTGTGAACCGCGGGAATTCGGCACAGAAGTATTATGATATATCCGACGTTCCACAGAAGGATCACCGATAAAAAGAAATTAAAAATTTCCTGGTGGGAAAATGATAAGCCGCAATTCAGTCAGTCATAGTTAAAATCACCGAGCATAATTCTCGTTTGTCCATTAAAGAAACAAAGCCATATCAAATTAATCAACTTTGTTTTTTTTTCTTTAAAATAGAAGAGAAAGAATGGTGTGTGTGTGTGTGGGGGTGTGTGTGTGTGTGGGTGTGTGTGTGTGTAACTGAAATGAATATATGAGATGTGTCACAGATGTTTGTTAAATTCATTCAATATTTTGATCTAATATTTGATAGGATAAAAAAAACAATATTTGATAATATTTAAATGTAAACCTACGTGAATAAACTGATAAACATCTGGGGCGGTATTTATAAAAATTCTAAGAGTTGGAACCAACTCTTAACTGTCAAAAATTACTCCTAACTTTGTAGATTTTCCTAAGACCTATTTATAAAACATTTTACTTTAAGAATTACTCCTAACTATGACACATATTTAGGAGTCCTCCTGTAGCACTCCTAACTTGTTAAAAGTACTCTTATCTTGGTTAACATGGCCGTCCGTGTACGCCGCCTAAGAGAGTTTAAAACAAGATGAGATTTCTTAGTGGAGTACAACAATGACGAGTTGATAAGGAGATATCGAATGGACATGGGTGGGATTCTTTTTGTGACAGATTTAGTTCGGCATCTACTTACGAGACCTACTAAAAGAAATTTCTCAATCGACGCTGAGATGAAGATCGCCATTATGCTTCGTTTCCTAGATACTGGTAAAATGCAACTGTGTAGTGGTGACGATTTCGGCGTCAGTCTACCTACAGTGAGTAGAGTGATTGCATGACATCAACACTGAGCTATAAATAACTTCAGGGAATCCCCGGATTTCCCATGGTTACATCGCTAAGAGTTTGGTTAGGACCCAAGTCTTACATTTAGTTAAAAGTAACTCTAAGACCCTTTATAAATATTTCTAAAGAGTAACTTTTAACTAAATGTTGTTTTAGGAAGTCTTAGAGTAAAAGTTATGAAAACTCTAAGAATTTTTATAAATACGGCCCCTGATAGGCCTAGTAAAATATGTTACCATTAAAACAGTAATATATCATATAGTTTGATATAAACAGTAATATATCATATAGTTTGATGTAAACAGTAATATATCATATAGTTTGATATAAACAGTAATATATCATATAGTTTGATATAAACAGTAATATATCATATAGTTTGATATAAACAGTAATATATCATATAGTTTGATATAAACAGTAATATATCATATAGTTTGATATAAACAGTTATATATCATATAGTTTGATATAAACAGTAATATATCATATAGTTTGATATAAACAGTAATATATCATATAGTTTGATATAAACAGTAATATATCATATAGTTTGATATAAACAGTTATATATCATATAGTTTGATATAAACAGTTATATATCATATAGTTTGATATAAACAGTAATATATCATATAGTTTGATATAAACAGTAATATATCATATAGTTTGATATAAACAGTAATATATCATATAGTTTGATATAAACAGTTATATATCATATAGTTTGAGATAAACAGTAATATATCATATAGTTTGAGATAAACAGTAATATATCATATAGTTTGAGATAAACAGTAATATATCATATAGTTTGATATAAACAGTTATATATCATATAGTTTGAAATAAACAGTAATATATCATATAGTTTGATATAAACAGTAATATATCATATAGTTTGATATAAACAGTAATATATCATATAGTTTGATATAAACAGTAATATATCATATAGTTTGATATAAACAGTAATATATCATATAGTTTGATATAAACAGTTATATATCATATAGTTTGATATAAACAGTAATATATCATATAGTTTGATATAAACAGTAATATATCATATAGTTTGATATAAACAGTTATATATCATATAGTTTGAGATAAACAGTTATATATCATATAGTTTGATATAAACAGTAATATATCATATAGTTTGATATAAACAGTAATATATCATATAGTTTGATATAAACAGTAATATATCATATAGTTTGATATAAACAGTAATATATCATATAGTTTGATATAAACAGTAATATATCATATAGTTTGATATAAACAGTTATATATCATATAGTTTGATATAAACAGTAATATATCATATAGTTTGATATAAACAGTAATATATCATATAGTTTGATATAAACAGTAATATATCATATAGTTTGATATAAACAGTTATATATCATATAGTTTGATATAAACAGTTATATATCATATAGTTTGATATAAACAGTAATATATCATATAGTTTGATATAAACAGTAATATATCATATAGTTTGATATAAACAGTAATATATCATATAGTTTGATATAAACAGTAATATATCATATAGTTTGATATAAACAGTTATATATCATATAGTTTGAGATAAACAGTAATATATCATATAGTTTGATATAAACAGTAATATATCATATAGTTTGATATAAACAGTAATATATCATATAGTTTGATATAAACAGTAATATATCATATAGTTTGATATAAACAGTAATATATCATATAGTTTGATATAAACAGTTATATATCATATAGTTTGAGATAAACAGTAATATATCATATAGTTTGAGATAAACAGTAATATATCATATAGTTTGATATAAACAGTTATATATCATATAGTTTGAAATAAACAGTAATATATCATATAGTTTGATATAAACAGTAATATATCATATAGTTTGATATAAACAGTAATATATCATATAGTTTGATATAAACAGTTATATATCATATAGTTTGATATAAACAGTAATATATCATATAGTTTGATATAAACAGTAATATATCATATAGTTTGATATAAACAGTAATATATCATATAGTTTGATAAACGCACGCGAATAAAACAATGAAGATTCGAGACCAGACCCCAAGTTCACAAAGCATTCTAAGACATAAGTTAAGAATCTACTCAACTTTCAATCACTGTTCATAAGAAATATCTTTGCCCCAGAAACACAAAACTTTGCACATAGATTCTTGGTGATGTATTTGATACATTAAAACAACAAAAGTTTTATAAAGGGCTATATTTTAGTTAAAATAAGGCGAACAATTTTGAGTAAATTCTTAACTTAAGTCTGAGAATGCTTTGAGAACTTGGGGCCAGCAGGCTTAAAGGAGCTAAGTCGTTAATATTTGGGACCTAGAAATTGACACAAATGGGTCGCAACGCATACAATAATGTAATATGAATGTATATAAATTGATTTACATTCAATCGTTTCTGTTTTTACTGTAATTTCTAATTAGTTAGGTTCGGCGACATACGCCAGTATTCTCAATCGAATTTCAATCTCTAGCTTCTGGTTATTCCAGTCTACGCCGATAGTATTTATTGGGCATGCTCTCCAGATAAGAATATAGCGTCACCGTTTGCCATGACTTGTGGAATATGCCTAGTCCCGTTTTTCGAGTCCGTTATTACACATAGCACTGAAAAGCATTATGGTACACGATTCGTCTACCAATTGTAAAATGTTTATTTTGTCTTAAATATCGGATATCAGAAGGCTATCTTTTCCCGGTAAGATCACAACATCAATGGTGATTTAAACCGACAAATAAATCGTGTTTTCAATGTCGAAGATTTTTGGATGATATTGAGTTAGAGATAGCTACTTTAAGTTAAGGATTTACTCAAAATTGTTTGCCTTATTTTAACTAAACTATAGCCCTTTATAAAACTTTTGTTGTTTTATTGTATCAAATACATCAATAAGAAACTATGTACAAAGTTTTGTGTTTCTGGATCAAAGATATTTCTCATAAACAGTGACTGAAAGTTGAGTAAATTCTTAACTAAAGTCTGAGAATGCTTTGTGAACTTGGGGCCACCGAACCCCCTCGAAAAAAGAGTTGGCCATAGCGCACGCTTTATTATCCCCTGTGGTATAGAAAAGATGGATGCTAAAGTCTATTTTATTATTGATATTATAACCGCCTATATTTATCCTTTCTAATTTAAACATACATTATGCAAGAGCTAAATCTGCATATTGCAGGCCTTTATTTAGGCCTGAAATGTTATCTAACTTATTAATTAGACATTAATTAACTTATCCAGACCATAATCAACTCTCGATGTCAATGCCAGCCTGCGATATTTACTGGATTAGGATCCGATTTGCTGCTCAACTTTCATTCATGATTCAATCATGAAATGGATAATCGAGGCTATAATTTTTATCGTACCGACTTTAGTAATGATGATCGAGGCTAGGCCGAAAATTCAATCGCTAAATTCTCGGTTCACAGTGAATCTATTTGACTGAAATTGTCAGTCTCGTGTTCTTGATCCTATAAAAATATCGATACTCAAAGATTGTCCACGTGAAATGATTCCAGCATGTCTAATATCCGTTGATTACCGTGGGGTTAAGCTTTCCAAATCAATCGCCAAAGTGCGCGGAAATAGTCCAATTACCATGTCTGAAAGAGTGAAATACAATATTGAGTCATTCGGAAATGACCGCTAGATTTACTGAACAGGTTAACGTAATTTAATTAAGGAATTTTACTGTACAATTGTATGACTGGTCTGATGATGTATTACGAGTATTATTAACCATTATACCTTAGATGGCCGAATGCTTAGTGCGAGCGCGCTGTATCATAAGGACTGCCATTGAGTCAACTGGCGTGGATTCGATTTCCCGGTTGTACTTGACAAGGAGTAGTGTCGCCGGTCCAACCTCGTCGGGTTTATCCGGTTCCTATGGTGTCCTCCCACTGCTAAAGACCCCTACATGCAAGCGAATTATTGAAATAAAATTGAACCATATGTTAGTCCCGAAATGACCTAGTTTGTGTCGAGTGGACTTTAAACTCTCTCCCTCTCTCTCTCTCTCTCTCTCTCTCTCTCTCAGTAGTGTAGGATGATGGCCAGTATACGTACACCCAAAGAACGGTTGGAGTAGGCGGAAACGAATAATTGTTCTCATAGCACGCTGTTTGGTATAATCTCATCGTCGTCATCCCTGTTGCTGAAGTTAAACAATAGTTCAGTTTTATTTCACTAACTCTAGGTTCCTACTATCACGATTTGTGCTACGACAGAAATAAAAAAAATGAGGTTTGTGTGGGTGGGTGGGTGGGTGTGTGGGTGTCTGAAATGAATAATGAATAAATATATGAGATGTGTCACAGATGTTTGTTAAATTCATTCAATATTTTGATCTAATATTTGATAGGAATAAAAAAGCAATATTTGATAATATTTTAATGTAAACCCAGGCCTAGTAAAATATTTCATATATTTTGATATAAACAAGACGTAGAGTCGATTGTCAAGGGCAATCGCCATGATAATAAACGACGTCTCGATTCTCAATCCGTTTATATGGTGACGTCCATTTTAACGTTCACCGATTATATGGCGCAGATCGTCTAATACATTCGATTTCACCTGCCAACTGCTGTCTGGAGAGTAGATTAATATCTTGTTATATGAATAAAGGTCTAAATTATAATTTATTTGACATTTGAAGCCAGACAAAATACCCGTAATAGACAGATTTGACTCTTACATAATGCATCTTTTGAATAAGCGGACACTCGATTGAACGTTCGGAATTTAATTCCCTCAATTCCGAAAATAGTGTCAATCGAGTGAAAAGGAGAATTTCGGAGTACAACGCATGTGCCGACTGCATAAAATACATCTCCGACAATCATGAAAGCTGAAACATATGTTGCTTAAAATACGTCACGATTCTACTCCTACAACTTCCACTGTTGGGACTGGCAGAACTGTGACAGGACTGAATTCCGTATCACTTGATTGCAATGCTGTCAATTCGGGACGTTACGGACTGACAATCGAGCACTCCCTTAGTTTTTGACAAATGCCGGGTTTTTAAAGGAGGCAAGTCTTCCAACTCAATATTATCCAAAGTCTTCGACACTGAAAACACGAATTATTGGTCAATTTAAATCAACTTGTTTTTATCTTATTGGGAAAAGTTGGGCTTCTGATATCTAAAATTTAAGACAAAATATGCAAATATGCAAATACTAAAATATGCAAATGACTACGAAAAAAGTCACTATAGAACCTAACAGAAGAAACATTTCCAGTTACATGTGACGCCCAAACGCACCAATAGCTACCGCATGGAATGCATGTGATGCTTGGGATCATCATGGGGGTCCAACCCAAGATTTGCACGACTCTGACTTTGAATGTTACAGTCATTGTGGCATTGAATTCCAGGGTGGAAACATCAGTTTAATTGTTTTAGTGACCAGAAAACAAATTTTGATATGCGTCGGCTTACCCAAAATGAAAGGTTACGTGCCCTTGGCATGCTACAGATCGGCACAACACAGGCGGTTGTGGCGCGGACGATGAATGTTTCTCAGTCTGTCATAAGCAGGCTATGGTCCAGATACCGTGATACACAATCTGTACAGGACAGACCACGCTCAGGTCGACCAAGGGCGACAACTCAAGCCCAGGATCGATTTATCCGTACGTTGGCCTTGAGAAATCGTGTCATCACAGCAATTCAGATCAGTGCTCGTCTTCAAACAGACACTGGTGTGAGAGTGAGTGGCCAGACGATTCGGAATCGACTGCATAGGGGTCACCTTCGCGCCCGACGTCCTCGCGTGATCCCTTGTTTGAGAGATCATCACATTCAGGCAAGACGTCGTTGGTGTAGGGATCGTCAACACTGGGATAATCGACGCTGGAGCAATGTGATGTTTTCAGATGAGTCAAGGTTCACTGTTGATTTTTTGGACAGACGTAGGAGGGTGTGGCGTCGTCGAAACGAGCGCTTCCAAGACGTTAACGTCATCAGACATGATCGATTTGGGGGTGGTTCTGTTATGGTGTGGGGAGGCATCACTGTTGCTGGAAGAACGGCTTTACATGTTGTTGCAGGGCGTGTTACAGGCCAGTACTACCGGGACAACATCTTGGCAGTCCATGTTGTGCCGTTCGCACGACGTCATGCCCGCCGTTTCATCTTCCAGGATGACAACGCAAGATGTCACAGGGCCAGGATCGTTACAGGTTACCTCCAACAACAGAACATCACCACATTACCTTGGCCAGCACTGAGTCCCGACCTCTCCCCCATCGAGCATGTCTGGGACATGCTTGGACAGAGGTTACGTCAACGTCAACAACGTCCTGCCAATGTCCAAGAACTTGCTGCTGCGTTGCAACAGGAATGGGACAATCTGGACCAAAATGACCTTAGACGTCTCATTAGGAGTATGCCACGTCGGATCAATGCTTGTTTGGCAAACAGAGGAGGATTTACCCGTTACTGACTTGGCTGTGATGCTGTGGTAACTTTGCTGTTTGACCCCGGGTATCATTTTACCCTTATAATGGCCAGTCTGTGCCTTATTTAGTCTAACGATCATTTGGAATAAATCGATGAATGTGAACTTCATTTCATTTTGTCATTTGTTTCTTCGTCAGTTTCATTAGGTGACTTTAATAACACTTAAAAATCAAATATCCCCTACTTTTTTTGAATAGTATACATTCATATTACATTATTATATGCGTTGGGACCTATTTGTGTCAATTTTTAGGTGTCAAAGAATAGCGATTTAGCTCCTTTAAGATTGGGTAGGTTATAGGGTTCAAGCGTAATGAAGGAAATGAAATGAAATGGGGTTTAACGTCCTACTGTTCTGCTCCGAACTGGGATAATGAAGACGGGCATGCGCCATACATTGTGCTATGAGGGACATTTTGCTTGAGCAGCGGTACTTTGACCTACTTTTTTTTATCGAATTCCAACTGCCAAAGGATCTGTTACATGCACGCCAACGTATACATGGGACATCGGTTTTTCGTCCCATCCGAACGACTAGACAGCTGTCCATGTCTTTAGGTATTAAGTAATAAGGGGATATATATCCACCAATGTGTAATAACAATACTGTGGCCTCGACCTAATATTGGTTCCAAATTCATAAACAAGAACTACATCACATAATTCAACGGAAATGAATGATATGGTGATACATTAAATGCGCTATAGGTTATAAACAGAGAGAGGAAGAGAGAGAGAGAGAGAGAGAGAGAGAGAGAGGGGGGGGTAAATATGGTTCAATTTTATTTCAATAATTCTCTTGCGAGTACGGGGTCTATTAGCAGAGAGAGGGAGAGAGAGGGTAGCATATGGTTTAAATTTATTTCAATAATTCTCTTGCGCGTAAAGGTCTTTTAGCAGTAGGACGGAACCGGAGGACCCGGAAGAAATCCCATGTGGTTGGATGGGCGACCCTACTACTTGCCACATACAACCGGGGAATCGAAACCACGCCATTTGACTCAATGACAGACCTTATGATGCAGCACGCTCCCGCTAACCATTCGCCCCTCCCCGGTTATAAACAGAAACGGATCATTTACCCTTTTGGTTGTCATAAACATATACTCCTCTCTTGTTTAGGAACTTCTCAAACCTATGACGTTAGTTTGGACATGTCCTGTTTGTGAACCATCAGGAAGTATAGAGAATTTCCTTTTATGGCAATTATGTTCTTCTTTTACAGATTCACCGGAACAATGGCGTCTACTGTGAAAACTTTGATTGAGAATATGACGTCTGCTTGGAATATATCATACGACACTTCCACGTCTGATTATTATAAAAATCTTATATATTGTGCTGACGTCATAGAGAAGTACTATATATGGGTTATATTCATGGTTGGCTTCCCGGGGAATATCGCCAGTCTTATAACTATCATCAGAATGAAACCGGTGACATCTTTAACTTGTTATGTCGCTTTGTTAGCAGTGGTCGATAACCTGACTCTGGTGGTGAAGCTCCTGCATCTGGTTCTTCAGGACTACCACATAACAACCATCACCAGTTCCGAGTGCAAGGTCCTCTCCTTCCTGGGTAATGTTTTAGTCAATTATGCCAGCTGGATTCTGGTTGCAATGGCAATAGAAAGATTCGTGGCCGTGTGGTATCCGTTAAAACTTGGGGTAAAATGGACCACAAAGAGATCTCTTGTTGCTATGACGACGTTGTTCCTCATACTAGTTGGCATACATCTGCATCTTCTTTGGACCATGACGTCATTTGAAGGGAGGTGTGAGGTGTCGCATGCGTATTATAATTTCTTTATGGTGGAGATGTGGTATTGGATCAGTGCTACTATGTACGCGTTTCTCCCGTGCACTTTGTTGTTCCTCTCCAACGTTCTGATTATTCTAGGAATTAGAAAATCCGCGGATGAACACAAAAGTTTGGCCGTATTGCCGCTGACGTCAACTCATCGTGACGTCACTATAATTTTGATCGTTGTGTCTCTGGTCTTTCTGATCCTGACTACACCAATATGTGTGTTTCTATTGGTCGGACAAACTTGGTTGCCACTTATCTATAGTGATGACTTCGCCCGGAAGAAGTTATTCCAACAAATTGCCTACATTTTGTGCGACTCGAATCACGCTGTTAACTTCTTCTTGTATTTTATGAGCGCGCGCAGATTCCGTCGTCAAATATTTCGATGTGGATCGTCATCTTCGTCAGATGTGGTATTATCGAAGAACAGATCATATCGATATATCAATCGATTTGATAGAAAACGAACACAAGTTTATTATGACATAGATTCATCTACACAAATCAGGCTTTACACAACCAGTTCTAACTAATTCACACTCATCTTCGCAGACCAGAGTTTACAGCCTATTCATCACCACAGATATCGAGGTTTAAACAACAAGATTTAGAGCATGAAAGAGAGGAATACACAAACAATAACCCACGTCTCGGAACAACTGCCTCCCCGGTTTAATTGTTCGTCAATTATTTCTTACTCAGAAATGTTTGTGTGTGTTTTCAAGATACATTATGTAAGATTTAGATAAAGAGCTGACCATTCTTGCTATAATAGCGCAAAAATAGATAATGTAAAATGAAAATATTGAAAACGTCATTCAAATTATTTCATTCTGTTTGTAGTTTTGACAAGATGTGTGCAATATTTAAGACTTAGCCTCGCTTTCTCATTTTTAAATCAAATTTTTAAATGGCGAACCGTTCTAATATAGTTAAAATCTCAAGTATCCGATGCCATCGAAAGTTGATTGTGGTCTTGTTTTGTTAATAATTTATATAACAGTTTAGGGCTAAAAGTCTGCAATAGGCAAATTTAGCTCTTGCATAATGTTTAAGTTGAAACAGCTATTTCTCATAACCGCCCTCGTGTGTTTTCAAACCCAAATGGTTTAATAGAGTTCAATTATTATTTCTCAAAACTGCAGGTGTGTTCTTTTTTTTAAACCCAAAGATTTAATTAAGTTTAACAATTATTTCTCGGAACTGTACAGGTGTGTTTTTAACCCGAACAGTTTAATTGGGTTTAACAATTATTTCTCGGAACTGCACAGGTGTGTTTTTAAAGCCCGGCTCAGATCGACCTTGCGACGCGACTCAACTGTCGGCGACTATCGTAGATTGCACTCAGATCGAATTCAGCAATGATCGCCGACCAGTTGCTATCGGTCGTACGATTGAACGCGTGCGCGCTCACATCGACACCGATACACCGACTTGTGGCGTCCTCACGAATAGATCATGTGACTCGTTAAAAATGGCACCACACAGAATGCAGGTACGCACACAAATTTTCCCCATAAAAATACAAAATATGCCTAATTATTCCATAATCTCTCCATCTTATTAGCGAAATTATAGTGAGAAAGCAATTTAAATTACCTCGAGGGATTCAAATTTTTGTTTATGATTCTATTTGATATGATTTATATTCGGTCGTCCATGAGGTCGCCATGTTGATTTTTCATTCGCCGCTCTGATTGGCTAAAATTTATAGCGCAGTCGGCAACCGATCGTAGAAACGCACACATCGACGATGACGAGTCGGCGACTGGTTCCGTCGCGTCGTAGAAGTAGAACATATTCAACTCCTGCGACTCAGTCGCCGATCGTGAAAAACTGTCGCACGACGGTCGTAGCTAGACTCAGATCGACTAGAATCGGCGACGGGAATCGTGCGACGATCGGCGGCAGTCGCCGGAAAACCAGTCGGCGACCAGTTGAGTGCGTCGTAAGGTCGATCTGATCCCCCCTTAACCCGAACGAGTTAATCGAGTTTAACAGTTATTTCTCAGAACTGCGTGTGTTTCTCCAACCCAAGTGTTTGATATTGTTTAACAAGAAACCATTTCTCGGAAGTGCATTTGTGCGTTTTAATCTCGAACTGTTCGCATTTTAAAATGAAATAAACCAAATAAAATATTATATCATTTGCAGAGTTAATATTTCCTATGATGAAATGAAATGAGGTTTAATGTCCTACAGTTCTGCTCTGATTGGGCTAATGAAGGCAGTCATACGAGTGCAATTTTGCCCAGGCAGCGGCACTATCGTCTACTCTTATATCGAATTCGAACTGCCACGGGTTCTTTTCATTTTTTATATGGCATCAATCTCCCTAATATATTATAAAATGTGAGCCAATTTAACAATTCTCGAAGCCCACACAGATTGTAGTGAACTTTGTAATGACAATTGTAATGAACTACCGACTGAATTAAAAGTTCTTACTTGGTTTTATGGCCCCAAAGCAGAGATAATTATGCTAACAAGATTTCGTAACGGTAGGCTTTTCTGTAGACAAGCAATGTGAATTTCAGAACGATAGGGTTCTCTCTTTCAATTGTACCAACAACGAATGTATATTTCAGAAAGATGGGTTAATATTGACAGGCTACGGTAGAATTCTTCATTTTATTTTCCTTCTTTCTTCTCCATCTGGGTTAATGATGACGGGTATACGACATTACAGTGTGTTAAGCAGAGGGGTTGGGGTGGATGTGACCGAATGGTTAGCGCGTTCGCGTTGCATCATAAGGTCTTTCATTGAGTCAACTGGCATGGTGTTGATTCCCCGATTGTATGTGACAAGGAGTAGGGTCGCCTCTCCAACCCTGTGGGTTTTTCCGGGTCCTCCCACTGCTAAATACCCCTACGCGCAAGCGAATTATTGAAATAAAATTGAACCATATATTAGTCCCAAAATGACTTAGTTTGTGTCGAGCGGACGTTAACCCCCATTTCTCTCCCTCTCTCTCTCTCTCTCTCTCTCTCTCTCACACACACACACACACACTCCTCTGTTAGCACTATAATTGTGTTACATTTGCTACCTATTGGTTTTGATGCTGTTTTGAAGACAGTGCCACCCACAACTGTGTTATTGTTGTGGTTATCGTGCCAGACTCGACTCCTGGGATTTCTCTTCTTTGAGATTAAAACACCGTCCACCATTTAGGTTTTAAGCCATTTTATGTTTTCCACGCAAATAAAAGATTAGCCCTGGCTCTTTTTATAACCCACACAATGATAATAAAACATGGCCGATTTCAACTATGTCTAGAACATGTTCTATGTTGTAAACTTTCAACACAGCCGAGAATTCGGCTCATGAAATGAAATGAAATTAAATGAGGTTTAACGTCCTACTGTTCTGCTCCGAACTGGGCTAATGAAGACGGGCATACGCCATATAGTTTGCTATGAGTGAAATTTTGCCCGGACAGCCGCACTACGGCCTACTCTTATATCGAATTCCAACTGTCAAGGGATCTTTTACGTGCACGGCAATGTGTACACGGGGCCTCGGTTTTTCGCCCCATCCGAACGACTAGACAGCTGTCCTTGTCAGGCCCTCCGTCCTGCATCACTGACAAGGGGGAACCACGCCGGAAAATCTGGATGAACTTTCTCAGCAAATGCAGGGATCGAACACCCGACCTCCATACTAATCGGCTCAAGATCCTGATTTTCTGTTCCGACTTGGCTAATGAAGACGAGCACATGCCACGCTATGGATAGAAGAAGGCGAATCAACTTCTAAATATTCTTGTAAAATGGAATCTAGAAACTATTATAGCAAACGGATACATACATTATTGTGGACAAATTATTGCAAGCTCTCAGATGCTTTTTTAAAAAAAAAAAGAAAAATGAAAGAAGTCCAGGATCTTCGGATTTCCCAGCAGAATTCATTCAAAGCTTTTGTAAAGACTCAGGGCCCTTTGTAATTCGATCTATAAACAACCGCTACGAGGAAAATGGAATGTCATATCGTGCATGCAGCATACACAAACCAAACAAGCCAAAACACATTTTGAACAACTTAAGGCCTTTCTGAGCACTGTATAGAAAATAGCTGCAGACACAATAGCCAACTGAATAAAAAAAACCCAAAAAACATCTGAGTAAAATTATTGAAATAATGACCAAAAAGGTTTCATTAAGGGTGGATATATTGGCGAAAATATACGTTAAATGTTTGACGTCCTTGAACATACAGAAAATAAAACAAATACCTATTAGCTATTGCTAATGATAGATTTAGAAAAATCTTTGGAATTCGATATAAGAGTAGGCTATAGTGCCGCTGCCCGGGTAAAATCTCCCTCATAGCACACTGTATGGCGTATGCCCGTCTTCATTAGCCCAGTCGGAGCAGAACAGTAGGACGTTAAACCCCATTTCATCTGCATGGTACAATAAAGATATAACAATGAACAATGAACCTGTACATTATAATAGAGAACGAGAGAGAAATGGGGTTTAACGTCCTACTGGGCGGGTTGGATGGCTGAATGGTTAGCATGCGTGCGCTGTATTATAAAGTCTGTCACTGAGTCGACTGGCGTGGTTTCGAATCCCCGGTTGTACGTGACAAGGAGTAGGGTCGCCTGTCCAACCTCATGGGTTTTCTCCGGGTCCTCCGGTTTCCTCCCACTGCTAAAGGCCCCTACGCGAAAGCGAATTATTGAAATAGAATGAAACCATATGTTAGTCCCGAAATGACATAGTTTGTGTCGAGTGGACGTTAAACCCCATTTCTCTCTCTCTCTCTCTCTCTCTCTCTCTCTCCCTACTGTTCAGCTCCTATACTGGGCCAATGAAGACGGGCATACGCCATACAGTGTGCTATGAGGGAAATTTTAACCGGGCAGCGGCACTATCGCCTACTCTTATATCGAATTCCAACTGCCAAGGGATCTTTTACGTGTATTCTAATGTATACACGGGACCTCGGGTTTTCGTCTCATCCGAAGGACTAGACGGCTGTCTTTGTCAGACCCTCCGTTCTGCCCCACTGACAAGGGGAAACCACGTCGGAAAATCCAGATGAACTTTCTCAGCCAATGCAGGGATCGAACACCCGACCTCCAGGCTAGCGAGCCAGCGTCTTAACAACCCAGCCACCGTCCACTCGACACAAACTGGGTCATTTCGGGACTAACATATGGTTCAGTTTTATTTCAATAAATCGCTTGCTCGTAGGGGGCTTTAGCAGTGGGAGGAAACCGGAGGACCCGAAGAAAACGAACGAGGTTGGACAGGCGACCCTACTCCTTGTCACGTACAACCGGGGAATCGAAACTACGACAATTGACACAACGACAGACGTTATGATACAGCGCGCACCATTCGGTCACCCCCCCCCCCCCCACACACACACACACATGAAATGAAATGAAATGGGGTTTAACGTCCTACTGTTCTGCTCCTATACTGGGCTAATGAAGACGTCATACGTCATACAGTGTGCTATGAGGGAAATTTTGCCCGGGCAGCGGCACTATCGCCTACTCTTATATCGAATTTCAACTGCCAAGGGATCTTTTACGAGCATTCTAATGTATACACGGGACCTCGGTGCTTCGTCTCATCCGAAGGACTCCCCACACACACACAGTATAATACATATAGCAGGGAAGGCATCACATCATACATTTTATAAAAGAATTATAAGATAACGATATCCAATTTCTTAGTTATGAACAAATTATTCAAAAATTTGGGGAGAAAACAAACGTTCTGAAACCTGAGTCAATCTTCAAAGCAAAAAAAAAAAACTGAGAAAAAAACATAATATAGAACACACAATTGTAATCATCCGATCCCAAATATTGCCATTTAAAAGAGCTAAGTCTCTAACTCAATACCATCCAAAGTCTTCAACATAGAAAACACGAATTATTGTTAATTTAAATATCACCTTTTAGTTTAACGAATTATCATTTGTGCTTGATAATGATAAGAGAATACTTGTCGAAACGTCGTGCTGTGCCTATAAACCAGTGATTGGATTTCAATATAAACTATGTTGTGTTTTTAATTTAAATCAGCATTGATGTTGTGATCTTACCGGTAAAAGACGGGCTTCTGATATCCAATATTTAAGACAAAATAAACATTTTACCATCGGTACACGAATCGTGTACCATAATTCTTTTCAGCGTCATTTGTAACAAGGGACTTGAAGAACGAGGCTAGACATATTCCACAAGTCATGTCGAACTGTGATGCCCTATTCTTATCTGGAGAGCATGCGCGCAATAAATATCTTCGGTGTAGACTGGAATAACTAGACGCTAGATATTTCCATTGGATTGAGATTCCTGGTGTATTTCGCCGAACATAACCGATTAGAAACTACAGTAAAAACAGAAACAATTGACTACAAATCAGTTTATGTACATTCATATTACATTATTATATGCGTTGCGACCCATTTGTGTCAATTTCTATACTAATGTCCAAAAGAAAGTATACACTGTGCATTTTGTGCTGCATCAACCAAAGTCGTTTTTCCATGGTATACGGTATTTGGGTAGAATGTCAATTTGTTTCACATTTTTATTTTGCTTAGAAATGTTGAGTTTGGACGCAAGAGACAAACTCAGTAATGCTTTATCAAATGTTTTTAATCTAAACAAAACTTAGTCATACTTTTAGTGTGTATACTTTCTTTTGGACATCAGTATAGTTCCCAAATATTAGCGATATAGCTCCTTTAAACTGTACAGCTTTCTGGAATCGAAACCTAACGGTAATCGCAAAAATCAAAAACAATCTATAAAAAATACATTCTCTAAAATCTGCTAACAACTGTATTAGATAGAAAGGTTTCTACATGACACACAATGATAAAGACTTGATACCATTTAAATGTTGTAATGATAAAAACTTCCAATGGTTTCAGTATAAAAACAGAAGCCACACAACAACTAACACCTGCCTGTATAGAACTATGTTTCTAGATTTAACTCGGTGCATATATGTCAGCTATTATTAGAAACATTGGTGCATGTCTAAAAAGTACTAAAAATTTGGAATGAAATGAAATGAAATGAAATGAAATGAAATGGGGTTTAACGTCCTACTGTTCTGCTCCTAACCTGGGCTAAAGAAGACGGGCATACGCCATACAGTGTACTATGAGGGAAATTTTGCCCGGGCAGCGGCGCTACGGCCTACTCTTATATCGAATTCCAACTGCCAAGGGATCTTTTACGTGCACGCCAATGTGTACACGCGACCTCGGTTTCTTGTCCCATCCGAACGACTAGACAGCTGTCCTTGTCAGGCCCTTCGTCCTGCATCACTGACAAGGGGGAATCACGCCGGAAAATGATTTTTACGTTCTATTAGCCTATAAATAGCCATCGAACGTGAAATTTTCTACACATCTATCAACTATTAAAGCCGTACAAAATCTATTGTTAACGATTCTGAATAATTCGATTTGAAGATATATTTAGACTAACAATATATTCAGCCAGACTAATTAATCTATCAAAATTTTGCTTCAAATCCTTCTCAAAACATTGTATTCGTGAGGAAATACCCAAGCCATAAAAAAATCTATTAAAAGAAGTCATGGTTGTGTCACGTGACGTGGTCGACTAGCTGACGCGGTACCTAGCAACGGGTGCGAGGTCGGGGAGAATTCATTGTACACATATACAAGACGCTGTTGTTTATAATCGCTGTCCATTTATCATAAATATCGAAGAGAAATTAAATTCTCGGGTTGTCCACTGTCCACGTTTTTTTCCGTGGTTTTTATCTCAGAAACTGTTGTACGTGTAAGTCTCGCTCCATAAGCGATCACTAACGCTGAGAGATCGGACAATCTTCGCTTGCAACCATTGATGTCACTCGAGCAGACATCTCTAATCGTCGGGTCGCCGGTTAGGGAAACCCTCACATTTCTGTATTGTATGCGCTCCATGGGTGGTTTTCAGGGAATCCTGTATTTTTCTAGTAAAATTGGATGTTTCTACTTTCCATATAGACCAAAATTGCCATACTTTCGTTGGAAATAACCACCCGATAAATACTTATGTGGGAAAGTGTCTTTCAATCAACATTGATGGTGTGATCTTACCGGGAAAAGATGGGCTTCTGATATCCAATATTTAAGACAAAATGAAAGCTCAAATCGCGTGCAAAATGCTTTCGAGTGCCATTTGTAATTAAGCGACTCAATAAACGAGAGGCTAAGCATATCCTACAGGAGAATACTACCTTTGTAGACTGGAATAGCCAGGCGCCAAAGACTGCCATTCCATTTGGACTTTTAGCATATTTCGCATGGCTGTTGGACATTTACCTCAATGAATCTCAATGGAGGTGAATGGTTGAATGCGTTCGCTTTAGACCACAAAGACTAGTCATTGAGTCAGGTGGCATGGTTTCGTGACAAGGAGTAGGGTCATTTGTTCTTTGGTTTTCTCTGGATCCTCACTGATAAACAGTAAAAGATCACTTGGCAGTTGGAATTCGATAACAGAGTAGCTCGTAGCGCTGCTGTCCTAGCAGAATGTCCGTCATAGCACACTGCATGGCGTATGCCCGCCTTCATTAGCCCAGTCTGGGCAGAACAGTAGGACGTTGAACCCATTTCATTTCATTAGCCCAGTCGGAGCAGACCAGTAGAACGTTAAACTCATTTCATTAGCCCAGTCGGAGCAGACCAGTAGGACGTTAAACCCATTTCATTTCATTAGCCCTGTCGGAGCAGAACAATAGGACGTTAAACCCCATTTCATTTCATTAGCCCAGTCAGAGCAGAACAGTATGACGTTGAACCCATTTCATTTCATTAGCCCAGTCGGAGCAGACAAGTATAACGTTAAACCCATTTCATTTCATTTTGAATAGATACTTGTTGTTTTTTTCTTTCATTGTCTTGTGCGCTAAGATATATATGCTCTTGTGAACTTATTAAGAAAGTTATATTACTTTGTAAGAGATGGATGAGGCAATAAATAATATGACATTAAAACTTCTAATTTAAAAAATCTCGTTTGGCACGCTATTGTTTACTGCGATAAACGACACCTGCGGCTGCTTACATCATCCAAGTAATTTAAAATCTATATTAGACTCAAATTACTCTTACCACAGTCTGACTCCTGAAATCCGAGCAACGTTGGGGCAAGTGTTCTCAGAGGTGCTGTAAAATTGACGGATAATGTATATATTTGGACGACAATTTGTTCGCGGGGGGGGGGGGGCAAACTTTTTTCAGGCGAGGGTTTTATTTAAACACTATTATACCAATTTTTATAACATTGTTGTTCCAAATAGCGTAATTTAAAAGCTTTAGCCATTTCTGGGCTAGATTTATATACCAGTTAAGTTCTTTACTGGTCTTTAGCAGTGGGAGAACACCATTAGGACCCAGACACAAAACCCCAAGAGATTGGACACGCGATCCCTACTTCTTGTCGCGTCCAGACTGTGAAACGAAACCACGCCTCTTGACTCCATGGCAGACCATATGATCTAAAGCGGTGTTTCTACAGGGAGGAGAATATTTCCCGTTAAGCGGTGTTTTGCCTACTCTTCAGGCGTTCACGTAAAAGAAGGGGGGGTTGGATGGCCGAATGGTTAGCACGCGCGCACTGTATCATACGGTCTGTCATTGAGTTAGCTGGCGGGGTTTCGATTCCCCGGTTGTACGTGACAAGGAGTAGGGTCGCCTGTCCAAACTCGTTGGTTTTCTCCGGGTCCCAGGGTTTCCTCCCACTGCTAAAGACCCCTACGCGCAAGCGAATGATTGAAATAAAATTAAACCATATGTTAGTCCCGAAATGACCTAGTTTGTGTCGAGCGGACGTTAAACCCCATTTCTCTCTCTCTCTCTCACGTAAAATAATTCTTAACAGTTGGAATTTGAAATAAGTGTAGGCAGGTGTGAATGGCGGGGAGGGGAATATTGCCTGGTAATAGTGGCTTCCAAATCAAATAAAATGAAATGGGGTTTAACGTCCTACTGTTCGGCTCCGACTTGGCTAATGAAGACGGAAGTGACGTTCCAACCTTCTCGTCATGGAATTGCAGGGGCGGATCCAGGAATTTTTGCAGGAGGGGGTTTGCCAGGTTACCCCCCCCCCCCCCGCACATGGTCTCTATCGTCATTTTGGCGTATATACATACACATTGAGCTTTTTAAACAGAGAAATTCAACAACTCGTTTGACGTCAATTTTTATTATGAATTAATACAATGGCATTGTGATTCAATTTCATGGATGCAAAGCATTAATTGTGATATCACATATGTCTATATCATTATCTCGTGCTTGCCCATCCTGTTCTACATCTGACGATAAAGGATAAAGCACACGACAGATATCCATACGCCCCTTTGTCCCACACGACGACTATGGACAAAATTTTATTTCTTAAAGATACATTATGGGAGATTAGATAAAGAGCTGACAGTTCTCATTATAATAGTTAAAAAACTAGATAATGTAAAGGGAATTTGCTGAAATATTTCAGTCAAATTGATCCACCCTGAACCGAGATTTTAGCGATTGAGTTTTCACCTAGTCTCGATCATCATTACTAAAGTCAGTACCGTACGATAAAAAAAACATAGTCTCTATTATCCATTTCATGATTAAATTATGAATGGAAGTCGAACAGGAAATCGGAACTTAATCCAATAAACATCGCAGGCTAGCGATGGCATCAAGAGTTGATTATGATCTGGATAAGTTAATGTATAATGAATAATTTAGATAACATTTCAGGCCTAAAGAAAGGCCTGCAATAGGCAGATTTAGCTCTTGCAGAATATATGTTTAACAAGTCACAGTTCTATTTATAGATACAATAACAAGCATTGCTGCTATAATCTCTTCCATAAACAACGTTCATTGACAAGTTAGACGACTGGATATATTCAATTTACATATGGGCAGTTATGATCGACAGACGATATAAATTCGAGAAATGTTGTGCCGCCTACACAGAAATATCATGCGATGATAGATATTTAGTTTTAACTATTCTGAAAAGGCGCTAATATTTTAGAACCGCGCTGAGTTGCAGTTTGTTTTGTTTTTTTAGATAGATTCCTTTCTCTCTGTTGTAGAAAATCATTTGTTTCTTATAGATTGGTACCATCATACGAGTGCGCACAGTTGTACGGGAACGTCACGGTGGTTAAGTGAGTAGGATGTTGACTTGCTAATCTGGAACTCCTGAGTTCGATCAGTGCGTTGACCGAGAAAGTTTCCGGCGTGGTTCCTCCTTGTCATTTCTCATGGGTAGAGTGGGACGGGGGTCCTGGCAAGGGACAGCGTGCAGCCTTTCGGCTCGGACGAAATACAGAGTTCCCGTGCACACACTGTCGTGCACGTGCACGTAAAATAACCCTTGACAGTTGGAATTCGAAATAAGAGTGGGTCGTAGAGCCGCTGTCCGAGAAAACTTTTCCTCGTAGCACGCTGTATGGCGTATACCCGTCTTCATTAGCCAGGTAGGAGCAGAACAGTAGGGCGTTAAACCCCATTTCATTTCGTTTATAATATAGTTTATTTGCAAATACATACATATAAGTATATGCGTATAATACAAAGGGGGGGGGGGTGGATGGCCTGTCATTGAGTCATCTGGCGTGGGTTCGAATCCCCGGTTGTACGTGACAAGGAGTAGGGTTACCTGTGCAACCTCGTGGGTTTTCTCCGGGTCCTCCCACTGCTAAAGACCCCTACGCGCAAGCGAATTATTGAAATAAAATTAAAACCATATGTTGGTCCCGAAATGACCTAGTTTGTGTCGAGTGGACGTTAAACCCCATTTCTATCTCACTCTTGCGTATAATACAAACAGGACCAGAACAAATTATACAATTTACGAATCATTTTTCTAGAAATCTTGAACACGTGTCGAGGTCTTGTCGTCATCCATTGCTAGCCATAGCTAACGTAACAATCTAAAAGTCAAATTCCTGGCATGATTTAACTTGTTTTAATCGCTGTTGATTGATGGCTAGCCAATAAAAACCCCAAAACACAATAACCGCGGGAATACGTTACACATTATTGAACGGACGACAATAACCTGTCAGATCGACTGTGTGATAACCGAAACTATTACCGGCTGACCAGCTCGACATTGATGTAATGTTGTTTAAAGGCAGATATTGTCTTCTTGCCGTTTAATAGGCATTATTACTTGCTGGATAACCGAGAATAGATTTGTCGAATTTATTAATTGCTGGATAACCGAGAACATCTTATATACTGACAATTTATCGTTGAAATCTACTAGACCTAATCAACTAGGTGATTTCTGAAATTCCAACTCAACTATTTAGACGGTGTTCCGAGACTTTCTTTCAAATTTGAAAGCGAAAATGAAATGAAATGGGGTTTAACATCGTACCTTTCTCCACCCAGTCGGATAATGAAGACAGACACACGTCATGCAGTTTGCTATGAGGGACATTTTGCCCGGACAGCAGCGCTACGGCCTAGTTGTATCGAATTCCAACTGCCAATATCTAGACGTTCAGATAGAACGAAAAATCGAGGTCCCGTGTACACATTGGCGTGCACGTAAAAGATCCGGGCAAACTTTCCCTCATAGCACATTGTATGGTGTATGTCCGTCTTCATTAGCCCAGTCGGAGCAGAACAGTGGGACGTTAAACCCCATTTCATTTTCATAGCCCGTTTACAAAATCGGTTTTAGACGAACATTATCCAGCCTTGATCATTGACGTAATCCTTGTACATGGAATTAAAAACATACATTTTTTAAAATAGAGTTTAATTTATCCTGTCATCGTAATACGTTAAAATTGCTGACATATGGTTGAGATCAAAGAGATATGTAAATGCCGATATCTTCGTGTGATGGTGATCTTAATACCATTCACTATATAATGATGTATTGCCTCGAGTTACGGAAGAAACGATGCTTTGAAATCTAACCCAATTAAGTAGAAAACGTCTGTACGATAGACTTGAGGCCCTATCATAGTTTTCACTTTCCATCCGACATTACTGGTATTTACAGTATTACATGTCTCTTTCCGTAATTGGAAGACACTTAATAGCCATGTACTCTTACTAAGAATATTAGTTCGCGGATTCACCAGACTGCCGCTATATAGCACATTATAAAATATGGATGGTTTCGATTCCCCGCCTTATACGTGACATGACAAGGAATACGGTCGCTTGTTCATCCTCGTGGTTTTTCTACGGGTCCTCCGGTTTCATTTCACTACGCGCGAGCGAATTATTGAAATAAAATTGAACCATATGCTAGTCCCGAAATTTTCTAGTTTAGGTCGAGTGGGCGTTAACAGCCCTCCGTCTGTCTGTCTCTCTCTAACAAGTTAGTGGGAAATCCGGTGGAACATTCTCGAACCACCAGTTGGCTAAGTCCATGGTATTAACACACTCTCCAGTTGTTCGGGAATGTTCGTCTGTTGATTTGATGAGTACAAGGGGCCCCGGTGGATCAGTGAATAAAGTCTCGCTCCCGAAGTTGGCGGAGAAAGTTCCAGCAAAGGGGACCTGAAAAAGGAAGGCGTTTAATATTTAGAAAGGGGTGGAAAATTCAAAACTCTAATGCACCAAATCGATGCAGAATTGTTAAAAAAAAACATTGACAGCTGTTTCGAAGAGCGTCACCCCAAGAACAAGGGCGAGTTGAGTTGAGTAGCGGTTAGCCACCAGATCCTGGTCCAAGAATTGTTGAACTTAAAAATGTATTATGTAAGATTTAGATGAACAGCTGACCGTTCTAGCTATATTTTAAGTTTTGTCATAGATTGTTTCTATAGCAACGTTTTTAAAATTAAATCATTAAATGGAGATCGTATTTTAATCCGTTTACTTCCGATGAATCAGGAAGTTGATTATAGGCTTGTTATGTGAATAAATGTCTAAATAATAGTTTATATAACATTTGAATCCAAACTAAAAACCTGTAATAAGCAGATTTAGCCTCTTACATAATATATTTTTAAAGAGAATATTCAGTTATGTGTTTTTACATTAAAGGGACATTATGGGAGATTAGATAAAGAGCTAAAAGTTAAAAATTAGATAATGTGAATAGAATATTCTGAAACTTCAGTCAAATTGCTCCACTCTGAATCGAGATATTAGTGATTGAATTTTAGGCCTAGCCTCGATAAAGTCTCGATTACACAGTTTGACGTTAAATCATCCAGCACAGAATGTTTTCAAATCAAGTAAATATCGTAGGCTAGCGATGACATCGAGAGTTGATCATGGTCTGGATAAGTTAAATGATGTCTGGTTAATAATTTAGATAACATTGCAGACCTAAGGAAAGACCTGCAAGCGGCAGATTTAGCGGTAATATAATGTACAGTAGAATCTGTAGTAAGCAGCCACTCAGGGGAATTTTCATGACTGGCCGCTTAACGGGGTTGTCCTCTCAATAAAATCTGAGTGTTTGTTAGTGCTGACGTCAAGTAAATTTTACGCTTGGATGCATTGGGAGCAAACATCAATACTTGCATCGGTAAATTTGGCCATCGCTGAAACTTGCTTGGGACGACAATTATTTGACACAAATCTCCGATATATCTTCTGTAAACGTGTCATTTTGTACCAACATTGATACTACTGTCAACCACTATGATGTATTCGATATTATTTATCCATTTTTGTGAAGAAAATCCATGAATTAATTTTAATTTATCAAAAAGCACATGTCCAAAAAAACCCCCAACAAAGCTGAATTTGTGACCGATTTTCAAAGAGTGTAACTCTGTATGTAATATACTTATGAATGGAAGTTGAACAGGAAATCGGAACCTAATCCAATAAACATCGAAGGCTAGCGATGCCATCGAGAGTTGATTATGGTCTGAATAAGTTAATTAATGGCTAATTAATAATTTAGATAACATTTCAGGCCTAAAGAAAGACCCACAGTAGGCAGATGTAGCTCTTGCATAATGTATGTTTAAGGTACATTTTCTATTATTTGAACTGGTTATTCTGATTCCGTCACTTTGAACCAATACAACATGACACAAGATATAAACTATTACCATTTCTTCATCTATATAATTAGGAGTAATTTTCTTGTTGAACATTTTCTAATGTCAACGTAATAGAATTTAATTCACACTTACGTGTTATAATTCCTGACAAGAGATAACATAACCCAGACGCTAAGTGTAATATCGTTGTTTGGCAAACACAAAAAAAAAACACATCAAGCACTTAATTAAAGTTTTGTTTACGAGAGACACTCCCGACTTTCAATAACAGAGCAACGATCTGTTACCTTATGTGAATTGTTATTGACCCAAATCAAAGATATGGCTTTTTTTCATAATCAATATTTTATTCTCAGAAAAGGATTGAGGAACAGGCCGGGCCTATATTACCTCTCTCCTAGGGGATCACGGTGGCTAAGTGGGTAAGACGCTGGCTCGCTAGCCTGGAGGTCACGTGTTCGATCCATGCATCGGCCGAGAAAGTTCATCCAGATATTCCGGCGTGGTTTTCCCTTGTCAGTGATGCAGGACGGAGGGCCTGACAAGTACAGCTGTCTAGTCGTCCCGTGTACACATTGGCGTGCACGTAAAAGATCCCTTGCCAGTTGGAATTCGATATAAAGAGTAGGCCGTAGTTCCGCTGTCCGGGCAAAATTTCCCTCAGCACACTGTATGGGCTATGGCGTATGCCCGTCTTCATTAGCCCAGTTCGGAGCAGAATAGTAGGACGTTAAACCCCATTTCATTTCATTTTTTCTCTCTCCTATATTGCATAAAATAGGCTATATACAAAGAGACTATACAACCAAATTATGACGAAATCAATCTGAATACTGTATATAACAATAGGACGTTAAACCCCATTTCATTTCATTTTTTCTCTCTCCTATATTGCATAAAATAGGCTATATACAAAGAGACTATACAACCAAATTATGACGAAATCAATCTGAATACTGTATATAACAATAAAATAAACAAAAAAGGCTATGTTTAAAATTACAATTTTTTGTTTGCCATATTCATATTTGTTTTTTTTGGGTTTTTTAAAGGACAATTTAAGAGTTCACAGCGGATAATTTAACAATTACATATGTGATAGAAAAAACTAAACAATATTATAAATATTTAATTTTAACATAGAAATCGTTGCTATGGTTAATCCTTAACAACGACTTGAAGCAACATGCATTATTCTATTGTGTAAGAGCTAAAAATGCCCGTTGCTTGTTCACATCACGCAAAAATATCATGCAATCGCTATTTTATCTAATGACATACATTTAAAGGCGAAGATACATATTTAGTGTCTAAAACCATTTAATTTGTGTTGAACAATTCCTGCAAACCTTCATCTAATGCATGTTTCTGAATATTTTTCGGTTAAACACAAATTTCAGTTAAAGCGATAATTTCAAATTTTCTAAGAAAGTCAAAACATAATTATTTCTATGTCTTTTGCTCAATAGGTTATCAAATCACTATTATACGATCATGGGCATTATTTCCCACCCTTAAAAATCTATGACACAGGAAATAACACAATTACCTCCCCTGTTTTGCTATTGACAACATGGGGCAGCCATTTTCCAACGTTGGAATTTGAAGTAAAAAAATGATATTTTTGCCAATTTCTCAGCTGGCAATAGCGAATTATAGGATTAATAGGATTATTCTTTAACAAGGTAGGACTGTTTATGGATACCATCTATTTTAAGGCTTTATTTTAATACATTTTAAAATATAACTTGAAAATTTGCAATTTCCGCTTTAAATGAGCTTGTCCCAATATCCATTCTGTTAAAAAGCCTGGATAAACTCATTTCAATATTTCCATCTAATAAATTAAGAATTATGATACATCTACCTTAGCAACCATTATTATTAAGACGTCGTTTGGTGTCGCCACCATAGACATGATATAAACCATAGAAATATAGACTAAAATAGCAATCACGTGACTGTTGACGTCTGGTGACGCGACTGTCAGGCGCCATCTTGGAAGGTGTAGTCAGTGAAAACAATATGGCGGATCACTCGTATCCTTCAACTGAACCATCTGTGAAAAACGATCTTCGTGGACCTCAGTGTTAAGCTTTCGGGTGTTTGCTTCACAAAAACCCCTCCACGAAAGCACACGGTGTTAGTTTTCACAAGTAAGTATCAACATTTAATTAAATAGGCTAGGAAAAGCCAAATAAAAATATCGACCCAAGCCTCAAGTCAAAAGTAATTCTTTCTAATTCGACATTGTAAAAGACGTCATTGCTATTCTAGTCTATATTTCTATGATATAAACTGATAACGTCATCAGATCAGCGAAGCCATTGAAGCCCTATAATAGCAGATCCCGTATACTTCGAATAAACAAAACGCTCTGCGCATGTCCATACAGTGAAGCGAATTATTTGACCTTTTCTTGTCTCGTTATGAATGTATTTAGATTTAGGTCACATAGTATTAGCAATAGCCAGCGACTGGGTAATTAATCTAAGGTCCCTGATTTTACGCTGCATGCTGACAGTTTTTTCCTAAATTTAGTAATAATATTTATAACTGGTAGGTGCTTTATATATTCTATTTTTGTTGTTTGATAGAGAATTATATCATATATTTTCATCATATTGTCATGTGCATATACCATTCTTATATATCATAATATTAGCGAGTTTGTGTTCCTACTTTATAATATTGTTTTTGGAAGAAATGCTCCATGATACCGTGTCCAGTATTGTTGGATATTATTGTCTCCCTTTATGTAAATAACTGTATTTTAATGTATATCATACAATTATAATTTATAGGCATATTCTATGACAAATTAACTTAACTAAAATATACTTTTCAAAGTCAGTTTTTTTCAGTAATCACATTGTGTCCATCTGGTAAATCGAGTTGAATTGATATTGATGACAATGTATACTTTGTTTACATAAGGCCAGTATACTTTATGAGATTGTATGACTAGGTGATGAAATCTCCGAATCATTGCCATCTTATCGAGACGGCCAGGCGAACGTGTTATCACGCACTAGTACCCTGGGTCAGTTGTTCCCACTGGGATATCCGTTTCCAAGGTCGTAGCGAAGCATTAGTATTTACACCAATAGTTCTTGGTAATCGCTCCTAGAGCGCACGGACTTTAAAACACAGATACAGCCTTTAGACGCTTGTGTCTAATGAAAAGACACAGCCTATAACTGCTTGCAGTTAATGAACAGCATAGCTTTTAGCTATTAACCGATACAGCCTTTAGACGCTTGCGTCTAATGAAAAGACACAGTCTTTAATTGCTTGCAGTTAATGAACAGCATAGCTTTTAGCTATTTAACAGAACATACTACAGAACAGAACGGCTTGAGTTGGGACAGTTCGCTGCTTTTAATCAATAGTATAAAAGAGTTTTCCAAGCCCATAAACAACACCAACCTGATATTGTTATTCTTAGTAAAACTTTTAAGTTTTACATGGTTTGTTCCATTTATTCCAAGAGAGTGAGCTGAATACAGCACACCACTTTTCAGCTAGTACGCCTTCTCTTCCGAAGAAGCTCTACTATACAACGGCTTGTGGTCGGCCGATAGACCAATGGTGGCAGAGAAAAGGGTGTGGGTCCTGATCAACTAATTGCAACAGAACTCCCCCAATCAACTTGATTGCTGCTCAATTTGTTGGCAAATCGCTACACTAGTGTCGTTGTTGTTTATCTACTTTAGTAAGTACTACTTAGTAGGCTACCTACCCCACTCACTTGGGTTAGATTTGTTTAATAAAGATATACAATATTACAAGTTAACTATTTTGGATGTCAAAGGTGAAAGGGCGAAATACTAATTAATCTTACAAACAAGCAATCAATCAAATAAACCACATTTTCTCAATAGCAATTCCCGTACTGTTCTGACCCGAATTGCACTAATGAAGACAGGTATAAGCCATCTGATATATTACAAAGAAAATCAAATGCTCAACCTGTACCGTCATATAGAAGTAAATCAACAGCTTTGTGGTCATCATCCACCAATCTGACTTGTAAGCAAATTAAGCTTATCACATCGGAAACCTCTTCTAAAACATGTGATCTAGACCCTATACCTACACATCTTTTGAAAAAACACATCGATCTATTTGTACCCATCATATCCGAAATTATTAACCGATCTCTTTCATCTGGTCACTTTCCTACGGAACTTACAAAAGCCATTGTTAAACCATTACTGAAGAAACCAAACATGGATCCAGATATTCTGTCGAATTACCGTCCAGTCAGTAACCTATCTTATATTTCAAAACTACTAGAAAAGTGTGTTCTACATCAATTAAATGATCATACCTTTCTAATAACCTTGAAAATCCATTGCAATCTCCCTACAAACAATACCACAGCACAGAAACTGCTTTACTCAAAATCACCAACGATATCTACCGAACTATAGATCAACAGAAATGCGTTATCTTGGTACTCTTCGATCTAACAGCCGCATTTGATACGCTCGATACCGAGGATCTCCTTGATACATTATGGTGTGAAATTGACTTGCGTGGTTCTGTCTTGAACTGATTTAAGTCATATCTAACCCATCGCACCCAAGCTGTCAGAATTAGAGATTCGACGATAATACAATGCTCTGTGGTGTACCGCAGGGTTCAGTACTCGGACCTGTACTTTTTATTATCTTCACAAAGCCTATCACTAAGATTGCTGAAGGATATGGGCTAATTATTCATTTGTTTGCAGACGACACCCAATTTTATATTGAATTTGACGACCCTCAACATTCTACGATACAAAATATAGAACTTTGTCTCACGGAAATTCTTGCGTGGATGACAGAACATTTCTTGAAATTAAATCCAAAGAAAACAACTGCTAGTAATTGGAACCAAGCAACAACTCCGAAAAATTGATCAAACGTTAGTTAATTTTGATAAAGAAATAATTTCAGGAACCCATTAAGCTCGAAATATTGGTGCTATATTAGACTCGAACCTATCGTTTCACATACAAAGTATTTGCTCCACTGCCTTCTACATCGAATTGGAAACATCCAACGCTATCTCAATTCTGAAAATAAAGAAAAACTCATTCACGCATTCACCTCAACTAAACTAGATTACCACAATGGTTTACCAGACTATCAGATTAACAAACTACAACATATTCAAAATTCAGCAGCTCGACCCCCCTCTAAAACTAGAAAACATCAACACATCTCCCCTGTATTGCTATATTTACATTGGCTCCCAATTCAGCAAAGAATTAAGTACGAGTTACTCCTCTTCGTCTTCAAAACGTTAAACGGCCAAGCACCATCTTATATAAAAAGTCTTGTAGAACCCTATACTACCAGCAGAAATCTCCGTTCTCAGAAAAAACATCTTCTAAAATCTCCAGCCATTAACTTACAACTTGGAAAACGTGCCTTTTCTTATGCTGGTCCCTTTCTATGGAATAGACTACCACAATCAATAAAACAATCACCGTCTGTGGGCCATTTTAAATCTCAACTCAAACATTCTTATTTCAAAACCTTGGCCCTGTTTCTCGAAATCTTAACTAAAGATAAAATCCAAATTTTAGTAGATACTTCAATTTTGATTAGCTAAGCACTAAAATCAATCTAATAGTATCCAATCAAATTACTAAAATTTGGATTTTATCTTAGTTAAAATTTCGTGAAACAGGCCCCTGATCTGTAACTAATCAGTGAATATAAAAACCAACAGCGCCTTAGAAACTGTTTTCTTCAGTATAAACGCGCTTTATAAATGACGATATTATTATTATTATACCATACAGTATGCTATACTATGAAATTTTGCCCAGACAGCGGCGCTACTGCCTACGTCTTATTAGTCTAATCTTATCGAATTCTAACTGTCGTCAGACCATCCGTCCTACACCACTGACAAGGGGGGACCACGCGTGAAAATCTGGATGAACTTGTTCGAACACCCAACCTTCAGGCTAGGCCTAGTAGCGAGCCAGTGGTAGCGTCTTACTCACTTAGCTACCGTGACCAGTCTCCCACTACAGTACTAATGGGGTTGATCGACATAATATCAGCAATAAATATAGATTCTTGCACACGTTTATTCAAATTATCAAGCCAAAATTACACAATAAATTCATTACCAACCGGTTTCACAACATAGTGATCATCAGGGTAACTTATACATTGTGTTTCTAATGGTATAGCGTTAACAATGGCAAGGGACGTAAATGTGACGTCAACATGATTTCATGTTAGTTAGTTTAATTTAATATAAAAATCTCGCAAAAGCAGTTTTACTTTCGAAATTTTCTGAATTTTAATTGGGTTCTCTCTTTAAATTTTGTACTCAAACTGTTCATGATAATTACAGGCAAAGCAAGGCTTCCAGGCTTATTTTTGTCCTAGAACGGTGGCTTCTAGTTCTGATGCTGTACGACAGCCAATCTTGCCAGCTAAAGCCAACGGGTTATTCGTTGATTCTATGTAACATGTTCTTGTCTTCCAGCTAAGGTGCCATCAAATAATATGCAGATTGATGAACTGAATAAAACTGATATATATTTGTGTCCATCTCTGATATAATACATTATGCTTTTCATTGTATTTACTTTTTCTTTAAAAGGACTTCAATAGTTGGAAATTTGCATATCAGATTTCTGACCCGGACACAACACTCAAGTTTTGTTGATCTCAGTGGCTGTTACATCCGTACCTGGTGGCTACGTAACACATGCCATTAACGCCGTAAAAAGACAGAGAAAGGTAAGTTTGAAAGTCTTCTTTTTGGTTCAAATTAACTGGATCATAATAAATGCCAAAAATTTTAAACTGTCTGAATAGTAACTTTTAGTAACTACTTGTAGTATCTACATGTAGATTACAAAATCGTACATAAATGAGTTGATACGACTTGGAATCTTGCGATAATCTAGTCTTGTCCAGCATAATGGCGTCATCAAGCGACGAAAGGACGCTGGCTATTATTGCCCTACATTTGATAAATAAGAAGAAAAAGAGAAAACCCACATCCGTCTGGTGCGCTTCGAGTCCATGGTTACCAACAACAAAGGGAGAGAACTCGTGTTTGTACTAATACTCGACGTCTCTGATTGGTCAATTTCATACGATCTGCCGTTTAAAACGTTTGATCAAAGTATGTAAAGAGCGATTTGAATACATTGTAAGAATACAGTAATTGAAGTGCTATGTTTCTTGTTCCTCGGCTAGTCGGCCTAATCCCTGGGATGAAAAAATTGTTACAGAATTTCCTTAATTTGTATAGACAGTTTTTGAGGTTCAAAGCTAATGCCAATTGTTTACTGTCGGGTGTGTTTATATCAGTTTATATATGTGCGCCTTTACCTGACAAAAAAACCCAGCTCAACTATATACCCGTCCGACAGTAAAGTAATAACCAGCGGCTGCCAGGCAGAATACGCCCACATTTTCGAGAGACGGATAGAGAACAAGCTAACAAGAAAGTGATTTTTCCTACTATCAAGGGCCATAATTCAGGAAATTACAATTCAATATGCGCGAATATCAAAAGGAACTGGGATCTTTGTGTTCTAAACTTACAGTTCAAGTTTAAACAAACTCGGATAAAAATTGTGACCTCTATAGGGTCCACAACCTTGATATACCATATTTTTACGCTATTTGAGAACAAACGGCGGTCTGTCAATTTTGGGTTGATTTTCATGAAATTCGAATTCAGTCGTCTTTAGGGTGTAATGATATAATAATACGTTTTTTTAAATCGGATAAAAATTATGACCTCTATAGGGTCCACAAGCTAAAAACGCGATTTTTCGCACAATCAGGGGCCATAATTCAGGAAGTTACGGTACAATATGGGCGAATATCGAAAGGAACAGAGATCCTTGGGTTATAAACATAAATTTCAAGTTTCAACAAAATCGGATAAAAATTGTGACCTCTATAGGGTCCACAACCTTGATATACCATATTATTATGCTATTTGAGAACAAACGGCGGCCATTTTGTTTGTCAATTTTGGCCTGATTTTCACGAAATTCAAACTCAGCCAGCCTTAGGGTGTAACGGTGATATAATATGTTTTTTTTTTAAATCGGGTAAAAATTAAGACCTCTATAGGGTCCTAAAGCTAAAAACGTGATTTTTCGTACAATCAGGGGCCATAATTCAGGAAGTTACGGACCGATATGCGCGAATATCGAAATGAACCGAGATCTTTGGGTTATAAACTTACATTTCAAGTTGCAACAAAATCGGATCAAAATTGTGACCTCTATAGGGTCCACAACCTTGATATACCATATCTTTACGTTATTTTAGAACGAACGGCGGCCATTTTGTCTGGCAATTTTGAGCCGATTGTCACGAAATTCGACCTCAGCTGTCCTTAGGGTGTAACGGTGATATAATAATACGTTTTTTTTAAATCGGATAAAAATCATGACCTCTTTAGGGTCCACAAGCTAAAGACGCGATTTTTCGTACAATCAGGGGCCATAATTCAGGAAGTTATGGTCCGATATGCGCCAATATCGAAAAGAACCAAAATCTTTGGGTTATAAACTTACATTTCAAGTTTCAACAAAATCGCTATATACACCAAGTTTCATCACTCTAACTGACCCATTTTAAAAAATTGCGAAGAGCTGGAAGTGAACTTCATCTCTGTAGAGGAGTTTAACAAACCCCGCTACCGAGATGATGTTCACTTCACAGATATTACCTACAAGGCATTTTTCACTAATGTATGTACATAAAACGTATATTAAAAATTTCAACATTTTTTTACTTTCATAAAATATTAGATGTCTTTTTAGCCAACCATTGTTATATGTTTCTGTATTAGTTCATTGCGATCAAGATTCATAACAATTTAAAGATACATTAATCAAGAGCTAAATCTGCCTATTGCAGGTTCGTTCGTTCGTTTCTGGAGTTTTACGTCCACTTCCACCTAAAGGCCATTTTACACGATCCTACTTTTGTTCAAGAACATCATCCAACATTTGTAGGATGATGTTCGCAGGAAAATGTCCTATCATGTGTATGGGAATTTGAACAACTGTGAACAAGCTTGAACATGTTGGATGGTGTTCGAGCATGCACATTAATTTGAACGCGGTAGGACAGTGTTCAAGGCCTTGAACCAATGAGAATGCTTCTCTGGGTCACGTGGTGTATTGGGTCACATGACAATTACTTTCTCATTTGTAGCAATGTAATTAATTACCATTACCTTTTGACTATATAAAGAAAAACCTTTTTTTACAGACAACCTCATTTTTTTCTACCATGACGCACCAAGAAAATTGGGCTCAAAATAATCTTCGATTCACAATAATATATTTTTCTGTTTGAATTGTGATTTCTATAAAATATAACAAGGCAAAAATAACGTTTAAAGAGAGGGGCAGTGGTGACAAAAGCTGTTGTTATAACTGTAACTACAATTTATTTCAAGTAGTAAAAAGTCTTAATCAATCCACAATAATTGATTTTTCTGTATCAATCGTCATTTTTATAAAATATTACATCAAGGGCGGTGGTGATAAAAACTGTTGTTGTAACTGTAACTACATTTAATTTCAAGTAATTTGATAAAGTTCGTAATTAATATAAATAGTTTGTCAATAAACAATGTACGAGTGGGAAATTATTCAGCATGACTTTAAAACAAAATGGAACATTTTTTTCTATATTAAGTAACCAATACCATAAAATGATGAGATACTTAAAGGCCATTAGAATTTACTATTTGGTTTGACACTTGTCACCTTGAGATTAAGATTAATATATAATGGGACAATCTAATTGTCTTTTAAATCTAACTGATTGATTGATTGATTGCTAATTGCTCCAATGGAAACCAACCTTCTGTGGGAATCCATGATGGAACAGTGAAGTTTCCCTCCAAAATCCATCAACAATCTTGAACATGTTCACTAAATGTTGTATGGTGTAAATTGACATGTTCGTGGACGCCTCATGACCTTGAACATCATCCTACAAATGTTGGATGATGTTCTTGAACAAAAGTAGGATCGTGTAAAATGGCCTTAAGGTGATATCGTAGACACGCTATTGCAGGTCTTTCTTTATGCCTTATATATGTTACATAAACTATTAATTAGACATTTCTTAACATGACAAGAGCATAGTCAACTCTCGATGGCATCTGATAAAGCAAATTGATATAATTTATATACATTACAATACATGTACAATTTCTTTTTATTTTAAAGAAATATAAATTTCCATGTCTGAGCTGTGTAAAGCGTCATTGAGCAGCCATCGGTTGAGTTTTGTTGCGCTGTATAAATTAAGGTTTTAATTATTACAAATTCGTTTTCTATAAAACTGATTGAAATGATCGTGGACTATAAAATACTGAAATGCCAAAATGATGTTATGGCTTTAATGAATGAATTGTAATAGTCTTGTTACCGTATTCACCCTTAATTTATTATCCCAAGCCGAACGAAGTTTGGGAGGGATATTGAAATGGGGTCCGTCAGTCCGATTTCGTTTCCGGAGCATATCTCGTAAACCGTTCAAGATATATTTCTGAAACTTTGCACACACATCAATCTATTACAGTAGTTGTGCCCTTTGCTATTTAGGAATTTCTGGGATTTATATTTACTTGTGTTTCCATGGAAACAAATTTGACTTATTTTTTGGAGTATAATTTTGTTTCCGGAGCATATCTCATAAACCATTCAAGATATCTTTTTGAAACTTTGTACAGACATCAATCCATTACAATAATTGTGTCTTTTGCTATTTAGACATTTCTGGGATTTATATTTTTGGTGTACAATTTTGTTTCTGGAGCGTATCTCATAAATCATTCAAGATATCTTCTTGGCACTTATACAAACATCAATCTGTGATAGTAGTGCGTTTTGCTATTTAGGATTTTCTGGGATTTATATTTTTTTCGTGTTTTCATGGAAACAAATTGACTTAGTTTTTGGCGTTCAAATTTGTTTACAGAGCATATCTCATAAACCATTCAAGAAACCTTTCATGAAACTTTCTTCAAACATTAACCTATTATATTAGTTGTACCTTTTGCTATTTTGGAATTTTTGGGATTTAATCATTTTTGTGTTTCCATGGAAACAAATTTGACTTAGTTTTTATGCACAATTTGTTTCCGTAGCATTTCTCATTATTCGTTCAAAATATCTTTTTGAAACTTTGAACACACATCATCCTATTACAGTAGTTGTGCCTTTTGCTAATTAGAAATTTGTCAGATTTAATAATGTTTGCGTTTCCATGGAAAAAAAAATAAGCTTAATGTTTAACATACAGCAGCTGATTGAGGTACGCAAAGGTTGTTCTGCAAACCTTACAGGGAGTAGTGACTGTGCCTTGCCAAGCAGGGGAATCACGTGGCTAAGTGTTTAAGACGCTGGCTCGCTAGCCTGGATGTTCGATCCCTGCATTGGTCGAGACAGTTCATCCATTCGATCCCTGACAAGGACAGCTGTCTAGTCCTTCGGATGAGACGAAAAACTGAGGTCCCGTGTATACATTGGAATGCACGTAAAAGATCCCATGATCAGCCATGTACTTTTCGCTGAACATTATGGTTCTTTTCGATGTCACGGAAAATGTAATCCGCCTCCTTAATAACATAAAATATCGGTTCTGATGGTCGAGTTAAACACACGTCTAGCTAAGTCTCTAACTCAATATCACCCAAAGTCTTCGACATTGAAAACACGAATTATTTGTTAATTTAAATCAATATTGATGTTGTGGTCTTACCGGGAAAAGATGGGCTTCTGATATCCAATATTTAAGACAATATAAACATTTTACCATTGGTGCACGAATCATGTACCATAATGCGTTTCAGCGCCATTTGTAACAAGGGACTCGAAGGAGGCTAGACAATTTCTACAAGCCATGTCAGACGGGGACGTCATACTCTTATCTGGAGAGCATGCGCAATAAATACTATCGGTGTAGACTCAAATAACCAGACACTAGAGATTTCCATTCTTGCGTATTTCGCCGAACATTAGAGTAAAAACGGAAACGATTGTATGTAAATCAGTTTACATACATTCATATTACATTATTATATGCGTTGCGACCCATTTGTGTCAATTTCTAGGCCCCCAACTATTAGCGATTTAGCTCCTTTAATAAAGTTTAATCAGTGTATTAAAATCATGACCTTCTTCATCCTTACTCTCTATGTAGTTTATGCACTGTTCACAATGGGTATTCCCCTTCTTAGTTGTGTACATACAATAACCAGTTAAATAGAACAAACTATTTAATTTAGCTTTACTCAATTCCAAAGCTTCGCCCAACTGCATACCCTTCCAAATCATTATTTAAATCAAGTCTCATGTTCATTCTTCCTCGAATGCCAATTTCCCTCATAGCACACTGCATGGCGTATGCCCGTCTTCATTAGCCCAGTTCGGAGCAGAACAGTAGGACAAAAAAAAAAAAAATTTCATTTTATTTCTTAAAACATCCCAAAATTCGGCTAAATTTTCAGATTCGTCGGTCATACACAACTAAAAATAACTAGAAAAAAATACTCAAAATAAGTTTTCAGAAACTTATTTTAAGAAAAATATTATATCCCATGGGTAAGAAAAAATCGGTTGTGAAATTCTTAAAACAAGATTATTACACCCAGAAAAATTATCTAGTTTTAAGAAATATTTTCCTAAGAAATAAAAACTTAGTTTAAGTTTTGAAAATCTTATATTAAAAATAATTTTCTTGGTCATTGCAAAGAAAATTGTTCCCATATGTTTCTTAAAATCAGATTTATTACCCACTAAACCAAAAAATATGATCTACTTTTAAGATTTTTTTAAGGTTAATATTCTTCTTCCAAATTATGATTTAAATAGTAATAGTGTCTTATTTCATTGCTCATTTTAAGTAACAATATTTTGAAAAATAGCAACAACAACTACCAGTACACCTGAATGAATCAGATATCTACAAATGAAAGGGAATAATAAAAAATTATAGAGCAGGCATGGAGGAAACGACTGACCGACGAACATGGGCTCTTAAGCCTTAATTATGCTTATCACAAGTGGATAAAAGGATCAATAACGAAAGTCTGAATTATTCTCAAAATACTTTTATTTTCATAAACATTTAGATAAAGAGCTAGCCATTCTTGCTATAATAGTTCGAATTACTGCTCTATTGCGAGCGAAGATATATAGCCTTTGAAGGTTTGACGGGACGTGTGCAATAATTTCAACCACCGTACTGGTTGTTCGAAGCTAAGTCTCGCTCCTCCATTTTTAGCTTAAATAAAAATATGGCTGAATTGTTCTAATCTATTTAATATCGGAGAAGCCTGATGCCATCGAGAGTTGACTATGGCCTGAATAAGTTAAATACTGTCTAATTAATGATTTAGATAATATTTCAGGCCTAAAGAATAAGACCTGCAATAGTAGGGTAAGGTAAATATGACAATTTTTTTATAAAAAACTGACACTATCAGTGTTTCTTAAGGCAAAATTCGATGCTGAATTCGAGTCCGTTGAAATTTTCGACCTAATGTGTGTCTGTCGGTCAGTACAGCCCCCATTTTCCAAAACGACGGCCAAAATATGACTTTTTGCCGTTATACTCCTAAAATTATATGAGATATGGTGTATAATATGTCTTTTCAATGATTTTCTAGGTCGTGGAGTATGATGCCGTGTTCAGAAATGGAGTTAAAAGCGCCATAGTGGAAAAATAATCAAGTATCAGTGTAAAAATCAGAAATTCTTCTCGCATTTACAGACACCGAAGCCATAGAGAAGCACAAAAGCAGTAATAACATGTATTAAGGGATGTAAGAAAAAGATTGATTGAGAATGAGTATGTTTTCATACACTGAAGGGAGTAAAACAAACTTCTAAAAGTAAACAGATCATCTAAGAACAGATTTCAATAATGTATCTCTGGTTTTGTAGCATCCCAAATAGAAGTTTTTAGCTCATCCACTGAAAATCGTTCGTTCTTAAATTTACCACCAGAAAGTTTAACTCGTTGCCTCTGAAGGATGTCAGTTTATATCCATCTCAGTTACTGGAACACCATGTTTAAACCAAGCGTTTTGGACTGTTTAACTATCGCTAGAAAGTTTTTCTCCAATTTTTCTCACTGGCTTCACTTCATCAGAAGTTTCACCCACATCGAAACAAATTTGCGAAGCTCGATAATCGATTAAATGTATGTGGAGGAACAGTACAGGCTCTATCACAGAAGAATATTGTAATTGGGAATGCCCATCTTTTTTATTCAGACTTCATTGAGATGATGAAAGAAGGGAAAAAACAGAAATGGAAGTGGGTGAAAACCTCTGATGAAGTAAAGCCGGTGAGAAAAGTTCGAAAAAGACATTATATCGACAGTTAAACAGCCCAAAATGCTTGGTTTGAAGAAAAAAACCAGAGTCTAGAAATATTAGGAAAATGTAAAGAAATGAAATGAAATGTTGTTAAATGGCACGTCAGCTCCAACCGGGCTATATTGCGCCAAACATATGGTGAATCTAACGAGACAATTAAAACAATATCACATAATTGAATTTATATATGTAAATAAAAACAAATATCACAGAAAATATATAATTAAAAATAAATATAACAAATCTTTTACATATATAAATATTTAAAACAATATACATGATTAAATATATACAATTAAAATTGAGAATAAAAGTTTGTCTCTTTTAAAAATGTTAGCACTTTATCTTATAGCTCCGGTTGAGCAAATAGCTGACGTAATGACTGGCAACGGTAGTATTTAGATCTAATATACTTGAGATGTTTGCACTCAATCAAGATGTGGCTCACTGTCAAAGGAACATGACAGTGAACACATTCCGGTTGAGGCTCTCGCTTTAAAATGAAAATATGAGTTAAAAAAGTATGACCAATGCGAGAGCGACACAAAACAACTTCATCTCTCCTGTTAGACCTGTAGGAGCTTGGCCATTCTCCAAGGAGAGGCTTTATGTGATGAAGTTTGTTTGTGCCTGCAAGATCCCAAGACCGTTACCAGCGGTCAAAAATGTAAAGAACATGTTGGTCCAGTAACTGAGATGGATATAAACTTACTTGACGAATTCAGCGAAAAACAATTACTCTTACAAATAAGCTATTTGCGCACCACCATCGCCCAGTCATCCTTCAGAGGCAACAAGTTAAACTTCCTCGCAGTAAATTTAAGAACGAACGATTTTCAGTGGATGAGCTAAAAATTTCTATACAGAATGCCATAAACCAGAAATGAGTTGAAAAATGATGCTGATACATAATTGAAATCTGTTCTTGAATGATCTGTTTACTCTTAGAAGTTTGTTTTACTCCCTTCAGTGTATGAAAACATGCTCATTCTCAATCAATCTGTTTCTTACATTCCTTAATACATGTTATTACTGCTTTTGTGCTTCTCTATTGATTCAGTGGCTATAATGCGAGAAGAATTTCTTATTTTTACACTAATAATTAATTATTATTCCACTATGGCGCTTTTAAGTGCATTTTTGAACACGACATCGTTCTCTGTGACCCAGAAAACCATAGAAAAGATATATTACACGCCATATCTCACATACGTTTATGAGTATAACGGCACAAAATCATATTTTGACCGCCATTTTGGAAAATGGAGGCTGTACTGACCGAAAGACACACATTAGGTCAAAAATTTCAACAGATTCGAATTCAGCGTTAAATTTCGCCTCAAGAAACGCTTGTAGTGAAGAAAAAAGTATATTTACCCTACCCTAGCAATAGGCAGATTTAGCTCTTGCATAATGTATGTTTAATATTTTATGAGGTAAATTCTCTGTATTTTTTTATTGCCTTATGAAATGAAACGCAATCCTTGGCATGGACACTGTCTCCTAAAATATCCATCTGCACAAGCAGGAGAATAGTTTCCTGTCCAGGGGCATACTGCATCCTAAAGGTGTAATATAACGCCATTAGAATGAGCATGGCCCTGGAATAGGAATTTCTTCTCAGCTTTGCGAATACCCTTCCATACATAACGATGTATGTACTTTCTTCTGTAAAAACAATGGTTGGTGTATTTTGCTTTATGATTTTATCTGCACATGATTCCTGAAAAAGAATTAAAAATAATATATTAATACCCATTGATATTACTTGCTTATTCTAATTCACTGAATATCCAATCCATCCCTTTAACGGCAGCCCATTATACGTTATGCCATGCATTACCAAAAATTTAAACTTGACTGGCCAAATAATAGTGTGTAAAAATGCACCCAATATCTAAGCTATCCGATGTCCTAGAGAGTTGATTTTCGGCATTTCAACATAAGTTTCAGTATTCATATGCAATAAGAAATAACAATTAAATGTATTGATATTTTGAAATTTTGCGATGTTAAGGTCAAATCACATGGGCAGTATTATTAAAGTAACTATATATTTTTCATAGCAATATCATTTAAATCAACCAATAAATAACTAAGTTATTGATTTTTTTTTTAAATCTAAAGAGTTTTCACAAGTAAATTGTTTTAAGTAGGATTACATTAATAAAAGATTTACTGTATACTTACTTCTACTTCCACAGCTAAGGGAGTATTATTCTTCTTATTAGTGCAACAAGAGAACATGTCCCGTGTGGCCAGCAAAACCAATCGCTTCTTTTCATCTTTAAAAACAAACAAAAAACATGAGAAATGCATTCAGAATGTTAAATTGGGAAAGCCAGCTTCCAACTGCTACCACACCACACTGACAATTAATAGGCTTCATCCTCAAAAGGACTGCAATATTTTCCCAATATAGTCAGTAAGCCCACAATGCAGCCATAATTCGAACGATACTTTTGCCTAAATAACTGTAGAGTAAGCACATGTTGGTACATATTAATTGCTACTAGAATGAATACGCTATTTTCGAGAAAATTTTCATAATGATACAGACAAACGAAATAAATTCGAAATACTCCATAAATAATTGTAGCCTGTGGAGTGAGCAAGAGTTGGTACATATTGCAAATGTGACTGCATCCCATGCCTGAACATGGGAGTCACTGAATGTCCAAATCGCTCTTAAGGATGCAGAAAAGGAAACTGAGATATCTCCATCATTCAACAACGTGGTCTTACGGAAGTTAAATTTGGCGACTGATGTTTGAAATAAGATTACTGCTGCTGATGATTCCATGGACTTGGATGACAGTTTTATGTTGTGCATACCAATGTTCATATTCAGTTGAATTTTTGTCAATTTTATTTTTGGCACATCCAGGACAGTAATTACACATTACATCGTAATCCAGTATTAATCCAGTTAGGAGATCTGTGATTGTGGTCACATTATAATGGGATGTAAATCCACGTTTATGCCATGTACCATCGCTGGCAACAACTATATTAATAACATCTTTGTTAGCAAGTGATGAGTCAGCTTCTACATATGCCTTGCGAACGATCTTGGCGACATCAATTGAAAGGTGGTCGTTAGCTTCCTCTGTGCTTGCACTCCGGATTTATCCAAGATGTTTGGGAAAAGCTTCTTTTTCAAGGCTTGCGGGAAAATCCATAACCTTGGCAAATTTATCAAGATCTCCTTCATTATCATGTGACCAGATAAGCCAATGGAACGGTATCTTAGGGGTGACTAGCCTGCTTTATATGGAAGAAATTGCCAAATAAGGAATTACTACAATCATTGAATGAATAGATATTTTCTCACGTTTCGTTATCATTGATAATGATAGGTGTTATGTCATCAACGTATCGGAAGGTATAGTTTAGACTTTTAGCTACCGGTATTTTGTAATCCATCATTTGCTGTATCATCTGATCCCCAACCTCAAATATGGCGTTGTCAATGAGAAAATCATTGAATGAATAGATATTTTCTCACGCTCCAGAACGAGACCAAGATGGCGGCGATCGAGCGTTGGAAACGGTAAACACATGGGCTTGAACTTTTACGAAATTTGCGATAAATAATGGATTAATTATGCTAATTAGAAAGCAAGTGCTTTGACTGATGTCAGTTTTTATCAATAAAAATACATATTTTTTGAAAAATAGCTATGGAAATACAATAAAAAGGCTTTTATTTATAATCAGACTACATAATATCAAGAAGGCATTTTTTTTTCATTTTTTTTTTGGTTAAAATTCGGACTGTCAGGTACAAACGATCCCCTTAAAGGCTCAATACCACTCTTGTTGTAACTGAATAATATGTCCCAATCTTTATTCTGGTCAACAAATTGTACTTTTTTTTACAATATTCCAATTAATTGATTATACAAATTTCATCTTAACACACCTAATTTAAAACATTGGAAAAATTCAACTAAATGATTTCAAAAGCCTGACGTAAAGCTTTTCAAATGTGACTTGGATTTAAAAATATTTTTGAACCCTTTGGACAAGTAAAATAGGATTTAATGGATAATTTTCACAACAGGTAGGACACTAACACATCTAGTACTTAGAATACGACTATTTTTTTATTTTCTGGAGCTGTCAAGCCAGCCAGAGTGTTATTGTCCCTTTAAGTGTGAAAACATTTTTAGTATTCAATAGAATCGAGGTATATAGAATATAGTTAGGGCATATGTTAGAGTAAAAAAAAAACAATACTGAATACAAAGAAGCAAACGAGAAAATGTCTAGACCGTCTCGAAAGACTGCTAACTGAATGACGTAACGTAAAAGCGGTAGGCATAGAAATATATAAATAGACTAGAATGGCCACGGTCAATCAAAAGCCGCTGTCGCGACATGCGCAGATGTCGGCCATATTTGTACATTGATTTTGTGCAACAAAATGGCGTCGTCTGGTTGTGCAAAGGAAAATAAAACTTTTACGTTTTCAGTATCCACCAAAGGGACAGAATGTTTTGCCATTAACTGCACACATAGGTTAAGCAGCCAATGGGAGTTGTAATTTAACTTATTATTTAGGCGAGTACTCGGAATGAATTTTACTTATTTTAGTTCAAATTCACAAATTGTACAAAAGAAGCTGCTTTCCTGAACTGACGTAGAAGCTCCTTTAAGAGCCCTTATCGTTCGCTTGTAATGTCACCGAGTGATGACTGTTGTTGACCTAGCCTATTAGTATTACTACTAAAGTGGTGGACACACTAGCCGAATGATTCGGTCGAATCAATTGGCGTTGAAATTCGCCTAGTGTGTCCGCTGTCATTCGGCCGAATTTTTTTTTATTCGGCCGAATCAAACAGGTTTGATATATTCGGCCGAATTATATTCGCCTGGTGTGTCCGCTTCGCCGAAGCATTCGGCCGAATATAGAATTCATTAGCCAATCACCACTCATATCGAGAATTCACGTGATAGATTGAAGCCATAGACGCCGCCATGTTTAATTATGTGACGTGAAAGGTGATGCAATCGACAGGTTGAATCGGGCGAAGCATTCGGCTAGTGTGTCCACCCATTCGGCGCCGATTGGTTCGGCCGAACGATTCGGCTAATGTGTCCACTACTTAAGTACTAGACTTCAGTAGCCTATTATATAATCGGTTAGGGTTCCTCATACATAAGTTAAGTTATAGTATAGATGGAGGCCAGCTTATTGGATGTTAAAGTCATATTATTTATTATGGCACCAGAATGAAATTTTAATAATCCAACCAAACTAGCAATTTAAATTTAACTAAATGAAATAAAACTCACAATACAAGTTTGTCGTAATTAAAACTAACAATAGATTAAAAATATAAACAATTTTGTTTTGCTTTAAATTAGATTTCCCAACAAACAGAAGGAGCTGAATAGATTTTTAATGTGGGAGAGAAATTGCAGAAGACGAGACAATAAGCCATCGATTCGATCTCTCTTGTGCAGCGTTCATTTTATTAATGACTGTATGGCCAGAAGTTGTAAGATTAAAGAGTGATGCAGTACCGACAAATTTTGATGTGCCAGAACACTTACAGTGTAAACAATATGCATATCGTCTGTAAACTTGTATTAACTCATAAATTATAGCAGATGAGAGTGATAAAAAAAAAAATTAAAAAAACAGACTGTTTCTTTCCATTGCACATAATCAGTAATATTACAATGTATGAATAGGCTTATAATAGTTATATTATATATTTCCTTGTCTGTATCAAAATTCATGTCATAAAATTTCATATAATTATTAAACATACACATACATGCAAACCTGAGGAGATTGAAAAGCAGAATGCCTTGTATTGAGGGTAGAGCGAGGACCGCAGGTCCAAGTTCGATGGGTGCAAAGCACCGTAAGAAATTAGCACCTTTTTAAAGCAGTACCTTGTATTATTGGATAAAAACAGCTGGTGATTTAGGTCCATGCATCTGAGGTTTTTTTTACCTATTTATATACGAAAGACTAAACAAAATGCGAATTCGTCGCCTCTACGCGAGGACGTAATGGTTCCTGGAAATTCTTTGCCGTAAGTTTCCCGGTATTTTTGTCTGACATTTGTTTTGGAAGCCATTTTGTTTGTCTTGACGACCGACACGGAGGTAGAAGTCGTAAATTATTTATACTGGGTTTTATTTATAATTGTAATTTGTTTTTTTTTTTCACACATAGAAAACAGCTTGAAAACATTTTTTATCAAGTCAGAAGGAAATATGGCTAAGGAAGAAGCAACAACGTAACTGGCAACTCACGGTAAACCCGCCGTGTACTGTCCGAGAGTGTGTATGCGAGAATGGCTCCGCGTAGCAAATAATATCCGCGAAGTATGCAAATTAGGCGCGGCCTATGACGAAATAACCACATGACATTTTGATCTCGATTAGTCCAGACATATTAGCTTATTCCATTTTATATTAATAATAATCGAGGAAATTGGAGACATGTTTTCGGCTATTTCCGTCGTTTTACCGCGAATTATGCAAATTAGACACGGCAAATGACGGAAATAACCACATGACATTTTGATCTTGATTAGTCCAGACATAATAGCTTATTCCATTTTATATTAATGATAATAAGGAAAACATGACACATGTTCTCGACTATTTTCGTTGTTTTACCGACTCATACTACGACAAACAGTATCGCCATCAGATTCACAACAAACAGCGAGAATGCCGAGACAGTCGTCAATGTAAAAATAAAATAAAAATAAAAAAAGGTCAGGCATGAAATATAATAAATTTCTTCCAATAAATTTTAAAAAACGGAATTATAAAGTGTAAAATCGGAATTCAGAATTAAGACTCAGAAAATCGGAAGGATTCCGACAAAATCGGAATAGTTGGCATGTATGCATACATAATGCAATGAGCTAAATCTGCCGATTGCAGGTCTTTCTTTAAGCCTGAAATGTTTAATAAACTATTAATTAGACCTTTAATAAATGAACACAAGACCATAATAAACTCTCGATGCCATAGGATATATCCGATAATTAAGTAGATAAGGACAGTTTGAAGCCATATTTTAATTTAATTCAAAAGTGGTGAGGCGAGGCTACACTTCGAACAACCAGTACGGTTGTTGCAATTAATGCACACATTGTGTCAAACCTTGGAGCAATTTAAATGAAATTTTAATTATATTCATTTTGCATTCACCAATTTTTTTTGAACTATACTCTACAAAAAAAGTTTGGGATATTGAAATGCAAATACCTATGCAGGTTGCGATATGATAAATAGTCATGGACATTTGACATGCTTTGAGAGTATGTTCCCAGATAAAGAACTTATCGCCCCAACAGAATTACTGAGCTGCGCATGCGACACGCAATAGCGCCATACACGTGGGAGGGGTTCATTGTCAAATTTGACACTTCTAGGAAGGGTTGAGGAAAACTGCCGCGTGCTGGTTTATCTATCCATGTAAGATTTGCTGTTTAGCGTATCTTTGCTTTAGTGTGTAACGTTTAATTTGATCGGGAGACGTGTTTGTCAACGTCAACCGAAAACACTGCAATAATTGGTCGTGGCACTGCAAGAGGAGGGGGTCAGATTGCCCAAGATCGTGATTGGACGGTTGATTAGGAGCATGCCACAACGAATTGCTGAATGTCTGAGGATTGGTGGCGCAATAAGACAAAAATCAAAAACGTCCATTTTCACTTATGACGGTGTATCTCTTTGCGAGTGAAATGGGACCGTCAGAGATAAGCCGACCATATGAACTGTTTATGTGTAGGCAATTGGCCTGTTATTAACATACATCACATGTAGTAAGAATGGCCAGCTATGTATCGAAATCATTTATGTCATAAACCATTATTTAATTCTCATATATATATACATTTATCATTCATTAGAATTGTGGCATGTATCAGTGGTAAGTATATCTCATACATACTTCATTCTTATCATGGGGGGGTTGGATGGCTGAATGGTTAGCGTGCGCGCGCTGTATCATAGTCTGTCATTGAGTCAACTTGCGTGGGTTCGAATCCCCGGTTGTACGTGACAAGGAGTAGGGTCGCCTGTCCAACTTCGTGGGTTTTCTCCGGTTTCTTCCCACTGCTAAAGACCTCTACGCGCAAGCGAATTATGGAAAAAAAATGAACCATATGTTAGTCCCGAAATGACCTGGTTTGTATCGAGTGGATGTTAAACCCCATTTCTCTCTCTCGGGCGGTAAGTTGCGAATGACGTCAGAGTTTGAAAAATGTAATAAAAACCACAATAAAAAGGGCGATAATCCAGATAAGATAACGCCAAATGGTTAATAAGCTATCGATTTACGAACTAATAGGAATTATTAAGCTATATAATTTCACAAAATATAATACGTAAACCCCTAAAAGAAATGCAAAACAGGTATGATGAAGAAATCGTAGTATAAATTTGGGTCACTTTTTGGTATTATGCACACAAGTGTGACATAATTGCTAGAAAATAAACCTTCTCTAATTTTGCTTAAATTTATCTGCATACAAAGAAAAATGTTCTGAGAATTAAAATCATTCTGATTTTATGCCTCAATGTTTAAGGCTTGCGCATGTTACACAAATAGTGACTCAGGTTTTGTACAATTTTTGAAACTGTACACAATTTTTCATGTGCTATATTAGAACTCGGTTCATCTGACCAAAAATATAACAACAGCATCCAGATTTTTTACGCTTTTAAGACAAAAATACTTCAAAACAAAAAACTTCAAACCTTATTGCTCGTACAGTGTTTAGTCACATTTTACCATGGCCATAACATTTAATCTCTATTTATCAATTCTTATGTTAAATAATAAGCCTTATAATGGACTCCAATGTTACTCTGGTTGTCCCCCGCTTTTCGAAGATAGCAGGGGACTATTAAAATGGGTTCGTCTGTCTGTCTGTCCATCACACTTTTTGGGACACAATAACTCTCCTAATTGAGCTAAAATGTTCAAACTTGGTGTAGGTGTTTATTAGGTCAATGCCTTGATGGAGTGTAAAGATGAGCATTTCCTGCCTAGGGTAAGTAGAGATAAGCAATTTGATTGGTTGATGCCTTGGGACATGATAACTTTAGTTCCAATTAAGTGAGAGTGATGAAACTTGGTGTATAGTTTTATTACATCAATACCTTGACTAACTTCGATGATGAGAATTGTCTGCTTAGGCTAAGGAGAAATAAGCATTTTGATTGGTCAAGACTTTCGAACATAATAAGTCTGCTTCTAATTGAGGTAGAATGTTTAAACTTGATGTAGATGTTCGTCTTGACCGAGTTCAATGATTAACATATCGAGCTAAAGCTAAGCAGAGATAAGCAGTTTCCTTGGTTGATGCTTTGGGACAAGATAACTTTGATTCTATCTGATAGAGAGTGATGAAACTTAGTGTATAGTTGATAATCAGTTTGATTGCTCGATACTTTTGAAAAAAAATATAGATGTGCGATTAATTAATATACTATTCAAAAAAAGTAGGGGATATTTGATTTTTAAGTGTTATTAAAGTCACCTAATGAAACTGACGAAGAAACAAATGACAAAATGAAATGAAGTTCACATTCATCGATTTATTCCAAATGATCGTTAGACTAAGTAAGGCACAGACTGACCATTATAAGGGTAAAATGATACCCGGGGTCAAACAGCAAAGTTACCACAGCATCACAACCAAGTCAGTAACGGGTAAATCCTCCTCTGTTTGCCAAACAATCATTGATCCGACGTGGCATACTCCTAATGAGACGTCTAAGGTCATTTTGGTCCAGATTGTCCCATTCCTGTCGCAACGCAGCAGCAAGTTCTTGGACATTGGCAGGACGTTGTTGACGTTGACGTAACCTCTGTCCAAGCATGTCCCAGACATGCTCGATGGGGGAGAGGTCGGGACTCAGTGCTGGCCAAGGTAATGTGGTGATGTTCTGTTGTTGGAGGTAACCTGTAACGATCCTGGCCCTGTGACATCTTGCGTTGTCATCCTGGAAGATGATACGGCGGCCATGACGTCGTGCGAACGGCACAACATGGACTGCCAAGATGTTGTCCCGGTAGTACTGGCCTGTAACACGCCCTGCAACAACATGTAAAGCCGTTCTTCCAGCAACAGTGATGCCTCCCCACACCATAACTGAACCACCCCCAAATCGATCATGTCCGATGACGTTAACGTCTTGGAAGCGCTCGTTTCGACGACGCCACACCCTCCTACGTCTGTCCAAAAAATCAACAGTGAACCTTGACTCATCTGAAAACATCACATTGCTCCAGCGTCGATTATCCCAGTGTTGACGATCCCTACACCAACGACGTCTTGCCCGAATGTGATGATCTCTCAAACAAGGGATCACGCGAGGACGTCGGGCGCGAAGGTGACCCCTATGCAGTCGATTCCGAATTGTCTGGCCACTCACTCTCACACCAGTGTCTGTTTGAAGACGAGCGCTGATCTGATTTGCTGTGATGACACGATTTCTCAAGGCCAAGGTACAGATAAATCGATCCTGGGCTTGAGTTGTCGCCCTTGGTCGACCTGAGCGTGGTCTGTCCTGTACAGATTGTGTATCACGGTATCTGGACCATAGTCTGCTTATGACAGACTGAGAAACATTCATCGTCCGCGCCACAACCGCCTGTGTTGTGCCGATCTGTAGCATGCCAAGGGCACGTAACCTTTCATTTTGGGTAACCGACGCATATCAAAATTTGTTTTCTGGTCACTAAAACAATTAAACTGATGTTTCCACCCTGGAATTCAATGCCACAATGACTGTAACATTCAAAGTCAGAGTCGTGCAAATCTTGGGTTGGACCCCCATGATGATCCCAAGCATCACCTGCATTCCATGCGGTAGCTATTGGTGCGTTTGGGCGTCACATGTAACTGGAAATGTTTCTTCTGTTAGGTTCTATAGTGACTTTTTTCGTAGTCATTTGCATATTTTAGTATTATGCCCCCAAAATCAAATATCCCCTACTTTTTTTGAATAGTATATGTGTCGTCTATTTATTTGGGGATTTCGGCGGGGGACACCAGCCTCACTGTTGGCTTGTTTTAATTCCAATTTGTCTTTCTTGGTTTCAAGAAAATTAATTGGTTGCGTATGTTACATTTTTATGATGGACACCAAAATAGAAAAACACAAATTACATTTAACATTTTCTTTATTATAAAAATAGCAAATCCAGAAAAACTGGTGCCAATACAACTGAAACCGGTTACAACTTTTATTTTCCACAATTGCGGGCGGATTTAGTTTTTTTTGGTATGGAATAAACCATTTCCCAACTTTGATCCTCCCTTGTTGACCAACGATAAACATCCCCGGACTGTTCCATATATTGGAGAAACACCTCATCTCCCTTGATTTCCAGGATCTGAAAAATATAAATATAAATTGATATGCTAATATTGAACTCAAAAGGGAATCTAGCTTAAATTGCATTGCCTGTCAACAGTCTTATAAAAAAAAAGTAGCAATGTGTTATTGTTTCTAAATATAGGCTTATCAAGATATTTTTAAACAAAGTACCACAGGCGAAAGCAATATATTATTGTAAAATCGGGGTATGTTTATTATTGTACAGTTCTAATTCCCCTTTCAATCCACCCACTTAAACCGGGTAAGGTTAATGGGTTGAGGGATGCTTTCCGACAGACTGACGGACAGGTTAATGTATAATATATCAAGCAGCCACTACTCTACCAAGCAACATTTAGATATATATGTAATTCAGCCAGATCTAAATAATTAAAGCTAACTACTCACTATAAGCAATCCTTATTAGGAATTTACAATATACACACAACCGAAATCTTTCCGTGATACCACAGGATCCTCTTCCACAACCAGGTCGGTTAATAATTATCCAATAAGCTTGATAATCAATTGTTTTCAGATATCATCCAAGTCGGAGTAGCGGGAGTATGAACCAAACGCAGGCCTTTATATAAAAAAACTACCACGCACGTGCAGAAAATGAATAAAAGTCACAGACGGGCTAGTCCATTCTGGCACAAAGGGGAACTAGCTCACGTCTGCAACAATATTTTTAAACAAAGTACCACAAAATATACAAGATTTATTTTATATTAGTAATAGAACCCAAAAAAGGTGATTTACCGACGTTACACGGAAGCCAAGCATTAAAATGTGAAATTACTGAAATATCGTTCGACGTACTTCACACGGCTCTCGTACCGGGAATTTCAGTAACCAAGGTAATTGTCTTTCATCATATCGTCTGTTTTTTTCAAAACATACATTGTTCTTTCACACCTGACGGGACACAACAAAACCAAAGATGAAACAAATGCCGTCATCACGTGATTCCAATAAACGAAACTACCGACAATGTCGTAAATATCTATTTTAAGAAACAAAAGGACCGCCTATAACGGTGGATGGGTCAGGGTGATCGAGGGAAGTAAATGTTTTACCGACGTTACAAATGAAAATAGGACACGAATAAATGTATCAATGAATGACCTTTGGTTTTTTTCATTACATTATATTTTTGGCTTGTCATGCGAAGGTATATTCTTTAGAACGACCGAATTCAACATTCTAAAATAACATTCGTAGGTTTATCGGGTCATTGCCGTTTCCAACACAAAAACAATTTTTTAAAATCAACAAACAGGGGGGTGTCAAATATGGTTTTAAATGATGATTTGAACCATTATTTATTTCATCAAAAGTAAGCATGCTTCATTTCTTTGCCTGTAATACTGATAGATAAAAAAATATTCACTGTGACTGAACCAGTTTTATATATAATATTACAGCAGGTATTGGTGCATGAATGGATTGGAAAGTAATTTTAATTATAAATCGAATTTATATTAAAGCACTCGAAAAGTGCCCAATACTGAAAAGTGACCCATTTATATGAAGGCACAAAAAAGGTCGATAATCCAGATACTGAGATAGGATTAGGAAACTAAAGAACATTTAAAATAAATATTAAATTGGATCAATATCCAATATGTAGTCGGTTATATACTTATATTATAAGAAATGTCAAACTTAGTATGTTGAAGAAATGGAAGTTGCGAAATTTCTTTTAAAAAGCGTAATTGTGTACCGCCTTTGGCAGTGCACTTATAATAAAGAAATTTTATTCAGGAAAGAAATAGTTCTTTATCGTTACATATTGTTAAAAATCGTAATACTTGTGAATAGAAAACACTTAAAATAGCGTGGCATCTGGTATGTTACTATAAATTGACGGGTATTTTACTACTTTAAAACCAAATTTGTCTCGTTTTGTCGAAATACCGACATTAAATTAATAAACTTATTTTAATATTCAGGTCAAGAACAAATGCATTTATAGTACCAGAATTTTCTTTATTTAATATAAGTTCTGGGGGATATATTTCACTTTTATATCTGATAAAAGTGCCGTTATCATTGATAATGATAGGTGTTATGTCATCAATGTATCGGAAGGTATAGTTTAGACTTTTAGCTACCGGTATTTTGTAATCCATCATTTGCTGTATTATCTGATCCCCAACCTCAAATATGGCGTTGTCAATGAGAAAATCAAAAACTACAGTGTCGGATTGCGACGTTTTATTAGAGTTTGACCATGATTTTTATGATTTATTCTAATAATTTATAGATATATTTAGACAATCATAATTATTCTACTTGTTTAGTGGTGAATTATTATGATAGATACAGAACTACCAGAATCCGACGTCTTTTTTTGCGCGTAGCAGTGGTCGAGTTTGGTTCTGTGTGTACACATTTCTTCTTGGCCCACAGCTGATCGTTTTTTTTTTTTTTGGGGGGGGGGGGTTTCATATGAAAACTAAATATTGGGATAGCGTTAGGTTTCAGCTTTCTAGAAACGATGACGGACTTGCACTTCCCATTGTCGTCTTCATTGAAATCTGTAAAATATTAATCCGCACCCCCTTGATGTTGGAACAGCCAACCGCGACACAGCAAACCATATCTAGGAGTAGGTATGCAACAGTTTTACCTGGGACCCAAAATGGCGTCATATGAAATTTCTGGCTTCACAGTTCGTGGGCTGGGGATTAACTGGTTCTATGTCCACTTTTCACTAAAAATGAGATATTTGCATAAAAATAATCTTTGAACCAACCAAGGAAATTTATCAAAATGACAATAATCGTACTATTCACATATTATTGATAGACAAATATAAAATGACATATTTACTTACACTTATGGTGTTTTTCCAAGATTTCGACCACATTAAAATAAAGTAAGAATCAATAAAACTAAACATTTCTAACAACACATTGTGGAGATTTTCAACTCTTCAATATCAGAAAAATGCAAAAGGCTTATCATATGCTGTTGACTCAATTTTCTATGTCATGTTTTGCCCAAAAATACCTCAATCCTAATTAAAATAATAATTCAAAATCTATTGTCACAACAGCCTAGAATACATTATTCACATTTGTTTATTTAGGTTTGGTGAGACTGCACCACTTAGTGACTTTGACGATTCGGTGCTAGATGGCGACTCCAGTCCCACCAAGGACAAACATTCCGATGATGATACCAACGATGAAAATAATGGGGTTCGTCCGACAGCTCGAAAGCAGAAGCGCACTGAGAAAACCCTGACACGAAAAAGCCAGCGTGAGCCTAGTACATGGAAATGCAACGTTAATGCGTAGGTTTAAGTTTTTGACAACCGTGAATGCATAGGTTTCGGTTTTTTTACAACACTGATTACGTAGATTTCACAAGTTTAACAACAGTGAATGCGTAGTTTTCGATTTTTGACAACAGTATATGTGCAGATTTCAATTTTTGCCGGACCGGCAGACGGACAAGGGCAACAATATAATACACCCAGCATTTCCATCACTGGAAGGTTCAACATTTGATGTTCGCTCAGACATTGTAAGCGGGGCTGTAGCTAGACGTTAACATCCTACACATCTGGGCTCAGGGGGATCCTTCGAAGACAGCACCTACAATGAAAAGATCGAAAAACTTAAAGGAACAACCTACACCATCTGCTACTGGGGACAGGACAAAGACTATGAGATGCAGCTCCACGAACTGGCTGCGGATTTTATTTCCGGAGATTTTGTCTTTTTCTAGTTTAATAAAATTTGGTACAGCCTTTAGTATTCTATAAATTCTACAAATGTCCTATTTTTTCGTCCGATGTCAAGGCTAGGTGCATAATGCTCCCTAATGGGCCCTAGGTAAAAAAGGGTGTTTTGAAAGGACATTACCATAATCTTGAAGTCCTGGCAATATAGTGGTGATAGCATGAAAAATAAGAAAGTTTTGGCAGTTTATGTTGCGATTTCCATGAAAACGCCTGAAACGGATCCCACTTTTTAGCCACAACCATACACATTATTTCCTGAAAGAGCAGCCTCATGGTCAATGTCATACTGCATTGCAGCCGTGGTTATGTTGGGGTTTTTTCTACTAGCTAAAGACAAGCCAACAGTGAGGCTGATGTCCCCGCCGAAATCCCAAAATAAATAGATGACACATATTAATTAATCGCACATTTATTATTTTTCAAAAGTATCGAGCAATCAAACTATACACGAAGTTTCATCATTCTGTATCAGATAGAATCGAGATTATCTTGTCCCAAAGCATCGACCAATGAAATTGATTAGCTCTGCTTAGCTTCAGCTCGAAATGTTAATCATTGAACTCAGTCAAGACATTCACCTAATGAACATCTACATCAATTTTAAACATTCTACCCTAATTAAAAGCAGAGTTGTTATGTTCCAAAGTCTTGGCCAATCAAATTGCTTATCGCTCGTTAGCCTAAGCAGAAAATTATCATCATGGAACTTAGTCAAGGTAATGATATAATGAATCTATACTCTTCTTAGTTTCATCGCTCTCACTTAATTATAACCAAAGTTATCGTGCCCCAAAACATCAACCAATCAGATTGCTTATCTCTGCTTACCCTAAGCAGACAATTTTCATCATCGATCTCCATCAAGGCATTCACCTAATGAACGCCTACACCAAGTTTGAACATTCTACCTCAATTAGAATGCGAGTTATTGTGTTCCAAAGTCTCGGCCAATCAAATTGCTTATTGCTGTGATAACCCTGAGCAGAAAATGCTCTTTATTGAACTTAGTCAAGGTATTGATGTAATGAAACTATACACCAAGTTTTATCACTTCCACTTAATTAGAACTAAATTTATCGTGTCCCAACGCATCAATCAATTACAATGACTGTAACATTCAAAGTCAGAGTCGTGCAAATCTTGGGTTGGACCCCCATGATGATCCCAAGCATCACCTGCATTCCATGCGGTAGCTATTGGTGCGTTTGGGCGTCACATGTAACTGGAAATGTTTCTTCTGTTAGGTTCTATAGTGACTTTTTTCGTAGTCATTTGCATATTTTAGTATTATGCTCCCAAAATCAAATATCCCCTACTTTTTTTGAATAGTATATGTGGACCCTCTCAATGTTGGCTTCAGCAAAGGACAATTCTTTCTTTGTCGTCCAGTTTGGCTGCCTATAGCTTTTTCTGCTATTGTTGTAGTCTAACTAGGAAGCACTAATCTAATGAATTTTGGTAGTGCCTAAATATGGCACTTTAACAAGTCGTCTGCTAATTACTAAGGCTATATATAGACATGATGTTAGGACCCTTTTGCAATAATAAAAAGAATATTTGGTGTTGTTTTCTTCATTTAATTTGTCTATGGGCCGCGACTCTTGGTGCATATGACAATTAGTTAAGACTTATATTTTATAATTTATATTTCTAGAGAGTTCCAGTGTTCACAAAAGTCGAACCAGGAAACTTTTGTGGGAAGCTATATAATTGCACAAAGATATAATACGTAATACACCTATAAGAAATGCAAACTAGGTAGGCCTATGTTTGAAGAAATCGTACTATGTAAAGTGTATTTATATTTCACCTCTTCAATGCCAAATGCCAGAATTTGATTTATGCTGGGGGATATATTTCACTTTTATATTTGTTGAAAGTTCCGTGATCATTGATAGGTGTTATGTAATATGTCATCAATGTATCGGAAGGTATAGTTTAGCCTAGTTTTTCGTTTATAGTTTATGATCCTGAAAAAAAAAAACACTTATATATATATATGCATTTGCCATAAATGGGGCGGGGTCAGTTCCCATTGGTAAACCAATTGTTTGCTGTATTATCTGATCCCCAACCTCAATAATGGCGTTGTCAATAAGGAAATGTATGATGTTTTGAAATTTTTCTTTGTCAAAAACCAGTGTCGACATTCCGACGTTTTATAATCCATTTTTTTTTTTTTTTTTTAATTCTGTCATTTAAAGCTTTGACCTGAAACCCCTACTCTAATATGGGGACCCTCTAAATGTAGGCTTCCACAAAGGCCAATTCTTCCTTTGTTGTCCAGTTTGGATGTCTATCCCTTTTTTCTGCCATTGCTAAAGTCTTAACTAGGAAGCACTAATCTAATGAAATTTGGTAGTGCCTAATATGGCACTTTAAAAAGTCGTCTCTTAATTATTAAGGCCATACATAGACATGATGTTAGGACCCCTTTGAAACAATAAAAAGAATATTTGGTGTTGTATTCTTGTTTTAATTTGTCTATGAAAATTAGTTAATACTTATATTTTATTAATTTATATTTCTAGAGAGTTCCAGTGTTCACAAAAGTCGACTTAAGATTTCCAGGAAGCTTTTGTGGGAAGCGGTTTACTCCATAATGGAGTTGTATTTCTTTATTCAACCAAAATCATTTGTCTATGTAGGAACATGAACATTCTTAGAATGATATCCCCCAGTTTTTAAACCGTGCCATGAACTACTAGTACCCTTGTGTTACACACAATAACCTTGCAGACACTAAGCAAGCCACGGATTTCTGCACCGGATAAAGTCAACATTGACTGGGTAGCCGTCATTTACTAAAACATCTTCACTGAGAGGTCCATCCTGATTTCGATGGAACACCTGAAGGATCTGATGCCTAGCAGCAAGGGACTTAGCAACGTTAATAAAATTACCGCTGAGAACAGCTGCACGTTTAAAGAAGTAATGTTTAGCTTCATAGCGCATAACCCAATGCCTGATCAATGGCCCCACTTCTTGCTTAGCTGCTATTTTCAAAGATTTTCAACGATTTATCCCGCGCCATCTTTAAAGTAATACGATGGCCCGGGATAAATCGTTGAAAATCTTTGAAAATAGCAGCAAAAGTTGCATTTCTCAATTCACTGTAGAAGTACACCTAGTCAGTAGTTTAATGGATAGCATGAGTTTCTGTCTTTTCGATTGTCAACCTTCACTCAAAGCAAACGAACAATACTGAATACAAAGAAGCAAACGGTGAAAGTGCAAACCGTCTCGAAGACAGCTGACTGAATGACGTGACGTGAAAAGCGGTAGGTTGCCCAATGACGTCAAGATTTCAAATGTAATAAAAACCACACACTCGGCAAACCTCAACAGATTCCAGTACCCTACATCTAATCTCAGCTGTATGACAAAGTCCGCCATTAGAACTACTTTCAAGTTCCCGGATTACAATAGCGTTGTCCATGACGACGATAAAAAGGGCGATAATCCTGGTAAGAAAACGCGAAAAGGTTAATAAAGTATCAATTTGGGAACTAATCGAATTATTCAGCTTATGTAATTGCCCTAAAATGTAATACACCTATAAGAAATGCAAACCAGGCAGGAAATGAAATGAAATGAAATGGAGTTTAACGTCCTACTGTTCTGCTCCTAACCTGGGCTAATGAAGACGGGCATACGCCATACAGTGTGCTATGAGGGAAATTTTGCCCGGACAGCGGCACTACGGCCTACTCTTATATCGAATTCCAACTGCCAAGGGATCTTTTACGTGCACGCCAATGTGTACACGGGACCTCGGTTTTTCGTCCCATCCGAACGACTAGACAGCTTTCCTTGTCAGCCCCTCCGTCCTGCATCACTGACAAGGGAGAACCACGCCGGAAAATCTGGATGAACTTTCTCGGCCAATGCAGGGATCGAACACCCGACCTCCAGGCTAGCGAGCTAGCGTCTTACCCACTTAGCCACGTGATCCCCAAAAAAAACCAGGCAGGCCTATGTTGAAGAAATCGTACTATGATTATGAAAGTGTATTTATATAAAGGCATCAAATAAGGGCAATAATCCAGATATAATTAGGAAACTGCAGAAAATTTAAAATAATTATTAATTTAGATCATGCAATATGTTGTCAGTTATATACTTATAAGAAATGTCAAACTTGGTATGTTGAAGAAATGGAAGTTTCGAAATTTCTTTTAAAATGCATAATTGTGCACCGCCTTTGGCAGTGCATTTCAAATAAAGAGATTTTATTCTAGAAATAAATAGTTCTGTATTGTTAAAAATCGTAATGCCTGTGAATTGAAAACACTATATAGCATGAAATCTGGTATTTTACTATAAATTGATTGGTATTTTTACCTCTTCAAAACCAAATGCCAGAATTTGCTTTCTTTAATAAAAGTTCTGGGGGATATATTTCACTTTTATGTTGAAAGTTCCGTTATCATTGATGGGTGTTGTGTCATCAATGTATAGGAAGGTATAGTTTAGCCCTTTAGCTACTTTGTAATCAGTTTTTCGTTTATGATCCTGAAAAAAATTCATATTTATATAAATGTGCATTTGCCACAAATGGGGCAGGGTCAGTTCCCATTGGTTAAACCAATTCTTTGTTGTATTATCTGATCCCCAACCTCAATGTCAATAAGGAAATGTATAATGTTTTGGAACTTTGCTTTGTCATTCCGACGTTTATTTATAATCCATTTAGCATCTTTTAAGTAAATGGCTATCAAGTTTCTGCCTTTCCCAAATGTTCATTCTCGTCTCTTAAACCGGCTCTAACTTTTTCTCAAATTTTCGTTGGGTAGAACGCTTTCTACCACAGATGGAGCAACATGTGGCAACCTCATGCCCAAGAGCACGTATGAGGTTCTTCATGAGAAACTTGAGTGAGACAAACATGCATTTTTCGGCCCTACATATCAACCTAACCAACCTCTCAACTCTTGTATCCTTCCGCCTTAAAATTATGAATATTCACCAAAACCTGGCAGAAAATGTATTTTCAAACCCTTTTCTTCGATTCTACACTTAAGACTAAAAATAGTTTTGTGCCTTGACGGCGTAGGAATATTGGTGAGCTCTGGCCATCAATGATCTAGCTTTCCCCGTGATTGCGCGGATAGATTCGCATGCAGTGGCGACACCAAACGATGTCATAATGATGGTTGCTAGGTGAAAGTATCAACATTCTAAACTTGTTCGATGGTTATTCTGAACATGTAAAGCGTCGTTGAAAAGATTTTTTATTTCTTTACAATAATAGAAATAACATGAAATAGAATAAGAATTGCAAGATTAGAAGCCCCATCTACGCAAAACAAGAGAGAGAGTGAGAAATGGGGTTTAAGGGCCACGTTTGAAGAAGTAGTGTTTAGCTTCATAGCGCATAACCCAATGCCTGATCAATGTCTCCATTTCCTGCATCAGCCTTGGATAATGCAGCGTATAGAGCATCTTTGAAGTTATATGATGGCCTGGTAAGAATCGTTGAAAATCTTTGAATAGCAGCAAAAGTTCTATTTTCAAATCTGCCAGTCTTCTGAGTCACTGTAGAGGTACACTTTCCTAATCAAGACCTTTACATCTTGTTAAATGGACAGCATGAGTTTCTGTCTTTTCCATTGTCTTTTTTTTTTATTTGGTCTTTTTATATCTTAAAGTGTGCTGGCTTAGAGTGTGTCGGGTTGATCTCGGCGTCGTTTCCGTATATTATGTTAATAAGCCCGTGATATCCTACATTTGCATATCTTAGTTAGTGCTCTGCGTAATATGCTATATAGAAAACGTGAAGGTCAAAAGAGATGCGGCAGAACGCAAATGTAAAATGTAGACACGCCAAAAAAACAGCCTTTTCCAATAAAACATTTGTCACTTAGCACATTACATTTAACTTTGGACATTGTACTTTTTACATATAATCAATGGAAAAGACATTTTAGCAGAGCATTTAATATTGGCAGCGATACCCTTCCATACTAATCCAGATAGAATTAGGAAACTGCAGAAAATTTAAAATAATTATTAAATTAGATCATTATCCAATATGTAATCAGTTATATACTTATAAGAAATGTCAAAATTGGTATGTTGAAGAAATGGAAGTTTCGAAATTTCTTTTAAAATGCATAATTGTGTTCCGCCTTTGGCAAAGCATTTAAAATAAAGAGAATTTATTCTAGAAAGAAATAGTTCTGTATTGTTAAAAATCGCAATGCCTGTGAATAGAAAACATATAGCGTGACAGGTACTACTATAAATTGACGGCTATTTTACCTCATATTAGTTCTGGGGGATATATTTCACTTTTATATTTGTTGAAAGTTCCGTTATCATTGATGGGTGTTTTGTCATCAATGTATCGGAAGGTATAGTATAGTCTTGTAGCTACTTTGTAATCAGTTTTTCGTTTATGACCATGAAAACAATTCATATTTAAATAAATGTGCATTGACCATGAATGGGGCGGGGTCAGTTCCCATTGTAACACTATCTTAGTGATAACTGAGATCAGTTTAGTGAATATATGATTTATTTACATCAGGTATATAACATATCTACATAGAAAACAATACAGGAACCTAAACTAATATACAGTTACTACTAGTCTACGACAGTAACACATATAACTATGTTAAATCCACCATTCTGCCCCACTGCCAAGGCAGCGACTGAACTCAGTGAGTCCATACGCCGGTCTCTCCGTCTCTCTCTGTCCGTCTGTCTGCTTGTACACTTGGATCTGGAAGCGTTGTTATTTAACTCGTGTTATGCTTGAAATGAGGGGTCAGCCAATCAAATGGTCTGTCGAATCGAGCGTTTGACCTTTTTTGAGCGAAACTGTGGGTAGACATTAGCGGCAATAGAAATCAAAACAAAGCAAAAGTAGATAAAAAAAAAATACATGGCGGTCGCTAATTGGTTAATCGAATGACTGACGTAATCGGGTCAAATGTCGCTTGAGCCAATCAAATGGTCTGTCGAATCGAGCGTTTGACTTTTTTTGAGCGAAACTGTGGGTAGACATTAGCGGCAATAGAAATCAAAACAAAGCAAAAGTAGATAAAAAAAATACATGGCGGTCGCTAATTGGTTAATCGAATGACTGACGTAATCGGGTCAAATGTCGCTTGCTTGGTACCCGAGGTCATAGAACGTGAACTCCCACTATAACTTGTTAGATCTACATGTAGTGTAGGCCATCGAAAGTATAAAAAACGAAACGAAATATAGATCTATATTTTAATTAGATTGTTGAAAGCTTTATCCATAAACCAATCCAAATTATCTTTGAGATCTGAATGTTGAAGCATAGTATATAAAATAGAAAAGTCAAACGTTTCAACTTCTTTGGTCAACTCGGTCACCCAAAGAACTCCAAATGCATGAACCGCTTATATCAATGATCTAGCGTTCCCTGTGATTGCGTGGATAGATGCGCATGCAGTGGCGACACCAAACGATGTCATAATGATGGTTGCTAGGGGACAGTATCAAATTCCTAAACTTATTCGATGGTTATTCTGGTAAAGCGATGGTAAAGCGTCGTTGAAAAGGGTTTTTTTTTCTTTACAATAATAGAAACAACATGAAATAGCATAAGAATTGCAAGATTAGAACAATGAAATGAAATGAGGTTTAACGTCCTACTCTTCTGCCCCGACTGGGGTAATGAAGACGGGCATACGCCATACAGTTTGCCATGAAGGAAATTTTGCCCGGACAGCGGCACTACGGCCTACTCTTTTCGCCCCATTCGAACGACTAGACAGCTGTCCCTGTCGGTCCCACCGTCCTGCATCACTGACAAGGGGAAACCACGCCGGAAAATCTGGATGAACTTTCTCGGCCAATGGAGGGATCAAACACCCGACCTCCAGGCTAGCGAGCCAGTGTATTAGCCACAGTTGTGGTAGCCTGGGCACAGCGCCTTTGGCGCGCATGCGCAGAAGCCCTAGCAACGGTGTTGCGCATGCCACTTCCGGTGTCCCTAGTACTTCCGTTGATGACGTCACTTCCTGTAAAGGGCTCGAATGTTGGTGGTGGAGTGGCTGGTGTAGAGGAAACGTTCGGCCTGGACGTCTCCTCGTACATCCAACTATATATGTCTTCCGCCATATCGGCCAGGAATGGGTCGGACACCAACCATTCTTCATCGCCGCTGTAGGCGTCCTCGTCGTCTCCCTCGTAGCCGGTTTCCATAGTCGTCTTGACTTTTATCATCTCGGCTACTCCTACCTCTTCTAACACCACCTCTTCCATCGACCAATCTTCGTGCATGCTGTGTGATTCCATGATGAAATGACAAAAAAAGTGCGACCGAGCGGCCTTTTATGCAAAATAACGGGATCAGCGTGGACTTTATAGAGAGCACCCTTTTGATAAAACCTACAGATTTTAAAACTTGAAATGAATTTGAAATGTATACTGTACTACACTATTATAAATTAGGCAGTAATGAACGAAAAACAGGCTTTGGGAAAGAGAGTCGATCCCCCTCAGCGCGGACGTCATAGAGAGCACCCTTTTGATAAAACCTTTGAACAAAAAAAACAAAAAAAAAGAATTGGAAAATGGGGTTGGGAAATTGAGTTGAAATTTTCGAACCCCTCCAGGCTCGGACTTCATAGAGAGCGTCTTCCTTAAAAACAGACTTAAACAAAATTACGCACGAATGGACGAAATAGGAATATAGGATTGGGAAAACAGGATCGGCATATCCCAACGACGTCAAAGTAAAGACGTTTAGCTATAGATGGGTTTGTTTTAGTATTTTAAAATTTCATTGTCAAAATAGAACTATTATTAGAATATGAAAACTCTTTCTGAATAAGTTGGGTGGCCCTGAAAAGGGCCGTTGGTTGACCGTCTAACCAAGGCGGACACGTTGAATAAACTGTGCGTCGTCCTCGTCCTTGTATCGGATGGCGTGCTGGGTTGATGCCCGGTTTTTACTGTCCACGTGTCCGGCTCATATACGGGTGTCGGTGGAGTGGCTGGTGTGTACGACCAGAATGGATCGTCTTTAATATACAGTGGCTTAAAGGGGTCACTTCGCGCCCAACCATGGTCACTGGCCACTAACCATTCGTCATCGTCGCTCTCGTCACGACTATGACTTCATTTATCTCTAAGGTGGTCTCCGGCGAACACGGTGTAGTTTCTATGACACTCTTTGGTTCATACTCCGGTATGACGATCACCTCCTCTAACACTTCAAACCAATCTTCATTGTCTAACATGATGTAAGACCCCATTGTTGAATGGCTTTTTATGCAAAATTATAGGATCGAGAAATGGAGTTGGCCCCCACAGCGCGGACTTCATAGAGAGCACCTTCCTTAAAAAAACACACAAAAATCGGATCGAGAAATGGAGTTGGTCTCCACAGCGCGGACTTCATAGAGAGCACCTTCCTTCAAAATAGGATTAGACCTGAAATATATTTAAAATATATTTCAAATACATTTAAAACACATTTAAAATAAAATTTAAAATGTGTACTACACTATTAAAAATGTACTACATTATTAAAATATGGATACGAATGGATGAAATCGGATCTCATTGTGTTTTTATTATGATTTTTTGTTTTAAGAAGTAGGAAAACCCCCAAAATAGAACTATTATTAGAATATGAAAACTTTTTCTGAAAAGGACCGTTTGGGTGGCCCTGAAAAGGGCCGTTGGATGGCCGATGGCCGGTTTGCCTTACAGCCGAGGGTATAGACTGTAAGGCGGTGGCGGTAGGGGAAGTACCCCATCGGCTTGCAGCCGATAGAGGTCCAACAGTTCCTCTCTATGAGCATCTAGCTCCAAGGCCTCCAACCGATGAAGCTCACGGCGGGTCTGCCGCAACAGTTTTTGGAGGTACCCTCGCTCCTCCAAAAACCGCTGCCGCTCGGCCTCCCATGCTGACCTCTCGGCAAACTGCTCAGAGAGGAGTTGCTGGACTTCCCCCTGCCACAGGCTTGTCAGACGCCTCTTTCTCTTCAAAGAATTTCCCATGATTGAAGTGTTTTTCTTTTCACACGCCTATTTCTCCTTTTATCGTGGACCTGTGAGAGAGCCTTGGCTTTTTTTTTTGGGGGGGGGGGCAAAAAACATTTTATAATATTGTTCTTACAAGGCACAAATTTCGATCCGGTTTTTTTGCTATAAAAGCTATAAAAGTAGGCCTATACTTAAAATGACGTCATGTTCTATATTGACGTCATCAATCCTGTCTATATAAAGGAGCCAGCGCTTACTGGTTATAGCATTCTACAATGGCGAATACACCAGGCTACACTCTACGTTTAGGACACCAGCGTCGTTCCAGACGTTGATTTTCGTCAGAATTGGGACCAAATTTCACCAGCTGACGTTCCAGAAGTTTTATATGATACCTCTGACAACATATTAAATGATCTTGGGAATTTGGTTGGCTGTCACCCTAACGACTTTGTACGATTTAGTGTATCGCACCCGGGACACAGGACGCCGGCATGGATACCATGGCAAGATGTCAGACCAAATCACATATTGGATCCGTTGGCCCGAATATTACAATCCAACGAAGAATTTAAGATGGACGAACGCCTGAGACTACATGTGTGTCACGTAGCCCCGCCTAATGGATCCGGAAATGGACAACCTATTATCAAAAAGGACATGAGTTCGTTTGAGTTTGAAGACTAATTGAAACGGAAGAGAGCCATCGTGGTGATTAAAAATCGGGACCAGCTCTGTTTTCAGCTTGCTTTGGTGGTGGCCAAACACTATGCCAACAAGAACGACACTCCAGAATGGGAAGCAGAAAGAAAAAGAATAGTCAAGCATTGTGGACCCGACAGCTGGCAGACACGAAAGACCCGCCGATTAATTGAAGAGGTAGGAGGTGCCTACGAAGCCTGTAGGGGCCCCGAGACCTGGAAACAATACCAACGTGTGCTGGGTCCGCAGGGGTATCAGATCAATCTTTATTCTCGACAACTCTTTGGAAAACTCATGGTCAAAGGAACCAAGTACGTCGTAGGTGGTCAGCCTAAAGTATTACATTTATACCATCACGCCAATCATTATGACGTCATCACGTCCATGCCTGCTTTTTTTGAAAGAAACTATTTCTGTGAGGCCTGTCAAAAAGGATACGATCATACGGATCTACACGAGTGTCATGCCATGTGTCACAGTTGTCAACAGTCAGGACCCCGTGTTTGGAAGACGCCACTCGTCGAGAATGTGACACATGCCATCGACGTTTTCCTAATCAGTTGTGTTATGACCGGCACCTACAACCCCGGCAATCAGGAACACCAACGATCTGTCAACGATGGACGAAATGTTTACAGTGCGGTAAAGAATGGGATATTCTGAAAAGACACCGGACATTGACCGAACACGTGTGTGGGGAATACGAGTACTCCATCTGTAAGAAATAGCATCAGCGCGGAGACCGTTGGTGCTTTATTCAGAAACTCAAATCGCCCATTGATATGACCCAGCCGGACCGACCACAACAATTAGCAAGACTCCAAGGAAAAGAATTGACTCGTTTTGTATTTTATGATTTCGAATGCAGTCAAGATACGGGAGAACATTTAGTAAACTTGTGTGTGCTGCAGTGCTGTTGTCATTTCTGCATGGCATCATCGGACCCCTGTGATTACTGTGATCCTTTCTGGAATGGTCAACGCGAATGGGTATTTCGTACATTGGACGACGTGGGAAAATGGTTTATCCATTTATCGGCACACGGTACAGTTCCCGGAGGAAGAAAATCTCGCAAGTCTACACAAATCATAGCCGTTGCACATAATTTCAAGGGATACGATGGTTTACTGATGTTGCAGACGATACACGACCATGCAATAGCCGCTCCGCAAGTTGTTATGAGTGGTGGAAAAGTGATGACAGTGACCCCTGGGGGCCGTTAAATTTGTCGATTCGCTGAACTTTTTACCCATGCCTTTACGAGATGTACCCAAGACGTTTGGCCTCGCGAAACTGAAGAAAGGTTATTCTTCACACTTTTTCAACAAGCCAGACCATTATGCGTACTTGGGTCCATATCCACCTGCCGAAGAATACGATCCGGATGGCATGAGTGTGTCTGAATGGAAAGCCTTTTACGCCTGGTACCAACAACACAAACACGAACCATTTGATTTTCAACACGAGCTGTTGACGTATTGCAAGAGCGATGTGGATGTACTCAAACGCGGCTGTGCTGCTTTCAGAGACTTGTTTATGATGGACACGGGCCTTGATCCTTTTGTGGAAAGTCTCACGCTGGCTTCGGCTTGTAATAAAAGTATTTCGCACGCATTATTTGGAACCCGACACTATGGCCATCATTCCCCGAGCCTTGATGCAGGAACCCGAAGCCGGAAAAGATTGGAAACAATTTCGACCGCGACAGCAATCTAACATAGCCTTGAGATGGTTGGAATGGGAACAGCACTGCCAGACTCTCAAAGCGTTGCGAGAGGGAAGACGTGTTCCACAGATTCGACATGCCCGGGTAAACGCTACGACACCTGTTATCGATGCAAACAAGTCGGACACTGGGCTCCTGCCTGTCCCCAACGCTACCGACCTTACCCGTCGACCCGTTACCAAAAAGAACAAAATAAAGAAAAAGAAGCAAAACATCGATGTCTCAACTGTGACGAATTTGGCCATGGATTGTTTGCCTGTAGACAGTCCCAAGAAAGAATCGACGACTTTAGAACCCTTGCCAGCAAACTGGTCAACGTCGAACCCCGTTACTGGTATTGGTGTGAAGAAGCCAACGAACTCTATCACCGGTTCAGGCAAGACGAAAAAGAAGACATTAAACCATCCTGCGTCCGAGCGTTGTTCTACGACAGCAACTAGACTAGAGCAAGATTTGGTTCATTGTCCGATTCAACTCGATGTACCACCGTTTTCCATTTCCTTGACGGCTGAAGACGCTCAACGATTAGCCCACACACTCATCATTCCAGGTGGCTATCGTGGTATGACAGAACATCCTCCTCCACCACCACTGCCTTGGATGGACAACGAATGGCCTCGCGAAACTGAAGTAAGGTTATTCTTCACACTTTTTCAACAAGCCAGACCATTATGCGTACGTGGGTCCATATCCACCTGCCGAAGAATACGATCCGGATGGCATGAGTGTGTCTGAACGGAAAGCCTTTTACGCCTGGTACCAACAACACAAACACGAACCATTTGATTTTCAACACGAGCTGTTGACGTATTGCAAGAGCGATGTGGATGTACTCAAACGCGGCTGTGCTGCTTTCAGAGACTTGTTTATGATGGACACGGGCCTCGATCCTTTTGTGGAAAGTCTCACGCTGGCTTCGGCTTGTAATAAAAGTATTTCGCACGCATTATTTGGAACCCGACACTATGGCCATCATTCCCCGAGCCTTGATGCAGGAACCCGAAGCCGGAAAAGATTGGAAACAATTTCGACCGCGACAGCAATCTAACATAGCCTTGAGATGGTTGGAATGGGAACAGCACTGCCAGACTATCAAAGCGTTGCGAGAGGGAAGACGTGTTCCACAGATTCGACATGCCCGGGTAAACGCTACGACACCTGTTATCGATGCAAACAAATCGGACACTGGGCTCCTGCCTGTCCCCAACGCTACCGACCTTACCCGTCGACCCGTTACCAAAAAGAACAAAATAAAGAAAAAGAAGCAAAACATCGATGTCTCAACTGTGACGAATTTGGCCATGGATTGTTTGCCTGTAGACAGTCCCAAGAAAGAATCGACGACTTTAGAACCCTTGCCAGCAAACTGTTCAACGTCGAACCCCGTTACTGGTACTGGTGTGATGAAGCCAACGAACTCTATCACCGGTTCAGGCAAGACGAAAAAGAAGACATTAAACCATCCTGCGTCCGAGCGTTGTTCTACGACAGCAACTAGACTAGAGCAAGATTTGGTTCATTGTCCGATTCAACTCGATGTACCACCGTTTTCCATTTCCTTGACGGCTGAAGACGCTCAACGATTAGCCCACACACTCATCATTCCAGGTGGCTATCGTGGTATGACAGACCATCCTCCTCCACCACCACTGCCTTGGATGGACAACGAATGGGTACCCTTGGTGTTAACTCTACTAGAGGCCCAAGACTGGGTCGACGACGACGTTTTACAAAAGATGATCGGTTCCATGTATTGGGTACCCCGTGTGTTGACACGATCTCCGTGCCTGTATGCGCATATGGTGCGCATGGAATACCCTTTACCGTTGTGAACCACTGTTGTGAACTACTTTTTGACTTGACTTTTTGCATTTTAGTATTTGCCGTTCCTTGTTATGTGTTCATAAAGTTCTTTGAAATTTTGTATAATAAATAGTTTGTTAAATAGTTTGTTAAATAGATTGTTAAATGGGTGGGACGATTTACCCAATATTACCCAATATCACCCCAATACAACTACAATATAACTACATACTACCTAATACTCCAACGTAATGATGTAAAATGTGCATATCAATTGATTTTTTAAAAAAATAATTAGTTATAGCGCGGGAATTGTACTTTAAATGCGATTACCGATCTCTGGCTGTTCCATTTGCCTCCCTATATCAACCAAAACAAGTAAAAACTAACCCAATTCTACCAAATACTACCACATACTACCCAATTTTATCAGTTAGCAACCTAATATTTTCAAATAGCAGTATAATTACTATAACGAATGTTCGATAATTTGCAGAAAAATGAAATGTTTGCGCAGTTATCTCCCTTTACAACCGATAAATTGCTTTCCAGATTAATCATCCTCTTTTGCTTTGCAGTGGGTTTCCAGGAGGACGAAGTTAGAATAAGAAAAACAAGTATTTTGTTGTGTATATTTTAATCATTATATATAGTTAACTACTGTATTATTATATAAGATGGCCATGGGTATCGTCAGGCGGTACCCATGTTTGCGTGGTTCGGAACCATCTCCAAACAAGTGCGATATCTCAACTCTACTGAAAGAGATTCGCACCCTATCAGCTGCGTTGATACTGCATTGAAGAGACAATCCCCATCGCCCGTAGATTTTACTGCATTGACATTGGTTTATTTGGTATACTGCCTCAATAATTTGTCAGCTACTTCGTCAACAGGGAATTTTATAGGGGATAAATCGACACGCCTCTATTTGTGAATTAGCATTTCTCTTTCTGCGACACTTCTCAGTTTGTCAACATTGTGATTTGCGGCCTGAAAATAAAATACAAAGCCTTACTTTCACTAATCTGCTTAAACACTTACAGCTCTGTCGGTTTCTTTGATGATCAAGCACAACAAAACTTGATTAGCCAATCAACAATCTTATTTCCGTTGATTAAGTGATAAGTCAGGTGGAATGTATATACGAGTAGAGCATTACACATTTGTAATAAACATGTGCAATTTCGTTAATTTTTAAATAACCATCATCCATTACGTAGCATGCAATAACGTAATAGTTGACATGAAAAAAATAAATATAAACATATGCGAATCAAAATAATAACAAGCGCTTACTCTTCACACGACACAAAATAGGTCATTTCGGGACTGACCTGGTGGTTCAATTTTATTTCAATAATTCGCTGGCGCGTAGGGGTCTTTAGCAGTGGGAGGAACCGGAGCACTCTGAGAAAATCCACGATTTTGGACAAAATAAATATTAATATTTTATGCAATTTTTTAAATTGAATAAGATACATGAAAAAAACCAAACAAACCTTTCCCAGTCGTGTTATTCCCAGGAGATAATCAAACTTGTCACCAGAACTTCTGCATATTTCACAAATATATGTTTCTGGGCTGGCAGAAAGGGCTTTTACTTCTACATCAGTAATGCCTTCACAATCTATGTGGTACCATTTCAAACACGTGTCACAAAATATAATTCGATTTTTACACTTCACAGCGCATTTACCACAATGCCGTTGGACATGTTTTTGTTGTTGACCACGGGCCATAGTGATATCGACTAATATTCGATAAAATTATGACTACGCTTACACAGAGTGTGAGGTTAGACAAGAGTGAAGAAATGTGCTTTTGGAACTTCTATTGGATGCCAGAGATGTGTGAATATACACTGACTTTGAGTTCAATCGTATATCCGGAAACATGCCGATTATAGTGTTGACACTAGATGATTAATACAATCAAAGCTGTATTTAGGAATTAAGCCAACTTTTACAAAATGACAATTAACTGGTGGGCGTTATCTACATGTTTAATATTGATAACACTGCATATAGACGGATTGATAATCATAGCCGGCGTATTTGTAATAAACAACAGCAACAATATACATGAAGGGTCTATATACAACAGAAAGAGGCTAAAACCAATATTGACAAAAGAATATCTTCAAGTGTATTATTTGGTAGCAGTTTCATCGAGAGATAATATAAATAAACCAGAACGTGATTACCCAATCAACAATCTTAACCCATTGATTAATTGTTAAGTCAGGTGGAATGTATATTCGAGTAGAGCATTACACATTTGCAATAAACATGTGCAATTTTGTTCATTTTAAAATGAAAGTAATTATGCAATGACTTAATAGTTGACATGAAAAAATATAAACATATGCATTTTTTTTATTAAAGGACGTGCCGCCTAACGATACCCATGGAGGGGTTGAAATTGTTATTTATAGACCGCTGGCCATCTTATATAATAATACAGTATATAATTATATATAATAGATTAAAATATACACAATATAATACTTGGTTTTCTTATTTTAGTTTCGTCGACTTGGAAACCAACCGCAACGTAAAAGAAGATGATTAATCTGAATAATCTAAAATCTCTTTATCGGTTGTAAAGGGAGATAACTGCGCAAACATTTAATTTTTCTGCAAATTATAGAATATTCGTTGCAGTAATTATACTAATATGCTGCTATTTGACAATATTAGGTTGTTAATTGATAATATTGGGTAGTATGTGGTAGTATTTGGTTAGTTTTTGCTTGTTTTGGTTGATATAGGGAGGCAAATGGAACAGCCAGAGATCGGTAATCGCATTTAAAGTACAATTCCCGAGCTATAACTAATTATTTTTGAATAAATTCAATTGATATGCACATTTTACATCATTATGTTGTAATATTGGGTAGTATGTGGTGATATTGAGGTTGTATTCGGGTGGTATTGGGTAGTATTGGGTAAATCGTCCCGCCGTTGTTAAATAGATTGTAAATTTTAACATTAAAATGTTACATAATTTTATTTTATTGTACACATCTTGTCTGTTGTTTTTTGCCAGGGGTAGTATAAAAGGGGGCTGGCTTAAAAGGGAAAAGTTATTTCACCATGGACGTGTCATTCAAGCACCCCTTTACCATGTTAGTGAGCGGACCAACGGGTGTGGGGAAAACGATCTTTGTGCAAAAGTTTCTTCAAGCATCGCTCTTTGATACTCCCCCTGAACGAATCGTCTGGGCTTATGGTGAATGGCAAGACAGTTACAAGCAGTTTCCTTATACCTATACGCGTGGGTTGGGCAATTTGGACGAAGTGATGGATCAAGTCCAAGGGCCCCAATGTTTAGTCGTGGATGATTTGATGGGAGAAGACACCGACACGTTAGAACGTTGGTTTACCAAAAAAAGTCATCATAGAAATGTGAGCGTAATTTACATTGTGCAAAATCTGTTTGATAAACAACAGAGGACCATCAGTTTAAATGCTCATTATGTGGTCCTCTTTAAAAATCCTCGCGATGCCTCACAGATGGGTGTCTTGGCCCGCCAAATGTATCCGGGACAAGGTCAATTTATGCAAGAAGCCTTTGCCGATGCCACCAGTACCCCTCGCAGCTATTTACTCATCGATCTGAAACCCGATACGCCTGATGAACTACGTCTTCGTACACGTATCTTGCCGGAGGAAGAACCGTCCCATGTCTATGTGAAAAAAGTATAAAAAGGCTCCTGAGATGTCCAGATTCATTTGATGTCAGCATGGCTCGTGTGAAGAACACCGTTCGTCGTCATCCACCTCCCGGACTACCCCGTGCTAGATTTCCACCACCCGCCTGGAAAGGAAAATTTGGTTGGCGCCACACCAACAGAAACCGCAGGACCCAATCGACGACGCAATGTGAGTACCAATCTGGCTCCAGATTTACGTTTATCCCCCATAGTCGTACGTGTGCCACGCCATCATCAGATTCCAGTCACGGACAATGACACCCGTCGACGTCGCCCTGCGCCGCGCCGCCCTCTACGCCTCGATGACGATGGTGTCGTCAGACGTCGTCCAGCGCCCCGCCAACCACCACGTCAGGAATTGAAAGGAATGAGGAGCTTTATTAACCGTTTGAAACAACTGTCACCCGAAATGGCTTATGGACAGTTGGGCAAGAGTACCGGGATGGCTCAAATTGGATTGTTGAAATGGTTCAAGCTGGAAGCTGAACATTTGCTGAAAGTAAATATACGACCCTTACACAAACAACACGAACGATGGGTAGAGAGAAATCGAGAGAGATTGCAACAACTGACTCGAGATCGTTTAACTGTCAACGATAAATTGAACATGATCATGAAACCCGGTGGACAGGGATTTTTCGGAGGTATCCTGATTCGAATCTTGATCCGTTGGAAAGAACGTTTGCAAAAGGCCAGAGACCCGTCAGTAGACGACGAACCGTTCAACGCGGTGGATTTTTTGGTGTCGTGGAAAAGGCCAGACAAAGACGACGATAGAAAGCATATAAATAGGATATAAATACCACATCCCTACCCATCTCTTCACTCACAACACCATGAAATCCCGTGATCTCAACATCATTCGGTCGCTACGGGCCTTGCCCATACCCTGGCAGAAACAAGTCCTGAGACATGCTCCTGATACTTTTATTCAGACTCTTTCTGAATGTTGTCGCCAAGTCTCCAGCCCGCTACCCCAATCTTTAACTCTTTTGGCAAATCGTAAAACTCCCATGAGAACAAAACGACGAATCGTTCAACGCGGTGGCTTTTGGGGTGAAATTGTCAAATTTGTGCTTCCAGTCCTGAAAACCGTCGGTCAGGCCGTGGGTCGTGCGGTAGGTCTACCTATTTAGGTATCCAGATTGGTATTCAGAGATTGGTATCCAGAGATTGGTATCAGACCCCTAAGACTACTATAAAAGGCCCTCCAGTATAAAAACCAAGACGTCACCATGCAGTCATTACCTCTCTTGAAGGTGTTATTGAACGTATCTCCAGCTTGGAGAAAACGTCTGATTCGACAAGCGCCCCGAGACGTGGTGAATTGTTTATCCGAGTGTATTGGTAATTTACTACAAGGCACCATAACTCTGACACCTCGCGAAAAACAACGTTTGCAACGTCTAAAACGTGTGTTGCGTTCTTTGGGAACCACAAAAACCTCGTGGCATCAACGAAGGCGTTTATTGGGTTCTTCAACCCTCTGGAAAAACGTATTTCCCTGTATTCAACGGCAGCTGAAACGACGACGATGAAATTTGCACGGAAAATGAAATTGGTTCCGATGGACGAACCCAGTGTCACGGTAGTGAAGCCGTACGAACCCGTGTGGGAACGGGACCCTATTCGTCGTATCATGGAAGAAGTGTCGACCGAGATGGATACCGTCTTGAAATCCCGTATGCCCGATGCCGATAAAATGCAAAAGTATGGCCAGTTGCTTGAAAGATTTCATACGATGCAAAAGAAACTCGCGACCTCCCAACCAAAGCAAGCACCGCCACCGCAAGCACAGCAACCACCGCCGCAACCTTCACCACCACCACCTTCACCACAACTACCACAAGAACCCAATGTCGGTTCGGTTCCTGTCAAGTATCGTTCTAAAGCCAAACAATTGTTAAAACACATCAAAGAAAAGACACCTTTGGAATGGAACGAAAATTAAGAATTGGTACGTGATGGTCAAGTGATCAAAGGAACGAATGCCCACGATATTGTCAACGATTTAATGCGAAGTCGTAAAACCGTGTCGCCAGCTCCGGGGTGGAACGATGTTGTGTCCACGTTAAAGAAGACACATGCTTCGCGAGAATGGGTAGGGAATGCAGACTGATGGAAGACACCAATTCGTAGAGCGCTGGGGAAAGAACAAAAGACACAACCTCGTAGGACACCCCAGCAGACCCCACGTACACCCCTGGAGGTACGCTGGACGACCCCTCGAGAACAAAAAAGGAAACGTCTTCAAACCAGTCGAAGATCAGCACCACGTTGGATCCCCTTCAGAGACTTGTAAAAACTGTTTTAATTACAGACCTGTAAAATAACAAACCTGTAAAACTCGCAAAATAACAAACCTGTAAAAACTTGCAAAATAAAATTTATTACAAGATTACAAAATAAAGTTTTTTACAAAATACCCAGTATGCAAAGAGTATAAATACTGTTAAACAGTATAAATACTTTTAAAATGGACAAGAAGTTGGCTCGTGTGTATTACGACCCCAAACATCCTGCGGGTTTCGGAGGAGCGAACCGTTTACAGAAAGCTACCGGGGTTCCATTGAAACGTGTCCGGGCCTGGTTACGCTGGTTACGGGGACAACGCACGTACACATTGCATAAACCCATACGAAAACGTTTCCCTCGTTTATCCACCGTCGTAGCGCCGTTGTCTATAAATAGTCCCGATGTGTTCCAGAGAATGTCACAATGTCACAAGACGAAGCCACGTCAACGATTTGTAAGTCCCTCTCCGAACGTCGACGTCACTGGTCTTGTTTTGGCAGTCGCATCCCGCAAGCGGAAATTGTCTTTTTCTGTCAAGTGATTTTAGTGAACGTGGTGGCAGGTGTCGCTTTAGCTCAGTTAGCCACACGCCCTGACGGTCCCCAAACCACCCTGTGGACGGCCCTCCTGTCCAGTAGTATTGGCTATCTGCTTCCGGCGCCAGCCCTCAATACCACCCCCAAAAATGACAAATCCCCGCCAGTTTTATCTCACATTGCCTAGTGACAGTTCCATGAAAGTGTATCCCGACAACACAATGTCCAGTTACCGTACCCTGCTGAATTCTCCCATCGATTTGGACCACCGAGATTGGGAAGTGGGATTGGCTTCCGTGTCGTTTCCCACGACGTGGAACAATCTCTCGGAAGGAAGTAGCGAAATTAGTCGTATGATGGTGATGATCGCACCCTATAATCCAGACGTACACAGACCAGACAACATACCGAAGAATGAGAAATGGAATATGGTCGAAGAGCCCGCCAAGGTTGAGATAAAAAAGTATCCTATTCCTGGAGGAACGTACAACAGTGTCCAGCACTTGTTGGCTGAGATAAATTCGCTTATACGCGCTTGGTTTAAAGATCACGTGACGCTCGAAACGTTGCATGCCAAACCTAAACGAAGACATCCGGACAATCCCGAACTCACGGAAATCGAAAAAGAAAACGAGAAGAATTATTAAGCCAAAAAAGATGCCTACGGCAAAGCCATCAAAGAAGAACCGATCTTATCCTTCGTGCTGGACCAAGTCACGAGACAAGTAAAGGTGCAGATCAATACGGAAGACGGCTTTAAATATCTCAAACTTATACCCTTTCTCCAGTTGAAGTTGACGGGCCCCGTGGTATCCTCGTTGGGATGGATTCACGAGACCACGATTATGCCCCGATTGGACCATTTAACGTCTTTCAAACAGGGATATCATCGTGGCCCCGGAAACCTTTGACATCAATGTGGGACACACCATGTTTTATCTGTATGCAGATCTCTTGGAACCCCAACGGGTGGGGAATATGTTGGCGCCTTTGTTGGATGTCTTTCCAAGTTCTCACGGTTATCATCGCCCAACGGTCATCCATTATCAACCCTTCAAGTACGATAGCATCACCACCATTGGCCTCTATATAAGAAACGGTCTTGGCCATAAAGTGTCATTCACCCAAGGAAAAGTCGTCGTCAAACTACATTTCCGACGAAAAGCAATTTAAAGCATAATGCAATTTTATCGTGGTGTGTTACGCCAAAAGGGCGCCAACATGAAGACGCCCACGCCCATCAACGTCTACCCGGGAGGTGTGTTGCGGCAAAAGGGCGCAGGGCGTTTACAGGGGTTACTGAACTTGGCGAGACCATTTCTGCAAGCTGGAAAGAACGCCTTAAAGACCAATTTTTTGAACCAAGAGACTTTTGGAGAATTGGGAAAAGCAGCCCTTGGTGTGATATCGGGAAAACAAAGTGTGGGCCAGAGTTTGAAGAATGTGTTCCAGCGCACCATAAAACCACGTCTCCGACAAACACTAGCCGATGTCATGTCCTCCCAAACACCCAAATCCCGACGTCGACAAACAGACACCAGACCGCCCAAAACCAAACATTCTATAAAAAGGAAAGGAAAATCCACTGGCGTCATTTCACGAACCAAACGTCCTCGGCCCGACATCTTCGATCATGGCTTCAGCAATGCGTAACGATTCCTGTCCTTGTGCTCGCGATGAACTGGAACAATTGTTCCAAGTGCCCGATACGCACACGGCCATTACCCGAGTAACCAAAATACGCAAATACGCCATCACACCCGATCTGAATCACGATGGACCGATTGAATTTCTGGTGAACAATGCCAGTATGGATTTCATCGATTTGGCCAATACAACCCAAAACCTGCAACTCAAGGTGGTGAAAGAGGATGGCACCAATCTACCGGCAGACGAACCCGTGGCTCCCGTGAATAATTGGATGCACTCTTTGTTTAAAGATGTGAAATTGAGGCTGGGAAAAGCTTCTGATACGTTGGTCACGTCTCCTCTACCCAATTACGCCTATCGAGCTTACCTAGAGAATTTACTGAGTTATGGAAAACAAGCCAAGACGAACCATTTAGACCGACAAGTCCTGTGGCACAAGGATACAGCCGGCGAATTTGATCACGCTTCACCCGTCAAAGCCAATGCAGAGGCCCCCGAACCTGCCAATGCCGGGTTGGTGGAGCGCTACAAACGCATCTCGCAGAGCCAGGTGGTGGAATTACAATCACGGTTGCATTTAGATATGTTTCTACAAGAGAGGTACTTAGTGGACCAAGTCGATCTACGTCTGAGTTTGGAAAAGCAATCCTCTAAATTTTTCCTGATGCATGCCGACAATAAAGGACCCTACAAGATTGATTTCATCAAAGCTTATTTGGAAATTCCGTTCGTCACCCTTTCTCCCACCACGTACACGCGGATTAACAACCAACTCAAAACCACCAATGTCAAGTATCCCTTGAAACGCATGGTCGTCAGAGATGTGGTCGTGCCGAGTAACCGTACCAGCCACGTCCTGGACAATCTGTTCATCAACGAAACCTTACCCACGCGTCTATTTGTGGGGTTGGTCAGTAACCGATCTTACGATGGGCATAATACCAGGAACCCGTTCCGATTTCATCATCATAACCTCAAGCACATTCGATTGACCATAGATGGAATAGTCGTGGATAATTATGCCGATCTCAACTTTGGCGATAAATTGGCCATCACACCGTACATTGATTTAATGGATCGCGTGGGTGTTCTCAATACCCGAGAAGATTTGGATCTCAGTTTCCACGATTTTATCAAGGGTTACACGCTGTTTTGTTTTGATTTGACCAACGATCGAGGAGCAGACCGGGCCTATTCACACCCCAGAACCACGGGTAACCTGTCTCTAGAACTACGCTTCTCGGCAGCCCCCACTAACGCGCTCAATCTTATGCTGTTAGCCGAATACGACAATGTCTTGGAAATCGATTGTACCCACCAAATCATCATGGATTGGTAGTCCTTTATCCACGTTACAATTGGAAGAGGCCCTGCGTTATCATTCGGACGTCTTTGGTGGCGTCTGGTCCCGGAATCACCTGTACCAACTGCAACCCCGTACCTATCCTCTAGCCTACATTGTCAATACCGACGACGAACAAGACCCTGGCACCCACTGGACCGTGTTTATGTGTGAAATGCAGCGGTACGGCATTTTCTCAATTTGTATACCAACTATAAGGGTTCTTTTACGTAAACGCCCATGTGTACACGAGATCTCGGATTTCGATGCCACCCGAACATTTAGTAGGCGCAGCCCTTGCCAGGCTGTCCCATAAACTTTAATTGATCATACTGTTTGAACTAAAACGTGTTTTTCATATAAAAGTAAATATGACTGTGTATATATTATATTCTGTCAGGTTTGGGCTCTAGGCAAATCTAGTCATCATTTCAGAACGGCTCCATATTTTGATTATACATTTTGTGAACGGGTAAATGGGCTACCTCGTCGTGATATGTAAAATGACGGAGTAGCGGTGGCTCAACGAGTAAGACGCCGAATCGCTAGTCTGGAGGTCGCGGGTTTGCTCTCGGTGTTGGCCGGGAAAGTTCATCATGATTATTTTAGGGGTGTGTGGTTTCCACTTTTCAGTGATGCAGGACGGCTGACAGTTGTCTAATCGTTCGGGTGGGACGAAAAACCGACGTCCCGTGTATACTTTAGCGTGCGCGTGAAATACCCCATGGCAGTTGGAATTTGATATAACAGTAGGCCATAGTGCCGCTGCCCGGGCAAAGTTTACCTCATAGCACACTGTATGGCGTATGCCCGTCTTCATTATCCCAGTCGGTGCAGAGCAGTAGGACGTTAAACCCCATTTCATTTTATTTTGTCGATTGTCATGTCTAAACCCACTTTTTTTTAGAGTGGCCTGTAAAGTTAGGGACCTCAAATGGAGTTATCTCCCATAAATTACCAGCGCTGCCAAGTTCGTGTTCGGTGGTATACATTATTAATAATGTCATACAAAAGTCCAACAAACGTTTGTTAGTGAAGTGCGCGAGGCAGAGTATGCCTACATGGCCTCTTACCGATACGGATGTGACCAGCAGCTGACATAGAATAAAATTGATTTCGGAGAATTTAGCGTTCCCAGATGGATTGCGGTTGGTCCACTGCATTTGAAATAACGGCTTTTCAGTCGGGACAGTAGCATACAATTGTATTTACTTACCAAAATACAGCTTTTTGTTCAAGAGTTTATGTACGCAAGAACGGGGCCCCGGTGGCACAAACTGACGCGCTATTAAACTTCTTTTAGCCTGCTAATCAACATAGCCCGGTTGGATCTGACACGCTATCAAACTCCTTATGCCCGACACAATAGTCTTTTTCATATCATTGGGTTTTTCTGGCGTGGGGATAAGGGTATAGCCGTTCGGATGGGGCGAAAATCCGAGGTCCTGTGTACACATTGCAGTGCACGTAAAAGAACCCTAGGAGGTTTATTCCCACTGGCGAGGGGGCCCTTAGGGTATAGCCGTTCGGATGGGAGAAAAAACGGCCCCGTGTACACATTGCAGTGCATTTAGAAGAACCCTTAGGGGTTTATTCCCCTCATAGCACAATGGTGTATGCCTGTCTTCATTAGCCTAGTCGGAACAGAACCAGAGGACGTAAGATCCCATTTCATTGAATTCTAGGGGAGTTGGATGGCTGAATGGTTAGCACGTGCGCGCTGTACCATAAAGTCCGTCATTGAGTCAACTGGCGTGGTTTCGATTCCCCGGTTGTACGTGACAAGGAGTATGGTCGCCTGTCCAACCTCGTGACTTTTCTCCGGTTTCCTCCCACTGCTAAAGACCCCTACGCGCAAGCGAATTATTGAAATGAAATTAAACCATAAATATTAGTCCCGAAATGACCTAGTTTGTATCGAGTGGACGTTAAACCCCATTTCTCTCTCTATCATTTCATTCTTCTTTTTTTTGTAATCGAGAGAAGAAACTGACACACTGGGGTAATAAATCTCTGACGTTTCCAATAAAAAGCAATAACGACCAGTACCGGTAGTCAAACATTAATCAATTGTCAATTAAGAGTAAAACGAAACAAAGAGACCAGTATCATCATAGACAGATAAACAGCCAATAAATAACACGTGACTGACATACACCAATAATAGTCCACTTATAGACGGATTTGGTATTGTAAACAAAATAAAAAAAACTCATAAAATGTAAGCTGACATGCAACAGATCGGACTGCAGTCCATGGGTTAATTCTCGTTTCTTTGAATTTATTCCAAAATCTATTTAGCTACTTTACGGATGAAAATAATAGAATGAAAGTAGCAAAACAATAAAAAATGAAAGTAGTTGTAAGTGTTGGACCACGAGCGTAACACACGTTAATTCTCGCTTGTTTGAAAAGCTCTTAACTTCTTCCAAAATCTATTCCGTTCGGCTGAATGCTTTCTGCTACAGATGTAGCAACATGTGACAACGTCTCGCTCAGAAGCATGCAGGAGATTCGTCATGAAATTCCTGAGAAACACAATGTTAAATCTCAATTTCGGCTCCCAGAGAGAAGTTAACCGTTCGTTTCTCTCTGGGAAATCTCGCCGGCCATGTTTCAGTCTGAATTCGGTTCCTAAGCCCCTCCTCCAATGGCTCATGATTGGCTGGATTTGTTTAAATGAAATGCACAATGTGAGTGATTCGGCGATTTGAGCGTAAAATACGCGAAATTTATGAAGAAACGCGAGTTTGAGCCGCCATCTTGGATCTTTGTGAAGAGACCGGCGGAAGGGTTACATCACTTAACATTCAAAATAGCCGGCGTGATTTCCCAGAGAGACACGAATGTTAACATCCTCTCTGGGGGTCGAGAAGTTTTTAATACATGACATTTCTTGGGCTATAGAAAGAGAAATGGGGTTTAACGTCCACTCGACACAAACTAGGTCATTTCGGGACTAACACGTGGTTCAATTTTATTTCTATAATTCGCTTGCGCGTAGGGGTCTTTAGCAGTTGCAGGAAACCGGAGGACCCGGAGAAAAACCCACGAGGTTGGACAGGTGATCCTACTCCTTGTCACGTACAACCAGGGAATCGAAACCACGCCAGTTGACTCAATGACAGACCTTATGATACAGCACGCACGTGCTAACCATTCGGCCACCCCCCCCCCCCCACTCTTGGGCTATAACATCTTTTTGAAGCACAAAAAGCCTCGCGGGTATCTTCTGAATCAAAATATTGAAGAGGGTTGGTTCACCACTCTGCAAACCTCAGCAGATTCAAGTACCCTGCATCTAACCTCGACTGTATGACGAATTCCGCCATTGTAACTACTTTCAAGTTCCCGGATTACAAATGGCAGCATCAGACCATGCACTGGGCTTTATACCAATAAACGGCCTTGTTCATTTTGAGCAACAGGGTGACTGGGGCACATTTAAAACAACCTAAATCAAGCATGAAATTCATAACACACCAGATCACGACCAAATTACAGAATCAGCATGAAATTGTAATTGAATGAATTTACGGCGACGCCAATATAATATTTCGTGACTTATCATGATGAACTGGATAATAAACATCAATTACGTCACTGCTAATAACCGAATAAAGAAAAAGGAATTTCCTTTAACATGTTTCCCCAATTCGTCAGCCATCTTGGGTGGAAGAAATTTATTACTACTTGACAGTCTACTGTATGTAATAATTATTAACGAAATGGGGTTCAATTAATGTCTTGTTGTTCTGCTCCTATACTGGGCTAATGAAGACGGGCATACGCCATACAGTGTGCTATGAGGGAAATTTTGCCCGGGCTACGGCCTACTCTGGATGAACTTTCTCGGCCATTGCAGGGATGGAACAACCGACCTCCAGGCTAGCGAGCCAGCGTCTTAAACACCGTGGCCCCCACAATTAGTGATGAGGGTGATGAAACAGGTGTTGACATGACACTAATAACACGACAGATTCTTTTTCCGATTCATTTATCAAAATAGTCAAACAATAATATAGATCATCTATATACAAACTCTCCCGATACGATTATAGAATTAAATATTCCAGTTTATGGTCTTGGTGACTGACCATTATCCAGTAATTTTTATCATAGGAAATGATGAAAACATCAAGCGACATTGTCATCTTGAAAACGAATATAGAAATTTCAAACATTTCAATGAATATACTTTTTTAAATGACCTTTCCCTGCAAAGCTTTTCAGCTATTGAAACTATAGATGATGCAAATATGACATTGGAAGTATGGTATAATAAATTTAATGTTATATTCTTAATCTACATTCACCAAACAAAAAACGAAAACGAATAAAAAATCATAAACAACCAGAATGGTTTAATTCAGAAATCAATAACGCTCGAAAAACAAGAGATTTTTACCAGAGGAAAAATGATCATATCAACTACAAACTGGCGAAACAAAACCAAAAATTTAATAACAAGTTCTAAGTCTAAATATATCATAACTGCCATTCAAAAGAACAAAAACTCAAAATAACAATGCTATGGGAATTAAAACGAATTGTAGCTATCCGATGTCTATTAAGTCATATAATAAAGAATATGATTTATCTGATATTGCTAATATTATGAATAATTATTTTACCAATTTTACCGATGATATGAACCCGTATATAATCCCCTGTCCAATAAATATTGTGAAAAGATCGATAAATTTGATCACAAAACAATTCCTCCTAACAAAGAAATATACTATAAATTATGAACACAAATATCTAAATATGCTTGTTCCAAGTAAGGCTACTTGTATTGACTCTATAGGACAAAAACTTCTAAGAATGTCGACAGACAATATTTTTAAATCATTAACTTACATAATAAATTGATGCATCTCAAAAAGTATTTTCCCTGAACAATTAAAATTTGCTTAACTTATCCCAATCCACAAGAAGGAAGACAAGGATCTACCAAATAATTATAGACCTGTTTCTGTCTTACCCACAATATCACAAATATTTGAAAAGCACATTAGTTCTCAAATTACAGAATATTTTGAAAAATACAAACTATTTTATGAATTTCAATCTGGTTTTAGAAAAAAATCATTCATGTTCAACAGTCTTATTAAGAATAACAGATATCTCGCTCAAAGAAATAGACTCGAGTAATATGACCGGAGTTGTTTATCTCGATCTTAGTAAGGCTTTTGATCTAAAAGACCATAGATTAATAGATTAATCCTCCAAAAATAAACTAATTTCATCCTATCTGGAATTTCGAAAGCAAAAAGTAGTCTTAGGGGCATGTCATTCAACTGTTACTGATGTGAAATGTAGGGTCCCACAGGGAACCAATACTGGGCCGTTACTTTTCCTAATCTGTATAAACGATCTCCCATTTCATTTCAGTAAATGTCATACTGATCTTTTTGCTGATGACAGTACCCTTCATTTTTGTAGCAACAATCTAGCTAATATACAGATTGCCCTTCAAGGGGATTTACTAAAAGTATTTAATTGGTGTAATGATAATGGTATGGTAATGATTGCTAAAAAGACAAAAGCTTATCATTAAAAATTAATGGAGATTCGTTACAAAATGTATCTGACGGGGTGTTATTAGGACTTACTGTTGGCCAAAATTTAGATTGGAATCTCCACATTAACAAATTTTCCAAAATCATATCCTCCAAAATCTACCTTCTGACAAAGTTAAAAACCTTATTTACCACAGAATCTTAAAATTTTATTTTTCATCGGCTATATTTTACCATACTTAGATTACTGTTCCACAGTTTGGGGTAATGCCAATAAAGGTAAACTAGAGGTCCTGTATAAACTTCAAAAGCGTGCGGCAAGGAGCATTTTGGATGAAAAACCAGATTCACACTCGTCACCTTTGTTTCAATCTCTAAATTGGCTCGCAATCTACCAACGTATTCTTTACAACCAAGACATTTTTATATGATATTTATATAACACATTCCGTAAAAATTCTAAATTGACCGAAACTACCATGATATTGAGATCAGAAAGTCAATTTAAATTAGCAATTCCAAAAAGTAAGAAACCAGCGGCTGCCAGGCAGGATACGCTCACATTTTCGAGAGATGGATAGAGAACAAGCTAACAAGAAAGTGATTTTTCCTACTATCAAGGGCCATAATTCAGGAAATTACAATTCAATATGCGCGAATATCAAAAGGAACTGGGACTTTGTGTTCTAAACTTACAGTTCAAGTTTAAACAAACTCGGATAAAAATTGTGACCTCTATAGGGTCCACAACCTTGATATACCATATTTTTACGCTATTTGAGAACAAACGGCGGCCATTTTGTCTGTCAATTTTGGGTTGATTTTCATGAAATTCGAATTCAGTCGTCTTTAGGGTGTAACAGTGATATAATAATACGGTTTTTTAAATCGGATAAAAATTATGACCTCTATAGGGTCCACAAGCTAAAAACGCGATTTTTCGTACAATCAGGGGCCATAATTCAGGAAGTTACGGTCCGATATGCGCGAATATCGAAAGGAACCGAGATCTTTGGGTTATAAACTTACATTTCAAGTTTCAACAAAATCGGATAAAAATTGTGACCTCTATAGGGTCCACAAGCTAAAAACGTGATTTATCGTACAAACAGGGGCCATAATCCATGAAGTTTCGATCCGATACATGCCAATACCAAAAGCAGTCGAGATCTTTTGGAGATAAACCTATATTTCAAGTTTCGTCAAAATCGGATAAGAATTGTGACCTCTAGAGTGTCCACAAACAAATTGTGGACGGACGTCCGGACGGACAGGGGCGACGGCATAATACGTCCACATGAAAATGTGGGCGTATAAAAAGCAATGAGAACATTCCAATATACCGCCTTTTATATTCTGGAATTTACTACCTCAAACTGTGAAACGTGTCTTCATTTTTTTATCTTAAAAAAGGAGTTCGTAAAAAATATCAAATCTTTTAACCCTTGTCAATTACTGTTGTCCTCTGAATGTATGTTTATTTGCCATTTTTTATCCCGCGCCGAACGAAGTGAAACTTTGCACACATATCAACCTATTACAGTAGTTGTGCCTTTTGCTATTTAGGAATTTCTGGGATTTATATTTTTTTGTGTTTCCATGGAAACAAAAATGACTTAGTTTTTGGTGTACAATTTTGTTTCCGAAGCATATCTCATAAACCGTTCAAGATATCTTTCTGAAACTTTGCACACACATCAACCTATTACAGTAGTTGTGCATTTTGCTGTTTAGGAATTTCTGGGATTTAAATTTTTTGTGTTTCCATGGAAACAAATTTGACTTAGTTTTTGGTGTACAATTTTGTTTCCGGAGCATATCTCATAAACCGTTCAAGATATCTTTCTGAAACTTTGCACACACATAAAACAAGATGACTAGTCATCAACATCCCGCGCCCTTGCACGTTACTGTAGTTGTGCCTTTTGCTATTTATTAATTTCTGGGATTGATATTTTGTGTGTTTCCATGGAAACAAATTTTACTTAGTTTTTGGTGTACAATTTTGTTTCTGGAGCATATCTCATAAATCGTTCAAGATATCTTCATGGCACTTATTTTGAATTTCTCAGATTTGATAATTTTATGTGTTTCCATGGAAACACATTTGACTGTTCAAGATACCTTTAAATTAATTTTACCCATTATTTTATTTTCTGAAATCACGCCTTCCGTCCTGATTTTGTTTCTGCAGCATATTTTATTATCTGTTCAAGAAATCTTTTTGAAACTTTGTACAAACATTAACCTATTATAGTATTTTATTTTCTGATGTATAAGTTTATTGTTTAACATACAGCAGCTAATTGAGGTAGGCAAAGGTTGTTGTGCAAACCTTACAGGGAGTAGCGACCCTGCCTTGCCGAGTTACTGTGATCAGAGTATGAAATTCTGTGAATTGATATTCCATGTGTCGGAATATGAGATTTGTCTAAAGCTCCAGTTCCCTCCACTTGCAAAATATCTCTATTTTCTATGTAGTCATGTCTGATTTTTAAAACCAGAGCTTAATGTCATAAATTATCTCAAATCTTCTAGTAAATAGCAATCAGTCATTAGTTTTCAGAAATAGAGAGCAATATCTACTAAACAGGGCCACAATATTAGGACCAGTGACACTGTTTGCGAAATCTGATACATTTTTATATTGATTACCAATAGCATAAACAAGTTATTTTTCCTTATTTCTTCCGTGCAAGGGCGCGGGATGTTGATGACTAGTCATCTTGTTTCATTTCGTTCTTGTTTGTTTGATATTTCTTTATCATAAGCTTATATAATATGATATATATGCACTTTGTAAATATTATTACTGTGAGGTTGCTAGTTTTATAGAGTAGAGGGACATTTTGAAAATTAGAACCCATGTACTAAATATATGTTCCCACAGAAAATAAAGTCATTATTATTATTATTATTAATATCGTCCATGTTATTAATGTTTATGTTTATAATATTTTAACGTAGATTACACTTTTAAAATTGGCTAAACATCTGCATTTAAAACGAATACCTTCAGACGCAATATTTGCTGTTGTATAGTCTAGGTGTTCGAGACTGTTGTATAGTTTAGGTGTTCGAGGCTGTTGACGCTATTATTTATACTAGTAATTAGTCTCTATCATCCAGAAAAATAATCTACGACTATTGGTCTGGATGCGTTGTCAACATTTAAGAATAACAGGTCATTGGATCGATTACCCGGTCTTTTACATTATCATAAACAGCGGCTAAGGGAGGTAACTCATCCTAAAAGAAGATGATGACGCCCATGAAATTAATTTAAGAAAGCCTTTTCAAATAATCCATTTGATTGCATGCACTGTTCAATATCCAACACTTTTAATTTTTTTTTACTGTAAAATTTCTCTCTTCATGAGCCATATCTATGTTTTTTTAAATTAATCCTAATTCGTCGTTACGATTCATGTTTGGTTATATTAACAAGAATTATGGGATTTATTGCGGGAGGGGGCGCAACTCTTACTGGATAATCAACCACATTAAAAACCCAACTCCCGGTTATGCATGGGCAATGGACTTTACGTCAAATATTGACAACGGTCCCAGATCCCCCGTACGTTGAAGACTAGGAGGTTCTGGGTGACCAAGACTAACTTGTAATCCGGTTTTGTTTTTAAAAAATGGGTTTTAGCAACTGGATTTGAAACCAAAACCGGCAAGAAAACTAACTTTAGATGCCATATTCGCTGATCATCTAGGCTGGTTGTTCGAGGCTATAGAAGTCATTGTTTATACCAGTATTTTGACATATATCAGAATTTATTCTTTTGTTAAGAAATGGGTTTGAAGCGAACACACCTGTAGCCATATTTGATGTTATATAGTCTGGTTGTTCGAGACAATAGACCCGATTATTTACACATCTAACTGTAGAGCTGGTGTCCAGATTATAGACTCACGTTTTTTCTTTATATAAATCGCATCTTCGCCATATTGTATTAATTCCTTTCGGCGGTCCTCTTTCAAATTGTTCATTAATGTCGACTCTTTTGTCGTCATAACAACGCAATCCAAATCAGTTATTTGAAACTGATCGGAGAATTCGCTGACGTCGATAATCAGGGGTTGGATAATCGTTTTCTGTTGACAAAATTCCTCCACACGTTTCAGAACCTGTTTGAAGTATTTCACTTCTCTAGTGAAGTCACTGAATTGGGTAGAAATTTGATTTTCTAGTTTCTTAAGAAAGAAATCATACAGGGCGTAATCCAGTGGCGCCCACTGTCGATGGAGTTGTCGGTCCTGATCGGTTATTTCTATGGAGCTGTTCAACTTTGAAACATTGGCTTTAATATAAACAATATCCTTGATCGACCAGCGTAACAGCCGTCTCATTAAAATTATCGATTCATCGAATTTCTCCATCACAATAACCAAATCAAAGAAAGTCCCAAGACGTTCCATATATTCCTGAAATAGGGCCATATTGTCATTCAAAGCAGGTGGGTAGCCGAAATCTCGCGCCATTCCATTATGTGTGAATGACGTCATATCCTCGTCGTAGCGCTTTGGATCTCTTAGATAAACTCTGTGTGGATTGGGTCCACTGATGTTTTTTATATACGCTTGAGGAAACACTCTACGTATGTAATAAAACGCGGATATCATTTGTTGAAAAGGCTCACGAACCGAGGCTATATAGACGCTATCACTAGGTAAGTAAGTTCTAAAGCCGACCGCGCTAAAGATCACGTGATTAAACAATATGTCAAACGTGTGGTTTGTAGGTATGGGGAAAAACTTCCATGATTTAGGGTGCGCGTTTTTTACACTCAAATGATGCCCGTCTTTAGGTAGCACGGCGGTTAATTTTCTACTTTGACTGAATCGTATCATCATATTCTCTATGGTGGTGCTGGCAGCTTTATGAACTTTCAAGAATCCAATATGGCGGACCTCTCTCTTAAAAATGGACATTTTCGTGACGTCCATACCAAATAAGGAGGAGGATGCTATAAACATTACTATTATTCCGGCCACTATTCTGAAATAAATATAGTTATTTTACAGTGATTATATAATTATTTAATTATTTTCTAAGCAAAATAAAAATATTTGGCTTAATATGGCGCGGTAGCCTGCTATTAGATACATTACAAATATCTATTAGAAATTAAAAGTTATATTAATTATCCCCCCATTATCAAATATCCATCTGTTACAGCGTATAAGCCTGTGTATTATACCACCATTAGACTTATATTACAATTTAGATCATATTACTGTTATCAATTACAATAGTTCAAGTAGGAGGGGTGTATGTAACACGGAGTAGAGTCGCCCGTCCAACCTCGTGGGTTTTCTCCGGGTCCTCCGTTTTACTCCAACTACTAAAGACCCCTACGCGCAAGTGAATTAGTGAAATAAAATTAAAACCATATGTTAGTCTCGAAATGACGTTAAACCACCTCTCTCTCTCCCTCTCTCTCTCACTCTCTCTCTCCGTGACAATGAGTAGGGTTGCCTGTCAAACTTCGTGGGTTTTCTCCCAGTCCTCCGGTTCCCTCCCACTCTAACGAGCGCTACGCACAAGCGAATTATTAAAATAAAATTGAACAATTGTAGTAATATGGAGAGCAAGAATTTGTGCTAAGAAACATCTATGTAAAATTATATTATGGTTTTGATTAACTATTCTCCATTGCCCAAAATAATAGCTATGGTATAAGTTAATTCTGAAACGCAAATTAAAATTGTTTATGAAATATTGTAACAATAAAAAGACATGGGGTCTAAAGACAAAGAATGGAGAAATATGATGGCTGGAACAATAGCGTTATCTTTCATATTATTGATTCTCACGTCATAACCATAAATATAGAAAGTATATGCTGGTTATGGTGATACGTTAACTGAGCTATCGATTAATGCGCATGTTGGTCATACACATTTCTCTTTGTTATAAAACATGTATCATATTTGTTGACCAAATTAGGTAACAATCCCTGTCGATATTCAGATGGGGGTGCATGTCAATTCCATATTTAGAACTTAGCTGTTACCAGCCTTTAGATTAACACCTCAGACAAAGAAATATGCATCTATAAAAGAAGGTGGACAAATAGCATTCGACAAAGCTCACTCCGGTCATACACAGCGTGAAGACCGAACATTGAAGATCTGATAGTACTACACCAATTCTTGGACCCGAAATGACCTAGTTTATTTCGAATGGACGTTGAACTCTCTCTCTCTCTCTCTCTCCCTCTCTCTCTCTCTCTCTCTCTCTCTCTCACTGTGCTTGGAATATTTGTTTTTATATATTTAAATAGAACAACCAATAAAAGCAATTTATAACTTACATCGCCATTCGGACAAATATTCTTTGTAAACGTTGCATTTCATATAACTGAAAGAAAAACAGGTGCATCTGAAAATTGTATATTATTCTTCAAAGAACGGGGGATGGTGGGTAATTGAGGGGATTAAGGCGTGCCCTTTAGAACATAAGGTCTGCCATTGAGTCAAGTGGCGTGTTTTCGATTCAGGGGGTTGGGTGGCCGAATGATTAGCGCGTTCGCGTTGTATCTTAAGGTATGTCATTTGGTCAACAGGCGGGGTTTCGATTCCCCGCTTGTACGTGACAAGGAGTAGGGCCGCCTATCCAACCTCATGGGTTTTCTCCGGGGCCTCCGGTTTCCTACCACTGCTAAAGCCCCCCCCCCCACGCGCGCGCAAAGGAATTATTGAAATAGTGTTAGTCCCGAAATGACCTTGTTTGTGTCGAGTGGACGTTGAACCCCATTTCTCTCTCTCTTTTTTTTCTCTCTCTATCTCTCCCGGCCAACACTGGGAGCGAACTTAGAGAGCCAGCATCTCATCCACCGAGCCACCGCGGCCCATTAATTAAAACCGTTTATACTTACATATAATATATTAGTTTATTTAGAAAGCGTCTCCACGTTACAATACTGTAGCAATACTAAGTAATATTTTATACAATTCTAAAAAGAATCAATATAGAATCTATAAATATAATCGATAACATGACAGATCATAATATTAACATTTCAAAATATCGATACATTGATACATATAATAACATGGCGGTCCGGATCTCTAGAATTACTCACTCATAATTGGATAAGAGATCAGAATAGAAAGTGCTGGATGTGGTGTTTGATTGCCTGAATGATTTAGGGGAGAGGTCAATTCAGGACAACAGAGGGGGTGGGGGTAAAAGGGCCGTTTACCGTGGGAGGCTATGGTCCAATGATTAAATTCCCGTGTACGTATACATGTACCACAGACTTGATGTCAGTCTATTTAATATCAATCATTAACCGGTCGAGGGGGTGGGGAGGTCGGGGTCGAGTGGGCGTTACATCCACACATATATATATATATATATATATATATATATATATATATATATATACAAATTCCAAATTTTCCCTTTTTATAAAATGAAAGTCGATGACACCACGAAAAGGAAATTAATGGAAAACCATTTTATTAAAAAATACGTTCCTCGACTTAATAGTCAATAAGTAACAATTGGCCATTAGCTTCATTAATTTTCTTAAATCTATCCCATGATTATCTTCCACTCATTGTTCCTAAATTGAACCCATATACTACAGATTAACACACGTGTGTACATGTTTCTATTAATTAACGATATACTATGTAACCATAGACAATGGTAACTACAGCCAATTAAAACCACAGTGTTACTATGTAAATATGTATAAATACACTAAACTGTCCATCTTTATACAATGACATTATTTATGAATAGTCCCAAGACGGACGAAAAGTACTTCAAAATGTTAAAATGTTATTAAACCAGTGTTGAAATCAGTTTGTGTCGGCATACATTTTATCTTTTCGTCGTTTACCGTGAAACAAAGTAGTGCAGCATTACGGTTGTGCTAATATTTCTGGATATATATATATATATATATAAAATAGGTAGATACAACGCCTAGCTAATATGGGGGGTTGGATGGCCGAATGGTTAGCACGTGCGCGTTGTATCATAAGGTCTGTCATTGAGTAGTTTCTTTAGGAACTGTCATCGTCCGCTCAGAGACAGTTCCTAAAGGAACTAGTCATTGAGTCAACTATCGTGGTTTCGATTCCCCGGTTGTACGGGGCCAAGGAGTAGGGTCGCCTATCCAACCTCGTGGGTTTTCTCCTGGTCCTCCGGTTTCCTCCCAATGCTAAAGACCCCTACGCGCAAATAATTATTGAAATAAAATTGAACCATATTGTTAGTCCCGAAATGACCTAGTTTGTGTCAAGTGGACGTTAAACCCCATTTCTCCCTCTCTCTTAAAATTGTACAAATATTTACACAACAGATTTTATTTAATCGTCAATGTATTGCTAGCGCAAGCGAATTATTGAAATAAAATTAAACCATATTTTAGCCCAGAAATGACCTAGTTTGTGTCGAGTGGACGTTAAACCCCATTTCTCTCTATATATCAACCAGTCATTGATTATCTTCCCTCTATCTTGGGATCTTTACAAACGAAAAGATTTGAATAAGAACCTGTTTACAAATGACTTAATCAAGTGAATGATCTTCCAGTTGGAAGTCATCAAATTTGAGACGCAATCCATCATTGATTATCGCCTAGTTTATTCCTGTTTTCATCTATTGTTTGGACCTAATTGATTCTTTTAGTAACTTATAATTAATGCTGTCTTTAATCACGCTTTATAGTTTTGTGCACGCAATATTTTAAAATTAAAAGATACGTTATGGGAGATTAGATAAAGAGTTGGCAGTTCTCACTATCATAGTTCTATTAAAGATACATTATTGGAGATTAGATAAAGAGCTGGAAGTTCTCACTATAATAATTAAAACCTAGATACTGTAAAGGGAATTTGCTGAAAATTTCAGTCAATTGATCCACTATGAATTAAGATATTAGCGATTGAATTTTCGGTCTAGCCTCGATCACCATTAATAAAGTCGGTAGGATAAAAAAAAACATAGTCTCGATTATCCAATTAATAATTAAATTATGAATGATAGTCGAACAGCAAATCGGAACCTAATCAAATAAACTTCGCAGCCTAGCAATGTCATCGAGAGTTGATTATGGTCTGGATAAGTTAATTAATGTCTAATTAATAATTTAGATAACATTTCAGGCCTAAAGAAAGACCAAAAGTGTCAGTATATTCTATTTACGTTAACTTTTTGTTAACTATTATAGTTACAACTGTCAACTCTTTATCTAATCTCTCATAATCCCTCTTTAACAGTGGGATGAAACTGGAGGACTCGGCGAAAAACACCCCCTCTTATAAACTAATGCGCACGCAATAGACGACTAGACCCGCCCCACTCCGACCGCACGCCTGATCCCAACCCCAACCTCACCCTTCCTCAATATCCTTGTTAAGGTTCTCATTACTGTTTAAAAGCGTTAAATCACTAATATTTGGGACCTAGAAATTGACACAAATATGGGAGGCAACGCATATAATAATGCAAAATGAATGTATATAAACTGATTTACGTTCAATCTCTAGCGTCTGGTTATTCCCGTCTGCACAAGCACTCCAGATAAAAATATGGCGTCACCATTTGAAATGACTTTTAGAATATGTCTAGCCTCATTCTTCGAGTCCCTTGTTACAAATGGGAGTGAAACGCATTATGATACACGATTCGTGTACCAATAGTAAACTGTTTATTTTGTCCTAAATATTGGATATGAGAAGCCCATCGTTTCCCGTTAAGATCACAACATCAGTGGTATTGATATAGAGTCTCAGCTACTTTAAACACTGTAAACTATGTCAATTATTGATCTGTCAATTTATATCAATAATTAATCAATATTAGGCTGTATCAATTATCAAAAGTCAGACCATTGTTAGTTGGTTTACATGTATATCAAAAGCGAAAACAGATACTATATTAATGTATAGCTTTGTACGGAAGACCATAAGGGTCAATCAAATGAAAAAAATATTCTGAGTGTCTTGTAATTACAAGATAGCCTATCTTGTAATTACAAGATACCATTTTATATAACTATATTGTAATTACAAGATAGTTTTCTTGTAATAACAAGCTATCTTGCAATTACAAGATAGGTTTTTTTTAGGCTATCATGTAATTACAAGATAGGCTATCTTGTAATTACAAGATAATCAGATTTTTTTTTTCGTTTGATTGACCATAATGGGCTTCCGTAGCTTTGTGTTATTATCTTAATAAAAAAAACCCACCCGAATATATAATATAATATAAGAAAAAAATATATAAAATGATCTAACTCTCAGTTAAACATATAAGTAAAATTCAAATATTAGAGAAAAAACACTAAAAATTAAATTTTTGGCTAGTACTTTCATCGTTATCAAACTATTCGTCAGGCCATTTTAATGCGTTACTATGCTGTTACAATAACGTTACGTCATAACAGAGGATAATGACTATGTGAAATATAAAAACTAAAACGAAATAACATATATATATTTATAATCAAAGGAAAGGGTTATTCGGGGTTTACAAAAGAAGATTAGCTCGTAAATTACAACCCCACCCAAATATAACCAAAGGGACGAGTTAATCATAACCACAGTGTTTACTGATACAGATTCCACGTAATTACCATTAACTCCCTCCAACCTGACACATTCCCCCGCTCCCTCCCCCACTCCCACTCCACATAGAAACATCTGAGTTGGCCAGGCTATACTCTTTTCAAATCAAGACAATTGGAGAATGGATTATTAACCCCAATTATGGTATAATTCTCATCATTGACTAGATGTCAGAATAAGGTGATTAGTACTTTACGGTTAGTTAGCAAAAAATATATGCTGGGGACCTTAGTGTGCTTAAGTTAGCGGGAATGATTAGTAAACAATGGACAGAGAAATGATCAACCCTTCCAATATATTGGCTTGATACGCCGTGTTCAGATATATACGTATATATACGGTTAAACGTATATACGAAGACATAAGGCACGCCCCCCCCCACCCTCCATCACATAAACATCGAAATACACAACACCCAAGCAAATAAACAAAACACCCAAATATCCCAAGAACAATAACAACCAAGAACAATAACAACCACCAAGAACAATAACAACCACCAAGAACAATAACAACCAAGAACAATAACAGAGAGAGAGAGAGAGAGAGATGTGGGTATAACGTCCACTCGACAAAACCTAGGTCATTTCGCGACCAACATTTGTATCAATTTTATTTTATTAATTCGCTTGTGCGTAGGGATCTCTAGCAGTAGGAGGAAACGGAAGGACCCGGAGAAAACCCACGAGGCTGGACTGGCGACCATATTCCTCGTCACGTACAAAGCACACCACTTGATTTGACTCAATAACAGACCTTATGATGTAACGCGCACATGTTAACCCCCCCCCCCCCCCGACCGAAACAAACAACAATACCAATAAATTCAAAGAGAAACGAAATGAAATGGGGTTTAACGTCCTACTGTTCTTTTAGGCACACGGCGATGTATGTATACAGGGGATCTCGGGTTTTCGAGAGGGCTTCACTAGTCCGCCGCTATAAGAAATACTATAAATATGGTTATCAAAAAGCGTAATCTGAACCCTAACCCTAACCCCTATAATAGATATCGGTGGACTAATTAACACGCGGACTATAGTGAACCTAGCCCCGAGTTCACAAAGCATTCTCAGACTTAAGTTGAGAATTTGCTCAACTTTCAATCACTGTTTATGAGAAATATCTTTGATCCAGAAACACAAAACTTTACACATGGTTTCTTATTGACGTATCTGATACATTAAAAACAACAAAATTATTATAAAGGACTATATTTTAGTTTAAAAAAAAGGGAACAAGTTTGAGTAAATTCTCAACTTAAGTCTGAGAATGCTGTGTGAACTCGGGGCCCGGGTTTTCCTACCATCAAAACGACTATAAAAGACAGTTGTTACTTCATTCTGCCACACCTAGTGTCATTGCCTTTATTTAGATTACAAAATAAATATTTAAAACAAAGATCTTATAATTTTTCATATTCCTGAAGCAATGGCCCGAGAAACTGCTCTCTGCCCATTGCTGGATTGGCTTCTGATACTTGCGCTTTTGAGGAAGTTTGTCTATTCTTCCCGTTCAATCAAATCTATCCCAAGCACAGCAACATGACAGCCCTTCGTTTAAATCTGGGGTCTTCCCTAAAACTTTGGACAGTGATTTAAGGTATTAAAAACGGTGAAAGTATTGTTCGTCTCCAAACAGTATTGTTTACATTGCATTCGTGTTGATAGCCTCGTTTGTCACGCAATTAGTTTTTCTGCAATATTCTGCTATGCTCTGGTTAATTGGGCATAATAAAATCGTGAGTCAAGACGTAACGTTATGTAAACATATTTGGTCCAATTTGGAGCTTTGTTTAAAATGTAACGATATTGTTACGCAGTTAGCTATTGGTTGTTAATCGGAATAAGGACCAGTCATAATTTGGAACAGAAATTTGCTCCCATTAAAGCAGTGTTTAGTGGGATTAGCTCTAATCAAACGAGACACTGCTAGGAGTGTGATAATTGGGATGCATTCAGATTGATGTGTGATATTATTGTGAAGAGACCACCAGTACTAATAAAAACGGTGGGTTCGTTTTGCCACATGCCAAAACGGCCAAATGCACAAAATTCGCCTTGTTGATCTAATGACCCCTATGCACAAGGGAATTATTGAAAGAAATTGTTACTCCTGAAATAATATAGTTTGTGTCGAATTGACGATTGTTATCCCCCACCCCGTCCTCGCCCTCTTTTCAGCTGATAAAGGTCAATTTCCTGATAATTGTAATTATTTACTGTGAACTTCCGGGATATGATTTGCCATAACTCTAGATGATTAATATGTTTTCTGGTTAGAATAGCAACCGAGAATTCATCAAATAATCTAATAGTAAATTATATCTCAATATTCTTGGCGGTGTAGCTGATAATCAATTATGGAAATTGCAAATCGCGCTCCTTCAGTCTTTGTCTTTCGTAAGAAATAACAATAATACAGTAGGCTCGATTATTATGACGGTATATTAGATTCAAAATTCTAACGTGCTATCGTCTAACTTCTATTCATGTAATTTCTAAATTAAGACAATGTATAATCCAATTTCTTTAAGACGCAATATGTGCCAGATTGAGCACAAGGTGACGACACCAAAAGACGTCATAATGATGGTTGCTAGGTGGAAGTGTCAAAATTCTAAATTTGGTCGACGTTCATATTACACACGCAAAGCGACAATGAGGTAGACATTTTTCTTCTTAATAATAGAAATGAGACGAAAAAGATTGAAAATTGACGCTAAACAAATAAACACATTGGATTATAGCCTACATTGTCTTAATTTAGGAATTGAATCAACTGGCGTGGTTTCGATTCCCTGGTTGTACTTCCATCCTATTGGGTATTCTCCGGGTCCTCCGGTTTTCTCCCACTGCTAAAGACCCCTACGCGCAAACGAATTATTGAAATAAAATTGAATCATACGTTAGTCCCGAAATGACCTAGTTTGTTTCGAGTGGACTTCAAACCCAATTCGTCTCTCATTATTATGGAAACGCCCCTGTATTCTTCCTCTCACATTGGCCGACGTGGTTTCTCCTTGTTAGTGGTGCAGAGCGGATGGCCTGACAAGGACAGCTGTCTAGTCTTTCGGATGGGACGAAAAACCGAGATATCGTGTATACATTGGCGTGCACGTAAAAGATCCCTTGGCAGATGGAATTCGATATAAGAGTAGGCCATAGTGCCACTGCCCGGGCAAAATTCCCCCTCATAGCACACTGTATGGCGTATGCCCGTCTTCATTAGCCCAGTATAGGAGCAGAACAGTAGGACGTTAAACCCTATTTTATTTCATTTCATGATCTTCCTTTTTCTCGTTCCAATATCAATATTACATAGAGGATATTTGTCGTTTTAGAGTGAATAACATATTTTATTTCATCGAGAAGCAAGAAAACTTATATTTTCACGAATGCGTAGCATGAGTGAAAATATAAAGTTTTCTTGCTTAGAGATGAAATAAAATATGTTATTCACGACAAAACGACAAATGTTCTATTTATTTTATGATTTTACAATCATTTTAGGTAAAAACAACATGGACTACTGCTAGCCAGTGGAATAACACTTTTATTTCACTGATAAAAGGCGGTATTCCACTACTGATCATAAAATAAAAGGCAATACATTAACCGATTAGGTTGAGAACAGTAGACAGTTAACTTCTATTTCAATTATTCTGATGGACTGTTTACACTATATTTCCTGTCTTCCTCTTCCTTGTTTTTAACATCCATAATAAAATATAACATGGTTAATTATGAATTAGATATCACCTCAGGGAGAATTAGCCAAACTCTTTGTCATATGATCTCATTATCTCGCTGTTTATAAAAAATACTGAGGAAGACAAATTGTCCGCAGGTAAAATTTCTCTTTTAAGTATTGTTTGTGTGTAGGGGGTTGGGTGTAGGGGGTTGCGTGTAGGGGGTTGGGTAGTTGAATTGTTTAATGCGTGTGCGTTAGATCGTAAGGTCTGTCTATGAATCACGTTGTGCGGCTTCGGTTCCCCGGTTGTACGTGACAAGGAGCAGGGACGCCTGTCCAACCTCGTAGGTTGTCTCCGGGTAATCTGGTTTCCTCCCACTGCTAAAGACCCCTACGCGCAAGCGAATTATTGAAATAAAATTGAACCATATGTTAGTCCCGAAATTGATCTAGTTTGTTTCGAGTGGACGTTAAAACCCATCTCTCTCTCTCCCCCTCTCTCTCTCTCTCTCTCTCTCTCTCTCTCTCTCTTTCTCTAAAATATAGGTAGATACAACGCCTAGCTAATATGGAGGGTTACATGGCCGAATGGTTACGACGTGCGCGCAGTATCATAGGGTCACCTGTCCAACCTCGTGAGTTTCCTCCGGGTCCTCCGGTTTCCTCCCAAGCGAATTAATGAAATAAAATTGAACCATGTGTTAGTCCCGTAATGACCTAGTTTGTGTCGAGTGGACGTTAAACCCATTTCCCTCTCTCTCTCCCTAGCTAATATATATATATATAAATTAAGTTAAAGAAAGAAATGAAAATACGAATTTAACGGCTAGCGCTTTCTGTTCGTACTGAACATCTTAAATTAGTATTTTGTTGTCTGACTTTGATTTAGTTTATATTATATTATATATCTGCGTATAGTGCGGCCCTCCTGCTCAGCATATTAATATATATGATATGACGAATCATCTGTAAATGTCAATTATCTGATCACGGCTGTCAATCACCGACTTTCATCTTGGCTGATTACAATCACTCAGTTCATTTCCACGGATATTTGACACGTCATAAAGACCGCGATGGAAGCCGTCGTGATATATTAGGTAGCGTGTATAATTTAATGTTCTAAGTGAGGAAATATTTCAATGATCGTTGTTCAGTAAACAGAAAACAAGTCTCTGAATTTTAAGATCGAAAAATAGGAAAATAGGGAAAGTGTTGTGCTGTTCAGAATAACTCAGTAATCCTCGATATTAGTTTATATATTTAATCTCTTGATCTTGGTGTGTTAAGGGGTTCTATAAAAGGGGAATTATTTAACTGGACTAGGAAATATTTAACTTGGATAGAAACTATTTATTTGGAATAGGAACCATTTCACTAGAATAGGAACTATTTCACTGGAATAGTAACTATTTCACTGGAATAGTAACTATTTCACTGAAATATAAAATGTTTAACCGGAAATATTTAATTTGAATAGGAAATATTTAATTTGAATAGGAAATATTTAATTTCAATAAGAAATGTTTAATTTGAATAGGAAATTGACTAGGAAATATTGAATTGAATATTTAATTTGAATAGGAAATATTTAGTTTGAATAGAAAATATTTAGTTTGAATAGAAAATATTTAGTTTGAATAGGCAATATTAATTTGAATAGAAAATATTTAATTTGAATAGAAAATATTTAATTTGAATAGAAAATATTTAATTTGAATAAGACCAATTTAATTTGAATAAGAACTATTTAACTTGAATAGGAAATATTTAATTTGGATAGGAAATATTTAACTGTAGAACTATTTGACTATAATAGGAATTATTTAACAGGATTGGGAATAATCAATTTTAATAGGATATACTGAACTGGAATGGCAACTACTTTATTCAAATAGGGAATATCTACTTTTAATAGGAAATATTTAGTTATATCCAAAAGAGGATATTTTACTACAGCTTCGGGAGAAGAAACTCACTTCATGTAAGTATACTACTTTGTTAAATGAAATGGGGTTTGCAGTGTGCTGTAAGGAACATTTTGCCCAAACAACGGCGGCGCCATAGGGGCTCGGTCTTCACGTTAATTCCGAGTGAACCATCGGCTATATTTCATTGAGCCACGGTTAATTTCGAGTGAACCATCCGCTATTTCATTGAGTCACCGTGGCCCCACTGCTTTGTTAAGTCTTAAACAAAATGTGTTGATTTGTTATGTGTCTAACAGTTGTTCTCAAAGTCTTCACAATAAGGGTGTGTTCTGTCACATTCCAGAGAAATCAGTATCCAGACATAAAAAAATATCGTAACAGGTTTTGTACGTGTTGCATAGGTGTAACTTAAGTATCCGGCGTGACCCCCCCCCCCCCCCCCTTGTCAGTGATGCAGGATGGAGGGCCTGACAAGAACAGCTGTCTAGTTGTTCGGATGGGACGAAAAACCGAAGTCCCGTGTACACATTGGCGTGCACGTAAGAGATCCCTTGACAGTTGGAATTCAGTATAAGAGTAGGCCGTAGTGCCGCTGTCAGCGCACAAATTCCCTCATAGCACACTGTATGGCGTATGCCCGTCTTCATTAGCCCAGTTGGAGCAGAAAAGTAGAACGTTAAACCCCATTTCATTTCATTTCATTTTGTAACTTAAGGTATGTTTCATTTCATATTGTTTAGTCGCACCCTTTTTTTGACTTAAATATAACATATGTATCGGAAATTTGTATACAGTGCGCAGAGAGAGAGAGAGAGAGAGAGAGAGAGAGATCGGGGTTAAACCCATTAAGGTAATTGGTGAATCAATATCGTAATAAAGAACTAATTACAGGCCGGAGGTTTTTTGTATAAAAGAAATAAATCACTAACTGCAAACCGGAAGTTTTTTTTTTAGTTTAAGAGGACCAAAAACACCATTTCTTTAAATATGACCTAATGACCTATATTTAACAACAGTCTGTCGTCAATGGTGTGACAGCAATTATATATCAGCAATTTGTTGAAATCGATGCAACCTAAGACATGCGAGTTGGACCCAATCCTAACATATCTTCTCAAGCTTGTCGAACACTGTTCCATACTTTACTAGGGTGATTAACGCTTCTCTTGCAGAGGGTGTGTTTCCGTCCTCTGAAACGTGTGCGATTGTCAGACCACTCGTAAAGAAACAAGGACTTAATCCAAATGAACTAAAGAATTACTGACCTGTGTCCAATATCTCGTTCCTTGGCAAAGGTTGTTTTTAATCAAGTTGATAAGTATCTATTCAATAACTCCATGTCGTACTGCAAGTTCCAATCGGCATATCGCAAATTCCATTCCAATGAGACTGCACTGGTGAAAGTTTTTAATGACATTTTAATCTCATTGGACAATCATCACGAAGTCGGTCTGGTAATGCTTGACCTTTCAGCAGCTTTTGATACGATCGACCATTCCATTCTATTACAACGTTTGCATAGACGCTTCGCATTCAGTTGTAAAGCTCTCTCCAGGTTTGAAAATTACTTAGTCGGCCGAAAACAATCTGTGAAAGTAGGCTTTGCATCATCAGAAACGTCAGTATTAAAATATGGCGTCCCACAAGGCAGTGTGTTAGGTCCGGTTTTGTTCAGTCTGTACTGCGCACATGTTGAGGACATTATAAAGCAGCATGGTCTTGACTTCATGGTTTACGCTAATGACACTCAGATCTATTTCTCATTTAAATCCGGTGACCGGTGTACTAATTCAATAGAAAAATGTGTAGATGAAATCAGGGCATGGATGGCAGCAAACAGACTTGTACTTAACGACGGCAAGACAGAAGTCATACATTTTTATTCTAAATTTCGTTATCGTAAGGGCTGGTCCGAGGCTGAAATTTGGTGTATAGGGGTAGCGCGGTCTGGAGAGTAACATAAGCCTTGTGACGATGGCTTACTATTTCCGGTTTCAGAGTTATGCTACTTCCGGGTCATGGTTATACCCGTGCTACAACACTATTATTCAGCAGAATACTGTTTTAAAGCTCGCGTCCATCTTGTTCGATGATAATTCATGTTTGAAATGAAAGGAAATGAAATGGCGTTTAACGTCATACAGTGTGCTATGAGGGAAATTTTGCTCGGACAGCGGCGCTACGGCCTACTCTTATATCGAATTCCAACTGTCAAGGAATCGTTTACGTGCACGCCAATGTGCACACGAGACCTCGGTTTTTCGTCCTATCCGAACGACTAGACAGCTGCCCTTGTCAGGCCCTCCGTCCTGCATCACTGACAAGAGGAGCCACGCCGGAAAACCTGGATGAACTTTCTCGGCCAATGCAGGGATCGAACACCCGACCTCCAGGCTAGCGAGCCAGCGTCTTACCCACTTAGCCATCTTGATCCCTTCCTGTTTGAAAGATTTGGTACACATGCATTACAGTTATTATCCTGAGCTGGCATGTTGATGCTTGGTACATTAACAATTATCAGCACTGTCATAACAGCTATAATCATTGTTGAATATTTCACTTGTTTAACGAATAAATTGACGATTTCTGTGGTATCTTACGGACTCAAGAATAAAGGATCTGGGTGACCTAACTTTGCTCATAACAGCAACAGGGTCCCAATAGTGTGTGTTTTCATTATATAAACGAAAACTTTCACCAATTTGTAGATCTGGTCAAGATAATTTCAGACTATGTTGATCGTCGTAGAACTCTTGTTCTTTCTGGCACAGGGGGGTTGGATGGCTGAATGGTTAGCGTGCGCGCGCTGTATCATAAAGTCTGTCATTGAGTCGACTGGCGTGGTTTCGTATCCCCGGTTGTACGTGGCAAGGAGTAGGGTCGCCTGTCCAACCTCGTGGGTTTTCTCCGGGTCCTCCGGTTTCCTCCCACTGCTAAAGACCCCTACGCGCAAGCGAATTATTGAAATAAAATTAAACCATATGTTAGTCCCGAAATGACCTAGTTTGTGTCGAGTGGACGTTAAACCCAATTTCTCTCTTTCTGGCGCAAACTAAATGTATTTCTCAGCCCTTCTGGCCCCGAGTTCACAAAGAATTCTAAGACTCAAGTTAAGAATTTACCCAACTTTCGATCACTGGTTATGAGAAATATCTTTGACCCAGAAACACAAAACCTTGCACATAGTTTCTTATTTATGTATTTGAAACATTAAAACAACATAAGTTTTACAAAGATAAGGCGAACAATTTTGAGTAAATTCTTAACTTAAGTCTGAAAATGCTTTGTGAACCTGTAATTGACGATAATTATCAGGTAATAAAGTACGGAATTATCGCCCCATTAACAATTCCGCCGGTGATACCAGGTGATAAGACAATGGGGTTGATCTATAATTGAGAAGTGAAAATAAGGCATCTTGACCCGATTCTAATGCTTTAGTTAAAAGCCTCTTTATTATTTGTATACACCTTTCTACCTGACCACTGCTTCTACCTGACCACCTGACCACTGCTTCTACCTGACCACTGCTTCTACTCAATGGGGGTTGGATGGTTAGCGTGCGCGCGCTGTATCATAAAGTCGACTGGCGTGGTTTCGAATCCCCGGTTGTACGTGACAAGGAGTAGGTTCGCCTGGCCAACCTCGTGGGTTTTCTCCGGGTCCTCCCGTTTCCTCCCACTGCTAAAGACTCCTATGCGCAAGCGAATTATTGAAATAAAATTAAACCATATGTTAGTCCCGAAATGACCTAGTTTGTGTCGAGTGGACTTAAACCCATTTCTCTCTCTCTCGCTTCTACCCGACCACTGCTTTCTTGGACTACATGTACTTGTATCGAACTGGATATTCTACTTTTCACGGTTAGTGTTACATGACTTTTTAAAAAGGTATTTATTCAGAAATTCTTATATACAATCATAGGGGGAATAATATGAATAAATTGGATACAGTAACAAGCAACATAATACTTATATAAAACTGCTTCCACAAAGGGTGATATGAATATAAATTCTAAAATATCAGCTGGCAATGTAATAAAATAAGAATGATTATCTATATCAGGGTTTTAGTTAATGGTGGTATGAAGAAAGGGTGTTAAATAGGAAATAAAGAAAATCCCCCAAAAAAAGAGAGAGAGAAAGAAAAATGAAGAAGAAGGTGGGGACATAAATATTGGGGGTGGGGGGGGGGGGTGGCGGGGAATAGAGATTTGAATTAGAAAGAAGCTTGGGACGCGATGCCAGAAAACCAAAAAATGCCTGAAACGCACCAAAAACTAGTCAAGAATAGTTCTATTATAGTATTTGTAAACGTTATTAAAGCGGAAATTGCCAATTTTTAAGTTATATTTTTAAAATTTATTACAATAAAGCCTGAAAATAGATGGTATCCATAAACAGTCCTACCTTGTTAAAGAATAATCCTATTAATCCTATAATTCACTATTGCCAGTTGAGAAATTGGCAAAAATATCATTTTCCTCTTCATTTTCAAACGTTTGGAAAAAGCTACTCCATGGTGGAGAATAGAAAACAAGGGAAGTAACTGGGAGGTAATTGTGTTATTATTTCCTGTGTAAATGTGTTTTAAGTGTGAGAATGACACCTATGATCGTATAATTGTGAGTTGACAACCTATTGAGCAAAAGACATAGAAATAATTACGTATTGACTTTCTTAGAAAATTTGCAATTTCCGCTTTAAGTACACATTTCTCGGGTAAGGCTGGGTTACCTATGGGTTATGCAAAGAGGGTTAAAATGTGATCAAGCTAGTAGTAAACATTTTTCGCATATACAAGTGGTAATAGTGATTTGCAGGGAGTGGAACACCTTCATTACGGAGATTTGAAGCGTTTAGTTAGGGCTATATATTTGTGAACGACCGAGAGTACAGACATACTTTTATTTTTAGAAAGATTGTCAATCCTAAACAAAAGTGAATTAACATTCTTGTAATGGTAGTCCAATGTATCGATAGTGAGTTTGCGTTGGTCTATAAAAATGCTGCAATGAAAGAAATAATGTTCGCTACATGATAAGGCCAGCTCAATATGTCGTCATAGGTAAACAGGGCTAGCGCTAATCTCAACCCAGGGGATCACGGTGGCTAAGTGGGTAAGACGCTGGGTCGCTAGCCTGGAGGTCGGGTGTTCGATCCCTGCATTGGACGAGAAAGTTCATCCCGATTTTCCGGGACGGAGGACCTGACAAGGACAGCTGTCTAGTCGTTCGGATGGGAGGAAAAACAGAGGACCCGTGTACACATTGGCGTGCACGTAAAAGATCCCTTGACAGTTGAAATTCAGTATAAGAGTAGGCCATATTGCCGCTGTCCCTCATAACACACTGTATGGCGTATGCCCGTCTTCATTAGCCCAGTTCGGAGTAGAACAATAGGGCGATAAAACCCATTTCATTTCAATAAACTATAAACACACTTATGGAAATCGGCTACTGATTTATTTAGGCGACGTTTAGAAGATTATTCGAAACGCTTGAAAACGTTTAGAGAATACTCTTCGAAACGTCGCCTAAATAAATCAGTAGCTGTTTTCCATAAGTATGTTTATAGTTTATTTATCTGCCCAGTTACTAAATGCCACTTAAAGCGAGAATTTCAAATTTTCTAAGAAAGTCAAAACGTAATTATTTCTATGTCTTTTGCTTAATAGGTGGTCAACTCACAATTATACGATCATAGGTGTCATTCTCACACTTAAAACTCATTTACACAGGAAATAATAACACAATTACATTCCGCGTATGGGTGGGGGGAACCAGAGGACCCTTAGAAAACCCACGAGGTTGGAAGCCGACTCTACTCTTTGTCACGTACAACCGGGGAATCGAAACCACGCCAGTTAATAGTAATAATAATGACATTATTTAAGAAGGGTTGAAGAGTAGGCTATAATAGTGTTTCTAATACCCTGCCCTTCATAGAAAATATATTACAAAAGATGACTCAATGACAGATCTTATGACACAGCGCGCACCTTTTGATTAACCTCTCTACTCCCTCCACCCTGTTTACGACCCCACTCCCTCCACCCTGTTTACACTAACCTCTCTACTCCCTCCACCCTGTTTACACTAACCTCTCTACTCCCTCCACCCTGTTTACACTAACATCTCTACTCCCTCCACCCTGTTTACACTAACCTCTCTACTCCCTCCACCCTGTTTACACTAACCTCTCTACTCCCTCCACCCTGTTTACACCCCCACTCCCTCCACCCTGTTTACACTAACCTCTCTACTCCCTCCACCCTGTTTACACTAACATCTCTACTCCCTCCATCCTGTTTACACTAACCTCTCTACTCCCTCCACCCTGTTTACACCCCCCACTCCCTCCACCCTGTTTACACTAACCTCTCTACTCCCTCCACCCTGTTTACACTAACATCTCTACTCCCTCCACCCTGTTTACACTAACCTCTCTACTCCCTCCACCCTGTTTACACTAACATCTCTACTCCCACCACCCTGTTTACACTAACCTCTCTACTCCCCCCACCCTGTTTACACTAACCTCTCTACCCCCCAACACACACACACACATACACACATACACACACCCTGTTTACGCTACGTTGTCCCAACTCTTTGTGCCTTGCTTTTTCCAACCTAAACATCTTACTTCATTAGCAGGCTAATCCAAAAGTCAAGTCATTACTTCATTAAACTGAACAGGTGTCTTTTAATGTCCATTGATTTTCTTTAATACAAAGCTAATTAGAGCTAATAGGATAAAGGGGTTATTACTTTCGGTTATTGAACCATGCTTATCTGGGAGTCATAACAGTCTTTAGTCGCCACGGAAATTGTGCATCGTAATTCGAATTGGCGCGCACGTAAAGGAACCTATAGCATTGAAATTCGAAGAAGAGAAGACGGGTTCACACAGCCGTCTGACCCCCACCCCTCTCGTATTGAGAGAGAGAAATGGGCTTTAACGTCCACTCGACACAAACTTGGTCATGGATGTCGAAGTAGGGGGTGAGAGAGAAAAATGAGGTTTAACGTCCACTCGACACAAACTATGTTATTTCGGGACTAACATATGGTTCAATTTTATATGAATAATTCGCTTGCCTGTAGGGGTCTTTAGTAGTGGGAGGAAACCACATAGCTCGATAGGGAGTGTGTGGGAGGGTCACCCTCATAAAAAATTTTTTTTTTAAATTTCAGTTTTCTGTAAGCAGTTTTCTGTAGGCATTGTTTGCGGGGTTAAACCTAAAAATCACATTAATACACCTATTGCACGATATTGTGAAACTAGCTGACGAAGACAGCTCGGGTGGCGATTGTTCGATTCGGGGCTGCTCTGTCAGTATCTAACAAACGCATTTAGTTCGCGTACAACTTTTAAAAACCGAATGTCAGTATGGTATTTCTCACATAATTGGTTATCGCCAAAACAGAGTAAACTGAAAGCGAGTAATCTCGACTCAAACCTATAGTCTATAGCCTACTTACTACACTCGTCACTAGGCTTCCTATATTATTGTTTGTGGACGGTTTACTACTCAGTGATAAGCCTGCGCCGCAAAGAGAGGTCTCGCCTTTTATTATTAGTATAATGACTTCCTCATGTGCGGCAGGTTAGTTTGCTTCTAAAAACACTGTTTTCCGTTCCAAAAAAAACAAAAGTAATTTTCTACCAGATGACCATGGTTCTTTTCACCGAGACTAGATGACCTGGCACGTTCGGGCATTTTTATGCGCGAACTCTTAGGGTTTTTTTTACTGGCATGCGCACAGGTACTATTTCTTTTTCTTTTAACAAGTACCCAAATCGGGGATTTCGTGCGGAGGTAGTTCGGAGGTAAACAGTCTGTGAAGTACAACACTTGCCACTGTACCTGTGTATCGCTAATTATAAACCGAATGTGTGAATACAGTTCATACATATCACTCAAAAATTTTTCAGTACAAACTCAGTTGATTCACGCTCGATTTGCTACTAAACAAACCCATCGGTTTATTTTCTCAACAGTGTGACCCGAAGTGACCGCGGATTTATTGACCTCGTATGAACTTATCCATAGCTATATCCTTACACCGAGAGAAATTATCTAGTCTCGGTGAAAAGAACCATGGTCATCTGGTAGAAAATTACTTTTGTATTTTTTGGAACGGAAAACAATGTTTTTAGAAGCAAACTAACCTGCCGCACATGAGGAAGTCATTATACTAATAATAAAAGGCGAGACCTCTTTTTGCGGCGCAGGCTTATCACTGAGTAGTAAACCGTCCACAAACAATAATATAGGAAGCCTTAGTAATGAGTGTAGTAAGTAGGCTATAGACTATAGGTTTGAGTCGAGATTACTCGCTTTCAGTTTACTCTGTTTTTGCGATAACCAATTATGTGAGAAATACCATACTGACATTCGGTTTTTAAAAGTTGTACGCGAACTAAATGCGTTTGTTAGATACTGACAGAGCAGCCCCGAGTCGAACAATCGCCGCCCGAGCTGTCTTCGTCAGCTAGTTTCACAATATCGTGCAATAGGTGTATTAATGTGATTTTTAGGTTTAACCCCGCAAACAATGCCAAAATAGTGTTTTCACTGCTTACAGAAAACTGAAATTTAAAAAAAAAAATTTATGAGGGTGACCCTCCCACACACTCCCTATCGAGCTGCCGCTCGGTCTGCGCAGCCTCATGCCTGGCACATACTGTCAACATTGTATATTTTTCCGTTTCCGCCCTTCCCCCCCACAATATATATTTTACGGCTACGTTGCGACGGTACCAGCATACCCAGTTGTTGACACCCATTACATCACTCCTGTCTAACAAATCATAAAGCTGTGGTGTTACGGTGGCGGCATAGTATTTCACCGTAACACCACAGCCACTCTAACCATTCATAATACATCTAACTATCCCTTTACAGCACTTCACTCCCTACACATTTCCCCTCGTCCTACTTTCCCAAACGTCACAACACATCTCATACATCCAGTTCGCTGATTAACCCTTGTACCACGTCTACTGGATAATTTCTCTCGGTGTAAGGATATAGCTATGGATAAGTTCATACAAGGTCAATAAATCCGCGGTCACTTCGGGTCACACTGTTGAGAAAATAAACCGATGGGTTTGTTTAGTAGCAAATCGAGCGTGAATCAACTGAGTTTGTACTGAAAAATTTTTGAGTGATATGTATGAACTGTATTCACACATTCGGTTTATAATTAGCGATACACAGGTACAGTGGCAAGTGTTGTACTTCACAGACTGTTTACCTCCTAACTACCTCCGCACGAAATCCCCGATTTGGGTACTTGTTAAAAGAAAAAGAAATAGTACCTGTGCGCATGCCAGTAAAAAAAACCTAAGAGTTCGCGCATAAAAATGCCCGAACGTACCAGGCGCCAGGTCATCAAGTAAATAATTATAAGATATCTTCTGTAAGATTTGGAGAAAGAGAGAGAGAGAGAGGGGGGGGGGGGGAGGGGGAGAGGGGGGGGGGGTAACGTCCACTCGACACAAGCCAGGTCATTTTGGGACTAACATATGGTTCAACTTTATTTCAATAATGCGCGTGGACATGAGGTTGGACATGATTTGGAGAAAGAGTTGGGAGACAATGAGAAATGAAGATATATACAGTGGACTCTTGTGAATTCCGACATCGTAAGGAATCGACACAATATGCCGTATAACACAGCATGTCGGATTACTCAATTGCCAATCTCCCAAACAGAGTTGTCTTCCCTTGCAGACCAAACTATCTCTGCTAACGGCTCATTTGACTACGCCACCAAGGTTCTTGGTGTTGGTGGACAATGATGAACAATGCGATTTAAAAAAATAAATGATAATATATTTAATACTATTACCATATTTAAATAGAAATGGGTCACAATTGCAAAGTAACAATGTATTTACAAATATTACAGGGAACTATTTCGCGTAATATTACAGGGTTAAATGGTCGTAAATACGAACAGCGCATGTCGCCGTGCTAATTTTAGAATATAATACACGTGGATCTGTTTACCTTTATAATGCCATCGTAAGGCCTAATACATTTACACACAAAACATTCAAAATTAGACTGCTTTCTTTCGGAGGGGTGGTAATTGATGACATTTTCCCCTAAAATTGACTAAAACTCATCAAGTGTTTATAACGCCAGGAACTTTTCTGACCAATGTCATTTTCATCATGTAATTAATCACGTGACCAATGACCTCTGGGTCAGCCAGTGTAGTGCGTGAGCCGTGGGCAGAGTCGAATGCTGGATAGCGAGACTTGTGCGGAGAGTGCTCAATTGCCTCATTACCGGAAGTATGATACCGGAAGTATTATTGTACCTTTGCATACCGGGAGTTTTATTATAATGCACCCTCGAATAACTAGAACTTAAAATACAACGCTTTATGTGCATTCTGTTCGATCACACATTATGAACACAATAATATTTGTTGTTGTTTATTAAAGATTTAACGCCCAATACAATAAATATGATATTATGGGCAGGTTGATTTAATTAAACTATTTATACTTAAAGGGTTGAAAAATTGGTAAAAACACAAAAATAAAAGCTTGTAAATCAAAGAGTCACCTTTAAATCGTTGTCGTGGGAAGAGAGGGTGGGTCATCTTCTCTCTTTCTCATAATAAAGTTAAAACAGGAGGCCCAGTTGACTAATGTTTAGCGTCATCAATGTGGATAGAACAAAAAAACGTCATCTCGACAATTTATATTTAATGTCGCTGTATTTGACGTGAGAAATTCAAATCAAATACCAAGGGCTCTCTTAACAATAGATTATAAAATTATCAAGGTAATCAACGAAGACCGACACGTGTTTTATGCTCACAGATAATTGATTGATGATTGTTTGCCGGTTAACAACGACTGATTGAAGGCCGAATTATTCAATGTTAATTCAACGCCAATCGTGTGATGGGACCGCTGATTGGTGTCGTAATTCAGAATATTCAGAATACGGATTACTCAAAACTTTTTTGGTTGAAGTAATAAGGAAATAAACCATGGCGGATTTCACAGAATGTAGTAGCATCCAGATGTCATTCAAATTAATTTATTTTGTGAGAAGCTATAACTGTTTGAAGATGTAGCGTGGTTCGTTTATTATCGTATCAACGGTACTTGACAAACGAGGCTTAGTCTCGATTGACCATTTTATCATTATATCTCCAGGTTGTTCAAATCCATGTACATCTCGGCTATCAACGGTACTTGACAAACGAGGTTACAAATACAAATACAAATACAGTTTATTCAGCCTATAGTACAAGTAAAGCATGTGTAACAATCAAAATACAGAACCTATCTAAAGTGATCAATATTACAAACAAAACAAAATCCAATATTATAAATAATATGAAAATACATATTTATCGCATGTGCCGTTTATACAATTCTATATACACAGATCACAATATAGTACAGTATACTCAATACATTAATATTTCGGTTCTCACGTCTAATGCTAATTTGATATAAATAGCTAGATTTTTATATACAAATTCTGTTTTACATTGAAATAGTTTACGTAACTTATATTCAGAAGGGTTACGAGGCTTAGTCTCGATTGTCCATTTTATCGTTATATTTGTAGATATCTAGGGTGTTCAAATCCATGTACATCTCGGCCATCCGATTGTCTAGAGAGTTGATTATAGGTTTAGCATGTGAATAAAAGTTGCAATATTAGTTTATACAACATTTGAAGCCAAAATAAAAACCTACAATAGACAGATTTAGCCTCTTACATAAAGCATCTTTAAATATCCATTCCCTGTGCTTCTTTTAAAAATAAATCAGACCCCTGTACACATTGAAGTACACGTGAAGGATCCCTTGACAGTTGGAATTCGATATAAGAGTAGGTTCGTAGTGACGCTGTCCGGGAAAAAATTTTCAATAATAGGACACTGTAGGATGCCCGTCTTCATTAGCCCAGTCAGAGTAGTAATGCAAGAAGTTAAAACCCATTTAATTTGGATTTTTTTTTTTTTTAAAAATAAACCAACATCTCGGGATTTTCCAGAGTGGTTTCCCTTTATCATTAAGAAGGACGGCCTTGTTAGGAACAGTGTCTGGTCGTGCGGATGGAACAAAGAAAAGCAAGCTCCTGTGTACACGTTTGCGTTCAATAAAAAAAAAACCCTTTACAATTACCCCCACCACCACCATCACCCCCTGGATGGCGCATGCCATTAAAGAAGCCGCGGTGGTTCAGTGGGTAAGGGTTTGGCTTGCTAACGTGAAGGTCCCGCGTTCCATACAGGTGTTAGAAGCGAAAGTTTCTAGCAATATTACGCCGTGGTTCCTCCTTGACAATGATTCAGGACGGAGGGTATGGCAAGGGACAACGTATAGTCGTCCGGGTGGGACGAACAAACGAGGTGCCGTGTACACATTGGTGTGCACGTAAAAGAACCCTTGATTGTTCAATTTCGACATAAGAATAAGCAAAATCTCCGCCCACAGCACACGTATTAGAGTTTATTCAGCCAGCTAATTACCTTGTGCTTGTTGTTTTTGTCAAATATCCTTTACCTCTTATATTATTTTTGTTACTGTTATTTTAATCCATGTTGATGGTTTCACTATGAATTTTGTATATTGTCCACAAGTTTACTAAATGTCATTGTGCTTGATAACGATAAGAGGATACTTGTTGAAACGTCGTGCTTTTATAATAAACCAGTGATTGTATCCCATAAAAACCGTGTTCTGTTAGCACACGTACGTCCGTTTTCATCAGCCCACTCGGTGCAGAATAGTAGCGCCGTTGTCCGGGCAAAATTTTTCCTACAGCACATGACTGTAGTGTTTGGTAATTTGTAAATCTCATCGTTGCTTGTCTCTTTGCGAGCTTCCCGTGTGAACAATATTCCCCAAGATATCCGCTTTTTAGCGCTTCCTGTCAAGAGGCATTTCTACATTTCCGTTTAGTTTAGTTCTCTTATCTTTCAATGATACAGCCATTAAGAGATTCTTCACATCCACCCAGTCGACAAAGAGCAACGAGTTTTATTCGCTAATGAGTTCCCCAGTGATATATTACTACTTCCGGAAAGTTAATGCGCTGACCGATTTAGTCTCGGTACACGTCATTTCATTTGTGGGTCGAAGTCGGCAAATATTTTACTGGATAAAACGTGGTATGCGTTGATGATAGAAATAAAATGAAACGGGGTTTAACGTCCTGCATTTCAGCACCGACTGCTCTAATGCAGACGGGCATGCGTCATACAGAGTGGGGGTTGGATGGCTGAATGGTTACAGTGTGCGCGCTGTATCATAAATTCTGTCATTAAGTCAACTGGCGTGGTTTCGATTCCCCGGTTGTACATGACAAGGAGTTGGGTCGCCTGTCCGACCTCGTGGGTTTTCTCCGGGTCCTCCGGTTTCCTCCCACTGTTAAAGACCCTAACGTGTATAAGCGAATTATTGAAATAAAAAAATTAGATCATATGTTAGTCCCGAAATGACCTACTTTGTGTCGAGTGGACGTTAAACCTCATTTCTCTTTCTCTCGTCATGCAGTGTGCTATGAAGGAAATGATGCCCGGGCAGAGGCGGACATCTTTGACGTGTATGCCAATGTGTACAGGGGACCTCGGTTTAGATCACCCCATCAGAATGATTATAACAAGAGCACCACGCCGAAAAATCCCGATGAACGTTCTCGGTCAACGCCGGGTTCGATCACTGGAAATCCAGTTTAGCGAGCCAACGCCATGTACTTACCGGCCCCCGTGACTCTGGGGTTTATATAGTAAATGATATTGGATTGTATCAGATTGGAATAGTGTGTTCACGAGGCGTCCCCCCCCCCCCCCGTTTTCAATAGCCCGATCGGTACAGAACAGTAGGACATATTCTTTCATTTTCAGGCTTACGTATTAACGGACAGAGAAATTTCAGCAAGCCTATCTGAGGACGTGTGATTAGTAATCTAAATTTATATTCCTACATAGAGTCTAACAAGACCGAGAGAGGGGTTTAAACACGCATTATGCAAGAGCTAAATCTGATTATTGCAAGTCTTAATTTATGCTTCAGATGTTATAGAAATTATAAATTAGATCTTTATTTAAACAACAAGACCAAAATCAACTCTGTAGACCCACGGATGGCTCGGCTACAGCTTGGATTTAAATAGGATTTCACTAATTGATTAAATCAGATAAGGGGTAACCTGATGAAAATACGTCAGTTAGATCGGGGCTAAATGATAGAGTGTACTTAGCGAGGCCACTGCAAAGCGTTTCCGTATGCCATTGAAAACTTTACTTGATAATCGAGATATGTAGGTGGAGTTAACGCCTGTCAATCAAACGTTCGGCGACGGTGAAGACACATTTCGCTACCATTTCTAGGCAAATATTACAACGATGATAACTATGTTCAGAATAAAGTAATTTTACTGAATTTTTCAATATATTCTTCTTTCATCATCTACTTTTCATCATCAACTCTCTATAAAAATCTCCCATAATGTATCTTTAATATAGGCTATGCCTGTTCCCCAATCCCTATTCAGATACAAATCTCAATAAAAATATTATTTATAAAAAAGAACGACGTCTAGTCGTTCTGTGTGGGAAAAAACACGAGACTGGGGAAAGAAACGAGAATAAATAAAAACCGAGACCGGTAGTCCGGGGTTTTCCTTTCTTCGCCAGCATAACCGAAGTCGAGGACTTTACCTTGCTTATAAAACGCCTGTGTTTGCATGTACATAAAATGAGAATATCCCAGTAAGAAAAACCTTATATCATGTTTTCTTATGGAAAGAAAACCTACCTTGGAAGAATAACCCGTTACAGGTTTAAAGACAAACTTTCAGAAGAATAACCCCAAATTCCCCTGTATATATCTAAAGCCGCTCCGACTTTCAGAGACCACTGGTTATTCCGGGCGTAGAATATACCCAAACGATCACTGAGAGTTACCGTTATGGGTTTATAAATTAGGCGGAAAAAATCGAGATCTCATGTACATGTTGTCGTTCACGTGAGAGAAGGAGAGAAATGTGGTTTAACGTCCACTCGACACAAACTAGGTCATTTCGGGACTAACATATGGTTTAATTTTATTTTAATAATTCGCTTATGCGTATAGGTCTTTAGCAGTGGGAGGAAACCGGAGGACCCGGAGAAAACCAACGAGGATGAACAGGCGACCCTACTTCTTGTCACGTACAACCGGGGATTCGAAATCACCCCAGCTGACTCAATGACCGACCTTTTGATATAGCGCGCACGTGCTAACCATTCGGCCATCCAACCAACATGACGTGCACGTATAAGAACCCTTGAAAGTTGACTCTCTTTGAAGAGTGCGCGCAAACACAGAGGTGCCCGGGTAACATTTCCCTAGTCGAACACGGGGGTTTGGATGACCGAATGGTTAGCGTGTGTGCTTTGTATCATAAGGTCTGTCATTGAGTCAACTGGCTTGGTTTCCATTCCCCGGTTGTACGTAACAAGGAGTAGGCTCGCCTGTCCATCCTCGTGGGTTTTCTCCGGGTACTCCGGTTTCCACCCTCTGCTAAAGACCTCTACGCGCAAGCGAATGGTTGAAATAAAATTAAAATATATGTTAGTCTTGAAATGACCTAGTTTGTGTAGAATAACTTTAACACTCCCTCCCCCCCCCCCTCTCTATCTCTTTCTGGTCTGGGTCCCCTGCTAAAGACCGCAACGCGCAAGCGAATGATTGAAATGAAATTAAACCATGTTAGTCCTGAAATGATCTAGTTTGTGTCGAGTGGACGTAAAACTCTCTCTCTTTCTCTCTCACTCTATCTCTCTCTCTCTCACTCTCTTGTGACTATAAGCCGGCGGCCTTGGTTCGAGTATTGTTGTTTCTTTTTGTTATTAATTGTTGTGCTGTCGTGACCAGCTGTGACGTTTCTCTTTACCACGATCTTATCAAATAAGACAAATTATAATTACTGTTGTTTACCTTGACTGGCCCAGACGTCATTTCCATAACTGTGATATATTAATGGACGGATGTAATGCAAGAAGTTAAAACCCATTTAATTTGGATTTTTTTTTTTTTAAAAAATAAACCAACATCTCGGGATTTTCCAGAGTGGTTTCCCTTTATCATTAAGAAGGACGGCCTTGTTAGGAACAGTGTCTGGTCGTGCGGATGGAACAAAGAAAAGCAAGCTCCTGTGTACACGTTTGCGTTCAATAAAAAAAAAACCCTTTACAATTACCCCCACCACCACCATCACCCCCTGGATGGCGCATGCCATTAAAGAAGCCGCGGTGGTTCAGTGGGTAAGGGTTTGGCTTGCTAACGTGAAGGTCCCGCGTTCCATACAGGTGTTAGAAGCGAAAGTTTCTAGCAATATTACGCCGTGGTTCCTCCTTGACAATGATTCAGGACGGAGGGTATGGCAAGGGACAACGTATAGTCGTCCGGGTGGGACGAACAAACGAGGTGCCGTGTACACATTGGTGGGCACGTAAAAGAACCCTTGATTGTTCAATTTCGACATAAGAATAAGCAAAATCTCCGCCCACAGCACATGTATTAGAGTTTATTCAGCCAGCTAATTACCTTGTGCTTGTTGTTTTTGTCAAATATCCTTTACCTCTTATATTATTTTTGTTACTGTTATTTTAATCCATGTTGATGGTTTCACTATGAATTTTGTATATTGTCCACAAGTTTACTAAATGTCATTGTGCTTGATAACGATAAGAGGATACTTGTTGAAACGTCGTGCTTTTATAATAAACCAGTGATTGTATCCCATAAAAACCGTGTTCTGTTAGCACACGTACGTCCGTTTTCATCAGCCCACTCGGTGCAGAATAGTAGCGCCGTTGTCCGGGCAAAATTTTTCCTACAGCACATGACTGTAGTGTTTGGTAATTTGTAAATCTCATCGTTGCTTGTCTCTTTGCGAGCTTCCCGTGTGAACAATATTCCCCAAGATATCCGCTTTTTAGCGCTTCCTGTCAAGAGGCATTTCTACATTTCCGTTTAGTTTAGTTCTCTTATCTTTCAATGATACAGCCATTAAGAGATTCTTCACATCCACCCAGTCGACAAAGAGCAACGAGTTTTATTCGCTAATGAGTTCCCCAGTGATATATTACTACTTCCGGAAAGTTAATGCGCTGACCGATTTAGTCTCGGTACACGTCATTTCATTTGTGGGTCGAAGTCGGCAAATATTTTACTGGATAAAACGTGGTATGCGTTGATGATAGAAATAAAATGAAACGGGGTTTAACGTCCTGCATTTCAGCACCGACTGCTCTAATGCAGACGGGCATGCGTCATACAGAGTGGGGGTTGGATGGCTGAATGGTTACAGTGTGCGCGCTGTATCATAAATTCTGTCATTAAGTCAACTGGCGTGGTTTCGATTCCCCGGTTGTACATGACAAGGAGTTGGGTCGCCTGTCCGACCTCGTGGGTTTTCTCCGGGTCCTCCGGTTTCCTCCCACTGTTAAAGACCCTAACGTGTATAAGCGAATTATTGAAATAAAAAAATTAGATCATATGTTAGTCCCGAAATGACCTACTTTGTGTCGAGTGGACGTTAAACCTCATTTCTCTTTCTCTCGTCATGCAGTGTGCTATGAAGGAAATGATGCCCGGGCAGAGGCGGACATCTTTGACGTGTATGCCAATGTGTACAGGGGACCTCGGTTTAGATCACCCCATCAGAATGATTATAACAAGAGCACCACGCCGAAAAATCCCGATGAACGTTCTCGGTCAACGCCGGGTTCGATCACTGGAAATCCAGTTTAGCGAGCCAACGCCATGTACTTACCGGCCCCCGTGACTCTGGGGTTTATATAGTAAATGATATTGGGTTGTATCAGATTGGAATAGTGTGTTCACGAGGCGTCCCCCCCCCCCCCGTTTTCAATAGCCCGATCGGTACAGAACAGTAGGACATATTCTTTCATTTTCAGGCTTACGTATTAACGGACAGAGAAATTTCAGCAAGCCTATCTGAGGACGTGTGATTAGTAATCTAAATTTATATTCCTACATAGAGTCTAACAAGACCGAGAGAGGGGTTTAAACACGCATTATGCAAGAGCTAAATCTGATTATTGCAAGTCTTAATTTATGCTTCAGATGTTATAGAAATTATAAATTAGATCTTTATTTAAACAACAAGACCAAAATCAACTCTGTAGACCCACGGATGGCTCGGCTACAGCTTGGATTTAAATAGGATTTCACTAATTGATTAAATCAGATAAGGGGTAACCTGATGAAAATACGTCAGTTAGATCGGGGCTAAATGATAGAGTGTACTTAGCGAGGCCACTGCAAAGCGTTTCCGTATGCCATTGAAAACTTTACTTGATAATCGAGATATGTAGGTGGAGTTAACGCCTGTCAATCAAACGTTCGGCGACGGTGAAGACACATTTCGCTACCATTTCTAGGCAAATATTACAACGATGATAACTATGTTCAGAATAAAGTAATTTTACTGAATTTTTCAATATATTCTTCTTTCATCATCTACTTTTCATCATCAACTCTCTATAAAAATCTCCCATAATGTATCTTTAATATAGGCTATGCCTGTTCCCCAATCCCTATTCAGATACAAATCTCAATAAAAATATTATTTATAAAAAAGAACGACGTCTAGTCGTTCTGTGTGGGAAAAAACACGAGACTGGGGAAAGAAACGAGAATAAATAAAAACCGAGACCGGTAGTCCGGGGTTTTCCTTTCTTCGCCAGCATAACCGAAGTCGAGGACTTTACCTTGCTTATAAAACGCCTGTGTTTGCATGTACATAAAATGAGAATATCCCAGTAAGAAAAACCTTATATCATGTTTTCTTATGGAAAGAAAACCTACCTTGGAAGAATAACCCGTTACAGGTTTAAAGACAAACTTTCAGAAGAATAACCCCAAATTCCCCTGTATATATCTAAAGCCGCTCCGACTTTCAGAGACCACTGGTTATTCCGGGCGTAGAATATACCCAAACGATCACTGAGAGTTACCGTTATGGGTTTATAAATTAGGCGGAAAAAATCGAGATCTCATGTACATGTTGTCGTTCACGTGAGAGAAGGAGAGAAATGTGGTTTAACGTCCACTCGACACAAACTAGGTCATTTCGGGACTAACATATGGTTTAATTTTATTTTAATAATTCGCTTATGCGTATAGGTCTTTAGCAGTGGGAGGAAACCGGAGGACCCGGAGAAAACCAACGAGGATGAACAGGCGACCCTACTTCTTGTCACGTACAACCGGGGATTCGAAATCACCCCAGCTGACTCAATGACCGACCTTTTGATATAGCGCGCACGTGCTAACCATTCGGCCATCCAACCAACCTGACGTGCACGTATAAGAACCCTTGAAAGTTGACTCTCTTTGAAGAGTGCGCGCAAACACAGAGGTGCCCGGGTAACATTTCCCTAGTCGAACACGGGGGTTTGGATGACCGAATGGTTAGCGTGTGTGCTTTGTATCATAAGGTCTGTCATTGAGTCAACTGGCTTGGTTTCCATTCCCCGGTTGTACGTAACAAGGAGTAGGCTCGCCTGTCCATCCTCGTGGGTTTTCTCCGGGTACTCCGGTTTCCACCCTCTGCTAAAGACCTCTACGCGCAAGCGAATGGTTGAAATAAAATTAAAATATATGTTAGTCTTGAAATGACCTAGTTTGTGTAGAATAACTTTAACACTCCCTCCCCCCCCCCCCCCCTCTCTATCTCTTTCTGGTCTGGGTCCCCTGCTAAAGACCGCAACGCGCAAGCGAATGATTGAAATGAAATTAAACCATGTTAGTCCTGAAATGATCTAGTTTGTGTCGAGTGGACGTAAAACTCTCTCTCTTTCTCTCTCACTCTATCTCTCTCTCTCTCACTCTCTTGTGACTATAAGCCGGCGGCCTTGGTTCGAGTATTGTTGTTTCTTTTTGTTATTAATTGTTGTGCTGTCGTGACCAGCTGTGACGTTTCTCTTTACCACGATCTTATCAAATAAGACAAATTATAATTACTGTTGTTTACCTTGACTGGCCCAGACGTCATTTCCATAACTGTGATATATTAATGGACGGATGTTTCTGATCAATGGCTGTGTTCTTTAGAACGTTTATCGCCATTAAGGAAATATGTGATATACTTAACGTAATTGATGGTACGATCTACAAAACATCTTAATAAATGAAATGAAATGGGATTTAACGTGCCAATCAATCTGCTTTCAAACACAGATCATATTTCGTTTCGTTTTTTTATAGTTCAAAATTTCGTTTTACTTGTCTTTACTACATTAGGATCCAGAAGACTTGTTATATAACCCGCGTTTTTTTATAGTTCAAAATTTCGTTTTACTTGTCTTTACTACATTAGGATCTACAAGACTTGTTATATAACCCGCGTTTTTTTATAGTTCAAAATTTCGTTTTACTTGTCTTTACTACACTGGGATCCGGAAGACTTGTTATATAAGCCGCGTTCTGGGTGACGTGAGGGATTAGCCAATGAAACTGTCTGTTACGGTGAGTGTTTAGCATGAGGTACACGGAACTTAGGGCGAACGGGAGTCCTTTTCAGAAGGGCCTTGGTTCGATGTTACTCCGTACGTTTTTACCTTAAATTGATTGTTCCACATAAAGCTTATACAATTTGCTACCAGATGGCGCCATTAACTGGGGTTCATTGAAAAAGTGACTTAGATCGTTCTTCCTCGGGGCCCTTCAAATATAATTCATAACACATTAGCACATTTGCACCTTGCATGAAATGTTTTTAACATCCTTCATATCTGCACCAACTGGGGTAATGAAGACGGGCTTACGTCATCATTAGCCCAGTCGGAGCAGAACAGTAGAACGTTAAACCGCTTTTCATTTCATTTGGCACAGACAGCGGCGCTATTTATTTTTTTTTAAAGTAATAAGTATTTATTTTAAGTAATAAGTATTATTTTAAGTAATAAGTATTTATTTTAAGTAATAAGTATTTATTTTAAGTAATAAGTATTATTTTAAGTAATAAGTATTTATTTTAAGTAATAAGTATTTATTTTAAGTAATAAGTATTATTTTAAGTAATAAGTATTTATTTTAAGTAATAAGTATTTATTTTAAGTAATAAGTATTATTTTAAGTAATAAGTATTTATTTTAAGTAATAAGTATTATTTTAAGTAATAAGTATTTATTTTAAGTAATAAGTATTTATTTTAAGTAATAAGTATTTATTTTAAGTAATAAGTATTTATTTTAAGTAATAAGTATTTATTTTAAGTAATAAGTATTTATTTTAAGTAATAAGTATTTATTTTAAGTAATAAGTATTTATTTTAAGTAATAAGTATTTATTTTAAGTAATAAGTATTTATTTTAAGTAATAAGTATTTATTTTAAGTAATAAGTATTTATTTTAAGTAATAAGTATTTATTTTAAGTAATAAGTATTTATTTTAAGTAATAAGTATTTATTTTAAGTAATAAGTATTTATTTTAAGTAATAAGTATTTATTTTAAGTAATAAGTATTTATTTTAAGTAATAAGTATTTATTTTAAGTAATAAGTATTTATTTTAAGTAATAAGTATTTATTTTAAGTAATAAGTATTTATTTTAAGTAATAAGTATTTATTTTAAGTAATAAGTATTTATTTTAAGTAATAAGTATTTATTTTAAGTAATAAGTATTTATTTTAAGTAATAAGTATTTATTTTAAGTAATAAGTATTTATTTTTTAATTGCTATTGCCTACTCTTATTTAGAATTCCAACTGTAGAAGTTTGTTTCACAGGCGTGTTAATTTTTACTCTGGACCTAGGTTTAGACACTGTCCTTGCGGCTCTCCGTCCTGCACCACTGGTCGAGAAGGAGGGGAAACCCCGGAGGAAACACCCCGAGGAACTTTCTCGGCCAACACCGGGAACAAACCCGATACCTTCTTACTCAATTACCTACCGCGGTTGCACACGTCCTTAAAGTAGCTAAGTCTCTAAACCAATATCATCCAAAGTTTTCGACATTGAAAACACGAATTATTTGTCAATTTTAATGAACATTGATGTTGTGATCTTACCGGGAAAAGATGGACTTCTGATATCTAATATTTAAGACAAAATAAACATTTTATCATTGGTACACGAATCCTGTGGCATAATGTGTTTCAGCGCCATTTGTAACAAGGGACACAAAGAACGAGGCTAGAGATATTCCACAAGTCATGTCAAACTTTGACTGCATAGTCTTATCTGGATAGCATGTGCAATAAATACTATCGGTGTAGACTGGAATAACCAGATTGCCATTCGATTGAGACTTTTGACATATTTCGCCGAATAACTGATTAGAAATTAAAGTAAAAATGGAAACGATTGAATGTAAATCAGTTTATATACATTCATATTACATTATTATATGCGTTGCGACCCATTTGCGTCCATATTAGCGATTTAGCTCTTTTAAATCTATGCTATATTTTATTAAATGCGACTGATGTTTCTGTGTAAACCCAACGACAGACGTTTATTTGGCAATAATGCCAGGTGCTCATATGATCGTGTTAATCCATGATTTATAATGTCGGTAATCTACTTTATATTTATAACATAAATATTTAATGGAAATGAAATGTTGATTAATATATATAATAGTTCAAGTATCGGTATTGTAAACGAGGGAATTGATTTTTAGTTTAACTTAAAACTTGTATAGGGATTCATAGAACTCAGTACCGTACACGCCATATATATAACATTGTCCAGCGCGTGTTGGTGCCGCCGTGAGGCGACCGTGTATAGGATCCAATATAACAGTTTGTACGGCGAAAACTTTCTCCGCAAACTGTGACAGTTGTTGATGACACAGGAAGTAGTGGACCGATTCGGGACATCGTTTTCCTAAATTGTGTAAGTAGTATAAGTTATTATGTAAGTCCGGAGTCTCAAGATGAAGGGGAACTCCCGGCATAGTTTATAGTATTTCTGACATAAACCTGTGGTCTTAAACATCTCTCACCATCCTCAGCTTTACTCAATTGTGTTCAAATCACACTTCCATCTTCCTCTAGTCGTGAGTGTAGGGGGTTGAGGGCCGGGGATGGGAGCAAGGGTGCAAGGGTGGGGGTTCATCTCTTCATCTAAATCCGACCCAGCGCAAATCTAAACAAGATAAATCAAACGTACATGTTCTATTCGCCATTTTCATTTTGCGGGACCTTGGTTTGTTTGGAGTTTGGTGTGGGTTTTTTTTTGAGGGGGCGGGGATATTTTTTTTTTATTTTTATTTTTTTTTTTTTTTGCAAGACTTAATCCATACTATACATTATGTACACAGAGATCCATCTACTTCATACTTTGAGAATAAATCTCTGCTCTAAATGGCCGCCATATTACTGCTTTGTAATGCGGTTCTACTCCGTTTCACATCTGTCATACACGCAAAGACTAAATAAACTTTTTCAATTTATTAAATGGAAGTTTAGTGTCTGTTCTTAACAACGAGTTTAATCCTACACGTGGCATGTTCATAGTTGCCAGGACTTTTGGAAGATATAAATAATTTTGTTAATTCACCATTGTCTTCACTTAATAAATTACTAAGAAACGACAGTATTGGATATCTCTTATATTGAAGGTAAGCTCCCTACTGTATAATTTGAATGGCAAAACCTTGTTCAAACTTTATATATAGAGGATATTTGTCGTTTTAGAGTGAATAACATATTTTATTTCATCGAGAAGCAAGAAAACTTATATTTGCACGAATGCGTAGCATGAGTGAAAATATAAACGTTTTCTTGCTTAGAGATGAAATAAAATATGTTATTCACGACAAAACGACAAATGTTCTATTTATTTTATGATTTTACAATCATTTTAGGTAAAAACAACATGGACTACTGCTAGCCAGTGGAATAACACTTTTATTACTGATAAAACGCGGTATTCCACTACTGATCATAAAATAAATATTTTTATTTTAACTTGTGATTTAGAATTACATCCTAATATATCGGATATGTACGATTAATAGAATCGAGAATTACTTTAATAGATATTTCTAAATGTACGTAAGCATTAATTAATAAATGGAAAAGTCCATTTATCGACGAAATACTTGTTTTTTTAAATATGTTTCAATTAATGATAATTAGTGTCTCAAAATAATTAAAAATGGTTCGAGCTTAAATAAACGGGAAAATAAGAATTTATATGATTTATTAAGTGTTTAATTACTAGCGAATAGTTTACAATGTATATATACTATTCAAAAAAAGTAGGGGATATTTGATTTTTAAGTGTTATTAAAGTCACCTAATGAAACTGACGAAGAAACAAATGACAAAATGAAATGAAGTTCATATTCATCGATTTATTCCAAATGATCGTTAGACTAAGTAAGGCACAGACTGACCATTATAAGGGTAAAATGATACCCGGGGTCAAACAGCAAAGTTACCACAGCATCACAACCAAGTCAGTAACGGGTAAATCCTCCTCTGTTTGCCAAACAAGCATTGATCCGACGTGGCATACTCCTAATGAGACGTCTAAGGTCATTTTGGTCCAGATTGTCCCATTCCTGTTGCAACGCAGCAGCAACTTCTTGGACATTGGCAGGACGTTGTTGACGTTGACGTAACCTCTGTCCAAGCATGTCCCAGACATGCTCGATGGGGGAGAGGTCGGGACTCAGTGCTGGCCAAGGTAATGTGGTGATGTTCTGTTGTTGGAGGTAACCTGTAACGATCCTGGCCCTGTGACATCTTGCGTTGTCATCCTGGAAGATGAAACGGCGGCCATGACGTCGTGCGAACGGCACAACATGGACTGCCAAGATGTTGTCCCGGTAGTACTGGCCTGTAACACGCCCTGCAACAACATGTAAAGCCGTTCTTCCAGCAACAGTGATGCCTCCCCACACCATAACAGAACCACCCCCAAATCGATCATGTCTGATGACGTTAACGTCTTGGAAGCGCTCGTTTCGACGACGCCACACCCTCCTACGTCTGTCCAAAAAATCAACAGTGAACCTTGACTCATCTGAAAACATCACATTGCTCCATCGTCGATTATCCCAGTGTTGACGATCCCTACACCAACGATGTCTTGCCTGAATGTGATGATCTCTCAAACAAGGGATCACGCGAGGACGTCGGGCGCGAAGGTGACCCCTATGCAGTCGATTCCGAATCGTCTGGCCACTCACTCTCACACCACTGTCTGTTTGAAGACGAGCGCTGATCTGATTTGCTGTGATGACACGATTTCTCAAGGCCAAGGTACGGATAAATCGATCCTGGGCTTGAGTTGTCGCCCTTGGTCGACCTGAGCGTGGTCTGTCCTGTACAGATTGTGTATCACGGTATCTGGACCATAGCCTGCTTATGACAGACTGAGAAACATTCATCGTCCGCGCCACAACCGCCTGTGTTGTGCCGATCTGTAGCATGCCAAGGGCACGTAACCTTTCATTTTGGGTAAGCCGACGCATATCAAAATTTGTTTTCTGGTCACTAAAACAATTAAACTGATGTTTCCACCCTGGAATTCAATGCCACAATGACTGTAACATTCAAAGTCAGAGTCGTGCAAATCTTGGGTTGGACCCCCATGATGATCCCAAGCATCACCTGCATTCCATGCGGTAGCTATTGGTGCGTTTGGGCGTCACATGTAACTGGAAATGTTTCTTCTGTTAGGTTCTATAGTGACTTTTTTCGTAGTCATTTGCATATTTCAGTATTATGCCCCCAAAATCAAATATCCCCTACTTTTTTTGAATAGTATATATATATATTTAATAAACCTAAAAGTACTATGTATTTGATAGATTGTTTGTTTATTAAACATACATTATGCAAGAGCTAAATCTACATATTGCAGGTCTTTCTTTTGGTCTGAAATGTTTCCTAATTTATTAATTAGACATTAATTAACTCATCCAGGTCATAATCAAATCTCGATGGCATCGGATTTCTCTGAAATTAAATAGATTAGAACAGTTCAAGCTATATTTTGATTTAAGCTAAAAGTGGAGAAGCGAGACTTAGCTTCGAACAACCAGTACGGTGGTTGAAATTATTGCACACGTCTTGTCAAACCTTCACAGGCTAATATCTTCGCTCGCAATAGAGTAATTTGAATGAAATTTTCAAATTATTCATTTTACATAATCTATTTTCGAACTATTATAGCAAGAATGGCTAGTTCTTTATTTAAATCTTACATAATGTATCTTCAAAGAAATTTGTTATTTAGATCTAGGCGGTCTCTAACTAAGGTGTATAATTGACACTGGCATAAGCCTTTATATCTGCTAATGGGTGATCAAGCTGTTTATTGCCGGGAAGGAGCACAGCGAATTGTTAACAATAGCGTGATTTAAATGCGACGATAATTAAACGAACTCCAGAGGTTGAACAATATCCTGGAGATCAGCAGTGAACGTTACGAAATGTCCTACATTTCTACAACGACTGGGAAAATGAAGACGAGAACAATCATTAAACATACCTGGTTATCACAAGGTAATCAGTACAACTATTATTTTATATTAGTTACAATGTAGAAGTATTTTTACATCTGAAGCAAACTTATTCCAGGAGATGATGAAATGCGACACGCTTACAAGTAGAAATTACAAATAAGTAAGACGCTATTAGGGTTAATGTCATTGCTATAGCTACACAGCTAGGAAATATTACGTTAGTGTGGTATTCTGGTGTTCTCAATATTAAAGTAGCTAAGTTTCTAACTCAATATCATCCAAAGTCTTCAATATTGAAAACACGAATTATTTGTCAATTCAAATCAACACTGATGTTGTGATCTTACCGGGAAAAGATGGGCTTCTGATATCCAATATTTAAGACAAAATAAACATTTTACCATTGGTACACGAATCGTGTACCATAATGCGTTTCAGCGCGATTTGTAACAAAGGACTTGAAGAACGAGGCTAGGCATATTCCACAAATCATGTCAAACTGTGACGTCATATTCTTCTCTGGAGAGCATGAATAATAAATAATATTGGTGTAGACGGGAATAATTAGACGCTAAAGATTGCTATTCGATTGAGACTTCTGGCGTATTTCGCCGAACATAACTGATTATAAATTACAGTAAAAACGGAAACGATTGAATGTAAATCAGTTTATACACATTCATATTACAGTATTATATGCGTTGCGACCTATTTGTGTCAATTACTAGGTCCCAAATATTGGCGATTTAGCTCCATTAAAGATACATTATGAGAGATTAGATAAATAGCTGACAGTTCTTACTACAATAGCTAAAAACTAGATAATGTAAAGGGGATTTGCTGGAGATGTCAGTTCAAATTAATTTATTCTAAACGAAGTCATCACTGTTTGGAGTTTTCACAATATCTGGTAAATATTGTTTATTATCATAAAAACGAGACTTAGCCTCGCTTCTCCATTTTTAAATCAAATCATTAAATGGCCGAAGCTTTCTGATCTATTTAAAACTGAGTCATCCGAAGCCTTAGAGAGGGTTGATTATGGTCTTGTCATGTGTGTGAAATAGGCTTCATTTAACGCTCGCTTCCATCGCCGACAAAGGTCTTGTCGGAGCCATCTGATGAAATGAAATGGGGTTTAACGTCCTACTGTTCTGCTCCTAACCTGGGCAAATGAAGACGGGCATACGACATACAGTGTGCTATGAGGGAAATTTTGCCCGGGCAGCGGCGCTACGGCCTGCTCTTATATCGAATTCCAACTGCCAAGGGATCTTTTACGTGCACGCCAATGTGTACACGGGACCTCGGTTTTTCGTCCCATCCGAACGACTAGACAGCTGTCCTTGTCAGACCCTCCGTCCTGCATCACTGACAAGGGGAAACCACGCCGGAAAATCGGGATGAACATTGTCGGCCAATGCAGGGATCGAACACTCGACCTCCAGACTAGCGAGCCAGCGTCTTACCCACTTAACCACGTGACCCCCCTCATCCGATGCCTTAGAGGGTTGATTATGGTCTTGTCGTGTGAATAAATGTTTAAATAATAATTTGTTTAAAATGTGAAGCCACAATAAAGACACGCAATGGGTAGATTTAACTCTTATATAAATATATTTTTAATAATAAAAATTGATAAATATTGATTTAGATGGTTAAAGCTCTGTGATATTTTAATAATGATAATTGATTAATATCGATTTAGATGGTTTAAGCTCTGTGATATTTTATGTCATTAATAAGACTTTAATTATACTGATTGGTGTAAATTAATTTATTAATTCACATAATTTACTTTTTTTGTATATAAAACACCTTCATGTAATATCCCTTGTTTTTACGTTGATAACATCGTTAAGGCTAGGTCCTCACGGTCAAGCGATGCGTTACGATATGAGTGTCTCCACTGTGAAAAATGGGCGTAATTAAAAATTATAAGCAGTGTTTATTTTAAGTGTAAATTTTACACCACGGCTAGCATGACTACTGAACACCTGAATAGGTGTAATTGTGGAGGGTTTTGGATAAGCTACACTACTACCAGTGTTATACTGGATTTACACCAAAGGGTGTAACTATACTATTCAAAAAAAGTAGGGGATATTTGATTTTGGGGGCATAATACTAAAATATGCAAATGACTACGAAAAAAGTCACTATAGAACCTAACAGAAGAAACATTTCCAGTTACATGTGACGCCCAAACGCACCAATAGCTACCGCATGGAATGCAGGTGATGCTTGGGATCATCATGGGGGTCCAACCCAAGATTTGCACGACTCTGACTTTGAATGTTACAGTCATTGTGGCATTGAATTCCAGGGTGGAAACATCAGTTTAATTGTTTGAGTGACCAGAAAACAAATTTTGATATGCGTCGGCTTACCCAAAATGAAAGGTTACGTGCCCTTGGCATGCTACAGATCGGCACAACACAGGCGGTTGTGGCGCGGACGATGAATGTTTCTCAGTCTGTCATAAGCAGGCTATGGTCCAGATACCGTGATACACAATCTGTACAGGACAGACCACGCTCAGGTCGACCAAGGGCGACAACTCAAGCCCAGGATCGATTTATCCGTACCTTGGCCTTGAGAAATCTTGTCCTCACAGCAAATCAGATCAGCGCTCGTCTTCAAACAGACACTGGTGTGAGAGTGAGTGGCCAGACGATTCGGAATCGACTGCATAGGGGTCACCTTCGCGCCCGACGTCCTCGCGTGATCCCTTGTTTGAGAGATCATCACATTCAGGCAAGACGTCGTTGGTGTAGGGATCGTCAACACTGGGATAATCGACGCTGGAGCAATGTGATGTTTTCAGATGAGTCAAGGTTCACTGTTGATTTTTTGGACAGACGTAGGAGGGTGTGGCGTCGTCGAAACGAGCGCTTCCAAGACATTAACGTCATCAGACATGATCGATTTGGGGGTGGTTCTGTTATGGTGTGGGGAGGCATCACTGTTGCTGGAAGAACGGCTTTACATGTTGTTGCAGGGCGTGTTACAGGCCAGTACTACCGGGACAACATCTTGGCAGTCCATGTTGTGCCGTTCGCACGACGTCATGGCCGCCGTTTCATCTTCCAGGATGACAACGCAAGATGTCACAGGGCCAGGATCGTTACAGGTTACCTCCAACAACAGAACATCACCACATTACCTTGGCCAGCACTGAGTCCCGACCTCTCCCCCATCGAGCATGTCTGGGACATGCTTGGACAGAGGTTACGTCAACGTCAACAACGTCCTGCCAATGTCCAAGAACTTGCTGCTGCGTTGCAACAGGAATGGGACAATCTGGACCAAAATGACCTTAGACGTCTCATTAGGAGTATGCCACGTCGGATCAATGCTTGTTTGGCAAACAGAGGAGGATTTACCCGTTACTGACTTGGTTGTGATGCTGTGGTAACTTTGCTGTTTGACCCCGGGTATCATTTTACCCTTATAATGGTCAGTCTGTGCCTTACTTAGTCTAACGATCATTTGGAATAAATCGATGAATGTGAACTTCATTTCATTTTGTCATTTGTTTCTTCGTCAGTTTCATTAGGTGACTTTAATAACACTTAAAAATCAAATATCCCCTACTTTTTTTGAATAGTATATTATTGGGGAATAAATACTAGAACAGCGTTAATTTTACACCTTTTATTGGGTTGCAAAAGTGTAATCGATATTCACGAGTACTGAACACCAGAATAGGTGTAATTGTAGCCGCTAAAGGGTGTTTGGGATGAGCCACACCTCTACAAGCGTTTTATTGCATTTACACCAACAGGTTTAATTATTTTAGGGAAACATTGCTCCGAATAAAATGTTAATTTTACACCGTATCTTGCGTGACAAAAGTATTTGCGTTGCACAATTTGAGTGAGTTTTGGGGTATTTTTTGGTAAAACATGGCGTTAATTGCTCTTTTAGAGTGTTTACTAATCAGAATATTATCATGTATAATAATCTTAATAATATTTCATATCGCCTCAAGTATAAATTATTTTAGCTTGTATACACTTAAAGACGTGTAAATGTTTCAAAATATTACTAAGTACTAAATCTTAATTAATTATTCTTAATTCAGGTGAGGTGCATAAATGAATAAACCACATTTTTTCAGCTAAGTAGTAAGGATATGTGTATTGAATTTTCCTCACGATTTATATTCATTGTAAATTGATACACATTGTCTAATTGCCCAACATCAGTTAAATTTAAATCAGTCTGGTGGATATTTGTCAATTTAATGTCATTGTAAAATGAAGCGAAGTAGCCGACGGTCTATATGTAAACTGGGTCGGGCTAAACGCCCTGTACTTATTATCATAGAGACCTATAGCCAAGTTGAAGTTTTCTGAACTTGGAAGTCGTTGGCTTGAAATAAATATCCAACAAAACATATTATATCCGCGTTGGTGTAATGGAAGTGTAATTTAAGCGTAACATTACACTGTCTGAGTGAATCAATCAGGTTACACTACTGGAAGTGGCAACTAGTTTCCACCTGAATTGGTGTAATGTTCTACACCAATAGGGTGTTATCGGTTTGCACCACTAAAGGCTAGGAGTTACCCCTATTTAGGTGGCAACTAGTTTCCACCATAACTGATGTAAACTACTTTATCATTTTTAACAGTGTATTGAGTCCACGATCTGGCACGTGCAGATACGGTCGGATACTTTTCGATACGACCAACACGATTGCTATGACTAACCTCAGTATATGATAAGAACTGATAGGATCACCACGATTACTTCACGATTAAAACCACGATTTCAATCGTAGCACGAATCGTGCCAGTGTTTTAATCGCCAACTAATTAAAGGGGCTAAAGCGCTAATATTTGGGAAGTAGAAATTGACACAAATGGGTCGCAACGCATATAATAATGTAATAGGAATATAGGAATGTATATAAACCTATTTACATTCAATCGTTTCCGTTTTTACTCTAATTTCAAATCAGTTATGTTCGGTGAAATACGCCAGAAATCTCAATCGAATGGCAATCTGTAGCGTGTGGTTATTCCAGTCTACATAGTATTTGTTGCGCATGCTCTCCAAATAAGAATGGCGTCACCGTTTGACAATACTTGTGGAATATGTCTAGCCTCGTTCTTCTAGTCCCTTGTTACAAATGGGACTGAAACGCATTATGGTACGTTGCTACCCTTTCCCGGTAACATCACAGCATCAAATAATTCGTGTTTTCAATGTCGAAGATTTTGGATGATATTGAGTTAGAGACTTGGCTACTTTAATGTTAGGTTCCTACTGCGAGCGTGCACAGTTTTTATTACCTCGACGTATATTAGGACTTCTTATGCGGGGGGTGTAGCTTTAATACGTCGAAGCACAGCGCTCTCACAATATTTATTATTCAAGGAGCTTAAATCTATAAGAAACATTAGTACTAATTATTTGACGTCGAACTGGGTTTATTAACGAATGTAGTACTACGGACTTTTTTATTTGTTGTGGTTCCTTATGATCGTAAATAATACTACAGTAATAATAGTTTCACAGCTTTATTGGTAAACTGGAAATAACTTTGCAGGTTCCTCGTTCTCAAATATATAATGGCTTCTTGGAATAATCTGGTGAGAGTCTAATTTAGCTCTCCTCTACACCCTAATTTATACCCCCTAATTTCTGCAGGTCTTCGATAACCTTGACGTTAATTTCCACTCCATATAAGGAATAAAACTCTTTATTTCCCACCACTAACAGAGATAGATATTACCTTATTTGGTCTAACAACTATAGGTTAATAAACAGCCAGAATTTGATGACTATTTTGACAATGATTATAATTTGACCAAAACATCACTGTTTTTTGCGAATAACTATATCCACGTTCATTTAGTACGTGTGATTTGACTTTATAGACAAAATTGAAGAGACAATTTTATAAAGACCCAAAATTGTCTCAAGGGCCAAAGTGCTACACGAATGAACATAATTGTCCGTATTTCGTCTCTTATATTTATACCCAGTCGCTATCGCCAACTTAATATCTTAATAATAATTAAACTAGGAATATTTGAACATATACATGATAAGAGTTAAACATATAATACAAAATGTGATAGAAATTAACATATTTACATTATTGAGACGTAACTCAAATATAGGTACATACTAAATCAATGACTAAGATGCATGTTAAGTAATATTAAATTATTTTAAGATAGATGTTCAGAAAAGGTAAATAGATAAGACGGATTAGAACAAGCAGGGTTCGGAATAAAGATTAACTTATCCATTTTAAAGCAATTAGTCAGTTTAGATAAGTAATTACATGTATATCAAAATATATACTATAACACAACCATCACGATTCGCTTCGATTAAAATCGTGATTTTAATCGTGGAGTAATCGTGGTGATCCTATCAGGTCTTATCATATATCGAGGTCTGTCGTGGCAATCTTGTTAATTGTATGGAAACGTATCCGAGCGTATCTGCACGTACCAGATCATGGACTCAAAGGGATAATTCTATCGTAACGCATCGCGTGACAGTAGGAACCTAGCCATAATCCACATACAAACCTAAGATTAAAAGGGGGGAAAATGGAGAGCCTGTAGATGAACCAACAGCGCCCATGATTTGATGTCAATATTGATGGGTTAAGTAGGACGTTTAACACCGTTTCATTTTATTTCTCAGTAAAGTGCCGTCTTCATTAGCCCAGTTGGAGCCGAACAGTAGGACGTTAAACGCCATTTCATTTCATTTCTCAGTAAAGTAAGACGAGGTCCTGGTATCGCGATAGAACTATTTTCACGAAATTCTATAAAAGGGATATTGTTTATTGCGCTGTGCCTTATTTGGTCGGTATTTATAATCATCATTATATTTAATATGTTTATTTGTGTCCTGGTATCGTGACGAAAATTTTTTTTCGAATCTCTAACAAAAAGGAATTTTTATCGCGCTGTGCTTTAATGGCTCGGTATTTAGTATCACCTGTATAGTTGATATGTTTGTTTTTGTCTTTCAGGTGATAATTGGTGTGGTTTAATGAGACCGAGACTGTAAATTGGATACCTTTTAATTACAGTGGATTTAAAAATGCTAACGGAGATCTTTAAACCAATCAGTGGACCAGCCAAGCAAGGATAAGGCCAAAACAACCAAGGATAAACACAAATAATAACGTTAAAACCACCAAGGAAAACGTTAAAACCACCAAGAATAATGTTAAATCTACCAGAAATAGCTTTCCAGTTATAACTTGAACTCATCGAGGCAAAAATTTGATTTATATAACGCCCGTTTTAGTCGGGGTGGCTAACTTTAAAACAACTGGTGGATGACGGTAAACAATCGGTGGATAACGTCAAAACAATCGGTGGATAACGTTAAAACAACCGGTGGATAACGTTTAAACAATTGGTGGATAACGTTAAAACAATCGGTGGATAACGTTTAAACAATCGGTGGTTAACGTTAAAACAATCGGTGGATAACGTTAAAACAATCGGTAGATAACGTTAAAACAATCGGTGGATGACGTTAAAACAGCCAGTCGGTGGATGACGTTAAAACAGCCAGTGGATAACGTTAAAACAATCGGTGAATGACGTTAAAACAATCGATAGATAACGTTAAAACAATCGGTGGATAACGTTTAAACAATCGGTGGATGACGTTAAAACAACCAGTGGATAACGTTAAAACAATTGGTGGATGACGTTTAAACAATCGGTGGATAACTTAAAACACAAGGACAACATCGAATCACAACAGGGATATTTAACAAAGAATACACGCTATTCAAAACCATTTGTTAGAATGGCAAGTATAAATAACACTACGCTGACGTGTAAAATTAATAATTCAACGTCATCATTTATATCTGTAGCATTCTACGTCACTGTCGGAAGTTTGGAATCTTTATTTATAATAATTAGCAACCTCCTTATTTTAGTCAGTGTTATCCGGTTTCCTCATCTTCGATTGACCAGTAATATTTTAATTGCAAATCTAGCGGTAGCTGATCTGTTGGTGGGCGTGGTTCTAATCCCGGTTAACGTAGCCGGTATATTGGATCCAAAGTTTACCGAGACTAAATATGGTTGTACTGTGAAGGTTTTTAATTGGATATTTATTTTTGGAAGTGCCATATTAGGACTGTTTATCATATCTATAGATAGGCTAACAGCTATAATGGCGCCACTCACTTACAAGACCACCAACACAAGGCCGATAGCTCTGACAGCCTGTATAATAACCTGGCTATTCTGGCTATTAACTAGTATCTTGTCGTTTTTTGTTTTCAATACATGGCACTGTTCAAAGCTCTGTACAGTTGCTAACGTGATCCAGAAGGCAGCCTTTCAGTTTATAGCCTTTACCTTGGGAATTCCTTTCTTATTTAGCTGTTTATCGTTCTTAATAATCTTACGTAAATTGGCCAGGTTCGATAAGTCCAGCATCACTCGGGGAAATAAAGATATGAAAAGAAGAACAAGTTTAATGGCTATGGTGTTCGGTCTGTTCGTGTTGTTTCTCATTCCGTTGATAGTCAGTGCTGTATACGCGAGTAGTATAAGTGTGATCAGTAACCGCATTATGATAGAGTGGTTGATATTGTTAGGAGGAATGAATTCGGTCGTCAATGGTTTCATCTACGGTGTTAAAAGACCAGAATTTCGTAAAGCTTACTTGGCAATTATATTCTGTAGATCGGGGAACCGTGTGCATCCGGTTCAGACCACGATTCCCGTATCAACAATCTCAAGACGTTCTGATCAAATGACCACCACCGGTACTTCAGCCTGACCCCGAAACCACACGTTGAACTGTTTGCAACCGGATCAGCCCAAGATGCCCGTACCAACAGTCTAGACGTTCTGATCAAAAAGACACCTCCGGTACTTCAGCCTGAACTCCGAATCCGAACGTGGAACTGTGTGCAACCGGATCAGTCCAAGATTTTGGAATCAACAGTCTTTGGGTTGGTACTTCTGCCTGAACCCCGAATCTGAACGTGGAACTGTGTGCAACCGGATCAGTCCAAGATGCCCGAATCAACAGTCTTTGGGCTGGTACTTCTGCCTGAACCCCGAATCTGAACGTGGAACTGTGTGCAACCGGATCAGTCCAAGATGCCCGAATCAACAGTCTTTGGGCTGGTACTTCTACCTGAACCCCGAATCTGAACGTTGAACTGTGTGCAACCGGATCAGTCCACGATGCCCGAATCAACAGTCTTCGTGCTGGTACTTCTGCCTGAACCCCGAATCCGAACGTGGAACCGTGTGCAACCGGATCAGCCCAAGATGCCCGAATCAGTAATCTCTAGGCTGGTACTTCAGCTGGACCCGAATCCACCAAACCGTGTACATAAAGAGGCAGTGCAGTATCACAATCTGAATAAAATACAAATCTGACAAGTTGTACTCGAAGGTCGTGTCAGGGGTCGTACGAACGACTTTTGGCCCTATGACGTCAGACAGTGATTCTGTATTTATATGAGACATCTGCCTTAGTACTTGTATAGTGATGTTATAGTCCAATGATAGTGTGTATATAATTTATATGTCCTTTAAATAATAGTAAAAGTGTGTCACATATTATCAATGAATACTCCAATATTAGTTAGAATATTTGAATACATAGATAGAACTCAATAACCATTCCATTGAATACCGCTCCGGTTATTCAATGGTTCAAAAGACTGTCGCTCGTGGAATGCGGCAGAGATACACTCGAGTGAACCATTGAATAACCCGAGCGGTATTCAATGGTCATTGAGTTCTGTTTTTATTCTATAACTACATGTAAATATCAAAATACACTGTACTATCCAGATTATCAAAAAAAAAAAAAAAAAAATCATCACCAATAACGTTAGAATTGAATTCATCAAAGGTTCCGTCCCTTTTTTCTTTCTTTTTTTACAAAAATTGTGGTTTCCTAGTGTAGACGTCATTACAGTTTGACGTAATTCTGAAAGTGACGTCATCCTGGACAAAAGTAGTACGTGTCCAAGCCATTGAATACAACCATAGGTTATTCAGTGGCTGTATTCAATGGCCGTAATCAATGATATTTGCTTGTATTTGCATAAAGTTATTGAATAAATGTACATATACAGCTAAAACAAAAACTCAGGTTAAACATACGAATGCAATTTACAAGAAGATATCAGTGGATCAAATAATAAAGCTCGTTAATTTCAAAATCTTTCAGATTCTTTTAAGAATTTATGAAGTATTGTAAAAATCAATTAATTCAATGTGTATGGCATAGATTGATAACCATAAAGTAATAGATTAGAATTTAAACAAGCCATAATTATATTATTTAGTATACATTATTAATATCTGAGGACGCCCATAGAAGGTAGGCAGCTAGCTTATATGACTTAAGCGGCGCTTACACGATACACCCAATCCATACAACCGTCGGATGCAACATATTGGACGACCGTTTACACGATGCAATGGCTCTATTCGTTGTATGACAACATAATTTATTCCTTCTTAGTAACTGAATAAAATGGCAGTAAGACGACACTTCTCATCCCCGTCTTCTTTTGTAGTGTTGATGCCGCGGGTTCAACAAAGACCTTGCTTCCTATACAGAGTTATTAGATTTTCTAATTTAGTCCAGGATAGGTTTAGATCCATTTTAGAGGACATCAAAGTACTCGAAGCGACAGAAGAACAGAAGACATCTTTAATCAGGAATTCTGGTTGCCAAGTCAGATATGACGTCATACGGCGTATGACGTTGTCTAATAGTAATATAACGCACTTTGATTGGCTATTGCATGAGTTGGTCGAATCAGAATAGAACTGATCCTATCCATGCAATAAGCCGTCCATCCGACCATTTGTCGGATCAGTTGGTCGGATGTGACGGTTGCATCCGGCGGTTGTATGGATTGATTGTATCGTGTAAACGCCGTTTAAATGTATGTCAGAATGAAGTAAAGTGGGGAATTTTTTACCTGGACGTATTTTTTATTCATTTATGCATTTATCTACCGTAAACAAAGAAGTACTTGTACTTTATATACTTTGATATATATTATTTAGTTTATGGAGACCAGCATACATATTTCTCTGCGCTCTCTCGTAAAGTTCGCAAGAAAAATAGAAATGATTTGTAGTTTCGTTGTTGAAGCCTCATAAACATTTTGGATCTGGAATCGGGGGCCTGTTTCACGAAATTTTAACTAAGATAAAATCCAAATTTTAGTAATTTGATTGGATAATATTAGATTGATTTAAGTGCTTAGCCAATCAAAATTGTAGTATCTACTAAAATTTGGATTTTATCTTATGTTAAAATTTCGTGAAACAAGCCCCAGATTTGCATTATACGGATCAGATTTGAGTGTATGGTATTTGTTCCTTAATTTACTATGTAGAATATCAAATTGCCTTGTGCGTTCTAAATAATGCTTAAGAGGGGCAACCATAACTAAAACAAAACCTTTTCTTAAGTTTACGTTTAAAAGCTGATATTGCTTTCATTTCTTTTAGCAATCTGTTTCACAGAGAATTACGAGTCTAGTGATAAATCTCTGTCAAAGATGACTGCCTTAACACGTGCTGTCACAGCACGCGGCGTCAATCATTGGCTGAATGGCGCGTGCATTGTTTACATAAGACGTTACTGCTTCGGAGAAAATGCTGCATTTTAGTCATTTTAATACCCATTTACACTAAATAGGAAATAATTTTTACCTACAAATACGTCAAACGCCTTTATTTATTTTTCCAATACATAAAAAAAAATGTTTTAGAATTTAATTTGTCGCAGGAAAAAAGTTAATATTTCTGGCTCATTAAGCCACACCGATGTCATCCTTATCAGTGATTGTAGCGGCCTAGCAAATATTCACTGCAGATCAGTGTGTTCTTTTAGGTTAACATCTATGTTATTCCATAATTTTGATGTACAGTGGACTCTGTCAAATCCGACATCGTACGGGATCGTTACAATATGTCTGATTACGCAGAGTGTTGGAATACTCAGTTTTCTCAAAACCAGAAGTATTATTATAATGTAGCTTCGAATACCCAGAACGTTATTCCCTTTAAAAATGATAAACCTTTCTGTACATTCAAAATTTTATTACATTAATTTTTTTTTCATTTAACATGCGTAGGCATTTTGAATAGGTCAAGTCTGTCGTTAATTTATCTTCTTCATCGTCTTCAGTTGATTGCACACTTGTCTTTGGTGTCACGTGTTCATTGATAATCTGTCGTTCTATGTCCAGGTCGTCGTCACACGATTCGGAGACATCCGTAGGCACAATGATCAGAAGTGAATATTCGCTAGGCTGCTACAATCACTGATAAGGATGACATGGATGCGATTTAATGAGCCAGAAATATTAACTTTTTTCCTGTGACAAATTAAATTCTAAAACATTTTTTTTAAGTATTAGAAAAATAAATAAAGGCGTTTGACGTATTTGTAGGTAAAAATTGTTTCCTATTTAGTGCAAATGGGTATTAAAATGAGTAAAAGTTTCCATTCTGCCCGAACTAGAACGTCTTATGTAAACAATGCACGCGCCATTGAGCCAATGATTGACGCCGCGTCATGAGACGTCACGTGTTCAAGGTAGTCATATTTTACAGAGATATTAGAAGACTTTCGTAATCCTCTGTGAAACAGATTGTTCCGTAGGGTGAACAAACTTAGGTATTCAGGTTCAATCGGCATGCGCAACGAATGTTTCCAACAGGTGTTAGGAATATTTTTACGATTGTGAATTCGTGGGAAAATTCGTGGGTATTCTTGAGTGTTTGTCACAACTGTCTTTACAAGAGATTATAAAATTATCAAACTAATCAAGAAAGACCTACGCGTTCGAGTTTTAATCTCTCCGATAATCGATTGGTGATTGCTTGTTAATCTTTTGTGGCTTCACACCCACCGATTAAAGAACGGACTATACAATGTTGATTCAATGGAAATCGTGTGACGGGACGTCCCGGCTGATTGATGGAAAGTAAGAATCTTAATGAACTGAAAGTTTATTAATTTCAATCCCTATTCCTCAATTCACAATGTATTGTGTCTGAAACAGTTGGAGGAAGTCATTGATTATCAGCTACACCACCAAGAATATTTAGATATAATTTACTATTAGATTATTTGATGAATTCTCGGTTGCTATTCTAACCAGAATACATATTAATCTTCTAGAGTTATGGTAAATCATACCCCGGAAGTTCACGGTAAATAATTACAATAATTAGGATATCAGCTGGAGAGGGGGGGGGGGGTAACGTCCACTCGACACAAACTAGATTATTTCAGGACTAACATGGTTCAATTTTATTTCGATAATTTGCCTGGGCGTTGCGGTCTTTAGCAGTGGGAGGAAACCAGGGGACCCAGAGAAAACCGACGAGGTTGGACAGGCGACCCTACTCCTTGTCACATGCAACTGGGGAATCGAAACTACACCAGCTGACTCAATGACAGACCTTACGATACAGCACCCACTTGCTAACTATACGGTCATCCAACCCCTTACATATAGATATGAAGAGCCCCGGGGAAGAACTATCTAAGTCACTTTTTCAATGAACCCCAGTTCATTATGTAAAACATTTGTTCCGGATTTTATGCATGTTTGGTGTTGTTAAAAGGGCAAAATGTAAGAAAGGCCCCAGGCCTAATTTTCTACCCTTTTGAAATAAAGTGATTATTATTATTATTATTATTATTATTATTATTATTATTATTAATGGCGCCATCTGATAGCAAATTGTATAAACTTTCTGTGGAACTCTCAATTTCAGGTAAAAAACATCGGAGTAACATCGAACCAAAGCCCTTCTGAAATGACTTCCCGGACAAATACGTCCATCGTACCCTTTATTTGACCTTAATTTGGCTGAAAAGTGGAGTTTCAGTTGTATTGGTAATTATGATTCGTATTAAAACATCATTTTGAAGTTGTAATTAAACGCACTCGTTGTTCTGGTCGCGTCAAGCATTCTCGTCCAAAATTCTGTTTTGCCTTTTATGCGAAAAGACAAAAATGTGACTTAGATTGTTCTTCCCCTGGACTCTTCATATGGCTTGTTTAAATTCAAATCTATTACTACCTGGTGATCAGTCTATGGTGCAGTGGCTAAATGTTGAAAACAGAATTAGTGAATAGTACAACTGGTCAGATCTCAATGTAGTGTAGGCCATCGAAAGTATAATAAAAAGAAACGAAATATAGATCTGTATTTTAATCAGATTGGTTAAGCTGCTGATTTCATGAATGGAGAAATTTCAACATTTTAATGTCAAACTAAATTCTGTAAAGGCATGTCTCATCAGGGGCAGAAACGGGGGTGGGGAGAAGGGGGTATTTCTCCCTTTAAAGATAGTTTACCAGACAACGAAACATACGCCCACGTCAGCTAAATCATCCAGCAGTCGACAAGGAATGTAGCATATTTATTCTTTTGTAGGTAATTGTGGGCATTTACAAGACAATTTCATACAGATCATACAAACTGAAACAAGGGCCATAACTCTTTAAGTAATTTACAGAACTTGTTAAAATTTGACAGGCTTTTTCGTTTAAACAAGGGCCATAACTCTATAAGTAACTTTTAATGTTAGGGCGTTCACAAGGTGCAACAAAGTGAAACAAGGGCCATATCTCCAGAGGTAATTAACGGAAATTATTGAAATTAAATAGGATTCTGCATCTCACTAATGTGGACAACATATATCAATTGTAAAAGAATCGGGTGATAACTTTTGGTGCAAGTGGACGACGGACGGACCGACAGTCCGGGGCGACGATAATATACATCCACATTTCCACGTGGGCGTTTAAAAACAAGGCAATCCCAGCTAACCATTAGACAGGGGACGATCTAGTCAAACAGGGGCGTGTCTAGGAATTTAAGCAGCGGGGGTACAATTTGAGCCAAAACAGCGGCAATATTTCGCACGTTAGTTTTTAAGCCGTAAAGAAATTTTGCCCGGACGGCAGCTCTACGACCTACTCTTATTTCAAATTCCAACTGTCAAGGGTACTTTTTATGTTCATGCCAATGTGAACACTAGACCTCGTTTTTCTCCCATCAGAGCGACTAAAAGTTGTCCCTTGTCAGGCCCTACGCCATTGACAGGCTTGAACCACATTGGAACTTTTAATAAAGAAATAAGGGAAACTGAAAACTGTTTTTAACAGAAGAAAATTTATTATCATGACATCAAATATTACAAATATATTTATGAATGGAATAAATCTGTTATTTAATAATAGACAATAATAAGTTGACCTTACACAAGTTATATTACATTGAACTAATTACCTGTATTAATATACCTGTACAGGTACCTGTATAGGTGATGATGGTTATAGGAGAACAGGTAGATTATAGTGTGGTGGGGGTGGGGCACTTACAGCATATATATATATATATAGAGAGAGAGATGTATGGGCCATATGTAAAAGATGCGGGGGACCGGGATAGGATTGGGTATATTGAGTTACCGGTTATATGTGATAGCTGCGGGTGACCAGGATAGGATTTAGCGTTCCACAAAGGGATTGTGTACATAGAGAGGTATGGGTTTTATGTGACAGCTGCGAGTGACCAGGATAGGATTTACCCTTTCACAAATAAATTGGGTATATAGAGGTACGGGTTATATATGAAAGTCGTGGGTGACCAGGATAGGATTTAGCCAATCCTTTTAGAGAGAGAAAGCCTGTGATATATACTAAAAATGAATATTTGTTTGTCCAGGGTGAGTGAATTTTCGTATCTAATAGTTGATCAAGTTGTGGTATATATATAAAAACTTTACAACCACATCATTATTGTACAAAAATAGAATAAATGAGGTGGGGGATGGGGGATGGGGAAGATAAAAGGGTAATAAATAGATATTCAAGTGGATATTATTACAATAAATATAAATGTTGACAATATAATCTAGTCTGTTGTATAATTAACTCACAATGATCTAATGAACAAATGACAATAGTTGAAGAAATGGATTTGATTTTTTAAAATTTTCACACAATAATATCAGACATAGTTAAATAGTCGAGAGCGATACGTTAAGTAATATATGGATACGGATACTATACAGGGGTGTTATCCCGAGCTGTTGTTTCAATATATTACGCAATGTCTTGCTTTTGACCTTTAAACAATTTCAAATACAGACACCAACTCGGATGTGTATCAATCTGATTTAAAACACAGATCCTATTTCGTTTCGTTTTTTTATAGTTCAAAATTTCGTTTTATTTGTCTTTACTACACTAGGATCTGGAAGAGTTGTTATATAACATGCGTTCCTGATGGCATGAGGTATTAGCCAATGAAACCATCTGTTACGACGACTTCTTGGCATGTCATGCACGGAACTGTGGGTAAAGCACTAGAAACGTCAACACTGATTGATTAATCAGTGTCTGACGTCATAGGGTCAAAAGCCGCTCGTATGACCCCTGACACGACCTTCCACTACAACCGGTCAGATCTTCCTGTAGTGTAGGCCATCGAAGGTATAAAAACGAAACGAAATATAGATCTGTATTTTAATCAGATTGGATGTGTATTTGAATGAAATACTCACGCATGTCCAATATTTCACCGTAGTATAAAATAATGTATTGATATGGCACAAACCTGCATTTCAATGAAATCGTCACGCGAGTCCAATATTTCATCTAATATAAAATAATGAACGTTTGCCGTAACATTATTTGAATAATGGGATACCAACATCAAAGGATGATGTCACATCTGTATTTTAACTGGTTTTATTTATTAGTCAAATCACTTCACTTCATTTTCATCATGAAGTCATAACCTATTAACTGGGGTGGTAATGAAATGAAATGAGTTTTTACTGCCTACTTTTCTGGGCTATGAGAAAAATAATTTTGCCCAGGCAGCGGTTTTTCAGCCTACTCTTCAGCGAAATTCCAACTGCCAAGGGTTCTTTTATATACATGCCAACTTGTACGCGGGATATTAATTTGCGGTCACATTCAAATGAATAAACGATTTTCCTAGCGAGGCACTCCATCTTACACCCACTGGAGAAACCTAACTGGACATTCCTGAAAAGGTTTCCCTACCAACACCAGAATCGAATCCAGCACCTACATGTCAAGACAACTCATTAATTATAGATACTTGGCCATACGAATATTAATTTACAATTTAACCAGTTTGATGACGAGACCAGTATTAGGTGTTTATGATTGATTGACACCTAAACATATTTGATCTTTTTCAGCCAATTAAAGAGCCTTTACCAACTTTCTGCGTTAATTGACCAAATATAAAATGTCTTTGGTTAGTTTGACAAAGTCCATTTAACTCGCTCGACAGACAAAAAATAAGCTTTTAGAAAAAATGCCATTCAAATCTTTATGCGAGGCATAATAGGACCGCATCACGTTAGCAACCTTGAAATAGAAATAAAGTCACTATGGAAACCCAATCGGATTAAAACACAGATCCTACTTCGTTCCGTTTTTTATAATTCAAACTTTCGTTTTACTTGTCTTTACTGCACTAGGATCTGGAAGAGTTGTTACATAACCTGCGTTCTGGTTGATGTGAGGGAATAGCCAATGAAACGGTCTGTTATGGGGAGTTTTTGATGTGAGGTGCAAGGAACTGTGGGTAACCCACTAGAAAAATTAACGCTGATTGATAATCAAATGTTGGATGTCATAGGATCAAAAAACGCTTGTATGATCGCTCAAGCGACCTCCCACTACAACTGGTCAGATCTTCATGTAGCAGAGGCTATCAAAAGTATAACAAAAGCAAAACGAAATATATTTTAATCCGATTGCATGGAAACCATTACCTATTATATATATTTCTGGACAGTGTTTTTTTTAAGATGTAAGCTAAATGTTGTGCATAAACTACTTATATAACTTACAATATATAAAACATACTCTTGACATACAGTACGAAAATACACAAACTTTTATTCTATATAGGCAAATAATTTCACTATTACATCGGGTGGCGTAGCTACAATTTGTCATACAACACAACATACATCAAAAATATTTAGTAAACAAAAAGCAATGTTTTTGATGCAAAAAGAAATTGTGTCCGGTGTTTATCAATGTTGTAGAGCCTGTCCAGAACCTTACTAGTTAACTAATTGTTTAATACATTAAGGTTTGTATCATATTTTAGTCTAACAATACAAATTATTTATAACTGACATCTGGGGTCCAATTCACGAAAATTTAAAGTAAAAAATTTGAAGGATACAGCCATTTCATTGGTTGAGATTTTAAAACCTCGTAACAAAGGTTATCTCTTGATCAATGAAATTGCTCAGTTCTTAAGCGAGAGAGAGAGAGAAAAAAGGGCTTCAACGTCCACTCGAAACAAACTAGGTAATTTTGGGCCTGACATAGGGTTCAGTTTTATCGTAATTAGCAATGGGAGGAAACCAGAGGACCCTGATTAAATGGATAAAACCCGTGAAGTTGGATAGACGACCATACTCCTTGTCACGTACAAGCGGGGAATTGAAACCACACCACTTAACTCAATGACAGACCTTATGATCCAACATGTTAACCATTCGCCCCCCCCCCCCCACCAAGTTCTTAAGTTATTTAAATTTCATTCGGAAACAGTAATATGTCTAACTCAACTGTAGCATAACAGAGTTATCCCCCTTATATACAGATGTCTGCTAGAAAATATTTTTACGTTGTCCCTTGAATAACAATCTGATTAAAACACAGATCCTATTCCGTTTCGTTGGGATTAGCCAATGAAAGGGTCTGTTACAACGAACTTTTGGCGTGAGGTGCACGGCATTGTGGTTAATCAAATGTCTGACGTACTAGGGTCAAAAACCGCTCAAATGACCTCTGACACAACCTCCCAAAACAATTGGTCAGATCATCATGTGGTTTAGGCCATTGAAAGTATAAAAAACGAAACAATATATAGATTTGTATTGTAATCAGATTGATTGAATAACTTATAAAGTCAACATGGATGGACGACTTTCTCCATGACATCATATTGTCACATGTCATCGATATATTTATACATGACAATACATCTTTCAATATAGAACTAGTCCTTGAATAACTGATGTTCAATCTTTTTTATAATGACATCATTTGGCCCAACCAAAGTTAATTTCCTGTCTTAAAAAATTTCGGCACGGTCGCTTGGCAAGCACATACGTCATGACTGTTCCTCCCCCCCACCACCCCCTTAAATTTAACTCGGTAACTGTGACAAGTCAATTGAAGCGTACCTACATCAATGTTAGGACTACCACCAGTTTCACCTACTGTTCTATAACGGCCAATCAAAAAAGCTCTTTCACAATAACTTGATCTACATCTTGACCAATAATCCATGCTTTGACATAAACACCTGATTGAGATTGTGATTATAATAAATGGTTTGATATCGTATGAATGAAATGGCTGAATTCTGGTTGTAAAAGGGGAGATAACCAGGCAACAACATACACTTATTTGTATCACTCCTAAATAACCCATTGATGACCCCGTGAAAAATGTTTTTGTGTATTTTACGATGTTTGGACATTGCATGTATGAAGTGGCTGAATTCTGGTTGTGAAAGTTCAGATAACCAGACAACAAAATCACTCCTAAATAACCCACCAATGACCCCACGAAAAATGTTTTGCGTATTATATGAATATAATAAATAAGTAAAATAATGAATTGGTTAATCACTTTCAGTGTCACTATCTAACGACGACCATTCTACTTCCTTTAGTAAGCCCTGTCTGACGGCATGATCGATAACTCCCAGATGACAAAACACGTATTGATCCGGCATCTGTATACTATATGCTCGTTGACTGCGGATTCTTCTGACTGTTTCACGTATATCAACTGTTCCGATATCGTCTAGACGACGTAACGAGATATCAATAGTTACAAATGTACCTACAATTCAATAACATGTCATTTAGTACTGGTCGTTTGTAAAGAACGTAAATAAATACACAGACTAGGTCATTTCGGGACTAACATAGAGTTCAATTTTATTTCAATAATTTGCTTACGCATTGGGTTATTTAGCAGTGGAAGGAAACTGGAGGACCTGGAGAAAACCCACGAGGTTAGACAGGCGACCCTACTCCTTGTAACGTATAAGCGGGGAATCGAAACCACGCCAGTAGACTAAATGACAGACCTTATGATACAGCGTGCACATGCTAACCATTCGGCCTTCCAACACCCCTTATGTCGACGAACAAAAACACTGAACAATGATTGTTTTAGGTCGAACAATAAGTCTAGCTTCAGATAACATCACTGCAGATGATGAACATGGTCCCACAGACGAACAAATGTTTTAGCTTGAACAAAATATCCATATATTAACATACATCATATGTATGTGATCGTGGATTGGTGTAGCACGGAAAAAATCTTTGCATGTTCGGCTTCAACGCAGACGACCCAAATATCTAACAAGTTTGATTTCATGAACATTTTATCGAAACATTTTTGTTATTCTAAACCCGCAGATCAAATTGATCTGAAGAATGTTTGCATGGATGTTCGGCTAAAATGTTCCATTGTCTGCATTTGGCTTTAGACCTTAGTAGCAACACATAATGTTTGAATGAGTAACCATAACAACTACTGACCTGTTCTTCCGATACCAGCGCTACAGTGAATAACGATAGGTGGTCCGAGAGGATGACCTTGCCATTTACTTCCTAGGTCCTTGGTAGCATCTTCCTGGGCTTTACGTACGTGAAATAAGAAATCAAGGAAACCGGTCGCTGGTGGAATACCGTAATCTGGCCAGGCTGTAAACTGTAAATGGGTCACCATCCTTTTTTCTCCTGTCTGAAAACATAAAAATAAAATACACATATCATGGCATCTTTACAATTACTCTAACGTTCCCTGGATTAATCTTTACTTTTTATCCTAAATCTCAGTTTTCATTCTAGTTTTACTTCGTTTTACATTTAGTATTAAATCTAGGCCTTAACTTAATGGTTCCTGAAGTTTTTTCGGGCTAATTGATATGCATGTACTAATCAGCTATGATCAATGACACCTTTTGTGCGTTAGAGAATCTATTTATCCCTTCACTATGGGTACAGTCCTGTGTCAATACTACACTTGACTAATAATCAATATGCACTATTGTGTATGATAAAACAATGTAGACCAGACATAAGTTAGTTTCAACTTCTTCAATTTCTTTAAAATTAGCTGTTGATCATAATTAGGGAACAAATAGACCTAGGGAACGAATTATCCGGGGACAAATAGTCTGGGGACGAATTATCTAGGGATGAATAGTCCTAGGGGATGAATTGTCTTGGGACTAGTTGTCTGGGGAAGAATTGTAACGTACCCCATTATTATATGTGTTGAGACCCATTCGTGTCCATTTCTAGGTGCCCAAGGATAGGGATTTAGCTCCTTTAACGTGCACTCAACACTAACAAGAGAAGAGATATACAAGCGAAGGAACGTACCTTTTTATTGTGTATATCTAGTTTAGTTTCTATGTAATCTTTGTGTTGTTTGATAGAACTGTTAAAAACAACAAATTCTTCAAATTCTTCATCCATCGATTCTTCGTTAGGCCAATATTGTCCACATTTCATTCTCTGTCTTTCTATTGTTCTAGATAAAATAAAAATTATACACATGCTTAAATAGGAAACAGGAAAAGGGTACGGCAACACTCCCTTAGAGAGTAATTAAAGCTGGACAGGCTGATACATCTGCGTGGAGACTGGATCAACAGATGATACCGGCGGGGCGGAGTAGTAAAATAAAATTAAAGAATCCCCGCTCAACAGAATACACAACAGACTTGTAGAAGTAGAAGATTGTTTAATTTTATTTAACATGCTTAAATACTAAAAATTAACTTGTTCATTCGTTCCTGGAGTTTTACGTCCACTTCCAACAAGGGTGTCAAGAGTTAAAGTAGCTAAGTCTCTAACTCAATATCATCTAAATTCTTCGACATTGAAAACACGAATAATCTGTCAATTTAAATCAACATTGATGCTGTGGTCTTACCGGGTAAAGATGGGCTTCTAATATCTAATATTTAAGAAAAAATAAACATTTTACCATTGGTACACGAATCATGTACCATAGTGCATTTCAGCACAATTTGTAACATGGGCTTGAAGAACAAGGTTAGACATATTCCACCAGTCATGTCAAACGTTGACTACATATTCTTATCTGGGGAGCATGCGCAATAAATACGATCGGTGTAGACTGGAATAACCAGACGCTAGAGATTGCCATTCAATTGATTTGAAATTAGAGTAAAATGGAAACGATTGAATGTAAATCAGTTTATATACATTTATATGACATTATTATATGCGTTGCAACCAAATGTGTCAATTTCTAGGTCCCAAATATTAGCGATTTAGCTCCTTTTACTGGTGGAATTCATTGTGTATTATTTATTTTGCTTAGTAACAACTCAAGACCATTCCCGGACAGACCCTCCGTCCTGCACCAGTAACAAGGAGAAGCCAAGCAGGAAAGAGAACTTTCTCGGCCAACATCCTGGTCAAACCCCTGGCCCCAAGTTCGCAAAGCATTCTCAGACTTAAGTTGAGAATTTACTCAACTTTCAATCACTATTTATGAGAATTATCTTTGATCCAGAAACACAAAACTTTTCGCATAATTTCTTATTGATGTATTGGATAGATTAAAACAACAAAAGTTATATAAAGGGCTATATTCTAGTTTAAATATGGCAAACAATTTTGAGTAAATTCTTAACTTATGTCTGAGAATGCTTTGTGAACTCGGGGCCTGATCTCTTGGTTAGTGAGCCAGTGTCCTGCTCATACTAAACTTAGGCTGTCTGTCTACAGTTAGCTCATACTAAACTTAGGCTGTCTGTCTACAGTTAGCTCATACTAAACTTAGGCTGTCTGTCTACAGTTAGCTCCGCTTGAGAACAAACACTAAGCTAGTTGACCGTCATTTTTAGTCCGAAATCGACAAATTTAGTCGAAAACACTAAGTATATTTTGAGACGTATGTATTCTGCTTTCATTTATAGATACATTATGTAAGATTTAGATAAACAGCTGACCAGTTTTGCTATAGTACTGAAAATTTCATTAAAATTACTTGATTCTGAGCCAAGTTATCACTGTTTGTAGTTTTGACAAGATGTGTGCATTGTGGTAGCCAGGGCACTGGTATATTCAAGTCTTAGCGAACCATTCTAATCTAATTAAAATCTTGAGTATCCGGTGCCATCGAGAGTTGATTATGGTCTTGATAAGTGTAGCACCATGGGTCGTTTGTCAGACGTGGAAGGTGGTCAGCGCTAAACCTGGTCGCCACATCCGACGTATAACCCATGCATCGTTTTTTTTACTACATATTCTGGAACAGCCCATGATCGTCTAGTATTGTCTCTGGCCGCATTTGTTTCTTGTTTTCTTCTTGTCGGACTTCACTTTAAATATTGTGTATTTATTCTGCCATTCAGTTTATGGTTACACACAGTAACAACAATACCACATTTCGTTTCTATATTTTATATTAAGCACTGCTACATATAGGTTACAAAGTTACAAGCATAATAAAGTCATTCTCTCTAAACCGCTCTCATGCAGACTCAGCGAGTCTGCTGATGGAGATTCCTACATCTTCTCCCTACGAGAACTACATGGCTGTCTACCCTAGAACGCACATATTCTATTAATTATATATTCTCAGATTCACACCCATTAATTATTCTATTGGCTAATTATTATGTAATTAATCATGTGATTGGTCACTCTTGCCAAATATGAAATGGTAACTTTCCTTCCACGTGCGTTTCAAACAATAACAATTTATCCTTGAAAAATGCAAATGACCATCATGTTTACTAAACTCTAACTGCGTTAGTGTATCTAAACAACCAGCATACTTTCTCTATTTTTGGTTATGAAGTTAGAATCAATAATTTAATACATAAAGCTATTGTTCTAGCCATCATATTTCTACATTCTTGTCTTTAGACCCCATGTCTGGTTATTGTCACAATATTTATAGCCAATTTGAATTTGCGTTTCCGAATTAACTTATACCTTAGCTAATATTTTGGCAATGGAGAATAATTAATCAACACGCTAATATTATTTTACATAGATGTTTCAAAGCACAAATTCTTTCCCTCCATATTACTACATAAGTTAATTAATGTCTTATTAATAATTTAGATAACATTTCAGGCCTAAAGAAAGACCTGCAATAGGCAAATTTAGCTCTTGCATAATGTATGTTTAATAAAATAGAAAATGTTTATTTAGTAAGCCCTGGTGTAGTAACCCTGACAACAGGTAACCCTGAGATTATTCCAGGCCTACACAGTGATTCCAACCAAGGTATGGGATATAAACAGGGTTAGCACTAACCCTAGACCTAACCTACAATCTCGTCAACTAGGGTTGGGCGATATACCGGTATTTCGGTATACCGTGATAAAATCATCGGCGATTTTATCATATCGGACTTACTTAAAAATATCGAAAAACCGGTTTATCGTGACTTAAAAAAATTATCGCGATTATGATAATTATCATGTCCCAATATTGATGATAATACATCGTCGCTTGGACTAGTAAGCGAGGAAAATGTGTTTGGCAAGGTCAAGGTTGGAGAGTATTTACCCCAGTCGCAACTGTCACTGTTCTGATTTTCAGACAAGTAGATTTTAGAACCCTGCTAGTTCTGGTTACATATTATCGTTATATTAAAACTTAATATTCTGCTTCGACTAACTAGTATGTCATTCTATTGATAGAATTAAATTCGTCTACAAGTATAAAATATAGCATATTAAGTACCGGCGGGTCAAGGGTAAATATCCATCATGGCGTCTAGCAACAGTAAAAAAGTGACAACAAGCGACGATTTGCTGCCTAAAAAAAATTCCTCCAGTCCCGTTTGGACTTTCTTTGGGTTTAAGCCAAACGACGTAGACCAGGCCACAATATTCTGCAAAGTTTGCACAAATCCAGTAATGGCTAAAGGTGGCAACACAACCAACCTATATCATCATTTGCGAACACGACACCCAAGTCAGTACAAAAGCTTTTATTTATACGGGATTGCCAGGGTTGATATTAATAAAATAATAAACAGGGTACGAAATAACACGCGAACGGTCGTTCAGGTTACGCATCGGTTACCATGACCTGGAAACACGCGAATGGACTTCCGTTCTCGACCACCGAGCTATAATTTATAAACTAAAGGTTTCAGTTAAAATATTCCCTCCACTACTACATTAAAACATTTTACAATTATAAATAAATGTCTGAAAGATCGTTAAGTTCGCACCTGTCATTTTGGCGGTAGCAAATCAACTCGCGGACCCATCATACCTGGCAACGACATACTCATTTGCCTCTTTAGCGAACGAAAGCGCCAGATCAATCAACTGATTTCTATTGTTTTTATTTCTTAAATTAATGGTGATTGAGTAATAAAAATAAAACACCCAATGAAAAGGAATGTTATATTCGCAAATTATCAAATAAAAAACATACTTTTCAACAATGGATCTTCCGGTATTTACGTAATAGGTCAGAGGTGAAAATTCACACCGTGTCAATGACTTTGGCATTATTCCAATATTTTCACGTTGTCACTCACGGCTAATAATTTTATGACATGGAAAGTGAAATGGAATAAGATTTTTTATGATTTACTGCCAGGCATATCGTAGAACATGACAATGTCGAAGAAATCAACTATTTGTTATTTTTGGGGGACGTTATGAATGATGCGAAGCAGCCGAGATCAAGCGTGTCGGCCGCCATATCTTGGATACGTTTCCAGACAGACGATACCACAAAACTTATGGATAATAATTCTAGAGTTTGGAAAGCTAAATTGAATCAAAACTTTTAGGATTTAATACAAGCTACATAGAGGAATATTACATTGCAACTATATATTTTTATTTTCGATGCTATGAAGCAAAGAAGACGACAATTCCCACCATATATCCAACAAAGGCAGAAATGTCACATAGCGATGAAGTGACAGTCATTTGGGGCGATATTTCTTTCTAAAAGTTATATATTTATATTTACTTTGAACACTGTTCTTTTTTTTAAAATAAAATCTTAGGAGATACATGTTCACGTTTATTATGACAGAGAAAAGTCATAATTTTAGTGGAACTGACTTTTCAATATTATTTATAGTAATATACCGGTAATTGTTAGTTTGTACAATTGAATTTTATATCATTGGAAAGAACACAATCTGTACATTTTTGTATAAAAAATTTTTTTATTTAGTTATTTGCAATTTTGTAGAGAGTTTTAGTATTAACAATAATCCACTAATTCGCTTAGGGATATGGGCCCTGCTGATTTAATAAGCTTAGGGGTAGCTGGCTTATCTTTTAATTGGCCCCAAATCCCCCTAGGCTAATTCGAGGGCGGCTCTAAACAAATATGGCATCGTAACCTATAGGTTACCAGTTCAAATTTGATGCAGATTAGCGTAACCTATTTTGAGGTTACCATATAAGAGGCTTATTTCATACCCTGATAAATACAACATACCTTTTTCTTTATTAGTATTTGATACAGTTTGCACACAAGACAGGGGTCAAGACCGTCACAAGAATTCAAAATTAGACTTCTATAGACACACGTAAAAATTATCACGATAATATCGTTTATCGTGATATTAGATAAATTATTATCACGATATTTATTTTTCATTATCGCCCAAGCCTATCGTCAACAATCATGTGCCCAAACCATATAAATGAAATGAAATGGGGTTTAATGTCCTACTGTTCTGCTTCTACTGGGCTAATGAAGATGGGCATACGCCATACAGTGTGCTATGAGGGAAATTTTGCCCAGATAGCAGCAAAATTGGCCTCCTCATATACATGTATCGAATTTCAGCTGTCAAGGGATCTTAAAAACGTGCACGCCAATGTGTACACAAGACCTTGGTTTTTCATCTCATCCGAATGACTATACATTGTCTCTTGCCAGGCCCTCGGTCCTGCACCACTGACAAGGAGGAACCACGCCGGAAAATCCTGATGCACTTTCTCTGCTAATACTGGGGACGAACACGGGACCTTCAGGTTAGCGAGCCAATGTTTTTCCCACTGAGCCACCGTGGCTCCCTCTAACCATTGAACGAGTGTGTGACAGGATGTGGGAAAGGTGTAGTACTGTATAATCAATCGAAAACACTATTGTTGTTACCTGGTTGTCATGACAATGACTTCTGTTTGATTCGACCATACCATTCTCCAAAAATCAACAAATGTTTTAGGTAGTGGACCTGTAAAATATATTCACACAATACTTTATTGATGATAAGAGCAGACGAAATGTGTTCATGGGTGACAAATCAAATGAAACGAAATGAAATTTAACGTCCTACTTTTCTGCACCGTCTGGGTTAACGAAGAAGTACTGTATACCCTATGCAGCATGATATGGGGAAAATTTGCTATCCGACGGAGCGTGTTCATGGGAGACACAAATGATATGAAACAGAGTTTAACATCCTATGTTCTGCTCCAACTGCCATGCTGTGTGCCCGGACAGCGGCACTACAGCCTACTCTTATAATGAAGTCGGGCATACGCTTTGCCATATGATAAGGGGAAATAGACCACAGTTACAGGAAGTAGTTCTATAAAAAATTGGAATAAATCCAGAAATGTGACATAGTCTCAATTATCAAGAACACAACTGTGATAAATGTTATTGACAATCATAAAATGGTACTGGATAATCAAACATAATGAGATAAATGTAATGTCTTGAAATGTCTTGAAATGCCTTGGACAAAAAAACAAAACAAAAAAAATAACTCCTTCATACATCAGATTTTCAATAAGAATTGCGAACCAGAATATTTTTTGTAACAGCCTGGCCCCGGTTTCACAAAGCAATCTACAACTTAAGTTAAGAATTTACTCAAATTGGTTCACCTTAATTGAACTAAAATATAGCTCTTTAAACTTTTGTTGATTTAATGTATCAAATACATCAATAAGAAACTATGTGAAAAAGTTTGTGTTTCTGGGTCAAAGATATTTCTCATAAAATATGATTGAAAGTTGAGTAAATTCTTTCATGTGTCTAAAGATACATTATGGGAGATTTGATAATGAGTTGGCAGTTCTCACTATAATAGTTAGAAACTAGATAATGTAAAGGCAATTTGCTGAAAATTTCATTCAAATTGATCAACTATCAACCGAGAACTAAGCGATTGAAATTTCCGGTTAGCCTTGATCATCATTAATAAAGTCAGTACGATAAACAGCATAGTCTTGATTATCCATTTAATCTTTATATCATTGAAGGAAAGTTATGCAGTAAATCGGCTCATAATCCACTAAAGATCGCAGGCTAGCGATGCCATCTAGAGTTGATTATGGTCTGGATAGGTTAATTAATGTCTAATCAATAATTTAGATAACATTTCAGGCCTAAAGAAAGACCTGCAATAGTCAGATTTAGCTCTTGCATAATGTATGTTTAAGTTTGAGAATGCTTTGTGAAGTCGGGGTCTGATAATATTTATTTTGAGTATGTTTTACCTTGTGTACAGATATAAGCATTTTTCTGCATATAACCATCAACATAGTTAGCATTAATATAATCAGAGTTGGGATCTCCGTCGGTTAAAGGGAGACAAACACGACTATGATCTAATGCCAGGACATCTGTGTAACGATTCTTTGGTAAATTATGACGTGCTCTGAATTAAAGAAAAAAAAATTAAGACTGTAGAATAAAAACGAGAGAGAGAGAGAGATCATCTCCTGATTAAGGGTATATTTTTCATTTTAAAAATTTGATAGCCACACGCCGTTAAGAAAAGGTGATCCTACATATGATTCAGGTAACATGCCCTACATGTAGGTAATATGCCAAATTCTCCATCCCCTACAAGTAGATAAAACAGCAAACCCTTAAGTGACACAGTAAACCCCATGGTAAGATGGGTAACATGACAGTAATCTCCTAGGTAACACGCGATGTTAATCTCCTAGGTAACATGGCAAACTTTAAGGTAACACATCAAACTCTAGTTTACACGACGGCAAACTCTAAGGTAACACAGCGAACCCTTAAGTAACACGGTGAACTCCCCATTTCCTCGATAAGTCAAACTTCCCACCCTCATGATAACAAACTGAACCCCCCAATCCCCAATCATAACTCCACGATAATAACACGCCCAACTTCCCACCCTTATGATAACAAACTGAACCCCCCAATCCCCAATATAACAAGCGGAATTTCGTATTTTATACCAAGAAATTAGCTTACTTTGACTCATTAAAGGTTCCTTTTGGTGGTTCCATTTTAATATGGGCGTACTCGGCATATAAACCTCGTTTCTTCAGTTGTTTGACATGATCAACCAGTTGAGTTAACGTCAGACCTTGATCATCTGGCATGTGAATAGAATTATCCAAAATATTTGATCCTGACGACATCGGACGTTTCTTCTCGGCTGTTGGTGATATTTCGGAATTTCTCTTAAATCTATCGGAATCTGTTCCCGATGTTCGTCTTCGTTTACCGCCCGTTAAACTTGTTCCGTCCTTTTCGACAGTCACTTCCTTTTCCGAATCTGTTCCCTCGATCTCGTGCTCTTTCTCACGATCCTCGTGGTTGTGTTTTTCATTGATTGTTTCTTTTGATGCTTCAGAATTTGTGTCTATATCACTGATACGTAGTTCTGCGTCGCTCGACACGCTCCTAGACACGGAGCCTTGAGAGTCACATTCATCCAGAGAATCACGTCCCCGTTTACGCGTGATAAAGTATGAATCCATATTAGGACACTGATGTATTGCGACCTCCTTACAGAGTTCTAACCACTCCTTATGTCCGGGGGTCGGGTGTCGAATATTACTGTTAAAATATGGCGTTAAACACTCTTTTGGTAAAAACTTTGATAATTGCGTTAAATCGACGGTAAAAACCTAAAATAATAAATAAAAAAACAAGTTAAATTTGACCTACATAAAAAAGTGCTATAACTTGACATCAAATATTGTTGCTATGGCAACATACATCCTAGTCCTTTAGTTTTAGCAGCATCTGTACTAGACGTAGAATGAAATAAAACAGGGTTCAACGTCCTACTGTCCTGCTCTGACTGGTCTAATGAAGACAGGCATACGCCATACAGTGTGCTACAAGGGAAATTTTGCCTGGGCAGCGGCACTATGGCCTACTCTTATATATCAAATTTCAATTGCGAAGTGATCTGTTACGTGCACGCCAATGTATACACAGGACCTCAGTTTTTTGTACTATCCGAACGACTAGACAGCTGTCCTTGTCAAGCTCTCCGTCCTGCTGCATAGATGTACAATAAAGGCAATCTAATTTAGATCTTCAGGGTCAGCCTTATTATATTTTTAGTTTTATATCAAGACACAATTTTATGGAATACATGTTACTTTACAAGTTTATTTCTGACAATGTTTTCGAAGAGGGTCATCTTTTCTTTATCAATATTTGAATTACATGTATATCTTTGGGGTCAGATTAATTCTTGTACTGTGATAAACTATTAATTATACCACATGACACAATTATATGGAATACAAGTCAATTAGCAGTTTATTTCTGGCCAAGTTTCAACGATGGTTGTCTCGTCTTTATGACGTAAAGAATCAAACTCTTAGTTGATGAATTTCAAGATAAAACTGTAGGCCTACTTACTCTTTCACGTAATTTTTCTTTGACAAACATACGAAGTATTTTAAAAGGAGCTTTAAACCACAGCGGTGCCGTGACAATTAACACTTTTTTTAATTTTGCTGGGTAGGCACCCTACAGATAAACATAAAAAATACATTATTATAAACACAAAACTTACGAGATTTTTACCTGCTAGACTCAATCAGATTAAAATACAGATCTATATTTCGTTTCGTGTTTTTTATACATTCGATGGCCTACATTACATGAAGATCTGACAAGTTATAGCCATAGGTCACGTCAGGGGTCAAAAGACTGACTTATGACCCTATGACGTCAAACATTTAAATAACCAATCAGCATTGATGTTACTAGTGGATTACCCACAGTTCCGTGCAAAACACGCGTAAAGCTCGCCGTAACAGACCGTTTCATTGGCTTATCCCTGACACCATTGAGAACACGAGTTAAATAACAACTCTTCCAGATCCTAGTGTAGTAAAGACAAGTAAAACGAAATTTTGAACTATAAAAAACGAAACGAAATAGGATCTGTGTTATAACCAGATTGTGAAAGACTAGAAATTTATTGTTATCTGGAATATTACCCGAGAGGCATTTGTCAAGCAAATAAACGCCTTAGAATAATAAACAGGTCATTGATTGATACACACCTCTCGGGTGGGGAGGGGGGAAATTACCGGTCAACATTCAACTAAACCATAGTACCAACTACACTATTTATTGAGTTAATAAATGATTTTTAACGATAAACAAATGATAAATTGAAAGTAAACCATATGTATTCTTTCCCAGCTTAAAAACACCGGGCCCCGAGTTCACAAAACATTCTCAGACTTAAGTTAAGAATTTACTCAAAATTGTTCTTCTTATTTTAACTAAAATATAGCCCTTTTATACAACTTGTGTTGTTTTAATGTATCAAATACATCAAATACATCAATAAGAAACTATGTCCAAATTTTAGTGTTTCTGGATCAAAGAAATTTTCATAAACAGTGATTGAAAGTTGAGTAAATTCTTAACTTAAGTCTGAGAATGTTTTGTGAACTTGGGGCCAGATTTACAGTGGCTATGGCCTATATTCATATATCAAATTCCAACTGTCAATGTGTACACAGGACCTCGTTTTTGGTTCCATCCGAACAACTAAGTATCCTTATCACCTGACCACCTACTTGTAATTAGTGCCCCACCCCTGCCTGCCCACCTTCCCCATTCCGAACCACCTACATGATTTTAATATATTTCTGCCAAATAAGTGGGAGAGAGAGAGAAAAATGGAGTTTAACATCCACTGGACACAAACTACGTCATTTCGGGACTAACATATGGTTTAATTTTATTTCAATAATTCGCTTGCGCGTAGGGGTCTTTAGCAGTGGGAGGAAACCGGAGGACCTGGAGAAAATCGACGAGGTTGGACAGGCGACCCAACTATTTGTCATGTACAACCGGGGAATCGAAAACCTCCCCAGTTGACTTAATGACAGACCTTATGATACAACATGCACACGCGAACCATTCGGCCATTCAACCCCCCTATATTGAAAAAAAAAGACCTGATTATATATTGGGAGATATAGTGGAAAGTGGAATCATTATTTGGCTTATTATCACTCATCATGTTACAGTAGTAAGGTCGCGGGTTTCCTATGGGTCCTCTGCCATCCACCCCCCCCCCCTGCCAAATAAGTAAAAACTTACCTTAAGCATATTAAGAATTTTGCTGCTGAGTTCATAATCAAAATTAGCATATTTAGAATCTGTCATATCATAAACAAAGACTAATCCATTCTTCTGGGTGTCCTCACTATAACAAAAACATTAATAAACAAGTGGCTGTCATGCAAGATATGCCCACATTTTGCAAGAGATGGACAGAGAACAAGCTAAAAACGTGATTTCAGACAATCAGGGACCATAATCCAGGAAGTTACGGCACGAATTTCGAAAGGAACTGAGATGTTTGGGATATAAACATATATTTTAAGTTGCATACAAATTTTGACCTCTAGAGGATCCACAACCGTGCTATTATAAACTTTACATTATTTTCTTACAAGGAGCTAGCGGTCATTTTTTCAAGAATTTTTGGTCCGATTTCCACAAAATTGGAACTCAACTGTTATTGGGTGTAAGGATGCTATATTTGAACGTTTTTTTAAATTGGATAATAACTGTGACCTCTTACTATTAGAGTAGAGTTTTAACCCTTCGTACTGCAGAATGTTCTCGTTGTTGGGTTTTGCTCCTGTTTGCTCACTACACTTTTTTCGTACAATAAGGGATCATAATCCAGACGGTTACAGTATAATATGCAAACATATCAAAAGGAACTTCGATCAATGGGTTGTAAACATACATTTCAAGTTTCATCAAAATTCAATAAAAATTGTGACATCTAAAGTGTTCACAAGGCAAAAACGTCATTTCCTGTACAATCAAGGACCATAACCCATGAAGCTACGGTCCCATATATGCCAATATTGAAAGGAACCGAGATCTTTGGGAGATAAACTCATATTTTGAGTTTCGGCAAAAACGGATTACAATTATTGTGACCTGTAGAGTGTCCACTCACAAATTGTGAACGGACGGGCCCTTGATGGTTGGAATTTGAAATAACAGTCGGCCGTTAGTTTACCAGCACGTTACTCGATGAACCACCATGACTCAGTGATCTAGTGGAATTTTAATAAGAATATACATATGTACATATTCATGCTGAAGACGGTACAAAGTCTACGTATCATAAAATAGGCTGTAAATAGACAAGTTTTTAATTCAGTTTTGGCAGTTTCTAGACTGGATGTTAAGGGATAAGGAAGCCATGGTGGCTAAATGGATAAGACGCTGGCTCGCTAGCCTGGAGGTCGCATGTTTGATCCATGCATTTGCCTAGAAAGTTTATCGGGATTTTCCGGTGTGGTTTCCCTTAGCAGATGGAATTCGATATAAGAGTAGGCCATAGTGCCGCTGCCCGGGCAAAATTTCCTTTATAGCACACTGTATGACGTATGCCCGTCTTCATTATCCTAGTCGGAGTTGAACAGTAGGACGTTAAACCCCATTTCATTTCATTTCATTTATTAAGGAGTAAATGATATCAACATGACAAGCAGTACGGTGAATTGAACGACCTGAATTCTGTGAGGTGAGTAGTATTCTTACCTTTCTAATGCAGCATCTAACTGAAAAACCAAACCTTTTAACGTAATCTGATGTGTGGTGGTGGATGGGTAATGTAATCGGGCAGTGAATAATGCCACTGCAGCACCAGAATGATCCCGGTTCGGCTGAAATAGATATATATTCATTTCATTCAAATAATACTTTAAAAGGGAAATTTGGAGGTCGAATGGTTAGCGTGTGTGCTGTATCATAAGGTCTGTCGTTGAGTCAACTGGTGTGGTTTCAATTCCACGGCTGTACATGTACGTGACAAGGAGTAGGGTCATCTGTCTTACCTTGTGGGTTTTCTCCAGGTCCTCCGGTTTCCCCCCACTGCTAAAGACCCCTATGCGCAAGTGATTTATTGAAATAAAATTGAACCATGTTAGTCCTGAAATGACCTAGTTTGTGTGTGTCTCTCTCTCTCCATAAATGAATCAGGATCTATGTTTTAATCAGACTGTCATATGATGTGTTCCGTTACATTGTACAAATACTTCCTGTAGATTATTACTTCCTGATGATTACTTCCTCATTGATTTCTAAACTAAGGGATCCGTGTCCGTATTATCTCAAGGATGTACTTCTTTCTTAGATTTTCATGTCAATGTATTCTGTTGGAGTCCGTATTATCTCACAAACTTTTCATGTTAATGTCCTCTACATGGGTAGATAACTCTATTGCTTAACTTACCAGTACTGTAAATTTCTCTGTGTATAATTCTGTCTGTAGATCTTTATCCGATGGATCGATATAAACTAAATCTTCACGATCACGTATATTCTGATAAAAAAAAAAACATTATTTATATTTTACAATTATTACTTTGTATTGCAGAGAGAGAAATGGGATTTTAGCCTACCCGACCTGGACAGAGAGAAGAAAGACAGAGAGAGAGAGAGAGAGAGAGAGTAATGTCCACTCAACACCCACTAGTTAATTTTGGGGACTAACATATGGTTAAATTCTATTTAAATAAGTCCCTTGCGCTTAGGGATCTTTAGCAGTGGGAGGAAACTAGAGGACCCAGAAAAAACCCACGAGGTTGGACAAGCGACCCTACTCCTTGTCACGTACATGTACCTTAAAACCCCTGCCACTTGACTCACTAACAGACCTTATGGTCTAAAGTGCAAAATGAAATGAAATGAAATGAAATGAAATGGGGTTTAACGTCCTACTGTTCTGCTCCTATGCTGGGCTAATGAAGACTTGCATACGCCATACAGTGTGCTATGAGGGAAATTTTGCCTGGGCAGCGGCACTATTGCCTACTCTTATATCGAATTCCAACTGCCAAGGGATCTTTTTCGTGCATTCCAATATATACACAGGACCTCGGTTTTTCGTCTCATCCAAAGAACTAGACAGCTGTCCTTGTCAGGCCCTCCGTCCTGCATCACTGACAAGGGGGAACCACGCCGGAAAATCTGGATGAACTTTCTCAGCCAATGCAGGGATCGAACAGCTGACCTCCAGGCTAGCGAGTCAGCGTCTTACCCACTTAGCCACCGTGATCCCCCATCTAAAGTGCAAGCATTAAACCATTTTACTACGCTAGGATCTGGAAGAGTTGTTATATAACCCGCGTTCTGAATGATGCGAGGGATTAGCCAATGAAACGGTTTGTTACAGCGAGTTCTTGGCGTGTGTTGCATAGAACTGTGGGTATTCCACTAGAAACATCAACGCTGATTAGTTAATCAAAAGTCTGACGTCATATGGTCAAAAGTCGCTTGTATCACCCCTGAAGTAACCTCCCTCTACAACTGGTCAGATCTTCACATAAGTAGAAGCCATCAGAAGCATAAAAAAAACGAAATATAGATCTGTATTTTAATCAGATTGAAAAAATGACCGAGTGGCATAGTTTGAAACAAGAGCTGGAGAAGCTCAGTTCACCTTACCTCATGTGCTATAAATAAATCCTTGGCTCTTTTAAAATCAAATTTTCTGGCCATAAGAAACTTGACGGCCGTGTTGGATGATACAGCTGTCTTTCCTTGATTAGTACGCAAATAATTTATCTCTTCCAGAAATTTGTGGATGATCTGAAAATAAAATAAAAACAAAATTTAAACTGTATTCAGATAAACAGAAGAAGGTGATTTGTAAAGTCTAGGCCCGTCCCAGGTGATTGGTAAAGTCTAGGCCTGTCCCAGGTTATTGGTAACGTCTAGGCCCATCCCAGGTGAATGGTAAAGTCTAGGCCCGTCCCAGGTGATTTGTAAAGTCAAGCCTATCCCAGGTATTAATTACAAGTCGTTGCTATGGAAATTATAGTCGTATCTTTTCATAGTAGATCACAAGATTAGCCATCATGGGAGAAGCCACACTGATCAGCAGTGAATATTCGCTAAGCTGCTACAGTCACTGATAAGGATGACATCGATACGACTTAATGAGCCCCAAATATTAATTTTTTTCCTCCGACAAATTAAATTCTAAAACATTTTTTTATGTATTAGAAAAATAAATAAAGACGTTTGAAGTATTTGTAGGTAAATATTATTTCCTATTTAGTGTAAATGGGTATTAAAATGAGTAAAAAGGCACCATTCTGCCCAAACCAGTAACATCTTACGTAAACAATGCACGCGTCATTGAGCCAATGATTGACGCCGTGTGATGTGACATCACATGTTAAAGGCAGTAATCTTTTACAGTAATCCTCTGTAAAACAGATTGGGCCATTGAGCCAATGATTGGACACCGTGTGATGTGACGTCACGTGTTAAAGGCAGTAATCCTTTACAGAGATATTAGAAGACTTTCATAATCAACTGTAAAACAGATTGGGGAGAAGCTTCAGAGATATTAGAAGACTTTTGTAATCCTCTGTAAAACAAATTGGGGAGAAGCTTTATAAAATTAATAAGGTGCTCGTATGGTAAGTTGACGCCCACATCTTGTCAATAAATTGTAGATCAACATATTACTTTTCTTCTCCATCCGAGCTATTGAAGAGGGTCAAACAATTTACTTGTAAAGACAAAGAACGACTATTCAGAAAGGCCTATCAACTAATATTATAAATAAACTTGGTGCAAGCCTACAGTGAGGAATAGTCTTATTAATGTCTGCTTCCGTTGAAGTGATATCAGCAACCTATCATGACTTTTATATTAATTAGAGAAAGTAGCATCAATCAACAATTGTCTAATATCAATAATCATAGAACCAATATTCCTAAAACAAGACTTTCACACTTCTTACACAATACATAATAATAATTATTCTTACCAAAATAGGCCTACTACTAGTTCAAAATATTACAATAACTATTAAATCAATTGTAAGAGTTCCCATGGACCTCTAGCCACGTAAAGATAAACCATATAATAATCATTCTTATCAAAAAGAATGCTGGTTTAAAATATTGTAATCAGTGAATGAAATGTGAGAGTTATGGGCCTTTAGCATGTAAAGATCAAACTACTTTCAGTTTCACTTCTACTTTTATTTCTTATATCAGTATCTGAACTATTACTTATTTCTTGTCACGATCACGGGGTCAAGATGATATGTTACTGTTTATACCTACAGTGCCGGATGCATTACCTGACAAGGACAGCTGCCTAGTCATCTGGATGGGACAAAAAACCGAGGTCCCCTGTAAATACATTGGCATGCAGGTAAAAGATCCCTTAGCAGTTGGAATTCGATATAAGAGTAGGCCGTAGTGTCGCTGTCCGGGCAAAATTGGCATCGATAGCCTGCGATATTTACTGGATTAGAAACCTGTCTGCTGCTTCTGATTAAATCAAAAAATGGATAATCGAGACTATGTTTTTTATCGAGGCCGAAATTTCAATTGCTTAATTCTTGGTTCATAGTGGAACAATTTGACTGAAATTTTCAGCAACTTCCCTTTACATTATCTAGTTTTTAAATATTATAGTGAGAACTGCCAGCTCTTTATCTCATCTCCCATAATGTATCTTTAAACACATGAAATAAACCTAGATTTCAGTTATACAAATTTGTTTTACCATTTCTTGTTCTTCAAGCAATTTTGGCATCTGTTCAATATAAAAACAATCTACAGAACGATCCATCGTACAGAGAAAGCTTTTACAAACTAACGTCTTGTCTCACAAACATGTCCATACAACTTCATAGAACCACTTTCATACCGGTATTTCCTTAGAAATCTAAACCTATCCTTATCACACAATTCAGTGAATACCAAATTTCAGGAAATAGAAAGTAATTCAGTCTATATTTAACCTACTAGTATGAACTGTTTAAGATCCTGTATTGGATATAGATAGTTCTACACATTACAGCTGTTGATCATACTTATTTGATGGATATAAGGATATCAAAAATTACAATATAAAAATCATGGTGGATTCTTAGCAAACTATTAAGAGGTTTTTTTCGCAGTGTTGGCGCGATTTCTGTCGAAAAAAACATGAAACGAATAGTAATATGACAGTTGAATTTCTAAAATGAATACATGTACATGTATATTGATCAGTCCAAAAATGACCTTTGTTACTTGTACATATACACTAGATGTTAGCAGGTGCTCTGACATACAAATACGATGTTTGGATTTTCAATATCAGATGTGTGTTCACACAAGAAATCTAAATGTTAGTCAATCTGGTTAAAACACAGATCCTATTTCGTTCTGTTTCTTATAATTCCAAATTTCATTTTACTTGTCTTTACTACACTAGGATCTGGAAGAGTTGTTATATAACTTGAGTACTGCTTGATATGAGGGATTAGCTAATGAAACGGTCTGTTGCAGAGAGTTCTTGGTGTGCGATGCACGGGACCATGGGTATATGATTGGTTAATCAAATGGCTGATGTCATAGGTCAAAAGCCGATCGTATGATCCCTGACGAGACCTCCCACTACGACTGGTCTGATCTTCATGTAGTAGAGGCTCACGAAGGTATAAAAAAAAAACGAAATGAAATATTGATTTATAGTTAGCATAATGAAGAAGACAAATTCAATGTAGCGTAGATGAAAAGAGTTAAAAGTAAAAACTTAAACCAAGTATCATGATCCCAGCTAGGTCAGAATGTTGTCTTAATAAGTTCCAAATATAGCCCAAATCAGCCCCAACTGATCCCAGTTAGCTTAGAATGTTGTCTTAATCAGTCGTTGTTTTTTGTATTTCAGAGAAGTGCCAAAAAAAGCTCCCCTCAATCAACAAATAGAAAAAAATCACTTCCCTAAAAAAAAGCTCGAGATCCCAGTTTTGATAAGAAGAGTGATTTAGAAATTAAGGAGAGTAATCTGATATTAAGGAGAGTGATTAGTTATGTGAATGGGAAATGATTCTAAAAATCAATAACTGCATGTAATGGGGTTATTCCTAGTTTGATAAATGATAATGAACCCCCCATGACTTTGTAAAGGAGAGGGATTTTTAATTTTAAGGGAGGGAAAAAAAACTCCCCTTTGTCGACATTCAGGTGTGCGGCAGGCACTCAAGAGCGATCACTCGCCTTAAAAAACAATGACTGCTTAATAAGTTCCAAACATGGCTCAATTCAGTCCTAAAAGAAAAGGCTGCATCCATTTGTTAAAATATTTAAGTTCTTGTGAATAACAAGGATAAGTTGCTGTGTTATACATGTAGGCCTAATTAGTTAGAAGTGGTTCCACTACTGATGTATTTTGTCTTGCTCCAGCCACGATCGTTATAAGGCCTTCCTCAGAGCAGGTTTTATCATGATTTGATGATAAAAAAGTTACTGGCCTATAACACCCTTCATTTCCAAAACCGACCACAAACAGTACTGCACATAGCTTAACATATAACAAAGAGAGATAGAGAAATGTGGTTTAATGTCCACTCAACACAAACTAGGTCATTTCGGGACTAGCACATGGTTCAATTTTATTTCAATAATTCGCTTGCACGTAGGGGTCTTTAGCAGTGGGGGGAAACCGGAGGACCCGGAGAAAATCCACGAGGTTGGACAGGCAACCCTACTCCTTGTCACGTACAACCGGGGATTCGAAACCACGCCAGTTGACTCAATGACAGGCCTTATGATACAGCACGCACATGCTAACTATTCGGCCATCCAACCCCCCAACATATAACAAACCAATTTCCATTGAAATAAAGGTGAAACATACACGCATAATTAGAACACGCACATGATTTCACGTCACATCGAAAATACAGAAAAACTGTTCAGTACCGGTAATATATGATTAAGATTTCAGTGTTCCACTCTTCACTATTTGTAACATAATTACATTTATCCCTGCAAACTGTGATGATATGTGTTGAAAATTTTGTAATTGAACCTTATTTTACTTGCGCATGTATTAATTGTAGCCACAGACAATACAGGCCGCAGGGCAGGTACAATATTGGGCATTGTTCGCTGATCTGACTACTTTTAAGTTTTATAGATACAGTTAGAGAGGACATTCAACTGACTGGGTGAGTCCATTACCTTAAAGGACCTAAGTCCGTAACTCAAAATCCTCCAAAATCTTCGACATCGAAAACACGATTTATTGGTCAATTTAAATCAACATTGATGATGTAAACTTACCGGGAAAAGATGAGCTTCTGATATCTGATATTTAAGATAAAATAATTTTTTTAACATTGGTACACGAATCGTGTACCATAATGCACTTCAGCCCCAGTTGTATTGAGAGACTCGAGGGACGAGGCTAGACACATTGCACCAAATCAAATGGAGTTATGTAGACTAGAATAACTAGACGCTAGAAATTTGCACTCGATTGAGATTGCTGACTTATTTCGCCGAACATTACTGATTTGAAATTGGAGTAAAAACGGAAACCATTAAATGTAAATCAGTTTATATACATTCGTATTACAGTATTATATGCGTTGCGACCAACTTTTGTGAATTTCTAGGTCCCAAATATTAGCGATTTAGCTCTTTTAATAACTTCCTAATCAATATTTCCTCGCATATTCGTGGGTACTCTAACCTCGCATATTCGTGGGTACTCTAACCTCGCATATTCGTGGGTGCTCTAACCATAAAAGAGAAGAAGAAAAACAGAAATGAATAGATGAATGTAAAAAGTAGTCAGATCAACCAACAGTGCCCAATATTGCAGCAACATGTAGTAATTAGTGAAACTGAGCTATTAGTAAGAGGAGATGAATATCTAATCATAGTCGTTTAATAAAGCCCTTGGGCTATGACCCACTGAAGTGAAACTTATAGATAACTTATATTTAGTAAGATTAAGAATTCAGTAATTTTGTTCCTGGATCTAGTATTCATTAGTTTATCATTAAATTACTGGGGTCCTTAATTAACCAAATATTATTTACTCCCTTAACAAATATTAGAACTATATATATCCATGTAAACGGTTTAACAATTCCCCAGGATTAGGCCTTACCTCAACAGACGGGCCTATACCGGTAACTATCGATTCCAGGGAGGAAATAATAATAATGTGATTCTAGTTTCTGCGATGATTCACACGCCTAGCCATTTCGGTATAAAATACTGAATACCACTCAATGATAATGATTTTACAATTACATTAAAAACAATAACTAAATCAATCCAAAGCCGATCAGAATTTTTAGAAGACATTTTATGAACTGAAGATAGGTTAAAGCGCAGTAATTTACCGTTTCCTGACCATCCTGAGAAAGAACTGCAGCCATAATTCTAGACGGGAAACCAATGTCGTAAATGTGCACATTTCCGGGGAGAATTGCACAGGAATGATAAAAACTTAAATTTCCGATTTTTTGTGCACTCAGTCTTAAAATTGAATAATTTATCTCATCAATTTTGTCTATTAATTTAATAAATTTATTCCAAACATTGGTGTCGTAAACAATGACGTCAAATTAGATCGTGAAACGCCATATTTAGATGCGCAGATCCAAAACACAAAGAGCTATCGACAATATTCCGATTTTTTCAGTATTATCTGTGTAATTAGACACGTAGAAATCAGATTGGATTTTTAGTTTAGGAATCTGTTATGGCTCAGAGTCCAGCTGGAGGCGCAGTAAGGGCATTACAGCTGGAATTGAAGAAAATTCATGACGAACCTGTCGAGGGTTTTCGAGTAAAGCTGATCAATGAGGATAATTTGTTCGAGTGGGAAGTGGCGATTTTTGGCCCCCCTGGAACTCTGTATGAAGGGGGATATTTTAAGGTTATTTTGGTTTGATTATGTTTATTCGCTGCTATTTCTTGTAATCCACAGTTAACCCTATTGGGTTTCTTTTAGAAGAGCCCTTTGTGGCTGTTCTTTGTTGATAAAAAAAATCAGTTGTTTGTTTACATCGCGGAGAAAGAATGTTGTCACTTCCGTTTACCTCATCAACTGCCTTTTAACATTACAAAAGAACAACAGAGTTTTCAAGTTCTCTTTGTGATAATCTTTTGAAATAAATTCTCTATAATTAGACACGTCTGTGTCATTCTAGCTTATTTATTTTCAAATCTTGATCATAATTTAATTTTATTTCCAGTAAAATACAAGTCTGTAACAGAAAATTAAATCGCTTTGATGTGGGTAAATTAAGATTTGTCGACTTCATTGGATTTTATGTGTTGATTCCTTATTTGGATGGCAATTGTTTTTCATTAAATTATTAATGTTTGGCCGTTACAAGTAAATTTTTTGGCCGTTACAAGTAAATTTTTTGGCCGTTACAACCAAACTGTTTGGCCGTTATGACCAAAGTAGGGCTGTTTTGATATACATGTATGACAGACTTTGTTTCCCTCTGTCAACACAGTAAAGTAAGCCAACATTAGTACATATACATGTACATCATTAGTAGAAATGATGTCTTCTGTCTTTTCCTCCAGTTGCAGTAGTGGATGGTTCTAAGAATTTTCTTTGAGCAAGTTTTGCAATCATTTGATTACAAAATACTGGCCTATAACTTCCTTAAACTTAACTTAATTTCCAGTTGAACTTATCCCAAACTGAAGGCCAACTGCACATAGCTTAACATAGTTGACTAATTATTATGGAAATCCAACGGATAAGAGATATTTCTTTTCTATTAAAAATGTCTGCCAAACCAGAATTAGCATATAATCATACATGTACAGTAGAGTAGGATCCCGTACATGTATCATTGTTTCCTCAATATAGAGTAGGCCTGAAATGTTATCTAAATTATCAATTAGACATTGATTAACTTATCCAGACCATAATAAACTCTCGATGTCAAGGCTAGCCTTCGATGTTGGCTGGATTAGATTCCTATATGCCGCTAACGGCTATTGATAATTAAATCAATAAAAGTGGATAATCGAGACTATGCTGTTTATATTAATGATTTTAGTAATGATGACCGAGACTATGGAAAAATTTCACCCGCTTCTTTCTTGGCTCATAGTGGATCAATTTGACTGAAATTTTCAGCAAATTACCTTTACACTATCTAGTTTTTAACTATTATAGCGAGAACTGCCAGCTCTTTATCTTATCTTCCATAATGTATCTTTAAATTAAAGAACAATAATATATCATATTGAATTTAAAGGAATATAGCATAACGATATACAGATATACCATGTTAAATTAAAGATACATTATGGGAGATTCGATAATGAGTTGGCACAGTTCTCACTATAATAGTTAAAAAATAGATAATGTAAAAGCAATTTGCTGGAAATTTCCGTCAAATTGATCCACTATGAACCGGGAACAAAGCGATTGAAATTTCCACCTAGCCTCAATCATCATTACTAAAGTCAGTACGATAAACAGCATAGTCTCGATTATCCATTTAATCGTTAAATTGTGAAGAAAAGTTATGCAGTAAATCAGCTCATAATCCACTAAAGATCGCAGGCTAGCGATGCCATCTAGAGTTGTTTATAGTCCTGGATAGGTTAATTAATGTCTAATTAATAAATTAGAAAACATTTCAGGCCTAAAGAAAGACATGCAATAGACCGTTTTAGCTCTTGCATAATGTATGTTTAAGAGTTTTATAAAAGAGTTGGCCATTCTTGCTATAATAATTCAAAAATACATGATAAACACAAAAGAAAATGTTTAAAAGTTCAGTCAAATTACTTTGTTCGGAACGGAATTGTCACTGTTAGATGTTTGGACTAGAAATAGACATCAATTGTGTCTGCACCGTCTATGAGAATTGGCGATTGTTTGATTGACAGACGATAACTCCAACCACATATTCTCGATTATCAAGTAGCATGCTCAATGGCTATGTTAGCCTCACTTGGCAGGCCTTTCATCACCAGTTTCTTGTAGTGACATCAGCGACTAACGGTAAACCTTATCTTGGTCCACCATTTATTGATTTAATTTTAAATGGACGACTGTTTAAATCCAAACTTTATCCAAGCCATCCGTGGGTCTACAGAGTTAATTTTGAGCTTGTCGCGTAAATAAAGGTCTAATTAATAATTTCTATAACATCTAAAGCCAAAATATAGACTTGTAATAGGCAGCTCTTGTATAACGCATGTTTAATAATGATATATACTAAATGTTAATATGGACTTATAACCATGAGTTGAACTCAGTATGACCCCTAATGTATATATATACATGTATAGTAGTACATGTAGTGTTGAATGGATGGTTAATGCCTCACTACAGCTAAATTGATTGATCACTACGTCTACATTTCCCTATTAGTAAATGCAGGGGGACTGCACCACACATAATTTGCACAGAAAAAAATACATGGACAAGACATCATACTCAGAAACCACAAATAAACAAACAATTCAAAAAAAGTGAATGGATCTGGGGCATTCTGGGGGTTAGCCATGAGTCGGGACAGCTTGAATTTAGATACAAGTGTCTTATTTTGTGACTGACAGTGCCTGTGACAGAAGCCTTATTTCAAGGCTTGCCAGTTTGACTTTAAATCAAGCCTGGACATAAGCTTGTACCTGAAGCAGTTACTGCGAGTTTTACAACATCTGGACATTGCTAGATTACTTTACAATTCCCAGTAAACAGTAACGTCCAATCAGAGGTTGTGACATAGCGACCTCCACGGAAACCTTGACATTGAATGAACCTTGAACTTTGCAACTCGATTATCACAGGTAGACATTTTAGCTTGAAAGCACAAGACTTGGTATTCGCGATGATCGGGGAATCTGATACGCTCCCAAGCTGTGGGAATACCCAATCAAAATTAGTGCCGAAATAATCAGGGTGTTGCGTGAAGGCCTTGATAAGATGTACGTAGTTAAAGCAAGATCACACCTTCTATTGAAGACTGAACATAAGGCACTTGTTATAGACTTTGTCCAGTACAAATTATCACACAATGTATAATTTTATGTTATAATATAAATGAAGAGTCCAGGGGAAGAACGATCTAAGTCACATTTTTGTCTTTTCGCATAAAAGGCACAACAGACTTTTGGACGAGAATATTTGACGTGAACAGAAAATGTGTGGGTTTAATTACAACTTCAAAATGATGTTTAATACGAATCATAATTACCAGTACAACTGACTTCAATTTTTCAAGAAAATTAAGGTTAAATAAAGGGTACGATGGACTTGTATTTGTCTGGGAGGCCATTTCAGAAGGGCCTTGGTTCGATGTGACTTCGTTTGTTTTTACCTGAAATAGATTGTTCCACAGAAATCTTATACAATTTGGTACCAGATGGCACCATTAACTGGAGTTCGTTGAAAAAGTGACTTAGATCGTTCTTCCCCGGGGCTCTTCCAATACATTTTGTTTTGTGATGATTTTTGTCTGACAATGTTTGTTTTCGGTTACCCATGTCCAGGCTTCAATACATAAATCTATTTCAACTTCACTTGAAAAAAAATGGCTCCATAAATTGATGTTTTTGTTTTGTTATTTTTCAGGCTCACATGAAGTTTCCTAAAGATTATCCATACTGTCCTCCTAGTGTTAGGTTTATATCCAAGATGTGGCATCCTAATGTATATGATGTAAGTTGAATCTCTCTTTCAAATTTCCGATAATATGGAAAATACATTGACAGCTGGATGAGTGTCTATGACGTCATGCGACATGATTTAGCTTAAGCAAATTAATTGTCAGATTTTTCTGTAATTACAGAAATTCCGAAAGTGTTTTTTTTTAGCATTATTTGTTACTAAAAGTTGTTTATTTTTAGGTTTTTTTTTTTTAATATTTCTGAAATGCATTACACAGTGAACATAGTAAATGATAGAATTAAACTTTTACTATAGCATTTTGAAACTTAAAATATAAGTCGTACTGTAGCTGTACATGATGTTACATATGCCCGTGTACATCAACCCAGTTGATGGAGAAATATATGACATTAATTAATAATAAATTGAAAGAAATGAAATTATTATTATGATTATTGTTCGATTTATATAGCGCTTCATTACACATGAGTGTTTCTAAGCGCATTCAAAACAAAACAGTTCAACGTCCTACTGTTCTGTTCCGACTGGGCTAATGAAGACGGCATACTACAAGGGCAATTTTGTCTGGACTGCCTACTCTTATATCAAATTCCAACTGTCAAGGGGTCTTTTACATACACGCCAATGTATACACAAGACCTCTGTCTTTTGTCCCATCCGAATGACTAGACAGCATTCCTTGTCAGGCCGTCCGTCCTGCACCACTGACATTGTTTCATACAATTATTACTAATAGTATTGTTTATTTCTAATTATGGTAAGAATTTCTATTTATAATAGTATTGTTTATTTCTATTTATAATATTGTTTATTTCTATTTATAATATTGTTTATTTCTATTTATAGTGTAGTTTATTTCTATTTTAATATTGTTTATTTCTATTTATAGTGTAGTTTATTTCTATTTATAGAATTGTTTATTTCTATTTTAATATTGTTTATTTCTATTTATAGAATTGTTTATTTCTATTTATAGTGTAGTTTATTTCTATTTATAGTATTGTTTATTTCTATTTATAGTGTAGTTTATTTCTATTTATAGAATTGTTTATTTCTATTTATAGAATTGTTTATTTCTATTTATAGAATTGTTTATTTCTATTTGTAGTTTTATTTATTTCTATTTATAGTATTGTTTATTTCTATTTATAGAATGGTGAAGTTTGTATATCAATATTACATCCACCAGTTGATGATCCCCAGAGTGGTGAACTTCCGTCCGAACGCTGGAACCCAACTCAGACTGTAAGGTAGGTAATCCACACACAGACTAGACTGTAAGGTAGATACTTCCGTCCGAATGCTGGAACCCCACCTGTAAGGTAGATACTTCCATCCACACACAGACTAGACTGTTCGGTAGATACTTCTGTTTGAACGCTTGAACCCCACCCAGACTGTAAGGTACTTGTACACAGACTAGACTGTTAGGTAGGTACTTCTGTTCGAATGCTGGAACCCCACCCAGACTGTAAGATAGGTACTTCGTCCCACACACAGAATGTACGGTAGATACTTGGAGCTGATTTGGGGAAACCTGATTTAAGGAAAAATGGTTTGTACATTGTGTTCTGTTTCAACTGCAGATAATCAAATTTGTTTATATTATATCCATGTTGTATTTTAGGACTGTATTACTTAGTATCATTTCCCTGCTTAACGAACCCAATACATATTCACCAGCCAACGTAGATGCCTCAGTTATGTTTCGTAAGTGGAAGGAAAGTAAAGGAAAAGATAAAGAATATGAAAATATTATCAGGTAATTTATGTTGTTTCATCCTCGATTTTTCATGCCATCCCAACAACTAGACACCTTTTAATGGTAGACGGGGGATCACGTGGGTAAGACGCTGGCTCGCTAGCCTGGAGGTCGGGTGTTCGATCCCTGCATTGGCCAAGAAAGTTCATCCAGATTTTCCGACATGGTCAGTGGTGCAGAACGGAGGGCCTGACAAGGACAGCTGTCTAGTCCTTCGGATGAGACGGAAAACCGAGGTCCTGTGTATACATTGGAATGCACGTAAAAGATCCGATATAAGAGAAGGTGATAGTGCCGCTGCCCGGGCTAAATTTTCCTCATAGCACACTGTATGGCGCATGCCCGTCTTCATTAGCCCAGTATAGGAGCAGAACAGTAGGACGTTAAACCCCATTTCATTTCATTTCATCGTGCACCACTGGCCCCGGGGGTGGGGGGGGGATGAACCTGGAAAATGGCAAGAAGCTTTCTCAGACATCCCAATACAGGAATCTTCTGGTTAATTAGCAAGCACTATTTTCACTGAGCCACATTAGATTAACTTCATTCCAACATTATTTTATATTAATGTTTTTTTATTTTCAGGAAGCAAGTTTTTGCGACTAAAGAGGACTCGGAACGTGATGGCGTTACCGTGCCGACTACCCTGCAGGAATACTGTGTCAGTGCCAAACCGCTGAGTCAGGATAATCAGGTGGATGCAGATTTCTATGACGACGATTACGTCGACGATATGGATGAGGAGGATCCCATGTACGAAGATGACGACGATGACTCCGGGAACGAAGAATCTTGATCAACGCTCCCCATTTAAACGTTAGAAATTGTATAAATTATGCTATAAATGAATGCGCAAGGTTTCGGGTGATATAAATTCTGGCAGGAAGTGATGTTTACGTATTCTTAAAACAACTTGTTGATGTAGTAATTTCCGATCGATCGATTATGTTTTCAAGTTGTTGTGATTGTTGGGGCATTTGATGCCAAATATCTTGCATGAACAAAAGTTGTCAATTTTTATTTTTGTTCCTTTGAAAAAAAAAAAAAAATATCGTGTGCTGAGCCTGTTATGAGCACATACATGTTGAAAATGTTGATCTGAAATGAATATTAGGTGTGTGTGTGATTGGTCAATATGTTTGTGGAGAGTTAAAACAAAAATAGATTTATTATTATAAACTTAAGAAATTTAAAATTGTATGTATATCTGCCGTAATATTACTAAGAGGTAGTAATCTGATCAAATCCTCTTTCTTAATCAGAGAAATCTGTAACTTGGGTGAATGAATATAAGGCGAATTATAAGGAGAGATTTGAATGTTTAATGTAAAAAAATTAAAATTGTATGCGTATCTGCCGTAATATTACCAAGGGGCAGTAACTCTGAGTAAATCCTCTTTCTTAATAAGAAAATTCTAAACTTGGGTTAGTGAATAGGGAGAATTATAAGGAGAGATTTGAATGTATAATGTAAGAAAATTAAAATTGTGTGTGTATCTGCCGTAATATTACTAAGGGGTAGTAACTCTGAGTAAATAGTCTTAATCAGAGAAGTTTCGTAACTTGGGATAGTGAATAGGGTGAATTATAAGGAGAGATTTGAATGTATAATGTAAGAAAATTAATATTGTATTTGTATCTGCCGTAATATTACTAAGGGGCAGTAACTCTGATAAAATGCCCTTTATAAATCCGGAAAGTCTGTAAGTTGGGATAGTGAATATGAGGAGAAATTTGAATGTATAATTTTTAAAGTCACTGATATTTATTGGAGTGATTCTGAATCCCGTGTAAACTATAATATTGAGAAAGTTGCATCTCTAAATGGATATCAAAAAAAAATGGTTCATTTCCATTCAATATGATAAATTGAAAATTTCCCAACATTCAGTAGACGACATAAGGAAGTCAATGTTTCCTTAAACTGTAAAATATTTTGATGGGTCTCTTTTTAGTTTGTTTAAATCAAGACCTAGAATCAAGGCCTATAGTTTATCAACTGTTGATATTATAATTTGTTTTCAAATATTAAAAAATCAGTTTTAGAACAGTTTATTTTAACATGGACAATTTAATATGGTTTCGAAAAATTGAAATGACAGGGCTTTAATAAGATAATTTTGAAATAAAAATTTAGGGGATGTAGAAATATGTGATTTAAAATGATTTGGCATTTTATTTAGAACTATATACTAGAATTCAATTTACAGCAATTGCATTTCTAAACACAGTTCATCTTGTAAAATATCATCTTTTCATGACAGTCAACTGCCATGTTCAATTCGGTTTGATTTATTTATTAAATTGAAAAAAGGTGTATGAAATTCCTGTAGCTCATGCATGTACTTGAAGAATATGACCTTTTCATTGGTTTAGCATTAAAATTTCAAATATTACCCAATCAAAAGGCTAGATTAAAATATTTATGTGTTTTTGTGAATAAGGCCATTGGAGTTTGAAATTTAAATTATTTGTTATTTTGTACATTGTGTGACATTGAATTGAAGCAATTTTTATATTTAAAAACCTGTGTTTTTTTAATGTGCTTATTTATTAACTATTTAAAACAAAATTTAGATTAAAATAATACAGGAGCCTAATAGTTAACGTGTTTATTCACATGTTTTAAGAATAATCTGTCTTCATAAACCCGCTAGGTGTAGTAGGACAAACTCCTATTTCATTCATTCATTCATTTATCAATAGTTGATTGAATTTGAATAATTTTTTGAATAGTTGATTTTTATTCAACTTACTAGAATGTTTGAATCTAGTGTATTTTCCATTATGAGCATTTGTTGATTTCATTAATTTAATATTAAATGGTTTCCATGGTATTTAATAATTGAACTGGAATATACAGATCACAATTCTATGGAATACAATTACTGCTTATTAATGATAAAATGTAACGATATCTAATTTACACGTAAAATGATACTTGGTTAATGATGACTAACCAGAGACACCCTTCTAATTACCGTGAAGTTCGATCCCTGCATTGGCTGAGAATGTTTATCAAGATTTTCTGGTGTGGTTTCACCCTGTCAGTGGTGCAAGACAGAGAACTTGACAAGGACAGCTGTCTAGTCGTGCGGATGGGACAAAAAACCAAGGTCCCATGTATACATTGGAATGCACGTAAAAGATCCCTTGGCAGTTGGAATTCGATTTAAGAGTAAGCCATACTGCCACTGCCCGGGTAAAATTTCCTTTCTAGCACACTGTATGGTGTATGCCAGTCGTCATTAACCCAGTCGGAGTAGGACGTTGGACCCCCATTTCATTTCATTTTTAATTACCCAGAAGGAAACCTAACTTAATTAAAGTAATATAATATGAAAAGAATCAAATTTCCTTTATAGCAGACTGTATGGCATATGCCAGTCGTCATTAACCCAGTCGGAGTAGGACGTTGGACCCCCATTTCATTTCATTTTTAATTACGTGGAAGGAAACGTAACTTAATTAAAGTAATATAATATGAAAAGGATCAACCGAGGATTGGTTTTTTTCATCATTACTTGATAATGACTAGAGAAGCCAAGTTGTAACGTCGCTCATTAACAAACAGTAAATGTATATCATAGAATTGTGCCTTGAATTAATGTCAGGAACAAAAAGCTGATCAAATTGTATTCCATAGAAATGTGACCTGAACTAATATTAGTCGGGAACAAGTAGCTGATCAAATTCTGTGTAAATTTAATTGACATTTATTAAGAATTACCTTGAAATCAGGTTGTAGATGAGGACTGGAATCATCACTAGAATTTTGAAAGACTCGGTCAATGAAAGACTAGGATCAATGAATGACTCATTCAATGAAAGACTCGGTCAATGAAAGCCTCAGCCAATGAAAGACTCGGTCAGTGAAAGTTTCGGTCAATGAATGACTCAGTCAAAGAAAGTCTCGTTCAATGAATGACTCAGTCAATGAAAGACTCGTTCAATGAATGACTCAGTCAATGAAAGACTCGATCAATGAAAGCTTCGGTCAATGGTCAATGAAAGACTCGGTCAATGAAAGACTCGGTCAATGAATGGGTTTCAATATGAAGTCATATCTTTAAATTGGTCTCAGGTTTCTTTATAATCTGATTTAAATGCAATGCAGAAGATTAATAATCTACCGTAGTTATTTCACTTGTCTTCTTAATTAGATGTTAATTTAATTTGATTAATTTTTAATGTTTATTAGGCCTGTTTTCCATGTTCGCATTTTTACGGCATTTCCACACTCTTAACAGTGTAAAACATTCGATATTGTCAGAAAAATACACTATCGGGATCAGCGTCGTAAACTGATTGTGCATTTTTGATCAGGCAATATTAATTTTCCGATGCAAAATCATTTATTACTTAGAAATTTGTTTTACAAATCATGGACATTGTAGATAATTCCTTTAAATACATTTGTATGAATAATTCCCATCAATGGATACTACTAGTCCCCTTCTTTTCCTACTCATTTTATAATTGTTTGATGTTGGGGTCGGAATATATGTAGTCTACCTCCAGATGTTTCTTGATTTCATGGAATTGTATATTGGTTGTTGTTTTTTTGTCGGAATCATATTTTTTTTTTTTTTATCTTATTGCTCTCACATCATGGGTGCTGTTTCGACCGTAAATATGTCGGACATGTCCCACACGAATTGGTTAACGTCAGATCGGGATATTGCCAAGTCAGACAATAAGATACTTGTTGGGTGAATTGTATTCAAAATTTAAAAACAATATGCAATTTGTGAAGACAGAAATAGTAAATATCTTTTTCTTAAATGTGTAGGAGCCGCGGTAGCTCAGTCACTAGCCAGGAAACCTGTCCAACCTCGTGGGTGTTCTCAGGGTCATCTTGTTTCCAATGATTTATTGAAATAAAATTAAACCATATGTTAAGTCTTGAAATGACCTACTTTGTGTCGAGTGGACGTTAAACCCCATTTCTCTCTCCCTCTCTCTCGTTAGCCAAGAGGTCCCAGGTCCAATCCTGGTATTGTCACTGATGTAAGATGGGGAGGCCTGGCAAGGCACAGCGGTTTGTCATTCGGAGAGGTTAAAATGCTTGAAGTTCTGTGTACACAATGACATTATGTAAAAGAACTGTTGGAATTTAAAATAAGAATAGGCCGTATCAATATCTCCCCCATACATCTCTACATGGTGTTGATTAGCCAGAATGGTGTAGAAAAGTAGGCCTTTAAACCACGATTTCATCAATTGATCGTATCCAGTGTGCAAGAGATAGCTTCTGTATAACTAACGAGTAACTAGGCAACCAAATCAAATGTTGTAATTTACAAGGAGTAGGTTTGCCTGCCTGGTTAGTTTTGTGTTTTCAGCTTGTTTTCACTGCTCAACAACATATTGTTGAAACAGATATATATCATATGTTAGTCCCAGAATGACCTCATTTATGTTGACTTGTCATTAAACCCTGATTTATATCTGGTTCTTCATCGGATGATTTGTTGTTCACAAGGTTTTCTCTCAACCAGGGTTCTTAATCCATTTTGAAACGAACCGGCCAGAATTGGGTCAAATGAGGTTCCTATAGGAATTGGGTTTTAAAATTTTAAGCTTCCATTCCCTTTATTATAACCAGACTTCAATAAAAATAATTCTTGGTAATTTGTTATGAGAAATATTGTATTCTACTACATGTAAATACCACAAAAATAACGACAACAGCTCTAGGTACACCGTTCGGAATATTTTCCATATTTAATTCATGTATAGGCTTGAGACTCTCAACATTAATCCACAATCTAGATTTTTAACAAAAAAGAGTAAAAAACACGATTTGAATCTGTGTTATATTTGGAAGATGAACGATCATGTTCGTGAATGAACGGGAGGATCTGTTCCCGAGCCACAATGAGAAGAGGACTAACAACATATGATATATTTCTATTATTACACATGCGTTTCTATGGAGACATGTAATGCCATACACATGTGTTTTCACCTACGTCGTCCAAGTTTTTGTCTATACTGAACGACTGTTTTCAGAGGGTAGAATCTTGCCCGGGCGGAACCTTTTAGCCTACTCGTCTCCATGTTTCAACTCTGTACATGGGAACTCATTTCTCGTTCATTCCGAAGGACTATTCCCACTATGAGAGGAACATCTGGGTTATTCTATATATGACAAAGAATAATTTATCGTTGTCGTGTGGGATAAATCAAGGGGAGATAACTTTATTTATGACTGTATGATATTTATATGTGTAATATATGATGAGTAAATCAATTTGTAAATTATTAAATTTATTGTATTTTTGATTTTCTTCCTTTTTGATTTAAGGAAATGAAATGGAGTTTAACGTCTACTCTTCTGCTCCAACTGGGCTAGGGGGGCTGGATGACCGAATGGTTAGCATTAGCGCGCAGTATCATAAGGCCTGTCTTTGAGTCAAGTGGCGTGGTTTCGAATCCATGGCTGTATGTGACAAGGAGTAGGGTTGCCTGTCCAATCTCGTTGGTTTTCTCTGGGTCCTCCGGTTTCCTCCCTATGTGCAAGAGAATTATTGAAATAAAATAAAACCATATGTTAGTCCCGAAATGACTTAGTCTGTGTCGAGTGGACGTTAAACCCCATTTGTCTCTCTCTCTCTCCAACTGGGCTAATGAAGAAGTGGATACAGCAGCGCTACAGCCTACTCTTATATCGAATTCCAACTGCCAGGGGATCTTTTACGTGCACGCCAATGTGTACACAGGGCCTCAGTTTTTCATACTGTTCAAATGACTAGACAGGAGGACACCATGATGATCTTTCTCCGACAATACTTGGAGTAATCCTGTTTTGATCCATTGGGAGGAGGGTTTGTTAGGTGGTCGAGTGATCCTACACTTGTTTACTCCCGGAGGGGGGATGGCTGAATGGTTAGCACGTGCGTGCTGTATCATAAAGTCTGTCATTGAGTCAACTGGCGTGGTTTTGATTCCCTGGCTGTATGTGACAAGAAGTAGGGTCACCTGTCTAACCTTGTGGGTTTTCTACCGGTCCTCCGGTTTCCTCTAATTGAATTGAACCATATGTTAGTCCCGATATGACCTGGTTTGTGTCGAATGGACGTTAAACCCTATCTCTCTCTCTCTCTGTTTCCGCCCACTGCTAAAGACTCCTGGGGGGTCGGATGGCCGAATGGTTAGCGCATGCGCATTGCATCACAAGGTCTATCATTGAGTCAGCTGGCTTTGATTCCCCGGTTGTGTCGCGTGGAGAGTGGACGTTAAACTCTCTCTCTCTTGCTAAAGACTCAGAAGCTAATTATTGAAATAATAATTGTACCATAAATCCGTCCCAAAATGACCTAGTTGAGTTGACGTTAATCTCCATTAAAGTGTTTTACGTCAACTTCCACTGACAGGCATACAGACTCGATGAAGGTTAGGGGATCAGAACCTGAAATGGCCTAAAAAAATCGGATTACAGACGGTCGTCTGTGAGAGGGGAAGGAGCAGAGATTGCCGCCAACTAGATGAAATAATAATTTTTGTTTTCACCCCAAGCCACATATGCACTCACCAGGGATTGAAACCACAACCGCGAGTCAGAGGTGACCGGCCAGCTAGAGGTCGAAGCCAGACACTCTAGACCACTAGGCCATCCCAACCATCATAGTTAACTTTTGTATATTTCTATACTCTGTGCTGAGCCAGCTGGAGATTTAGCCTTCTCATTAGAAATGGAGTTTAACATCCTACTTTTCTGCACCAACTGGGCTAATGAAGACATGCACAGTGTACAATGAGAGACATTTTGTCTGAACAGCAGAACTACAGCCTACTCTTATATCAAATTCCAATTGTCAATTTACTTATTTACTAGACTCATTCTAACCTGGTTATCTTTTTTAGGCTCTATCTAACCTGACTAAATGTTTATTATTCTCACTTTAACCATTACACAGGGAATTTCAATTGTTGGGATTTTATAAAATCTAGATTAAGTTGATTGTAAGGATGTTTTATTTACATGTATATAATATGGTGTCTCACACAATGAAACATAAATACAGAATTCACAGTTACATGATAAAATGGTAGGGTGACCCACCATAAATAAATATCTCCATATATCTCGACAATTACGCCACAATACTTATATATATGCCAAGCCTCAAATCAGTTCCACACAATTATAGTCACTAAATAAACGATCATGTTGTACTTAATAAGCTATGGCCATTAATCACGTATAAATAATAGACTGAAAACTGGTTCCAAGAGTCGTCCATGACATCCAGACACTTTTGAGTAAAAGATAGGTTACGTGCCCTTGTTTTGAAATTAGTCTCGCTTAACCAGTCTATCGACCATTCTACGTCTGATTGACAGGTCGGGATAATCAAGACTACGTTTTTACGAAACATAACAGAAAGCTAGAACAAGAAATTGAATTTAGAAATAAGCACGTTAGGTAGCTCAACAATCGTTTTAAGAAGCTTGTAAAAGTAAAATGAAACTACTGCTAGTATCATGTCCTTGCCAAACCTGAGTGTTTCAGAGATATTATTTGTACTAAACCAAAAGATGCCGCTCTTAACGGTACAGTTAATGATAAAGCGATTTAAAAAATGAAACGAACGTAATTTCTAAATCTGCTGTAATAACCAAGAAGCTTAATTTTACTGCTATTCAAAATCGTCAACAATAAATTTTTTACGGCTGTAATAGTTGATAGATTTGTAGAGAATTGCACGTGCCATGGCTATTTATAGTATCATACTGTCAGAAAGTTGGTCTCGGCACGGCGAATGTGCACGCTTCAGTGGTAGTCTCGAACTATCAGCGGTGGACTGTATTTCTGTGAGTACATGGGCCACCCTAAAAATGGATCTAATTTATATCTGATAAAACATGAATTAACATGATAGATTGGATCAAGTTTATATCGGATAAATCATGAATAAACATTTACATGATAGAATGGATCAAGTTTATATCAGATAAATCATGAATTCACATTCACATGATAGAATGGATCAAGTTTATATCCGATAAATCATGAATTCACATTTACATGATAGAATGGATCAAGTTTATATTAGATAAATCATGAATTCACATTTACATGATAGAAATGATCAAGTTTATATCAGATAAATCATGAATTCACATTCACATGATAGAATGGATCAAGTTTATATCAGATAAAACAAGTAAAGACATCTAGAATGCGATTAACTCTACACAACAAAACACACGCAAGGTTAATATGGATTTAACTATTCTATTAAAGTAGCTAAGTCTCTCTTAACTCAATATCATCCAAAGACATTGAAAATACAAATAATTTGTCAATTTAAATCAACATTAATGTTGTGATTTTACTAGGAAAAGCTGGGCTTCTGATATCCAATATTTAAGACAAAATAAACATTTTATCATTGGTACACGAATCTAGACAAGAGACTAGAAGAACGAGGCTCGACATATTCGACGAGTCATGTCAAATGGTGACGCAATATTCTTATCTGGAGAGCATGCGCAATAAATACTATCAACGTAGACTGGAATAACCAGACGCTAGAAATTGCCATTCGATTGAGACTTCTGGCGTATTTTGCCAAACATAACCGATTTTAAATTGGAGTAGTAACGGAAACAACAGAGAGAGAGAGAGAGAAATGGGGTTTAACGTCCACTCGACACAAACTAGGTCACTTCGGGACTAACATATGGTTTAATTTTATTTCAATAATTCGCTTGCACGTATGGGTCTTTAGTAGTGGGAGGAAACCGGAGGACTCGGAGAAAACCCACGAGATTGGACAGGCGACCCTACTCCTTGTCACGTACAACCGGGGATTCGAAACCGCGCCAGTTGACTCAATGCAGGCTGTATGATACAGCACGCACGTGCTAACCATTCGGCCATCCACCCCCCCCCGGAAACGACAGACTATAAATCAGTTTATATACATTCATATTACATTATTATATGTGTTGCAATGGTTATTAACAATAGAGAAGTAGTTATATACATATATATCCATATATACCTTGTGTTGGTTTTATTTTGTTGTTGTTAAAAGTATGAATTTTCATTTACATGAAAGACTTATAAAGTTTGTATTGGATCAAACAAGAATTTCATGAAAAAGATGTACAAAGATTGAATTATAACTTATATAATTATTGACATATGATCCATCAGAAGAAATAAACTAAGGAGGTTCTTCATCTGCATTTTATTACAATTTCTACAAACACAAATATGATGATTCTATCATCAATTGGTGGATCAGGACATGCATTTTAACCCAGAATTTCCACTAGAAAAACAAGTATGAGTGTACTATGGACTAGGAACTGACCATGTTGTTGGATGAAATTCATAAATCTAATTTACCAAAATCGATCCAGAATTTTTCAAAGAAGCCTAGCCTTTTTCGTACAGCGTCACCCCAAGAACAAGGTGAGTAGCAGTTAGCGAACAGTTCCTGGTCTTTAATGGATAATTCTTGGCCCAGTAATTTTATATTTTACAGTATAAATGAGTTAATATACAATGTAAGGAATTTCTCTCAAATAAAACAAACAGAATAATTCTTGGCTCAATAATCATATATTTTACATGAGTTAATTTACAATGTCGGGGAATTTCTCTCAAATAAAACAAACTACTTTTTTAAAAGAAACTAAAATACGTATCTAATTCTATCGGAAGACATTCATATCATTTCATATAAATATTAAACGACGTATACACGCAACCATTCTTCAGTTCCATATTCTTTAGAAATCTAATTAATATTGGACTTTTACATTCATTTCATTCAAACATTAAACATTGTTATCAAAGTAGTTCAGTACAGAAAATAAAGAGAGTGAAGCTATGATCTATTCATATTTTGATTTTCAACTGTCATGGACAATGTGTTGCTAATAAGATGTACCAAGGTTTTTTGTCAAATCCATCATCATTCGTTGCCAGGCCCTTCACCACTGACATGCGGAAAATTTTGAGGGACCTCCCTGATTAATTAGTCTGACATAACTCCCTTTTACGCTGAAGTAAGTGGTATTAAAATCCTGAATCACTATCACGTAAAATCCTGAATAACTTACTTAATTAAATAGAAAAAATAATTGTTTTAGATGATTAACGGTTCTTTGCATGCTTGTGTCTAAAACCAAGCCGTAGATCAAAACCACATCTACAATTTACAGCATGAAATTTTTTTTTTTAAATTTCCTATGTGAAAAAAAAATGTTCATGTTTAACTTTGTATGAAACCGATCATATCAGCTAATCAATAAAGAACAGATCTTTTCATGCTTTCAACATGGCCTCTTGGAGATTTCGTCGTGCTTGACGAACATTCATTTCTTGTCGTCTGATGTCCTCGTCGCTGATCAACATCTGTTGTATCAGGGGCTGGTTGGCGTCGATATTAACACCAGGATTTTTTAATATGGAACCTTTACTGGCCAACTGACCGGTAACAGGTAATGTACCCAAATGAAGAGCGGCTGATATACTCTGTAATATATTCTCTGTGCTCAGGTTAGGCCCAACACCTGAAAATTTAAAAATAGAATCAGCGAGTTGGCTGTTGGCTGTATAATGTCGTCAAACGCTGTCAAACCTGTCCATCAACAATTGGCTGGTTAACATGATATAATTGCTACAGTTTTTAACAGCTTTTTTTTTCCGATTCCATGTGAAGCATTGGTGTCATGACAGGACGAGATCTGACAATATTCGACAGGACAATTAGATATTGTATGACAAATACAAATGACATTCAGAGGAGAGGGAGAAGCAGAGAGAAGGAGGGGGAGAGGGATGGATAGAGAGAAGGAGGGGGAGAGGGATAGACAGACATAGAGAGAAGGAGGGGAGAGGGATAGACAGAGAGAAGGAGGGGAGAGGGATAGACAGAGATAGAGAGAAGGAGGGGGAGAGGGATAGACAGAGAGAAGGAGGGGGAGAGGGATAGACAGAGATAGAGAGAAGGAGGGGGAGAGGGATAGACAGAGATAGAGAGAAGGAGGGGGAGAGGGATAGACAGAGATAGAGAGAAGGAGGGGGAGAGGGATAGACAGAGATAGAGAGAAGGAGGGGGAGAGGGATAGACAGAGAGAAGGAGGGGGAGAGGGATAGACAGAGACAGAGATAAGGAGGGGGAGAGGGATAGACAGAGAGAAGGAGGGGAGAGGGATAGACAGAGAGAAGGAGGGGGAGAGGGATAGACAGAGAGAAGGAGGGGGAGAGGGATAGACAGAGATAGAGAGAAGGAGGGGAGAGGGATAGACAGAGATAGAGAGAAGGAGGGGGAGAGGGATAGACAGAGAGAAGGAGGGGGAGAGGGATAGACAGAGATAGAGAGAAGGAGGGGGAGAGGGATAGACAGAGAGAAGGAGGGGGAGAGGGATAGACAGAGAGAAGGAGGGGGAGAGGGATAGACAGAGATAGAGAGAAGGAGGGGGAGAGGGATAGACAGAGATAGAGAGAAGGAGGGGGAGAGGGATAGACAGAGAGAAGGAGGGGGAGAGGGATAGACAGAGAGAAGGAGGGGGAGAGGGATAGACAGAGATAGAGAGAAGGAGGGGAGAGGGATAGACAGAGAGAAGGAGGGGAGAGGGATAGACAGACAGAGACAGAGAGAAGGAGGGGGAGAGGGATAGACAGAGACAGAGAGAAGGAGGGGGAGAGGGATAGACAGAGATAGAGAGAAGGAGGGGGAGAGGGATAGACAGAGATAGAGAGAAGGAGGGGGAGAGGGATAGACAGAGAGAAGGAGGGGGAGAGGGATAGACAGAGAGAAGGAGGGGGAGAGGGATAGACAGAGATAGAGAGAAGGAGGGGAGAGGGATAGACAGAGATAGAGAGAAGGAGGGGGAGAGGGATAGACAGAGAGAAGGAGGGGGAGAGGGATAGACAGAGAGAAGGAGGGGGAGAGGGATAGACAGAGACAGAGAGAAGGAGGGGGAGAGGGATAGACAGAGATAGAGAGAAGGAGGGGGAGAGGGATAGACAGAGATAGAGAGAAGGAGGGGAGAGGGATAGACAGAGATAGAGAGAAGGGGGAGAGGGATAGACAGAGAGAAGGAGGGGGAGAGGGATAGGCAGAGATAGAGAGAAGGGGGAGAGGGATAGACAGAGAGAAGGAGGGGGAGAGGGATAGGCAGAGATAGAGAGAAGGAGGGGAGAGGGATAGACAGAGAGAAGGAGGGGGAGAGGGATAGACAGAGATACAGAGAAGGAGGGGAGAGGGATAGACAGAGATACAGAGAAGGAGGGGAGAGGGAGAAGCAGAGAGAAGGAGGGGGAGAGGGATGGATAGAGAGAAGGAGGGGGAGAGGGATAGACAGACATAGAGAGAAGGAGGGGAGAGGGATAGACAGAGAGAAGGAGGGGAGAGGGATAGACAGAGATAGAGAGAAGGAGGGGGAGAGGGATAGACAGAGAGAAGGAGGGGGAGAGGGATAGACAGAGATAGAGAGAAGGAGGGGGAGAGGGATAGACAGAGATAGAGAGAAGGAGGGGGAGAGGGATAGACAGAGATAGAGAGAAGGAGGGGGAGAGGGATAGACAGAGATAGAGAGAAGGAGGGGGAGAGGGATAGACAGAGATAGAGAGAAGGAGGGGGAGAGGGATAGACAGAGAGAAGGAGGGGGAGAGGGATAGACAGAGACAGAGATAAGGAGGGGGAGAGGGATAGACAGAGAGAAGGAGGGGAGAGGGATAGACAGAGAGAAGGAGGGGGAGAGGGATAGACAGAGAGAAGGAGGGGGAGAGGGATAGACAGAGATAGAGAGAAGGAGGGGAGAGGGATAGACAGAGATAGAGAGAAGGAGGGGGAGAGGGATAGACAGAGAGAAGGAGGGGGAGAGGGATAGACAGAGATAGAGAGAAGGAGGGGGAGAGGGATAGACAGAGAGAAGGAGGGGGAGAGGGATAGACAGAGAGAAGGAGGGGGAGAGGGATAGACAGAGATAGAGAGAAGGAGGGGGAGAGGGATAGACAGAGATAGAGAGAAGGAGGGGGAGAGGGATAGACAGAGAGAAGGAGGGGGAGAGGGATAGACAGAGAGAAGGAGGGGGAGAGGGATAGACAGAGATAGAGAGAAGGAGGGGAGAGGGATAGACAGAGAGAAGGAGGGGGAGAGGGATAGACAGAGACAGAGAGAAGGAGGGGGAGAGGGATAGACAGAGACAGAGAGAAGGAGGGGGAGAGGGATAGACAGAGATAGAGAGAAGGAGGGGGAGAGGGATAGACAGAGATAGAGAGAAGGAGGGGGAGAGGGATAGACAGAGAGAAGGAGGGGGAGAGGGATAGACAGAGAGAAGGAGGGGGAGAGGGATAGACAGAGATAGAGAGAAGGAGGGGAGAGGGATAGACAGAGATAGAGAGAAGGAGGGGGAGAGGGATAGACAGAGAGAAGGAGGGGGAGAGGGATAGACAGAGAGAAGGAGGGGGAGAGGGATAGACAGAGATAGAGAGAAGGAGGGGGAGAGGGATAGACAGAGATAGAGAGAAGGAGGGGGAGAGGGATAGACAGAGATAGAGAGAAGGAGGGGAGAGGGATAGACAGAGATAGAGAGAAGGGGGAGAGGGATAGACAGAGAGAAGGAGGGGGAGAGGGATAGGCAGAGATAGAGAGAAGGGGGAGAGGGATAGACAGAGAGAAGGAGGGGGAGAGGGATAGGCAGAGATAGAGAGAAGGAGGGGAGAGGGATAGACAGAGAGAAGGAGGGGAGAGGGATAGACAGACAGAGACAGAGAGAAGGAGGGGGAGAGGGATAGACAGAGACAGAGAGAAGGAGGGGGAGAGGGATAGACAGAGATAGAGAGAAGGAGGGGGAGAGGGATAGACAGAGATAGAGAGAAGGAGGGGGAGAGGGATAGACAGAGAGAAGGAGGGGGAGAGGGATAGACAGAGAGAAGGAGGGGGAGAGGGATAGACAGAGATAGAGAGAAGGAGGGGAGAGGGATAGACAGAGATAGAGAGAAGGAGGGGGAGAGGGATAGACAGAGAGAAGGAGGGGGAGAGGGATAGACAGAGAGAAGGAGGGGGAGAGGGATAGACAGAGATAGAGAGAAGGAGGGGGAGAGGGATAGACAGAGATAGAGAGAAGGAGGGGGAGAGGGATAGACAGAGATAGAGAGAAGGAGGGGGAGAGGGATAGACAGAGAGAAGGAGGGGGAGAGGGATAGACAGAGAGAAGGAGGGGGAGAGGGATAGACAGAGATAGAGAGAAGGAGGGGAGAGGGATAGACAGAGAGAAGGAGGGGGAGAGGGATAGACAGAGACAGAGAGAAGGAGGGGGAGAGGGATAGACAGAGACAGAGAGAAGGAGGGGGAGAGGGATAGACAGAGATAGAGAGAAGGAGGGGGAGAGGGATAGACAGAGATAGAGAGAAGGAGGGGGAGAGGGATAGACAGAGAGAAGGAGGGGGAGAGGGATAGACAGAGAGAAGGAGGGGGAGAGGGATAGACAGAGATAGAGAGAAGGAGGGGAGAGGGATAGACAGAGATAGAGAGAAGGAGGGGGAGAGGGATAGACAGAGAGAAGGAGGGGGAGAGGGATAGACAGAGAGAAGGAGGGGGAGAGGGATAGACAGAGATAGAGAGAAGGAGGGGGAGAGGGATAGACAGAGATAGAGAGAAGGAGGGGGAGAGGGATAGACAGAGATAGAGAGAAGGAGGGGGAGAGGGATAGACAGAGATAGAGAGAAGGAGGGGAGAGGGATAGACAGAGATAGAGAGAAGGGGGAGAGGGATAGACAGAGAGAAGGAGGGGGAGAGGGATAGGCAGAGATAGAGAGAAGGGGGAGAGGGATAGACAGAGAGAAGGAGGGGGAGAGGGATAGGCAGAGATAGAGAGAAGGAGGGGAGAGGGATAGACAGAGAGAAGGAGGGGGAGAGGGATAGACAGAGATACAGAGGAGGGGAGAGGGATAGACAGAGATAGAGAGAAGGAGGGGGAGAGGATTGAATGTCCACTAAAGACACAAGCTATTTCATTTCGGAACTAACATATGGTTCAATTTTATTTCATCAATTCACTTGCGCATAGAGGTCTTTAGCAGTGGGAGGAAACAGGTGGTCCTGGAGAAAACCCACGAGGTTGGACAGACGACCCTACTCCTTGTCACGTACAACTGGGCAATTGAGACAGACCTCATGATAGATGCGTTATCCATTTGCCCCCCCCTCCCCTCCATCCTCCCCACCGAGATTATAAGTCTTCAAATAATAACTTTCTACTCACCTTGCATATTTCTCGGTAAATCCATCGACTGAATAACCTCCTCTGAATTATCGAAGGGTTTTAAACCTTGTAACCGTTTTTCCCAAAATAACTGTTAAAAAATAAAATATTGTTAAACATTACATGAAGGATAGTTTGTTAACTCCACAAAAGGTCAAATGCTCTAAAGCGGTTGACACACTAGCCTAAGGATTTGTCCGAATCGTTCAGCTGAATCAATCAGCGTCGAAATTAGCCTAGAGTGTCCACTGTCATTCGGCTGAATAATTCGCGCATATCAAACATGCTTGATATATTCCCTTAGTGTGTCCGCTTAGAAAATAGCCCTGTACTTCCCACTTAACATTTTCTTTTAGGGCATCATCTCCACAGTCGGGGGGGTTGGATGGCTGAATGGTTAGCGTGCGCGCGCTGTATCATAAAGTCTGTCATTGAGTCGACTGGCGTGGTTTCGAATCCCCGGTTGTACGTGACAAGGAGTAGGGTCGCCTGTCCAACCTCGTGGGTTTCCTCCGGGTCCTCCGGTTTCCTCCCACTGCTAAAGACCCCTACGCGCAAGCGAATTATTGAAATAAAATTAAACCATATGTTAGTCCCAAAATGACCTAGTTTGTGTCGAGTGGACGTTAAACCCCATTTCTCTCTCTCTCTCTCTCCACAGTCGAAACCAGGGATTCTGTTTTTGTCTATATATACTGAGGAGCCACCGTGGCTTGGTTGTTAAGATGCTGGCTCGCTAGCCTGGAGGTCGGGTGTTCGATCCCTGCATTGGCCGAGAAAGTTCATCCCGATTTTCCGACGAGGTTTCCCCTTGTCAGTGGTGCAGAACGGAGGGTCTGACAAGGACAGCTGTCTAGTCCTTCGGATGAGACGAAAAACCGAGGTCCCCTGTATATATCGGAATGGACGTAAAAGATCTCTTGACAGTTGGAATTCGATATAAGAGTAGGCGATAGTGCCGCTGCCCGGGCAAAATTTCCCTCATAGCACACTGTATAGCATATGCCTGTCTTCATTAGCCCAGTATAAGAGCAGAACAGTAGGACGTTAAACCCCATTTCATTTCATTTCATTTCTATATATACTGGACATGTCGTACGTGGATTAGCACATCGAATATGCCCAATCAAACAACTCCACAGTTCAAAACATAAACACTAGTTCAAATCCAACAATATATTATTGTATTTTATTGCCTGAAGCTGACCATCTTCAATAGAAGACGTGATCTCGCCTTCACGTAATACCCTGCATATTTCGGCACTTATTTCGATTGGGCACAAGCCCAGCTTGTGAGCCTATCAGATTCCTTGATCGTCGCGAATACCAAGTCTCGCGATTTCAAGCTAAAATGTCATCTGTGATAATCGAGTTGCAAAGTACAAGGTTCATTCAATGTCAAGGTTTCCGTGGAGGTCCCGATGTCACATCCTCTGATTGGACGCTACTGCTCATGTGTCTGTAGGTAACATAGCTATAAGTTTGGGAATTGTGAAGTAAACAAGCAATGGCCAGATGTTGTAAAACTCGCAGTCGTTGCTTCAGGAACATGGAAGCTGACATACCTGTCGTGGTTGATCTTGTGGACCGTGTTTTAATTCCGATTTGGTTTTACTCTCCGGTCTGTTCCGTATCAGTGTAACTGGTTGTTTAAATATGGACGCCGTCTGACGAATTGGTAAAATCAAACTGGTATCGTGGCGTAATCCTTAAAATAAAACTCATTGGTTATAGATCGTAACAAAACATGCAGTCCTGGACACCCAGACTAAATATTCATCACTTTGTCTAATGTGACAAAAAAACAAATTCTTGGTCATAATAATAATGTTTTATTTTTAACCCGTTTCCATTCTGATGCTAAAATAATTTAGCCAATCTACCTGTTTGGTTATCTAAATGACTTTTCTCGATGGTTGGGTCATTACAGTACTTTATCTGGAAACATACTCATTATTCTGATTTAAAATACAGATGCGACATCATCCTTTGATGCTGACGTACCATTATTTCAAATAATGGTACAGTCAATGTGCCAAGCGTACATTATTTATACTAGTTGAAATTTTGGACCCGTGTGACGTATATTTCATTGCAAAGCAAATGCAAGTGTCTGTATTTTAAGTTGTTTAATGGTCCCGAGCTTAAGACATTGCGTAATATATTGAAACAACAACGCGGGGACTAAACTCGAGACCATAAAACCACACTTATTCAGTTCTGGGTATCCAAGACAACCAAATATGGTTATACATAGTTGTTAATGAAATTTTTAGAATGACTGCATCATAGAAATTAGAACCAAAATGTAACAATTATTTCATCCTAGTAAGGGAAAGGGTCTAGGGGAAAATTAACCAGGACCATTTGCATAAAATGGTGAATGGTGTTCGTTAACATACATTATGCAAGAGTTAAATCTGACTATTGCAGGTCTTTCTTTAGGCCTGAAATGTTATATATACTATTAATTAGACATTTATTAACAAAACAAGACCATAATCAACTCTCGATGGCATCGGATATTCAAGATTTTAACTAGATTAGAATGGTTCGCCATTTAAAAATTTAATCTAAAAATGGGAAAGCGAGGCTAAGTCTCCAATATACCAGTGCCTTAGTTACCACAATGCACACATCTTGGTAAAACTACAAACAGTGATAACTTGGCTCGAAATGAAGTAATTTGAATGAAATTTTAAATATTTGTATTTTACATTATCTATTTTTGCGTTATTATAGCAAGAATGGTCAGCTCTTTATTTAAATCTTACATAATGTATCTTTAATAAATTACAGGAAATAGAAGATAAAAAAGCTAACATGCAGTAAATATTAACGCTAAGTGAAATCAGTAGAAAATTATAAACAAGTGGTTGCCATGCAGGATACGCCCACATTTTGCAAGAGATGGACACAGAACAAGCCAAGAAAAAAAAAAGAATTTTCATACAATCAGGGGTCATAATCCAGGAAGTTACGGTACAATATGTGCGAATATCAAAAGGAACCAAGATCTTTGGGTAATATACATAAATTTCAAGTTTCATCAACAATTGTGACCTCAAGAGTGTCCACATCCCTGGCATTACATACTTTTACACTATTTACATACATGAAGAGGCCATCTTGTCAGGCAGTTTCACTTTCAGTTGGATTTTCCCAAAATTTGAACTCAACCATCATTATCGTGTAACGTTGATATATTTAAATGTTGTTTTTTCTTAAATCAGATAAAAATTGTGACCTGTAGAGGGTCTACAGTCCAAAAAAACGTGATTTTCCATACAATCAGCAGCCATAATCCATGAAGTTACTGTCCGATGCATGCCAATATCGAAAGAAGCCAAGATCTTTGGCATATATAAATCTATTTCAAGTTCCGTCAAAGTCGGATAAAAAATGTATGACCTGTAGTGGCCACAAACAAATAGTGGACGGACAGACAGGGGCAATGACCATATACGTCACATGAAAATACAAGTGTATAAAAATGTAGATGTTATCTGTTAGGAAAATATACAGAATATTATCCTGTAAATTTACAGGTACCTGATAAGATTCATTGATTTAGCGATTATTGAACAAGATACAATTATATGGAATACGAGTTACTTTTCCAGTTTATTTCTGGTGACGTTTCGACCAGGGTTCTCTTTTGTTTATGAAGTAACTTGTATTCCATATCAATGTGTCACTTGATAAGATTCAACCATTTAATCCCCGATAGTAACACGCGAAGAGTTCTTTAATGTAAATAATAAAGGCTACCTCAACAAATGTCTTTACTTAGAAAATATCAAAAGCCGCGAAATTAGATATACATGTCCCAGTACATGTAATTATAAGTTGTAACAAATTCCATTCAATCACTTTTATTTCATCACTGAAATTGTAGTAATTGTTATTCATGGCAATAATGTCAATAATCAAACCAGAGAGAGAGAGAGAGAGAGAGATAGAGAGAGGTTTAACATCCACTCAACACAAACTATATCAGTGGGAGGAAACTGGAGGACCCAGAGAAAACCCATGAGGTTGGACAGGCGACCCTTCTCCTTGTCACGTACAAGCGAGCAATCGAAACCATGCCACTTGACTCAATGACAGGCTTTTTGATACAACGCGCACATGCTAACCATTCAGCCAGAAATTGTATCGCAATATATTAATACTTGACAAAAGACAAAATGTATTGCAATATAATGCAGTATTGCCATACTTCGATAAAGTCAGGGTTTATCACAAAGCACAGTTTTATTTTGAATAGTTTTATTGTTTTTACAACTTTGGTCTTGGAGTTGGACCCTTATTGTTTACTGCAAAGCCTATAAAATGACTGATTATGTGAATACACATTTCACTTTATTATTTGTTTTTACAACTGGTCTTGGCTTAGCAGACTTATTGTATACTGCAAAGCCTAAATAATCTGACTAATTATGAAGCCGTCATAAACAGTCTAGTTAACATTTGAATATAAAATAAAAGTAGAAAAATATCGATACGGCAAAAATGTATCGATATAGTGTATCGAGGTTGATCGTATTGCAATATATCGATGTAGCAATATTTTTTTTGACAGCCCTATCAGTAGTGGTTGACATTTTGTCAGTAACAAACAAAAAATCATTATTTTCAGGCCTGGCAATTCATGTCACTGTAATCTTGTGTATAATACTTTCAACATTCATTCAATATCATAAAAATCATTTAAAATCACCCAAAATCACCTAATTTGTACGTGTCCATTTTAAAGCAGACCACTCAATTTTGATAATGAGTGAATGAATGTTAAAGAAATTAATGTTAAATACACAAGATTAAATGATACCTGGGTTACAGTGTAGGTAGGCCTATATTGGTTTATAGTGTGGTAACGAATCTATGACCACTGCCGACACCAATCATCCAACCAATGATATAAAATAGGTGAATGCAGATAAGCTTCACACCAAGACAGGATAGTTTCACATCAAATAAAAAAAACACAACTAATCTACTTAACAACAAATCATTTTAGGCCATTACAAAATAATATTCTGGTTTTCAAACAATCTGATACGCGAAGGGGGGGGGGGGCTTTTCATAAACATCACAATCAAAATATCTCACCATATTGTTTAGTTTATATAATTACAAAAGTTTGATTATCCAGTATCATTTTATGATGGTCAATAACATTTATCAGGGTTGTGTTCTTGATAAATGAGTCTACGCCACATTTCTGGATTCATTTAATTTCTTTGTTACAGCTACTTCCTGTAACCTGGCCCGTTTCACAAAACATTCTCGGACTTCAGTTAAGAATTTACTGAAAATTGTTTGCCTTATTTTAACTAAAATATAGCTCTTTATAAAGCTCTTGTTGTTTTAATGTATCAAATACATCAATAAGAAACAATGCACAAAGTTTCTGCTTCAAAAATATTTCTCATGAACAGTGATTAAAAGTTGAGTAAATTCTTAACTGAAGTCTGTGAATGCTTTGTGAAACCAAGGCTCGGCTAAAAATAGAAACATGTGATGCATCACTTTTTAATCGACACAGGATTACCTGACGGCTGACAACCAGAATATTCTTTATGTATGGCCTTAGTAACCTACTTTTATCTTTTGCCAGAGGATTGAGATATTTATTTTTTTTTTTTTTTGATTTTTGTATCCTGTTCTTGATGTCAAATGGGGGGAAATAAAAAAAAGTGAAAAATAAAATTTGTTTCTTAATTTTAAGGATACTGAAATCAGATGAACCTATATTTCAGCATTTAAACCATGCCAATCCTGTTTTCAAAACATAGGAAATTTCACAGAGTGAAAGTGATGAAAGGAAAAAATTTAGATTTGGAATTTTAAATAATTTATTATTTAAGAAACAAATTTTTTAGTGAAATTTTTGTAAAAACAAGTTTCAACTCCCTTAACTAGAACCGGTGAAAATAAACAAAAAAAAAATCACAATAATTTAAAATGACTAGGACTGGCTAAATTTGCGCTAAAAAAAAGCGACACCAAAATTGAATTTATATTGAAATCAATTTATACTGTGAAATAAAATTGATCACAGGGATGAGTTTTAGAATTAAATTAATTGAAATATAAGTAATTTATCCAGCCCTAGTCTCGGTGATCTGTAGGCAAAAACAAACATGGGTCCTCAACCACATAAAGAGAAAGTTTCTGTGACAACACAAACCTCTGGCAAAGTCAAAAGATGATCCCTTGTGACCCTTACTTTTGCGACAGGCATTAAAGTTTACACGACCTGTACGGAAATCGAAAGCACTTAATTCAACTGCATCACCTAGTGCTCTTGCTAGTTGTGGTTTACTGCGGATCTTCTTTCCATCAGGGCTGGGAAAAAAGTCAGAAATTAACATAAATATATATATACATAACACATGACACAATTATATGGAATAAAAGTTACTTGATAGATTTATTTCTGGCAACTTTTGGACAGAGAGAGACAGAGAGAAAGGGAGAGAGAGAGAGATTAACCTCCAGTCCACTAGACACAAACTAGGTCATTTCGGGACTAACATATCGTTCAATTTTTATTTCAATAATTTGTTTACGCGTTGGGGTCTTTTAGCAGAGGAAGGAAACCAGAGGACTCAGAGAAAACCCACGAGGTTAGATGAACGACCCTACTCCTTATTAATGTTTTGATGTGGGTTCTCTAATAGTACAATGAAGATATATAATATGGAAGAAAGAAGAACACTAATGTACAATAAGGGACATTCATTTAGAAACCATCAAAGTGGTTGGTATTAATACATGTACGATGTACGTTGAATTTTTAACGTCACTGATGGTCATTTGAATGATTCTGAATCCCTTGTAAACTAGAGAGAGAGAGAGAGAGAAAAATGGGGTTTAACGTCCACTCGACACAGACTAAGTCATTTCGGGACTAACATATGGTTTAATTTTATTTCAATAATTCGCTTGTGCGTAGGGATCTTTAGCATTTAGCAGTGGGAGGAAACCAGATGACCCGGAGAAAACCCACGAGGTTGCACAGGCAACCCTATTCCTTGTCACGTACAACCAGGGATTAGAAACGACGCTATTGACTCAATAACAGGCCTTATGATACAGCGTGCAGGTGCTAACCAATCGGCCATTCAACCTCCCTTGTAAACTATAATATCGTGGAAGTTGAATCAGTCTGACAGTGGTTTATTTCAGCATCACCTGCAGACAATATGAACCATGCAGCACTAGTTTCCTATTGCGGTATATTAGATTCAAAGTTCTAATGTGCTATCGCCTAATTTCTATTTTCTATTCATGTAATTTCTAAATTAAGACAATGTATAATCCAATTTCTTTATTTGTTCAGTGCCAATTTTAAATCTATTTCATCTTATTTCTATTATTAAGACGAAAAATGTCTTCTTCATTTAAAATTGACGCTGAACAAATAAAGAAATTTGATTATACATTGTCTTAATTTAGAAATTGCATGAATAGAAGTCAGAAATTACATGAATAGAAGTTAGAATTTTGAATCTAATATATCCCCATAGTTTCCCCACCCCTATAAGTGTCGTATAAAACCTTTTCATCAGCCTCTTTCGATAAGGGAGAAACGCGGCTAATCAACTTTATCAACTAATCAACACAGGGATTAAAACATGGGACCTCCAGGTTAGCGAGTCAACGTCTTACTCAATAAGCTACGCATAGTAATGAATTGGGTTGGTTCATATTATCACATGATATATTGGGGTCTGGAACGGCAAGACAAAAATCCAGTGAAGAGTTGGTGCATTTTTTTTCACTTTAATCGCTTCTAATAGGCCTACTAGTAGTAGGCCTAATAAAGATTTTAATTGAAAATACAGCACCAGTTCTCACTTGCATGGAAGAGGCCATTCTGGAAGACACTACTATAAGAATATTAGTTACAATGTACATAAAACAAAATAATGAGAAGTTCTGTACAGTATACAGTGACTTCCTTCTTCAAATTAATTCATTTGGTTGGCGTGTCTTTATTATAATGTACAGAAAATAGCACAGTAGCTATTAAATAATCATTTTTCATTTCTTCAACCAATTTGCACCAGCCTAATATTAGTATTGTAATGTAAACAAAAGAATAGAACAGGAGGAGGATTGAGAATGAAAGAGTCAGGAAATAGTTCCTGAAAATCTCATAATAAATTCAGTAGGAATGTAGATCTACGCTATTTTCTTCATCTAACAGGTTTTTACCTATAATAATAAACATCTGTTTTGCCGGCTGATAAGCCAGATTTTCGTACAACCTCCTCCCTTCTCCAGCCGGGAGGTAGGCCACCTTCTCTGCGTTTTCCATCCATTATTTTCCTAAAAGTGGGTCAGATTACCGGAAGTTAGTCTACATCCAGATGGCACTTCGAGCGATTCGTCTAGCCACTTGTGCGCCGTCCAGATCCATGGTCAAACTGACCCCGGAGAATCTGCACTTGACTGTTTGCATCGTGTCCAAAATGAGACAAAATAAAAGTTTGTTATAGGCTAAACATTTTTTAAGGCCAAGGAAATTAATTCCTGTACAGGCTTGGAATTAGGCCCTATTTTTGTTTTTGTTTTTATTAGAAGCCACGCGATTTGTAGCGCCCTCTACTTTTAGCAATGGCGGCGGATTTGACATGATTCATCAGACGTCAAAGGGTTTTTTGATTTATAGCTTTTCTAAGAAAAGATTGCAAACTTTTCACATTGTGTTGCTATCCCACTCTAAGTGGGGTGCAGTTGTCGTAAAAAGAAAATGATATAGCTAAGATAAAAGAAGCAACAAACTTTCAAGCCCTAAGTTTTTCGCGGAACCAAACGAAACTAAAACAAAAACAGCACATGTCATCATGTCATGTCAGCGAGTCAGTCACTCAACAGTGGACTGTACTAGATCTTTGTACGATCTGGAAAATATCTTTCTCTAGGGTTAGGTTTACAAATTACATGTCAAACGTACAAATTGAAATTGTAAAAACGGTGGATTGTGGGTAAAACTATTCTGAAGGGTTAGGGTTAGAATTGTGGGTATACACGGAAAGGTATTTTCCAGATCGTACAAAGATCTAGTATCTTGCCAGTGCAGTGGAACCTGGGAGAAATAACTTGCCCGAGTAGAGCTAAGCTGGTGTGATTGTTAAATATAAAACCTTCATTCATAATTAAGTTTTCCGAATTGAATTTAATTTAGATCAAAATTAAATTGTATGATTAATTTTGTTAAAAAAATAAAAATAAAAAAAAACAACAAAAAAGTGTGAGAATTATTTTAATTGACGTCAGAAATATATGACGTCGTTGATTAAACGCGTCATAAAAATATTTCTATGGGTCGCGTAATCTCGCTTGGGCATGCGCATTGCTATTTTTACCCAGTGTATCCGGTTCCGGTCAGAATTTTTTTTTAATCAACAGTCTGTGGGGCAGATTTAGTAACAATCCTGTGTGTTACAGGAAAAGAGCTTTGCTCAAGCACCGCCGCATCGCGCGCTGCTTTAGAGGTTCGCTCTATATTAAATCAAGCATTTTTCCAAATTGATTTTAAGTTAGATCTGGCCTAAATTGTATGATTAATTTTGTGTTAAGAAAAAAAAGAACTAAAAGTGTAAGAATTAGCCTAAAATCTAAAAGTAAATTGTATGATTAATTTTGTTTTAAAAAAATGAACTAAAAAGTGTGAGAATTATTTTCATTGACGTCAAAAATATGTGACGTCACTGATTAGGCGCATCATAGAAATATTTCTATGAGACGCGTAATCTCGATTGGGTGAAAATTGGTAAGTTGGCATGCACATTGCCAGTTTTGCCCTGTGTATGCGGTTTAGGTCTGAATTTTTTTATAATCAACAGTCTGTGCGTGTTGATTTTAGTCATGCTCGTGTGTCACTGGAAAAGAGCTTTGCTCAAGCACCGCACAGTACGAAGTGCCGCGCCAAGCACGATGCTTGTGACATCCACGTCAACTACTAATACTACATTGCAAATCAAAGAACTGGAAATACTTCAAGACTTTGTATGTGGACTCAACTGGTATGAGGGGGTTGGATGGCTGAATGGTTAGCGTGTGGTACGAAAAACCGAGGTCATGCGTATACATTGGCGTGCACGTTATAAGAAGCCTAGTGTAGTTTGATTCAGAGTTGTATGGCCTGACACAATATTCATTCTAATAGCTATATGAGTGTCTAAAGTTTGTATACTTCGTTAATCCTTACAAATGGCTTTTTTTGATTTCAGACTAAAGTTAAAAACTATTTTCCATAATTTATCAAGTGGTCTGTCCTGGACCTTGATGAATGAAAACACAAGAGTTGATGAAGTACTGCTATAATTGATGATGTTGAAAGAAGAAAAGGGAGAAAATGTTTGATGGTTTGACAGCTTGGTTTTCATCTAGTGTTGATGAGTCTATTAAACAACATTGGGGTAGGTTTATCTTTAAACAGCAACAACATTGGGGTAGGTTTATCTTAAAACAGGAACAACATTGGGGTAGGTTTATCTTTAAACAGCAACAACATTGTGATAGGCTTTTACAATGTACCGGGGGTAGGGAGGGGGTGGCCGAATGGTCAGCGCATATGCATTGTATCATAAAGTCTGTCATTGAATCAGCTGGTGTGGTTTCGGTTGTACGTGACAAGGAATAGGGTCACCTGTCCAACATGGTGGGTTTTCTCTGGTCTTCCGGTTTCCTCCCACTGCTAAAGACCCCTACATGCAAGCGAATAATTGAAATAAAATTGAACCATATGTTAGTCCCGAAATGATCTAGTTTGTATCAAGTGGATGTTAAACCCCATTTTCTCTCTCTTATAATGTACAAAAAAATAACTTTGGGGTAGATTGGTTTGCTGTAAAAAATAAAAACAACATTGGCATAGATTTACACATATAAAGCAAATTTGTGGTAAGTTCCTTAAGGCAGGACACTACCTAAGAATTTTACATTGATAATAGAAACTTGCCATTTAGTGTAATATTAGTATATGATGTCCCAAATCAGATTTGATAATTTGAGCGCAAAATGTTTATTTGTTGCCATGAAAATGGTGGCCATATTGGATTTTTTTATATATTCACGGTGGCTATGTTAGGAAATCAAAATCTTCAACAATTTTATTGAAACCAATTTTTTTGATTTGGAATAACATATATAGGCATTAAAGAGTGCAATAAGGCATAAATTTTACTATTTGAATGTTAATAAAGAACATTATGCATCCCACATAAAACAAGTGGGTGTGGCCGAACACACCACTAAAAAGATTTTGTACAATAAAATGTCCAAATGTATAACAAACACTTTGAAAATCACCTTATTGCACACAGTAGCTATAGCACTAATCGTATTCCAAAGAAGAGACCATTATCTCTCATAGATTTTGAGAATTTGATTTTCTAAGACCTGATATGGGTGAAATTTGACAGATCAATCTATACAGAGTGTTTTATAAGGTAGTGTCCTGCCTTAAATGACATTTAGAATCATAATAACACAACTTTATGGATTAACCAACTAGTGACTATTTTATTTTTATAGAGAATAATCATGGTGTTGTGCGTGATGTTGATGAGGCACAGTTTTTATTCAGCCAAAATTCTGAAATACAGGACACAAAAAGGTAACACAAGACAGGTTATTCTTATTCTTGCCCCTTGTCAGAGATGCAGGACGGAGGGCCTGACAAGGACAGCTGTCTAGTCCTTCGGATGAGACGAAAAACCGAGGTCCCGTGTGTACATTAGAATGCACGTAAAAGATCCCTTGGCAGTTGGAATTCGATATAAGAGTAGGGGATAGTGCCCCTGCCCGGGCAAAATTTCCCTCATAGCACACTGTATGGCGTATACCCGTCTTCATTAGCCCAGCATAGGAGCAGAACAGTAGGATGTTAAACCCCATTTCATTTCATTTTCTTATTCTTGTAGGGGGATGGATGGCCAATGATTATTGGTTAGCGCATGCACGCTGTATCATAAGGTCTGTCATTGAGTCAACTGGCGTGGTTTCAAATCCCCGGTTGTACGTGACAAGGAGTAGGGGTGCCTGTCCAACCTCGTAGGTTTTCCCCGGGTCCTGCGGTTTCCTCCCACTGCTAAAGACCCATACGCTCAAACTAATTATTGAAATAAAATTGAACCATATGTTAGTCCCAAAATGACCTAGTTTGTGTCGAGTGGACGTTAAACCCCATTTCTCTCTCTCTCTCTCTCTCTCTCTCTCTTACAAGGAGTAGCGTCGCCTATCCAACCTCGTGTGTTTTCTTTGGGTCCTCTGGTTTCCTTCCACTACTAAAGACCCCTATGCGCAATCGAATTATTGAAATAGAATTGAACCATATGTTAGTCCTGAAATGACCTAATTTGTGTGGAGTGGGCCTCTCTCTATCTATCTCTCTCTCGTCCAACCTCGTGGGTTTTCTCCGGGTCCTCCGGTTTCCTTCCACTACTAAAGACGCCTACGCGCAAGCGAATTATTGAAATAGAATTGAACCATATGTTAGTCCTGAAATGACCTAGTTTGTGTTGAGTGGCCCCTCTCTCTCTGTCTTGCAAGAAAACCTGATACCACTTCTACTTTTGTATTCTATTGTACTTTTTAATGAACTTTATATATTTCAATTTGAAAGATCATTTTTATGGCTGTGGCTCGATTAGTCAGGAACTGTCTCCCTAATTCAAAAGTTCTCTGATAGAGTTGCTCAGGATATTCTGTTGTAGATTCCCCCTTGTCAGTGGTGTGAAACACTTAAGATCCTGTGTGGGGGGGTTGGATGGCTGAATGGTTAGCGTGCGCGCGCTGTATCATAAAGTCTGTCATTGAGTCAACTGGCGTGGTTTCGAATCCCCGGTTGTACGTGACAAGGAGTAGGGTCGCCTGTCCAACCTCGTGGGTTTCCTCCGGGTCCTCCGGTTTCCTCCCACAGCTAAAGATCCCTACGCGCAAGCGAATTATGGAAATAAAATTGAACCATATGTTAGTCCCGAAATGACCTAGTTTGTGTCGAGTGGACGTTAAACCCTATCTGTCTCTCTCTCTCTTAAGATCCTGTGTGCACTTTGACATTTGAATTCGAAATAAGAGTAGGCTGTAGTGTGACTATGTCAGTACAATTTCCGTCCTTGCAGTATACATTGCTTATGTCCATCCTCATTAGCCTGGTTGGTTTCAGCAAGTGGGTAAGACGCTGGCTCGGTAGTCTGGAAGTCGTGTGTTCGATCCCTGCATTGGCTGAGAAATTTCATTAGGCTTTTCCGGCTTGGTTTCCCCTTGTCAGTGGTGCAAGACGGAGGGTCTCACAACAACAGCTGTCTAGTTGTTCGGATGGTATATAAAACCGAGGCCCTGTGTATGTGTTGTTGTGCAAAATTTCCCTCATAGCACACTGTATGGCGTATGCCTGTGTTCATTAACCCAGCCGTAGCAGAACAGTAGAATGTTATACCCCATTTCATTTCATTTTTTGGTTTCAGCAAAGTAAATCGTTAAAGCCCTTTATATTTTATTCTGCAGACATTACAGTGAATGTAATGTTTTATATTTCTGTATTTTAGGTTGTATGAAAGTGAAGCTTATTTAAATGAACATTTAACCATCTTTCATGTTCAGTATATCAACGATTGTATTAAATCAGGGGACAGAAAAAAAGTTGTTTTAGGAAAATATTTCTTACCTCCCTTAGAAATACAGAATTGTAAGTAAAATAATTTATTTTATTGTCCTCCGCCTTTCAAAGAAAGCAGGGAACTGTTAAATTGGGCCTGCCTATCTGTGTGTGTGGGTGTTGGTGTGCCTTTCGAAGAAAGCTGGGGACTATTAAAATGGGCCTGACTGTCCATTGATCTGTGTGTCACCCTTTTTTTGGGACACAATAACTTTTCTTCTAATTGAGGTAGAATGTTCTAACCTGGTCTAGGTGTTGATTAGGTGAATTTCTTGACAATGTTAGATTACAATCATTTTCCACGAAGGTGGGTTTGATGGCCTAATGGTTAGCGCGTGCGCACTGTATCATAAGGTCTGTCATTGAGTCAACTGGCGTGGATGCGATTCCCCGGTTGTACGTGACAAGGAGTAGGGTCTCCTGTCCAACTTCGTGGGTTTTCTCCGGGTCCTCCGGTTTCCTCCCACTGCTAAAGACCCCTATGCGGAAGCGAATTATTGAAATAAAATTTAAACCATATGTTAGTCCCGAAATGACCTAGTTTTCGAACATAACAACTTTGCTTTTAATTGAGATAAAATGTTTGAACTTGGTGTATGTGTTCAATAATCATAGTGTATAGTTTCACTACCAGGTACTGCGTTTGATCATGAATTTTTTCTGCTTAGACTAAGTATAAATGATCAGTCTGATTGCTCGATACTTTTCAAAAAGATAAATGTTCAATTAATTAGTATGTGCCATCTATTTATTTTGGGACTTCCGCGGGGGATATCAGCCTTACTGTTGGCTTCGTTGATATATTTTAGTGAATCAAAGTGTTTAATTTTGAGTCAAAGACTCGTAGAATTCTGTGGTTCGGAAGCCAAATAGTCTAATGTTGTGTGCGTATTAGAGCTTAAGGTCTGTCATTGAGTCAGGTGGTGTGTTTTTGATTCCCACGTTGAACATGACAATTTCTTTGTGAAAGTTTGTTTAATATTTGGTTTGAAGCATTGGGACCATGCCTTCTCTGTCTTCCGTCCATCCAGCAACCGAGAATCAACAATCTTCAGTTATGTGCATGTATTTATCTGTTAAATAAGATGATGAAAAGTTTGTATGAAATTATAGCTGCTATGTGATTTGTTTTTTCAGTAATTAGAAACCAGGTAGAATTTATCTGGGAGAAAGACAAGGGAAGTATACAGTCAGTTCAGGTAATAAAAATAAAATATGTTGAGTTTACCTATTAATTGAACATAATACAAGAAATGATTCCTATTATTAAGGCCTTTCTCAGACATCATATTGGTGTGCATGAAAAAGATCCCTTTGCAGTTTGATTTGATATAAGAGTAGGCTTTCGCGCTGAGGTCCAGGTAAAATTTCCGTCAAAGCAAACTGTGTGGCGTATGCCCGTCTGTATTAGCCCTGTCGGAGCAGAACAGTAGGATGTTAAACTCCATTTCATATATTAGTTGAATCTGTAAAGTAATATCAGACCAAATAGTTTAATATCATTTGGTGTTGATAAAGATATGATGAATTAAAAATTTTATGACCTTCGGCAGCCTCTTCAGGCGATACAAACGAGCCAGGTCCACCTATAAATGTCGAGTAAAATCTTTTTCTGGGATCGATTTCTTTTTTTAATGTAATAGAATCTGAGTAGCGTGGATATTTTGGTAATGTAAAGTTTCGTATGAAGGTGATTTCTGGTAATTTTTGAGAAATTTTCTGTGGGTTTTCGTGCACTGTTTTCTCTTGTCGGTGGTGTGGGACCAGCAAGGACATTGTCTAGTCGTTTGGATTGGACAGAAAACCAAGGTCCCTATTTAGGCTACCCATTGGGGCGTATGGAAAAGATCCCATGTCTGGACAAAATTTCTCTCATAGAACAATGTAATGGCGTAATTACATCTTCGTTTGCCCAGTCGGAACAGAACAGTAGGATATTAAATCCCATTTGATTTTATTTGTTGAGCAGGTGAATACAGGAAAGAGAAAGACAGATGGTGTATTAGGAGGAGATAACTCTTCACCAGTTAAATCAAGATGTCCTAGAATAATAGACGCTGGTGTATTAGGAGGAGATAACTCTTCACCAGTTAAATCAAGATGTCCTAGAGTAATAGACGATGGTGTATTAGGAGCAGATAACTCTTCACCCGTTAAATCAAAATGTTCTAGAGTAATAGAAACAGGTACAACTACCGCTGTTGAGAACTCTTCACCAGGTAAATCAAGATGTTCTAGGGTAATAGACGCTGGTGTAACTACCTCTGTTGAGAACTCGTCACCAGTTCAATCAAAATGTTCTACAGGAATGGACACTGGTTAGTATAACTTCATATAACTTGAAATCAGTTTGTGTCGGCATACCTTTTATCTTTTCATTGTTTACCATGAAACAGAGTAGTGCAGCATTGTGGTTGTGCTAATATTTTTGGATATATATATATATATATATATATATATAAATATATATATTTACACTTAAAAGGGGCATTGAGTGACTGATTGGTTTAAAATGTGCACTTTAGATCACAAGGCCTGTCATTGTATGTGACATGGAGTAGGGTTGCCTCCCACTGCTAAAGACCCTCTACGCACAAGCGAATTAATAAAATCTGTTAGTACCTAAATGACCTAGTTTGTGTCGAGTGGATAGTTTGTTCTCTCTCTTACACTAAAAAGGATCAGTCGATTTACACAATATGAATATCGACTAGTTGTTTGGATGGGATGAAAAACCAAGATGCCCATGTATACAGCACTATAAACGCACCCAGACAGTTTGATATTACAAGTAAAAATAGGTCGTAGTGTAGCTGCTGGGGCAAATTTCCCTCATAGCACACTATATAGCATAAGCCCGTCTTCATTAGCCCAGTCGGAGCAGACCAGTAGAATGTTAAACCATATTGCATTTCACTAGTTCCTTTTTATAGGCCCACATTGAAATGTGGTCGTATATTGTCGTCGCCCCCGTCCGTCGGTCCGGCGTCCACAATTGCTTGTGGACACTCTATAGGCGAAAGTCAATATCCGATTGACTTTAAATTTTTACACAGTGTTTAAGGTCATGAGACGAAGAAGCCTATTGATTTTCAGCAATTTCTGATAATTACTGCCAGAGTTATGGCTCTTGATCACTTCAAAAAAATCTTGTGGACTCTCTAGAGGCCAAAGTTATTATATCCTATTGATTTTAAATTGATACACAGTGCTTAAGGTCATCAGACGAAGAATCCTATTGATTTTCAGCAATTTCTGATAATTACTGCCAAAGTTATGGCCCTTGTTTGATCACTTTGAAAAATCTTGTGGACGCTGTAGAGGCCAAAGTTACTATCCGATTGACTTCAGATTGATACACAGAGTTTAGGATCTTGAGACGAACAAGTATATTGATTTTCAATGAATTTTTATGACTTGGAACAGCTAAATCCATGATACAGTATTAAAAGTTTTGTTTACAAAACGTTAGCATGGGGCAGAACTTTATAAAAACCAAACAAATTCTAATGGTTTTCTGAGTTGTTGCTCTTAATCAGATTTTAGTGTATTATAAATGTTTGATTACCGAAAAAAGTAAAAATATGCGACAACTCTTGTTGACTGCCCGGACGATTTAGCTGCTGTGGGCATATGTTTCGTTGCCTGGCAACCTATCTTTAATTTAGACATATTCTTCAATTTTACCTAGCAAAAAACATTTTGGTAAATGTTTTCAGATTCTATCCATATCAACGATCTACCCAAGATACGAGGCCAGATTGAAGATTTTATTCCAGGAGAAAATGGCTGTGAGGTATTTCTGAAGATGTAAGAAAGCTGGAACATGTTTTAAAACAAGAAATGTCAACAGATTTTATAACATTGTGTGAGATATTTCTGACAATGTAAGAAACCCGAAACCTGTCTGCAGTGAGTTGTTTCTAAAAAAATAAATGTGGACAAACTTTATGACATTGTAAACCACATTTTGTGCAGCTGGTTATATTCTTATCGTCCATTATCATGTGATTGTAATGTGGATTCAAATGAAATTTTTTTGGACTATCTTCAGCTTTAAAAATAATACCACAGTATTCATTGTTATGTTCCTACAACAGGGTCAGTTAATTGATGGCAGGGCTAGAGATTAGTTAATTGAGGGGAGGGCTAGAGGTCAGTTAATTGAGGGGAGGGCTAGAGGTCAGTTAATTGAGGGGAGGGCTAGAGGTCAGTTAATTGAGGGTAGGGCTAGAGGTTGGTTAATTGAGGGTAGGCCTAGAGATTAGTTAATTGAGGGTAGGGCTAGAGGTTGGTTAATTGAGGGGAGGGCTAGAGGTCAGTTAATTGATGGCAGGGCTAGAGATTAGTTAATTGAGGGGAGGGCTAGAGGTTGGTTAATTGAGGGTAGGGCTAGAGAATGGTTAATTGAGGGGAGGGCTAGAGGTTGGTTAATTGAGGGTAGGGCTAGAGAATGGTTAATTGAGGGGGGGGCTAGAGGTCAGTTAATTGAGGGGAGGGCTAGAGGTTGGTTAATTGAGGGTAGGGCTAGAGAATGGTTAATTGAGGGTAGGGCTAGAGGTTGGTTAATTGAGGGCAGGGTAAGAGGCTAGTAATTGAGGGTAAGGAATAAGGTTGTCAGTCAGGGGAGGTTGGTTAGTTGAGATTAAGAGTTTAAAGGGCATTTTAAGAGATTTGTTTATTGAGTCTAGTAATTGATGATCAAGTTGGGACGCACAAACTATTAAACAATTTAAATTTAGTTACGAAAGTTTCTTAATTCAGAATATTGAATTTTTTTATAAAAAAACGTTTTTCGTATTTAATTTTAATGTTACCTATTTTACCTTTATAGTGAAAAGAATTGTAAATAACAATTGCGTTTTATATCAAGAAGTGTTATAAATTGTTTATTATTGAGTCTAGGGTTTTCAATCCCACACTTGGACCCCTGATTTACTCCCACTGCGAACGACCCCTATGTGCAAGCGAATTACCAAAATTTAAAATTGTACAATATGTTAGTCCCAAAATGTTCTATTTTGTGTTGACTGGATGTTGTAAAGTATGGCCAGATTGTCAATGACTGCTGTTTGGCACATGATTAGATAACCAACTGCGGTTCAGTGACGTTGGTTGACCGAACATCGCCAAACATCTCTATTTCAGTTGATGTTAAACTCCAAGCTTACTTCATAAAGACGACCATTTTATGAAATGTTTGTATATTGTATTGTTAAATTATTGTTTTGTTAGTAGTAATAAAAGTTGTTAAGATTTAACCAATATTTATGTTGATAATCAGTGAGAGTCTTTAACCAATCTGATTAAAGTACAGATCTATATTTCGGTTTCTTTTTTTTATACTTTCAATGGCCTCTACTACATGAAGATCTGACCAGTTGAAGTGTGAGGTCGCGTCAAGGGCCGTACGAGCAGACATTGATTAATCAACCAGCGTTGATGTTTCTAGTGGTTTACCCACAGTTCCGTGCATCGCACGCCAAGAACTCGCCGTAACCGACCGTTTCATTGACTAATCCCTCCCTAAAGACAAGTAAAACAAAATTTTGAATTATAAGAAATGAAACGAAATAGGATTTAATCAGATTGGTATTTAATACGAGATCCAGGGTTCGAACACGGTAGGGGGGCCACAGTGGATCTGTAACCAGGATATCCAGGGTTCGAACATGGTAGGGGGACCACAGTGGATCTGTAACCAGGAGATCCAGGGTTTGATCATGGTAGGGGGACCACAGTGGATCTGTAACCGGGAGGTCCAGGGTTTGAACGTGGTAGGGGGACCACAGTAGATCTGTAACCAGGAGGTCCAGGGTTCGAACATGGTAGGGGACCACAGTGGATCTGTAACCAGGAGGTCCAGGGTTCGAACATGGTAGGGGGACCACAGTGGATCTGTAACCAGGAAGTCCAGGGTTCAATCCCAGCATTGGTCGAGAAAGTTCCCCCGAATCTTACACCATGGTTTCCCCTTTGTTAGAGGAACAGGACAGAAACACGAATAGGATGAAATCAAAGAAATGAAATGAAATGGGGTTTAACGTCCTACTGTTCTGCTCCGAACTGGGCTAATGAAGACAGGCATACACCATACAGTGTGCTACGAGGGAATGTTTGCCCGGACAGCGGCACTATATCGAATTCCAACTGTCAAGGGATCTTTTACGTGCACGCCAATGTGTACCTCGGTTTTTCGTCTCATCTGAACGACTAGACAGCTGTCCTTGTCAGGCCCTCCATCCTGCATCACTGACAAGGGGAAACCACGCCGAAAAATCTGGATGAACTTTATCGGCCAATGCAGGGATTGAACACACGATCTCCAGGCTAGCGAGCCAGCGTCTTACCCACTAAGCTACGTGATCCCATGATTAAATCAAAGAAATTTCTTATTTTAAAAAAGGTTGATGTGTACACAAAGTTTCATACAGACATCTATAATAATTTTTAGGGGGGGTTGGATGGCCGAATGGTTAGCATGTGCGTGCTGTATCATACCGTCTGTCATGGGTTTTCTCTGGGTCCTCCCACTGCTAAAGACCCCTAGACGCAAGCGAATTATTGAAATAAAATAGCACTATATGTTAGTCCCAACCTAGTTTGTATCGAGTGGACGTTAAACCCCATTTCAGGGGGTTGGATGGCCGAATGGTTAGCATGTGTGCGCTCTATCATAAGGCCTGTCAATGAGTCAACTGGCGTGGTTTTGATTCCCCGGTTGTACGTGACAAGGAGTAGGGTCGCCTGTCCAATCTCGTGGGTTTCTCTGGGTCCTGCCACTTCTAAAGATGCCTACACGCACGCGAATTATTGAAATAAAATAGCACCATATGTTAGTCCCAACCTAGTTTGTATCGAGTGGACGTTAAACCCCATTTCGGGGGGTTGGATGGCCGAATGGTGTGCGCTCTATCATAAGGACCTGTCATTGAGTCAACTGCCGTGGTTTCGAATCCCCGGTTGTATGTGACAAGGAGTAGGGTCGCCTGTCCAACCTTGTGGGTTTTCTCAGGGTCCTCCAGTTAGACCCAAAATGACCCAGTTTGTGTCGAGTGGACGTTAAACCCCATTTCTCTCTCTCCTAAATTTTGAACGGCACGAAACCCCCCAAAAAGTTTAGGGGTGATGTTTCATATCTAGAACTGATCACAAGATGGACGGACAGACAAAACCCATTTCAATATCCACCCATAATTTCGTCTTGACACGAAACCAAAAAACAAGTTTACGAATGCTGTATATTTTGATATTTATTATATTTTAATATCATTATAACATATTTATGTGGTATATTTTAATGTTATTAACCTAGGTCATTATTTAAATCAGCACTTTATCTATAGATATATAAAGGAATGTATGACAATTCATCCCAAAGACAATTCATCTCAAAGACAACTCATCCCAAAGACAACTCGGCCCAATAGAAGACCACTCATCCTGAGATAGAAGACAACTCATCCCCAAGACCATTCGGCGCAATAGAAGACAACTCATCCCAAGATAGAAGACCACTCGTCCCACTATAGTGTTTGTTTTAATACGTGGGCTGAAATATAAGACCACTTGGACCTATAAAATACTCATTATTTTCATTTTTTGTTCATTCTGTTAGTTTTGTTGTCTCCACACCTTTTCAATAACTGGGATGAGTTGTCTTCTATCTTGGGACAACTTGTCTTCTATCTTGGGAAGAGTTGTCTTCTATCCTGGAGTGAGTTGTCTTCTATTTTGGGATGAGGTGTCTTCAATTGGACCGAGTATTCTTAGAATGAGTTGTCTTTGGGATTAGTTGTCTGGATACCATATAAAGCTTAATGAGGATATAATAATACAGTAACATATATTGCATAAATACTTGGAATACATGTCGATAACGAAAAAGACAAATTATAATAATAAATATAATCCTATCCGTACATGTATATAAAGAACAATTAGCATGAATATATGTCAATAATGAAAGACAAGTTCAAATAATTAGCATATAAAGCCTACATGTATATCAAAAACAATCTGCTGGATACATGTCAACCACGAAAGACAATTTTAATAATTAAGATGTAAGCCGACATATATATCAAAAACAATCTGCTGGATACAAGTCAATAACAAAAGACAAATTTGAATAATTAACATATTAAGATGTACGCCAAGATGTATATCAAAGATAACCGACCTCAGTACATAATAATATAAAAGACGACTCCATTAAACAGAAACATTATTATGGGTCATTGATTTCACACCATCTTCTTTATAGGAGCACAATATTGGCCATTCACACCATATCTTCTTTTCAAAATATATAAAAACTGTTGAAAACAAATCTCTGCTCGGAATATGATATGATAGGAAGGGAGATAACCAGGTAGCTATCACTATTATTAATATAAATAAAATAGGGATAACCAAGTGAATATTTAAAAAAGGACCAAATAATCATAATATACACATAATACCAATCTAATTTAAATACAGATCTATATTTCGTTTCGTTTTTTTATACTTTCGCTAGCCTACATGAAGATCTGACCAGTTGTAGTGGAAGGTCGCGTCAGAGGTCATACGAGCAGCTTTTACCCTATGATGTCAGACAATTGATTAACCAATCAGCATTGATGTTTCTAGTGGTTGACCCAAAGTTCCGTGCACCTCCCGTTGTTTCATTGGCTAATCCCTCACATCATCCAGAATGCGAGTTATATAACAACTCTTCCAGATCCTAGTGTAGTAAAAACAAGTAAAACAAAATTTTGAACTATAAAAATCGAAACGAAATAGGATCTGTATTTTAATCAAATTGATATAATACAAAATTCGGAATGATCATTTAAAATGTTTTTACAAACTTAAACAATAATTAAATTTTAACAAACTAAAAGTTTGGAATGATGAAGATAGAAATGTAATTTAAATATAAGATTGGAAGCTTAGAACAAGTAGGAATGTACCATAATTAAAAATATAAAAATTTAACAATAAAAATATGTTAAAAACACTGAATAATAAAAACATATTTGGTTTCATTTGATAACTGAAATACAGTTCTCTGATCAGTGCAAAATGATTTTAGCAGACGAGATTAAAACAAGCCAGAGCCACCTAGAAGTGTTCAGTAAACACTATCGGTGTAGACTGGAATAACTGGACGCTAGAGATTGCCATTCTTTTCAGACTTCTGGCATATTTTGCCGAACATAACTGATTTAACGGAAATGATTGAATGTAAATCAGTTTATATACATTCATATTACATTATTATATGCATTGCGACCCATTTGTGTCAATTTCTAGGTCCCAAATATTAGCGATTTAGCTCCTTTAACCTTTTTGTTGCCTAAATATTGGAAGTTGGGAACCCATAATTAACGAAACAACATCACAGTGTCTTTTTTGTTTGTTTATGAAGTCGAGTCACTCGGTCTGTTTAAACTATTAAGTTAGAGACTTACCTACTTTAATCTACTATTTACATGTAGACAACATGTATATAGGCCTAATAATTAATACAAATAAATATACAGGCCTAATATTTGATATACATACGATTTAAATTTGATTCAACAGTAAAACGGCTTAACAAATTTCTACAAATACTAAAACATTAGACATTGAAACAAAAAACTTAATTATTATAAAACTAACCTACATATTAACTATGATCTCTTTACCTCGGATATTTATTATATTTCTATTATACATAAAGATGTCAGTCTTCATTAGCCCAGTCGATGCATAAAAGTAGGACGTTTCATTTCATTTACAAAAAGAGGTAGCCTACAGAAGAGAAATATACATGAAAAAATTAAATGAGGTTTAACGTCCTACTTTTTCGGCACCGATAGGGCTAATGAGGTCAGGCGAGTAAAGGTAGATAACTCTCCATACATATTTTACAAACGAGATGGGTTCTGCTACTTGTGAACTGGACTAATTACAAACGACACTCGACAAACCTCCGCAGACTCCAGTACCCTACATCTAACCTCGGCTTTAGACGAATTTCAAGTTCCTGGATTACAAATGGTGTTGCTCATGAAGACGCCTGTGATAAGTGTTTTATCATACAAAGTTTTCAATGTCTTAAGTTATTTTCTTTCAAGTTTATCCGATTTTCTTTAAACAAAGGACAACTTTGCAATAAAATAATTCTACACACTCTTTGAACGACACAATTTTGAAACTTGTTTCAAAATGGCGCAAGTTTTCTTAAGTAAACCGGTAGCCCCATCACAATTGTATAGGTGTAGGTACATATCACTTACTGTCATACAGCCGAGCCTAAATGTAGAGTACCGCAAACGAGAGATTGTACAGAAGAGAAATATACATGTCGTGGAAACTACGAAAAATAAAACTAAGAGTTTTATTCTGTAATAAATAACATAGCTATATATAAATATACAGTAAAAGGTTATAGTTAAAGCTACTCTCAGGTGTTAGATATTAGAAACATTATATCAATGTTGAACATCATACAAGAAATAATTCCTATTATTAAGGCCTTGATTTGGACAAACTTTCTCAGACATCATATTGGCAGTTGGGGAGCCACGATGGCTAAGTGGGTTAAGACGCTGGCTCGCTAGCCTGGAGGTTGCATGTTCGATCCCTGCATTGGCCGAGAATGTTCATCAGGATTTCCCGACGTGGTTTCCCCTTGTCAGTGGTGCAGGACAAAAATAAACCCTACTGATCAATGTATTTAGAATTGATGTAATTAGTACAATCATTGGTTGTTATACATATAACGCAATATTTCAACAAGTTTTCTCGATCCTTTTTCACGCTCACATTTCTTAACTAAATGGGGGGTTGGATGGCCGAATGGTCAGCATGTCCGCACTTTATCATAAGGCCTGTCATTGAGTCAACTGGCGAATTATTAAAATAAAATTGAAACCATGTTAGTCCCGAAATGACCTAGTTTGTGTCGAGTGGACATTAAACCCCATTTCTCTCTCTCTCTCTCTCAACAAAATTTGCTTTTGTCTGAGAAAATCGTCTTTTAAATAATTTCAAGTAAGCGGCAAAATGACATGATGCATAGATAAACATATGAGGAGGCTCTAAACTTTAAAATAAAATCTTATAAAAACAATCAAATCAAGATAACTTTGCATAAGATTGGATTTAAAAATATTAAGCACACTTTGATTTCAAATCAATAGCCTGAGCTGAAGCTGTATACAACATTAATATTGTAAATAACTGGACAATGGATATTGTACAAACTGAGTTTTAGTTAGTTAAATATACATTATGCAAGAGCTAAATCTGCCTATTGCAGGTCTTTCTTTAGGCCTGAAATGTTATCTAAATTATTAATTAGACATTAATTAACTTATCCAGACCATAATCAACTCTAGATGGCATCGCTAGCCTGCGAGCTTTAATGGATTATGAGCCGATTTACTGCATAACTTTTCTTCACAATTTAACGATTAAATGGATAATCAAGACTATGATGTTTATCGTTCTGACTTTAGTAATGATGATCGAGGCTAGACGGAAATTTCAACCGCTTATTAGTTCACGGTTCATAGTGGATCAATTTGAATGAAATTTTCAGCAAATTGCCTTTACATTATCTAGTTTTTAACGGTATAAAACGTGATTAACGGTAAACGTTAACTTGGTCAGCCATACATTGATTTAATTTTTAAATAGATGACTGTTTAACTCCAAGCTGTATCCTAGCCATCCAAGGGTCTACAGAGTTGATTTTGAGCTTGTAAAGTAAATAAACGTCTAATTAATCATTTTATAACATCTGAAGCCTAAAGAAAGACTTGCAATAAGCAGATTTAGCTCTTAACTAATTATCTTTAATAATTACACAGCTAATAATGGCAACCCTTTTTTTCCTGTGCCGTTATTGGCATTGCTGGACATTATATAAACTGAATTTTAGGTAAGAGTCACAGGTAATGGCTACCCTAACTATTTTTACATGTGCCATTTTTACCATGCCATTATTACAGGACATTATGAATAATATAAATAATACCTGGCCGTTTCCTGTGATATTTTTACTGGGCATTAAAACACATATTATCTGATAAAAATAACTACGAGAATCCAAAAAGACTGGTTGTAATTCAAAGGTCACCGGAAAATCTTCATAAATTTTCAATCTGATTACAATAGAGATCTGTATTTCGTTTTTTTTTATGCTTATGATGGCCTACACTACAAGAAGATCTGCTCGGTTGTTGTGGAAGGTCGCGTCAGAGGTCATACAACCGTTTTTTTTTTTACCCTTTGACGTCAGACATTTAATTAACCAATTAGCGTTGATGGTTCTAGTGGGTTACGCACAGTTCCGAGTAACCCATGCCAAAAACTCGAATTAAAAGACCGTTTCATTGGCTAATCCCTGACATCATCCAGAACACGGGTTACATAACAACTCTTCCAGATCTTAGTGTAGTAAAGACAAGTAAAACGAACTTTTGAATTATAAAAAATGAAACGAAATAGGATCTGTGTTTTAAACAGATTGAAATTTTTTTTAAATAATACAAGTCATTATGTCAACATATTCTTTCCGTAAGTATAACACGATCGTGAATATCAATGTTACCTGCAACAGGTAAATTTCAACAGGTAGATTTTCGCTGTTCTCTGTGTGTAGTCTGCCAATAAACATGCAATGACGTAATTTTAGTCCGTCTGCTCATATTCTACTCTATATTTCTATGTCTGGCGCAATATAGCCCGGTTGGAGCTGACGTGCCATTAAACAACATTTCAATCATTCATTCATTCCATTTATATTTCTATGAGTAGAAGGACTAAAATTACGTCACAGCTTGTTTTTGGCAGAAAGTTAGGTCTACTCACGGAGAATAGCGGAAATCGCTAATGTTCAAATTTACCTGTGGCAGGTAACATTGACATTCATGATGACCGTGTTATACTTGTGGAAAGAATAGGCTATGTTGACATAATTGGTTGCATTATTTAAAAAAAAATATGAAGCTTTTCCAGTGACCTTTAATTTATTTGAAACATTCTGGGCAAAACATCTTATAATGAACGTGTAATACAAACTGTGCACGAGTATCAAAATTTAATTAGAACAGTCGAGTATTAAGGAAAGAGCTGATGATCAATGAACTTAATTTATCACTCTGCAAATTTTGTATTTTCAGGGAATGACCAATGAATAACATACAATTTCTTGTTTTGATCCTGAAGTGCTAAGATCCCTACCATGACCCTATCTGGGCTTGTTATACATGTACCAATACATCCTTCTATTTCTATCATCGTAAAGATTTGTTTGATTAAAAAATTATATAAGCAATTATAACTAACGTTTACGATGAAAGTTTGTCACTATATCAATATTTAATTCATTGATTTACAAAACATTTCTTTTTAATAATTACAACACAGCCATTTGTTTAGAGGATCACAGAAAACATGAAAATATCAGATAAGGATCAATGGAAAGTAGGCTATAACTGGTCGTATATGAAAACATGAAAATATCAGAATTATTGGAAAGTAGGCTATAACTAGTCGTATATAAAACATGAAAATATCAGAATTATTGGAAAGTAGGCTATAACTAGTCGTATATAAAAAAAGATGCAGACTAGTTTAAAACAGAGTACTAATATATCAATCGGATTAAAATTCAGATCTATATTTCGTTTCGTTTTTTTTATACTTTCGATGACCTCTCCCTCTACTATACATCTGACCAGTTTTAGTGGTAGATCACGTCAGAGGTCATACGGGCGGCTTTTAACGTCAGACATTGATTAATCAATCAGTGTTGACATTTCTAGTGGTTTACCCACAGTTCTGTGCATTGCACGCCAAGAAGTCGCCATAACAGATGGTTTCATTGGCTAATCCCTCGCGCCATCCACAAAGCATGTTATAGAACAACTCTTCCAGATTCTAGTGTAGTAAAGACAAGTAAAACGAAGTTTTAAACTACAAAAACGAAACGAAATAGGGTCTGAGTTTTGATCCGATTGGCCAATACATCTACCCTCTATTTGATAATATCAGTGTAATTATTATCCTTGACACATACCAACATTGGTATAGTCTCAAAGATCAATGTACTCACAGTGTTCTTGGTGACAGATCAACGTTCTTCATGTCACAGATCAGTGTAATCACAGTGTTCTTGGTGACAGATCAACGTTCTTGATGTCAGAGATCAATGTTCATGGTGACACAGATCAATGTTCTCAGTGACACAAATCAATTCAAGGTGTCAATATAGATCAACGTTCTTGGCCTCACAGATCAGCATTCATGGTGACACAGATCAGCATTCTTGTTCCCACAGATAAATGTTCTTGGTCACACAGATCAATGTTCTTTATTTACTCTAATATATAAACCTACAATTGGAATCACTGGATTTCTTCAGTTATTATCCACACTGGTACAGGTATCCATCACCTGTAAATATTTCTAATTCTACTAGTTACTATATCATATTAAACTACAGTTAATATACTAAACTAATCACAGGCAATATATTTCACTTATTATAAACCTATAAAATCTACACGTTACGTCCTCAGTCATACAACATACTATGTTTTATTTATTATAGTTATACACTGCAGTTTGTCCATGGTCATAAAACATCATTTATTACAGTTATACACTGCAGTATGTCCATGGTCATTGAATGTTACATTAATAAGCTGCTACAAGCTAGATCCATAGAAATGTTCACATATCGTTGGTGCATATAATGTTAATTTTGTATTCTTCACACCAAACCTCGTAACTGTAAAAATGTTCACATGTATCGCTAACTTCGATTTTTCATCGAACACGAACTGAAACTATTTGATTAATCAAACTTATGTCATTTTCATTAGTCAATTCAATATGAAATTTTCCAGAGGTGTCACCTTAACGATTGTTTAAACGAGAAACATCAAAAGTTTATATCCTTGATGCACAGGTAAATATTACGTCTGCTAATAATGAAGAATAGCAGGCACAGGAATATAATTTTCTTCATACCAAATATGGTAATAATTGAAGATATTTTTAATGGCATTATTAAGAGTCTCTAAAGCAGTCAGACAGGCACATAAACAATAATTGTCTAGCGCTAAATGGTATTCTGGATCTAGGGTGCAGGCGTGTCTGAAACTGACGGCTGCCTCCTCGAACAAGCCCATCTCCATTAAAGCATAACCGAGAACGGAACTAAGGAACGGAACTTCTGAAGCGTAAACGTTTTTCATCAATTCCAAAAGACATTGATCAGCGTGTCGTGTTTGTCCTAACATTTTATGAGAGAGAACTTGTAAGAATTGCCCTAAACACACAGATGGCATTGCCACCTCCTCCTGGGCATCTACTTCATCTTGTAAGGCTTCGGGTAACGTCACTTTTTCCAACCCACCATAAACAATCTCTGGTAATTCTGTTTTGGTTTTCATGGCATCCTCCAGATACATGATCGCGTCCTCGTAGTTACCCTGACTATACAGGAAGTTGGCGTACTTCACACACACGCTTTGATTCATCTCTAATTTCAGAGCATCTTGGAAGTATCCCTCAGCAGCTAAAATCATCTGTAACTCGCTATCAATATCTTCGCAGATACAAGCCTTTACATAGCACATGGTTGCTAGGTTACCCAATGTAACGCACATCTCTGGACCAAGAGTTCCTCCATGAAGTTCACGGAAGACTTCCAGACCTTCCTTGTACGAGTCAATTGCTTTATCAACATCTCCAGCCATGGAATGCATCTGCCCCAACTGATAAAGAGTGCTGACCAGATCTCCCTTTATATCTTCCCCAAGAACATCCTGCATGTCCCTCGCTTGCTCCAGATACTCAATTGCATTCTCGTACTGATTCATACTGATGTTAGCCTCTGCAGACTTGCTCAGCAGTTGGTTGTGCAGGGCCATGTCTTCTGACGATTGGTTCATCTCATCCTCCCCAGCAGTGGCATCACCTGTATCCGCTTCATCTTTAGCTGGTTCACCAACCTCCAGAGCTTCGTTATAGTAGACTAAAGCTGTTTTGTAATCATACTGAGCAAAGTAACAATCCCCCAGGATGTTTAAAATTCTCATCGCTTGACGCTTCTCTCCATTTTTCGTTGCTCTCATAAAGGCTCGTCCAATATTCAGATATTTAATGGCTTTATGTTGGAGATTCAGCACATTATATGAATTACCGAGGATGTACAGATTCTGACAAACAAGCCAAAATCGTTCAGTTGGAACCACCACAATGCCTTCCCCATGCATGACCCAAAATATCTCAAAAGCTTGGTAGCACAACGAAACACATTTATGATATGATTTGATCTTATAATAAGCTATGCCCATGAGGGATAGCAACAATCCATGCAAGAAAGTATTGTAATCTAATTTGTGGGCGTGTTTCACCATCGAGAAGGCGATTTCAAATATAGAGGCTGCTCGTGGATAAACATGTAACATGAATGTCGCCACTCCTAGCATCATCATCACATGAGCATTTTGTAGAAAGTGATCTTTACCGAACACATTTGAATCTTTAAACAATGGCATTGCTCGTTCGTACGCATCTAATGCCTTGGAATATTCTGTCTGTACGAAATAACAGTCACCGAGCTTCATCAACGCTTTCGACAGCATGTCTAATTCCGAATCAGCGTGTTTCTCAAGAACAGACAGAGCTTCTTGGTAACATTTTATGGCTTCGTTCAAATTTTCTTTACGCTTGACTTCATCCTCATTAGTTGGATCTTGTTCTTTACTGCGACACATTTCTGGGGCGACTTCCCCAGTATCGTTGTCATCGCATGCTTCTTTTTCGAAAAATTCACGAATGGATTTAATGATGGAAAGATAAAGCTGATCTGTCGTCAGAGAGGAAGCAACGTAAGCATTACCCATGTCGATTAAAACTAACGATATCTCCCTGTGAGCTACCCCATCTTGTAAGTCCCGAAATAATTTCAGCGCAACTTCAAGACACGCCATACCTTTCGCCATATCCCCTTGTTTAAGGCACAGAATTCCAAGATTTTGTTGAAGCTGTCCACTAAATCTCAACATTCTCACTGTTCCATCCATAATATCTTCGATGATCTGTAAAATTTCTTCGCACAGCAGCTCAGATTTAGTATACTCTTTATCTTTGATTAATTTGCCCACAACTTGGTGAAAGACTTTGGCTATCGTCAATTTCACTGGTTTCTCGCTTAAGACCGAGACTATTTCTTTCTCCTTCGTATCCTGATCATCATCTTCTAAGTCTTCTTCTCCTACATTTGCTTCATCCTCAGGTTCTTCATTATCTTCAAAAACATCATTTTCCTCAAGAGACATTTGGTCATCCTCTGGTTTTTCTTGAATTTTTTCAGATTTTCCATTTAAGTCAGCTTCGATTGCTTCCTCATCATCAGAGCCAAGATCCTGAGATTCATTTGTTTTTGGGTCCGTTTTCGATAACTTCATTACTTCATCCAAAACTTGTTGTCTGTTTTTATTCAGCAGACGTTTCAGACAATAAAATCTGATCCGCTTAAACCAGTTGGATTTCGAATCTAAAGATTCTCCTTCAATGGAAGAAGGGACTTCATGAAGACTCTCAAGGCTGAGTGCTTGTGCTAAGAATCCTGGTTCGTAAGGTTTTAATCCCATCACATTGGACAAAGGAAAGTTGGAGGCTGTTATTGCCGTTCTGAGGTTACCCGCTTGAATGATTTGAGCGGCTCGAGCGGCATTTGGATCGATGGCGCGCCAACCACTACTTAACCATTTATATAAAGTTCTACTAAGCAGATCCTCAAGACTCTTGCTCCTATTTTCAGCATACTCTCTCTTGCTCAAATAACATTCACTCATTTCCTTATTGTCAGTTTTAGCTTTATGTTCACACAACTCAGTGGCTTCACCAAGTAGAGCTGCAGCATGAACACACAGCCACTGCCACTCCAATGGACTTTTTCGGCTTTGTCTACTTTTCCGTGTACACACTTCCGCTAACCCAAAATATATTTCGATCAACTGCTCATTGCTGTCATCATTTGGGTTTTCCCCCAGTTTACGATAACACTTAAGAAACAGTCTTTCAGCTGCAACTAAATGAAGTTCTTCCAAAAACTGTTGAGCATTTTCCAGTAATTCCTGGGTAGACATCAGGTTCTCAGGATCTTGTTCTTCAACAGCTGGTTCCTCTTCAATCACCTGGAAGTAAAATCACAAAAACTAAATATATGCCCCCGTAAAAACCTGTACAAAGAATAAGCTGGCATCTCTGCAAACGTTATTCGAATTATGGTCCAAAATCAAAAGGAATTAAAATCAAGTGGCCATAACTTCAGAGAGAGAGAGAGAGAGAGAGAGAGAGAGAGAGAGAGAGAGAAATGGGGTTTAAGTCCACTCGACACAAACTAGGTCACTTCGGGACTAACACATCGTTTAATTTTATTTCAATAATTCGCTTGCGCGTAGGGGTCTTTAGCAGTGGGAGGAAACCGGAGGACCCAGAGAAAACCCACGAGGTTGGACAGGCGACCCTACTCCTTGTCACGTACAACTGGGGATTCGAAACCCCACCAGTTGACTCAACGACAGGCTTTATGATACAGCGCGCACATGCTAACCATTCGGCCATCCACCCCCCCCCATAACTTAAGAATTGATTGACATCAATTAATAGTTCTCAAACTACCAGTAGTACCATGCTATGTTAATTAAGGGGATGTTTATGCTTAATGTAGCAACTGTTGTTATCAGGTAATCAAGCGCTTTTCGAGTGTAAACGGACTTGAACAAATATGATAGTACAAATATTATTACTATATTTCACTTTAGAAATATAATACGGTGGTGTGAATACCAACGTAAACTAAAAATGGCCATATAACTTCAGTTAGAAATGAGCCATTTGAATGAGATTTTGACCACTTATGTTTTTTAATAAAAAGTGCTTTTAGTTGTGTGTGGTCTTCAAATCTATTTGTAACTATTATTCCTGCATGTTGGTTTGACTTACCAGAATTGCTCAATATCCCTTTTATTAGTAAATACATCAAGCCAATACATTACTGACATCCCACGAGTCAGTCCAGATAGCTTAATAAATCCTTGGTAAGTCATTATTTCAGAAATGGTATACTACTTACCTTATCATTCTCATTTCCATCTGTGACATCTTTCTCAATAACTTCTTCCACTTTAACATCCTTTTCTTCTGGTTCACTAGTAACTGAGGACCTAGAGGTACCCGGTTTAACTACAGTCCTAGATCCCATGCTGAAGATGTATTTTGGTGGTTGAGAATCAACATTGTGCTTAGCTCTTGGTGATCTAGGAGCAAGTGCTGGAGAAAGAGGTCCAGTTCCTGCTGATTTAGTCACCTGAAGACTTGACCCACTCATGGTGTTTATAGCGCTTGAACTTGATGAGTTTCTTTCTTTAATGCTGGGTTGTTCATAAGAATCTTTGGATGCTTTCGTGAGATTGGATTTGGTTGTTTGATTTAAGCTGTTGGAAGTACTGGATGTGATGGCTGAGCTCTCTGTTGTTGTGGTTTGGGAAGATCCTGTACTGTCAGCAGTTGAAGATGCAGGTGCACCATAGTTATATGCTCTGGATGGGTACCTATACGTATATCTACTTGTGGAGGATGTAACTTGTGGTGTAGCTTCTTCAGGACTTTTAGTATCCACAAGTTTAGATTCACTACTGGAGCTAGTACTATTTATAGCAGAAGTGACTTGATTACCATAATTAGAAGAAAGAGAAGAATGTATGTATGGATGAGTTGTTGTGACTACTTCAGGCTCTGGTTTTGGTTCTTCTAATATAGGAGTTGACGTCCTGGGTGCTCCATCACTGGTTGAATCTAATCCATATTTAAAGGAGCGAGATGGATATCTGTATGAGTGAGTGGAGGTGGTTGTTGTTTCTTCTGGTTTTACTTTACTAGCTTCAGTGACTTCTGGATCTTTCTTAGATTCTTCTTGGGTTTTTAGGTTAGTTGAGTAACTACTAGATGTGTATCTTGATGTGCTGTAAGGATACCTGTAGGAAGACGTAGTGGTCGTTACCTTAGGCTCAGGCTCTTTCTTAGATTCTTCTTGATTCTGGGAAACTTTTTGAGAGGTGTTTGATGTGTACCTTGAGGATGAATACGGGTATCTGTACGATGAAGTTGTGGTAATGACCTCAGGTTCTGATTTTGGTTTATCTTGATTTTGTGGAGTTGGTGTTGAACTAGTGGTGGAGTACCTAGAATTGTTATATGGATATCGATAGGAATGGGTTGTTGTTGTAACTTCTGGCTCCTTTTCACTAGTTTTAGTTTCTGTATCTTTATTTTTTGTACCCACAGCAGTATCTGAAGAATATCTTGAACTGCTTGATGGATATCTATATGAATATGTGGTAGTGGTAACTTCAGGTTCGGACTCTACTTTTGTTTCTGCTGACTCAGTTTCTTGGATTTTCGGGGAATTTGAAGTATACCTTGAAGAGCTATATGGATATCTATAAGAGTAGGTGGTGGTGGTCACTTCTGGTTCTGCTGTTTGTTCAGGCTCTTTTGTGGGTTCTTCTTTAGGAGTCGTACTTGTGCTGCTGTACCTGGATGTGCTATAAGGAGATCGATAAGAATAGGACGATGTTGTGACTACAGGTTCCGATTCTGTATTTGATGTTACAGAACTGCTGCTGCTTGTGGGGTTTCCATAAGAGTATGAAGTAGTAGTTGTCTTTACATCAGCTTCTTCTTTAGCATCTGTTGATTCCTTTTCCGAAGCAGAAATTCCGTAATTTCGGGATCGCGATGGATATCTGTATGAGTAACCAACATTATAGAGATTTGGCGATGTCTGTCGACTAGAACTCAAATTATCTTCAACTTCTTGTGATTTAGTTTCATAACTTGGAGCGTAATATGAATTCCTGGTGGAATAACCAACGTAGTGCGTGTCAGGCGGCTTGATCTGAGATTCCTCGTTATCGGATCCTTGAGAAGATAAACTATGTGATGAATATCTTGGCTTGTAACGACCTAAATACCCTGATGATGCCAAAATAGATGTTGACTGCGACTGCGGAGCTGTGTTCTCCTTCGATTCTGATGATGCCTCATTGGACGACTGATGGTCTCTGGAACTACTTGTTGATGACGACCTCTCGTTATTTCTTGATGACTGAGTGTAGGAATATCTATTAGTATTTGCAGTGCTGGGTGTTGATTGGCTGGAGGGGTTAGACGACTGGTTATTAGAGGAACTAGGAGATGAATATCGATAGGAATAACGATCTGGTTGTTTTACAGGTGGATTTGAATTTCGTTCCGAAGAAGCGTGATTTCCATTTGTGGCTGTATTCCCGGACTGTTTATTTGAAGACGTGGAATATCTGTACGAGTATCTGTCTGTTGGTGATGATTCCTGATTGGTTAATTGTTTATTGTAAGTATTCTGTGAATAATTGTTCGATCTATGGTTGTCGATCACAGGTTCATCTTTACTGATAGTCAGCGTTGTCTTTATTTTGTCGCTGTCTGGATTGGCCGTACAAAATCCTGAAAAGATATAAAAAATAAGTTGTGTTTAGTTTCAGAGAGAAAGAGAGAGAGAAGGAGAGATGGGTTAACCATCCACCCAACACAAACTAGGTCATTTCGGAAATAATATATGGTTCAATTTTATTTCAATAATTCGCTTGCGCGTAGTGGTCTTTAGCAGTGGAAGGAAACCAGAGGACCCTACTCCTTGTCACGTACAAGTGGAGAATCGAAACCACGCCACTTGACTCAATGACAGGCTTTATGATACAACCATTTGGCCATCCACTCCCCCCACTCGAGAAAAAGAGAAACAGAGATCTACAAACAAATGGTAATCCATCAGAACCTAGAAATTGTTACACCAGGAAATATTTTCAACGAAATAGTAATTATGTTCCATATTAGGTTCCATATTATGTTTTTGTGTTTAGAAACAAGGTTGAAAACTTTGTTTCGGTGGCAATATCACCCTTTACAACTGTGACAGCTTCAAACAACTGGAAAATACAGATCACTGTAGTGCATCAAACTGTTTGAGTCACAGGAAAGGCTGTGAACCACTTAAGGACCGTTCTGTGGCTCGGGCGGTTGGATGGACTCTAGGGAGCAGTTCCGAAAAATTAGTTATAGAATATTTTCTTTTTATAATTTTTAATCATATGTTGTTTGTCTCTTGTCAAATAAACCTACCATACTGATGTACATTTGTGTGAGCGTGATGGACAATGACCAGAATATGTCCCCTTAAGCTTAACCGGGCCCTGGTACCAGCTGCTAAAGGGTTAATGTCAGATTGGTCGACATTTTACTTAACCCTTAGGCTTTAACCACCACAACGTTATACAGCTACATGTAAGTGGTCACGGTCGACCACAGCAAGAACCTTTTTTATAAGCCACATTTGAGTATTTAGTTTCGTATTTAATTGATATGTCAGACAGGAAAATGTCTTGTCAAGTGCATTGAGAAAAACATGTCTTTGTTCAACATTTTTTGACGAAAAACGTAATTTAATGATGTTGGGAAGGTTAAAGATGCTCGAAGCGGTTGAAATACTTATGAATTATTCCGACTCAGATTATATCAATGACACCGATTCTGAAGACGATTTAGAATGATTTGAAAATTATAGATAACTTATCCCCTTCAACTTTATTATTGGTGTCAAGAGTCTATCAAGAAATAGGCATACAAAATATTTCACGTCTGCCTTTATTTAGCCTGACCACTTGACGTCATGCGTCAAAATGACGCCGACCGGTTAAGGGTTAAAGTTAAATCTTCCAACACTCATAACTTGGCTCAGAATAAAGTATTTTAAATGAAATTTTCAATCACTATATTCATTTACCAGCCTCTCACCAGCTTTAGTCACCTTACTAAGGGAGTGTTGCCGTCCTCTTTCTCGTATCCAGTTATATTCATTTTTCATAATGTTTTTAAACTATTACCGGTATACGTGTAGCGAGAACTATCATCTCTTTATCTAAATCTTACATAATGCATCTTTAAATTTAGTTAAAAGAAACTTAAAAAGAAAATCTTTACATGAAGGTAAAGACACTTACACTTTAATATAAGGTCCATGGTAAAGTTTATCCTTTTTTCCCCCCCGCTTTGATGTTAAAGATACATTATGGGAGATTAGATAAATAGCTGGCAGTTCTGACTATAATAGTTAAAAACTAGATAATATAAAGTCAATTTGTTGAAAATTTCAGTCAAATTGATCAACTATGAACCGAGAATTAATGGATTGAAATTTCGGCCTAGCCTCTATCATCATTACTAAAGTCAAGATAAAAAACATAGTCTTGATCATCCATTTCATGATTAAATTATGAATGGAAGTCGAGCAACAAATGGGATCATAATCCATTAAATATCGCAGGCTAGCGATGGCATCGAGAGTTGATTATGTCTTGGATAAGTTTATTAATGTCTAATTAATAATTTAGATAACATTTCAGGCCTAAAGAAACACCTGCAATTGGCAGATTTAGCTCTTGTATAATGTATGTTTAATATATCTCAGTTTAAGTTGAAGTATAATTTGTGACTTGAAAGAGAGAAGGAGAGAAATTGGGTTTAATGTCCACTCGACACTAACTAGGTCATTTTGGCACTAACATATGGTTTAATTTTTTTATTTCAATAATTCGCTTGCGCGTAGGGATCTTCAGCAGTGGGAGGAAACCGGAGGACCCGTAGAGAAAACCCACGAGGTTGGACAGGCGACCCCACTCCTTGTCACGTACAACCGGGGATTCGAAACCATGCCAGTTGACTCGGCAATCCAACTCCCCTGATAAACCTGAATTCTATTTTATTACAAAGTCTCCTTTTACAGAATTTAAATTATTTATTGTGTGTATGTATCTCGGTTCTCCAGTTTCCTCCCACTGCTAAAAAAAACCTATGTGCAAGCAAATTGTCCACTAGACACATATTAGGTCCCAGTGGAGGTCTCTCTCTCTCTCTGTCTCTGTCTCTCTTCTTGTTGCCTTGGGTGGTTTTAAATGACAAACAACAACACCATGCATATAACATAAGAGACAGAATAATTTAATTGGCCACTTAAGCTCTCGACTCATGTAGATGTTTTTACACACTCAAAATAGAAAATAAGTCCTCGCCCTATATATATATATGTACATTTCGGGATCTAAAGCAAGTTTTTACTTTATTATTTTTTTTTATTATTTCAAACGAAACCAGTTTTAAAGTGAGCGTATACAGTGTGTATTGTTCAGTATTTAGTACAAGGTTGACTAAACAGAGAATATTGTCAACTTGAACCAGCGTTTATAACTTGTATACAACCGACTAACAATGGATATTGATATCAGTAACTAACATTAATTCAACCGTTATAGTCCTCAGGTATTATATAGATTGGCCGACAAATTTATTTATGTTTTGCTGTTATTATATACTACCCCGACAAGGTTTTTGCCTAGGACCAACAGCTAACCAAAAGGGAGAAAATGCTGCTGATTTTAGAAATTGGAATGAAACCAAATAAAAAGAGAGAGAGAGAGAGAGAGAGAGAGAGAGAGAGAGATGGGTTTAAAATCCTCTCAACACAAACTAGGTCATTTCGGGACTAACACATGGTTCAATTTTATTTCAATAATTCGCTTGCACGTAGGGATCTTTAGCAGTGGGAGGAAACCGGAGGACCCAGAGAAAACTCATGAGGTTGGACAGGCGACCCTACTCCTTGTCATGTACAACCAGGGAATCGAGACCCCGCCAGTTGACTCAATAGCAGACCGTATGATACAGCGCGCACATGCTAACCCCACCTAATAAAAAGAATCCACAAGGTTATAAGCATGCCTCACCACTCAGTCTGGGATCAAATCAAATTGGAATGAAACTAAAGAACCTCATAAAAACAAATGAAATGAAATGGGGTTAACGTCCTACTGTTCTTCTCCGACTGGGCTAATGAAGACGGGTATACACCATACAGTGTGCTATGAGGGAAATTTTGCCCTGACAGCGGCACTATGACCTACTCTTATATCGAATTTCAACTGTCAAGGGATTTCTTACATGCACGTCAATATATACACGGGACCTCGGTTTTTCATCCCATCCAAACGACTAGAAACCATGATCAAATCAAACCCTTAATAATTCAATAATCATGAGTGTGTGCATGTGTTCCAATTGTCAGTCTGTTATATGAATGGTGTACTATATTAGGGGAGAAAGAGAGAGTGTGACAATCTCAGCTTAAACTGTTAGAATTTCTTATTCAAGAAGCACAGTCAACATTAGTATGATAAAAGATACACAGTCAACATTTAGTATAATAAAAGATGCACAGTCAACATCTAGTATGATAAAAGATACACAGTCAACATCTAGTATGATAAAAGATGCACATTCAACATCTAGTATGATAAAAGATACACAGTCAACATCTAGTATAATAAAAGATGCACAGTCAACATTTAGTTTGATAAAAGATGCTCATTCAACATCTAGTGTGATAAAACGTTGATTGATTAAGCTTGGTGGCTGTGTGAACAAGGTGGTAGGTGTGTGAGCAAGGCAGTGACTCACCAGCCCGGAGGACCCAGGTTTAACACCAGCCCGGAGGACCCGGAGGACCCAGGTTTAACACCAGCCCGGAGGACCCAGGTTTAACACCAGACTTTGCCGGTGAAAGTTCCTCAGACTTCTCCACATGGTTTGCCCATTGTTAGTGATGTAAAATGTATGATATGACAAAGAACAGTTTCTTGATGGAAAACCGAGGTTCAGTGTACACATGTTATTCTACATGTAAAACAAAAGTTGGAATTTTAGCTGCTGTACGGACAAAAGTTTCTTCATAGCACACTGTATTAGGTCATTGTATGCCTGCCTCTTTAAACGGGTTGTAGCAGAAAAGCACTTATACTGGTTGTCAATTTAACATGCTATATTGTAATTGTTGTGATATACATGTATATTGCACAGTTGACTTAGTTAATGTATCAGTGCAGGTATTTATAATGCATGGTTTGACCCCTGTCTTAATGTATATTTATCAGTATGCTTTGACCTGAAAGGAAATACTTAAACATTAACTATAACAATTTAAATAATCCAAGTTACGCTGACCTAAACCTTGCTGTAACATTCTAATACAAACATTGAATAATTTACCCTTATACAGTAACATTCTAATTTACGCTACATATAAAATCTTCCGCTACCAGAAACTATCAATAAACATCCAAGACGAGACAGTTTAATATGGAGTTTACATCTGTTCAACTAACAATGGTTCATTTCAGGACTAACATAAATCCTTATATTAACCCCTACTGTGATATATTTTAATATAAACCCTACTGTGATATATTTTAATATAAACCCTACTGTAATATATTTTAATATAAACCCCATTATACTGTAATATTTCAATATAAACCCAACTGTAATATTTTTCAACATAAACCCAACTGTAATATTTTTCAACATAAACCCTATAATATTGTAATATATAAAACATACTGTAATATATTTTAATATAAACCCTACTGTAATAATACTTTTATATATAAACCCCTACTGTAATATATTTCAATATAAATCCATCTGTAATATATAAACCCAACTGTAATACATTTTAATATAAACCCTAATGTAATATATTTTAATATAAACCCAACTGTAATATTTTAATATAAACCCAACTGTAATATTTTAATATAAACTCTGTATAAAATCTTCTTCTATCAACAAAGATCTGATCGAGACGAGACAGAAAAATATGGAATTTACATCTGTTCAAAACACAATGGTTCATTTCGGGAGAGAGAGAGAAAGAGAGAAATGGGGTTTAACGTCCACTCGACACAAACTAGGTCATTTTAGGACTAACACATGGTTTTAATTTTACTTCAATAATTTGATTGGGCGTAGGGGTCTTTAGCAGTGGGAGGAAACTGGAGGACCCGGAGAAAACCCATGAGGTTTGACAGACGACCCTACTCCTTGTCACGTACAATCGGGGATTCAAGGTTCATTTCAGGACTAACAGAATATTTTACTTATTTTAATACAAACCCTAACAAAACAATAAACCAACAGTTAGAACAGACTCTTGACAAAACAGAAAAATATGGAGTGCACATCTGTTCAACATACAATGGGTCATTTTGGGACTAACATATGGAATATCTTTTTCTAATAATTCAACTGTTGTGGGCAATCCGAGTAACCTGGAAATTCCATGTGGTAAAGCCACTCCCCAGTTCTTGTCACATACAAACCTTGGATTGAACTCCCAACAATTAAACAGACCTCTTGATCTAGACAGTGCACTTTAAACCACCTGGTTGATCCCCACCCCTATCCCCACTCCTTGGAGTTTATGGCCCTGGCACTGATCTCTTTCATGATTTCGATTGTTTAAACAGTATTTAAAGGGGAGCAAAAACAGCGATGAAGTTTGTCTAGTCATTCGGAAGGGATAAAAAAAAACCCCAACAGCCCTGAGCAATGAGTTTATGGTGATGAAGCTTGTCTAGTTATTCGAATGGGACAACAGCCCAGAGCAATGATGTAATAAGATCTGATTGTTATAAAATGAAACAAGTTGACCTATAGTTTAAGTATGTTAAATAGAAAGAGAGAGGGAGAGTGTTGATATAGGAGATCAGAGAGAGAGAGTGTTGACATAGGTATAGTGGGTGTGTCATGTCAACCATTTAACTACAGGTTTAATACCATGATGAGTAGATTAAATCTGGTTTTATTGTTTACATTCTTATTACATTACATACATCTACAGGTATACTTTATATATACATCTATATATGTCAACTTCACCTCCACTCCCTGGTTACAATCACTCACCCCTATCACCTTGTGTTAATTAGGTAGTAATATTCGGGATGACCCCTGTCTTAAGTTAATTAGTTAGTAATATTCAAGATGACCTCCGTCTTAATTTAATTAGATAGTAATATTCGAGATGACCCCGGTCTTAAAATAATTAGCTAGTAATATTCGTGATGACCCCGGTCTTAAGTTAAATAGTTAGCAATATTCTGGATGACCCCTGTCTTAAGTTAATTAGGTACATGTAGTAATATTTTGGGAGGCCTCTAGTTTTAAATTGCGGGTCTTTCTTTATGGTTACAAGTATGATATAATTTATTATATAGAGAATTTGGTCACATGACAAGCATATTATCAGCTCTGTAGAAGAGAGAAGAGAGAGAGAAATGGGGTTTAACGTCAACTCCCCACAAACTAGGTCATTTTGGGACTAACACATACTTCAATTTTATTTCAATAATTCACTTTGGCGAATTTGGCTCTTTAAAACCATGCCCCTTGATTGAATGACAGTTATGATCTATGTTCTAAAGGGCACACGTAAGACCATGTGACCACCCGCCCCCTTAAAATTACATACTAATTTATAATATTTGTTATATTTTCATGTGAAATACAACAAAATACATATCACATCCACCTAATTATGTCAGAAAAATATTTTTAGAATTTTAAAAATGATTGTACGATAAGTTAAGAGTATTTTAGCCTGTGGCTACATATTTGAAAATTTTATAACTGAGGCATAGACAACAAATGTCAATCACAATTACCATTTGAAAAATGCTAAAATAAAATGTATAAATAATTTTTTTTAAAAATATTTGAAGAATGTATCACAAATTTTACTTGGGAGAAAATGAGGCCTGGAAATAATGGTTTTAGATGTACCAAACAAAATGTCAGGCACTAATGAAATAGTACCTGACATTTTCAACTTAGTGCCGGACATGTATTAACAATATCAATAAAAACGACAAATCAGTGCCAGACAAAATGACACGCACCAGAGGTTTTGTTCTGGACAAAATGACAGGCACAAGAGGTTTTGTGCCTGACAAAGCTTGAATCTGTTCTTGACATTGTCAGTGACAGGTGCCTTGTTTATGTATTCATCCTTTTGCGTGGATATTTATCCATGTAGAGAGACTGAGACAGGTACATGATGATTAAATTAGGAAGAAAATTAACCTGACTTAAAGATAAAGAGCTGACATTTCTCACTATAATAGTTCAAAAATAGATAATGTAAATGGAATATGCTTAAAATTTCAGTCAAATTTCATGAAATGAAACGGGATTTAACGTCCTACTGTTCTGCTCTGACGGGGCTAATGAAGATGGGAATACATGGTACAGTGTGCTATGAGGAACATTTTGCCCGGGCAGCGGCACTATGGCCTACTCTCATATCGAATTCCAACTGCCAAGGGATTTTTTAAGTGCATGCCAATGTGTACACAGGACCTTGGTTTTCCGTTCCATCCAATTGACTACACAGCTGTCCTTGTCAGGCCCATGTCTGAAGATCCTGATGAACTTTCTCTGCCAATGAAGGGATCGAACACCCGTCCTAGAGGCTAGCGAGCCAGCATCTTACCCACTTAGCCACCGTGGCTCCTATTTAAATATATAGGAAGACATCTTACCTGTACGATGGTCAGTATACCAGTCAGGATAAGATATAAAATCTGTTATTAACATGACGATGACAGTAATAATATCACAGACTCGTTTATCGACTACAACCCAACCCAGCCAGTTTATATACTAACTAACGAAACCCGTCATACCACATTTCATATCTCAAACTAAAACCTGACCACTCAGAATTATACAATTTAAAAATTACATTCAAAATTCTTCATAACAAAACTCAAACTTAGATAAATGTACTGGTATTTAAATTTTGAATAATTCATGGTTTCTTTTTTTCAAACTCCAAATCAAATATTATTATCAGCCCCACCCCCCACATTGAGACAATCTAGTGTATTCTAAAACTTTTTTTGTAATCTCTTAATTGTTTGATAAGGCCAATTTCCTATTTGATTAAGTTATTTGGGGGAATTTTTTTTTTTTAAACAATATGGGGTTTAAGGTCCTACTGTTCTGCTTCGACTGGGCTAGTGAAGACGGACATATACGCCATACAGTGTGCTATGAGGGAAATTTTGCCTGGGCAGCAGCACTATGGCTTATATCAAATTCCAACTGCCACTTTTGATGAATACAGGAACATTATTCCATTGTAATAGAGCATGAAAACTAAAAGCCCTTGCTTCAAATGTTTTTATTTTCACCATGAGGTTACCAAGTATATTTTATTTAAGCGTAAATTCCGGGAAGCCTGATAACATTAAATTATCTCAGTTGTTTCACCTTATAAACCCATTTGTATGTGTAAACTATATAATATAATCCTACAGTGGTGTTTAGTGATTGAACACATTTAAAAACCCAAGACAATTTATATGGAAAACAATCACTGGTTTATACACATATAGCACGACGTTTCCACAAATATTCTCATTATTGTTTTCCATATAAATTGTTTTGTGTTTTTTAACTCTATTCCGGTTTCCTCCCACTGCTAAAGACCCCTATGCGCAAGCGAATTATTAAAATAAAATTAAACCATATGTTAGTCCCGAAATGACCTAGTTGTGTCGAGTGGACGTTAAACCCCATTTCTTTCTCTCTCTTTTTAACTCTATAATATAAGTACATATTTAATAGTCCCAGCTCAACTGCAGTACTTAGGTTGAAAGGAAAGGCGGTTAATAGACCCTTTATCAAATGTCCAGCCTCTAACTGAGTCAACTGGCGTGGTTTTGATTCCTGGTTGTACGTGACAAGGAGTAGGATCGCCTGTTGAACCTGTCGCCTGTTGGCTTTTCTAATGGTCCTTCACTGCTAAAGACCCCTACGCACAAGCTAATTATTGAAATAAAGTTGAACCACATGTTAATCCTGAAATGACCTAGTTTGTATCGAGTGGATGTTAAACACCTCTCTCTCTTTCTCTCTGCTACACTTTCAAGAGAGTGTTGTCGTTGCCCTACTCTATAATAAACTTTAGTCTATATGTCACAGAACTCTAAACACAACTCAGATATTAATACCAACTTGACGTAACCCTAGTCTGTAATGACAGGAAATGAATAATAAATTTATGAAAATTTCATGTAACGGTTAATTAACGAGCACAAATTTTGAAAGGGCAAATTTCACAATGCTATAGAGACAACAAAATTTTGTAAAAGTCTTAAAATATGATCTCTTTGATTACAAACCAGAAGGCCGCTGTTCATGCATGTACACATTGAGATGCACATTGAAGAACCGTTGACAAAAGGAAAAATTCTACGCATTAGCAACAAAAATAACCATTTGTTAGTTTCTTTCCAACAGTCTAGATTGGTAATATAAATAAAATAATAGAATATCTATGTTGGTCATGAACAAGACCGGCAATTTCCTCATTTGTATTTTTACTGTTTTTCTTATTCATATCATTAAAGTCTCTAACTCAATATCATCTATTAACTGCCTTTCATTTCAACCTAAGTCTGTTTTTTGTACTGCAGTTGAGCTGGGACTATTAAATATCTACTTATAGAGTTAAAAAACACAAGACAATTTATATGGAAAACAATAATGAGAATACTTGCCGAAACGTCATGTTATATGTGTATAAACCAGTGATTGTTTTCCATATAAATTGTCTTGGGTTTTTAAATGTGTTCAATCACTAAACACCACTGTAGGATTATATTATATAGTTTACACATACAAATGGGTTTATAAGGTGAAACAACTGAGATAATTTAATGTTATCAGGCTTCCCGGAATTTACGCTTAAATAAAATATACTTGGTAACCCCAAGGTGGAAAATGAAAAAATTTGAAGCAAGGGTTTTTAGTTTTCTTGCTCTATTACAATGGAATAATGTTCCTGTATTCATCAAAAGTGTTTTAAATCTAGAAAGAAATCATACCTATTTAAAGTAGCTAAGTCTCAATATCATCCAAAGTCTTCGACATTGAAAACACGAATTATTTGTCAATTTAAATCAACATTGATGTTGTGGTCTTACCGGGAAATGATGGGCTTCTGATATCCAATATTTAAGACAAAATAAACATTTTACCATTGGTACACAAATCATGTACCATAATGCGTTTTTACACCATTCGTAACAAGGTCAAGGGACTCGAAGAACGCGGCTAGACATATTGCACAAGTCATTCAAATAGTGACGCCATATTCTTATCTCAAGAGCATGCACAATAAATACTATCGGTGTAGACTGGAATAACCATACGCTAGAGATTGACATTTGATCGAGACTTCTGGCGTATTTCGCCGAACATAACTGATTAGAAATTACAGTAAAAACAGAAACGATTGAATGTAAATATGTTTATATACATTCATATTACATTATTATATGCGTTGCGACCCATTTGTGTCAATTTCTAGGTCCCAAATATTAGCGATTTAGATCCTTTAAACTGTTCTAAACTTAGTATGATTGAATATTGTTCTGGTATTAAAAATCCAATCTTACACTGAGATCCTTTCCAAGTTAAATCCTTTCCAAGTTAAATCCTTCCAATAAATCCTTCAAATTACAAGCTGGACTTTCCTTTCCAGTGAATATATTTTATATGTTTGTGGTATGTCTAGTTGTATATGATGTGACCCAAGACAAACTGACCACATAAATTAATAGATTATATTAAAACTTGTTTTATACTCTATCTCTATGTTTATATGTTTACTTTGTTCAGACAGGCCCTTTATACAAACCCTTTAATCTGTCACAGAACATCCATTATTATTCTATTTTATCTTATCTATATACACTGCAGGGATCAAACACGGCCCCTTCAGGTTACACTGTAATCCACGCATCATTTAATCTTGTGTATATAGCACTAATTTCTTTCACATTCGTTTAATATCCAATCTTTGTTTAAAAATTCGTAAAAACTGTTCAAAATCACCATAAATCGTTTAATTTGTACTTCTATCCAGTTTAAAGCTGACCATTCAATTTTGATAATAAGTGTCCAATTTACAAGTGTTTAATTTCTTGATCACTGTTAAATTATAAACAACCCAATTGATTAATGATGTATAATGATTATTTTTTGAATAGTGGTCAGGAAATAAAATACTTGTAAATTGGACACTCATTATCAAAATTAATCAGTAAGCTTTAAACTATACACAAGTACAAATTAGATGATTTTTGGAGATTTTAATCATTTTTTACGAATTTTTAAACAAAGATTGGATATTAAACGAATGTGAAAGAAATTAGTGTTAGATACACAAGATTAGATGATACCTGGGTTACAGTGATAGATCTAGCATCATTTAAAGGGACCACTCTCCTATATAGAGCTAGCATCATTTAAAGGGACCACTCTCCTATATAGATCTAGCATCATTTAAAGGGACCACTCTCCTATATACAGACCTAAAATCATTTAAAGGGCCCCCTCTCCTATACAGGCCTAGCATCATTTAAAGGGACCCCTCTCCTATACAGGCCTAGCATCATTTAAAGGACCACTCTCCTATACAGAACTATATAGCATCATTTAAAGGTACCACTCTCATATACAGGCCGAGCATCATTTAAAGGGACCATTCTCCTATACATTTTATAGCATCATTTAAAATTTTCAGATTGTTAAAAAAAAATTTCTCTTGAAGTACATCTAATTCCAAGACGGGCTGTGGAGGGGCAGTGAATTTTTAGGGGGTGGGGGTTTTGCGGGTGGTTCTTGGCTTAATCCAGGGTCTTCCCCAAGAAAATTTTGAAAATTGGATGGGTAATTGAGTACAGAATATATGGGAGATAGATGTCAGAGCATAACCAATAGTATGTAATGTATAATACCATCCCCAAATCAATACTCGGTAACTCCATATAATGATCCCTGACTGATCTCTTACAATCAGTAGGTCGGCTGGCTATGGGTCTAATGTTTCTGATAACAAATATTTTTTCACCATATAAGTTTTCCAATCAATGGTATGTAGTTTTGATCGTGACTATTGAAGAATACATCTGTCCATTATTACTGTATTCTAGACTGACGTTTCTCACATGAATGAAATTTTATTTAAATCAATACAAATATAGTATCGGATTGATGTTAAAATCAAAAGAACATAGCCCAGGGCTTCTGTATTCAGTCATATTTTACAAGACTTGACTGACATTGTATTATACCTGTCAGTCACTTGACCAAACAACGAAATAAAAACAGCTAAACTTCAATTTATATTTTTTTATATTTTTGTACAAGAACTGATTTATTATATAAACGGGGATAATGCCAAAATATTGAAGTGACAGCACTGGTATAAATGGTGCAGACATTGTTCCCATAGCAGTACTGATAATTTGTGTTTAAAGAGAGAGAGAGAGAGAGAGAGAGAGACAGACAGACAGAGAGAAATGGGGTTTAAAGTCCCCTCACACAAACAAGCTCATTTCGAGATTAACATATGGTTCAATTTTATTTCAATAACTGTGTTTAGAAATCTTGAGATTTATCTTATAGTATAATCCTTTAGTGGTATTTAGTGTCAGTTTTGTTAACTTATAGTACTGTCAGTCTAGTATATTAGATTGGCGTATAGCTCTGTTGTTTGGAAATGAAATGAAATGGGGTTTAACGTCCTACTATTTTGCTCCGACTGGGCTAATGAAGATGGGCATACACCATACAGTGTGCTATGAGGGAAATTTTGCCTGGGCAGTGGCACTGTTGCCTACTCTAGTATCGAATTCCAACTGCCAAGGGATCTTTTACATGCACGCCAATGTATACACAGGACCTTGGTTTTTCATACCATACAAACGACTAGACATCTGTCGTCAGGCCCTCTCTCCTGCACCACTGACAAGAGGAAACCAAGTCGGAAATTCTGATGAACATTCTTGGCCAATGTAGGGATTCTACTCTTTGGAACTTTAACAAGACAAATATGGGTCTATAAGCACATTATTAATGTGAAATGAATAACTGATTTACATTCAATTCTTAATTGAAGTGAAATAAGTATGTAAGTACAACAAATTGAAAATTAGGTTTGTACTGGGTTAGTCCAATTTACAAGTTTATCTCTTTCCCTTTTTTGTCATTTTTAATGTGATGAAAGTTTGTGACAGAGCCCGAGGAACATAATAGTGCACGTGCAAAACGTGGTATCATTGTGTTGCATGGTTTTCCAATCGAGGCTCACTACTTATCAATCACCCCTCGAACTACCTTATGCTAAAAAAACAATGCACAATGTGTCGAGTGGACATTAAATCCTATTCCCCTCTTTCATACTTACAGTAGATATGTACATTTGCATAAAAACAACATTCTTTTTACATTAAAATAGTAGAGAACATGTTTACTCTTTGAGAAATGTGATCACTCAAGTTTTAAAATTTATTATACTATATCAGAATGTGCTGGTTTGTAAACATTGTATACAATATATAATGTGTTTTATTTATTACATGTATAATGCCAAGTGTGAATTAGACAGGTAACCATTATAGATTTTATATCATAGTTTGTCATACAAATATATATACATAGTTGAAAGTATGCATTATTGTGTATACACCATATATATATCTAGTACGTTCTATTAAAACCATAGATTAACCTCTACAAGAGGAGTGTTCATTAATAAACATTCATGGTTTATACGTAGTATTCCACGCATTCATATATCAAGAAAAAATATACGCAATTACACAATGTTCACGATTTTTACCAGGTATTTCTTATCCTCATGACACACGTAATTATTTTTTTATTATAAATACGTTTTATATATACACATACAGGTATGCCTACAATTGTTTTATACATGAATGTCATTTATTTAATTGTATACTTTTTCCTGTATCCGTTTTTTATGCAATAAAATTTGTCTTCTTGTATCTGTTTTTATGCAATAAAATTTATCTTATCTTCCTCCATGTACATGTATGAAAAACTTTACAAATATAATGACATACTTTCAGGCCTGGAAATAACGGTTTTAGATGTGCCTGACAAAATGTCGGACATTAATGAAATAGTACCTGACATTTTCAACTTAGTGTCGGACGTGTATTAATAATATCAGCAAAAACGACAAATCAGTGCCGGACAAAATGACAGGCACTGACAGGCACCAGAGGTTTAGTGACTGAATCTGTGTCAGACATTGTCTGTGACAGGAGAGGAGTGGTATGTGCTGTTCTTTAAAGAGTAAAAATTCCCTGTCTCACGCATGACACATAGCCTATTTAAATTGATATGACAGTTTGGACTTGGAATTCTGAAGACAAAGTTACTTTGTAGAAGTCAAAAACCTAAATCAAATATGTGGAAACTGTAATGAACTATACAGGAGTTGTCGTTGCTGTCACGACAGTTAAGATGCCGGTTTCGCCTAAAAGCGTGAAGGCTCCTCGATAGAAAACACTGGCACTTTTATAATAATATGACCATCTGAATGGCATATATCTGTCATGATACTGTCATGGTCTTGCCCAATCTCTGGATCTGTCATAAATTTCACTAAAATGTTTATGATTATATACAAAGTGATGAATGATGGACCTCAAAAATCTTTGTACCTGCCTTAATAAATCATTAACAAACTTGTTTCCTTGGAATCTAAGATTTTTTTTATGTTTTCTTACTGAACCAGAATAACCTGATAGGTCAGTCATGCTGAAATAAAATAAAATAAAAAGGCTGTCCTCACCTGTGTCTGTGGTCAGACTGTTTTGAGAATTCATCCGATTTAGACACCGGAGATAGGCGCTTCCATAAAATTGAGATGTCATGTTGTTTTTTTTGTCGACCGGTCTGTTGTAAACTTCCCTGATCAGATGTTTATATAATCACAGAAATGTTCCCTAGGCACAGAGACAATTCATTCAAATGGGAATATTAATCCATGCACATTCAAAATATATCCAGGCACAACTTAACGCCTTTCGTTAACAGAAACTTGTGTCATTTGTGCAAAAGATATTACGAGCGCCGATCCCATTTGTTAGTGTTTTGAACACCTACGTCGTCGGTATCATACGGTTAGATTACTATACAGCGTTACACTGTATAGTCTAGCTACCAACCCACATTCAAATCTCCCTATCTATTGACCCATTTAGTAGGTCAGGTGTAACACATTATTTTGGCAAGACACCTCAATAACAGACATTACGACAAGCGAACCCCTCTCGCCATAGCGGACGACAACCGATCACAGAGACATCTAGTGATCAGTCAATACTGAACAATGGGCTATAACTCTGGGTTTTTTCGATCGATTTTATGAAGAACCAGCTTGAATTTGAGAACGTGCTGTCGTGAGGATGTTTGCTCCAAACAGCATCATGTGCAGGTTAAATATATATACCTATCTACAGGGGCGGATCCAGGAATTTTTGCAGGAGGGTGTTTTCCCGGTTCCTAAGAAAATGTATCTCCCCCCCCCCCGGCTTGAAATTTGTTGAGAAATAAATGGTCTCTATCGTCATTTTGGCGTATATACATACACATTGATCTTTTTAAACAGAGAAATCTAACATCCTGTTTGACGTTAAT